>NC_135786.1:162665000-163865000 GCF_051106095.1 Pogona vitticeps | reverse complement strand
AGACCGCCTGCCCCATAATGGAATGCAAATGCATGTGAACAACTGGGGAACAGGTCTTTTGTAAAGCAAATGGCTCTTAATTGTCCCTTCAACTAAAAACCTGCTCTCAAGCACTCTGGTTTACAACAGGAATAGTTTGCAACAATATACTGTTCTTGGGAAAGTTCATTTGTTTCCTGACTACTGTAGGAATAACAGCTAAGCTCAGACAGAATAGGGAAGCCTGAAGGAGTGGCAGGTGAAGTCATAGTCTTTGCTGGTCAGAAAGCCCCAGAGCTTTGACTCTATGAGCCCTCCAAGTCCTCGCTCTACTTTATCACTGTTTATTACAGTACATTGAAAGCAACATTATAGGGATCTAGTGTGACACACACACACATTGTGTGGAATACCACTGGTTAGAGAATTCCTCAAAAAGGCCCGACAATTATCACATCAGTCATTGGACCATGATATAGGCATCAAGAGTCCATTTCTTTTGATCTTTGGTTTCCAAGGAACATGTTGATAATTTAACAACACTTACTCACCTACAAAGCTCAGGAATCAACCCAATACAAAATTAATACAGTACAAGTAATCAAACCATGGGAAATATCCTTTTGAAAGAAAAGAAATAAGGAATGGGCAACACTTGCGCATGTGCGTGCACGCACATGCGTGCATGCCCGTGTGCACATATACACGATATATATGAGATTCACACACACACTGTAGCTGTAAAAAGCCCCAGTGTTTTTTCCGAGGGCCATGTAGAATTACTTTCTGCCTCCCAGACCTGATTTTGACGTGTGTGAGAAAAATTGAATATTCAAAACTGAACGTGACTAGGGCCTAAATGATGATGGGGAAAATATGGAGATATTGCCTATGTGTTTCTCTCTCAAAATGGGAGGTGTCAGGAGGCACAGGGAACTGATGTGCTAAGGTAGCTGTGGGAGCTGCCCACATCTGACATACATATTACAGATGGGTGGGCTGAGTCTGGGAAATACTTCCAAACTATGAACTGAGGCCAGAGAGATTATTTGAGGTGGTGCACAATACAGGCAAATGTTCTACAACTCCTTTCCTGGGATACACTCCAGTGCCTTCAATGACACCTTACTGTATTTCTGGATAGACACATATAGGATTATGCTGTCTTTCAGTCAATGTACAGTACTACAGTGCTCACAGTAATGGTGTGATGAATGCATATACATATATTAAGGATGCTGAGGTTCCAGCAATCTGGCTCTTTTCTTTTCCCATTCTCTAGCATATACAATCTTCTTTTAACATGATGTCTGCCTTTCTGCGATGCTAACACCATTTCTCCCCTTGCATACACATCGTGAGACATGCAGAGACTGATCAGGAACGTTGAGATTACAATATGTAGCTTTAAAAATTGTGAGCAATGCAATTGCTGGGGATTATAACAAACTGGTGAGAAATGCAGATGCTTCTTGAACTGCATAAAACAGCCCAATAGAATGCCCTTGCAGATTCTGTGGACTATTTTCTGGACTATGTATATGAAATAAATTAAATCAGTGGATGTTAAATAGAAACCAGAATCCTGTCACTTATATATACTGATGTAAGTTCAATGGGAACATGGTGGCACTGCAGGCTAAACCACAGAAGCCTTTGTGTGCTGCAGGGTCAGAAGACCAGCAGTCGTAAGATCGAATCCACACGACGGAGTGAGTTCCCGTCGCTTTGTCCCAGCTCCTACCAACCTAGCAGTTTGAAAGCATGTAAATGCGAGTAGATAAATAGGTACCACCTCGGTGGGAAGGTAAACAGCATTCCGGGTCTAAGTCGCGCTGGCCACGTGACAATGGAAACTGTCTTCGGACAAATGCTGGCTCTATGGCTTGGAAACGGGGATGAGCACCACCCCCTAAAATCGAACACGACTGACTAAAATGTCAAGGGGAACCTTTACCTTACCTTAAGTGCAATGGAATAAATCTCTGTGATGAACTGTCAGTAATTAAGGAGTCCATTCTTGTATGTCTCTTTGAGTACCGAATCATGCAACTAGCACATGATGAGGGATACAAATGTCCTCTCCTTAACTGATAGCAATTTGCTGTTGCTGTTTACAAAGTTGCACTTGGAAAAGCATATGTTAAGTAACAGAATTCTGGCCACAGTGTTAAAGACTATGGAATGCAGAAATGTACAAAGTTTTATCTCTCAGCTTTGCATCCTCCACTTTTTTGGGGTATTTTCAAATGTTACACTTGCTGAATAAAACCAGTTTGTTGCCAGATGGTTTTATCCTTAGTTGAACATGAATGAGCGTGCACCTCTTTTTCCTCATTTAAAATGGGTTCATGGAACTAATGGAAACTAGTCTAGAATTCCATGAAATTGTTTCTAAGCAGACAAGATGTGAGGGAAGAAAGTATCCATTCTTATCTTGGATCCAAGAACTGTGTGGGTACAGTATATAACATATTCCCATACATATTATACAGAAGCAAGAGGTCCACAGAATGGGAATTCTGGGAGTTGTAGTCTAAAGAATTAACCTTCCCAAGCTCTTATTCCAAGCATGCATTGGATTGCAGTATTAATTGTTTTATGGGGACATTTGTATATAATTCCCCTTTTTGCATTATATCAAGAAGATTTCAAATTCCCCTGTACCCTTCTTTTAAACGTTTGACTACACACTTATGCAAATTCCATTGGTCCATTTGAGAGACCATTATGAGCTGTATTAAAGATGACCCATTCTCTCCCTCTCAAATGACAGCCCCATCAGCTCAACTTCAGCTCACACATATTGATTTTGCCCTTTCTATTTTCTTCCTGCAATGGTCTTCAGGTAGGAGACACAGTGCCACTGTTAGATTGACTGACATTCACCTTGGTATTCACAAACTACTATTGTAAAGCCATGTCTCCGAAATATAATACAGTTTCAAATGGTTGTTTTCTGTTTCCCCTTACACAGTGAACTTCCAGTTAGTTGACATCAGCACAGCACTGTCCTCGGCTGGTGTACCTCTGAAAGGGTATTCTCCTGTCAAACAAAGGAATGAAAGTCAAACATATGCATAAATCCATCTCTCTTGATTGCACTTAATACCTATGCTTAGTCATTCAGAACAAGTGCTGCCTCTTGTGACAAGTGGAATAGAGGAAGAGAATGATTTAATTGCATTTCCATGCCTCTTCAGCGAGGAGTGTCAAAAGAAGAAGCATTGATTTTGTCTTATGGCAGGGGAGAGGGAGAGTCTGCTTCTCACAGCCCTCCCTGTTTCTATGTAAATAAGCATCCAAGCTACAGAGGCGTACACAATTACTCTTGAGTAGGGAGCAGCAAGAGGGCCTGAGGACCTGAAGGAGTTGTGTTTTCCACTACTGTCAGCTCATGCCAGCAGAGCAGGTGCCCCGGTATTTTTACTTCTTAAAATAATGTCCATATGCCATCATGTCAATTCTGACTTTTCAGGGTTTTCTAGGTACAGAATACTCTGAAGTGGTTTACCACTCCCTTCTTCTGGTGGTGTCCTGGGACTGTGCAGCTTGCCACCAAGGCAAGCGTTCCTGGCTCTATACGTAGGAGGCCCAGTGGGGAATCAAACTCACAACCTCTGGCTCCACAGCCAGAAACCTAAACCACTTAGTTACTTCCTATTTATCCATATTTAGCTGTTCTCTTACTTTTTTAAAAATTTAACACTTCACACAAACATACAAACACAGACAGATATAATTTTGTTGCTGAGCTGGGCATGTACAGGGGCTGCTCATTTCCATGTGTGCTTAACTGGACCACAAATAATCTCTCTCTCTCTCTCTCTCTCTCTCTCTCTCTCTCTCTATCTCTCTGTGTGTGTGTGTGTGTGTAAAGTGTCAAACTTAAAAAGAAAGAAAATAGCATTTCTCTCCATCACACACTCTTCCTAACTTCCTACATAATTTCAGTGTGGCCACAGGGAAAAAAAAGACACATGAATTCCTTTGGGCTGAAAATTGATTATTATTATTGTTTGTTTGTTTGTTTGTTTGTTTGTTTGTTTGTTTTTTAAACACACATGCAGCATCAACTTAATGGTGGTTTCTAAAGGGCATAAGCAACATTAGCCCCTTTATCCCACTGTAATAACCATCTCTTCTCCTCTATCTGAACTACCCCAAGGATACAACTGAAGTTTCAGGGTAATTGCATCAAATGTGTTTTCAACAAGGAAAGTGCAGTACAAGAGTAAAGACTAAAGGGGACTCTTTCAACTGGAATGCGTCCTTTGTAATTTAGTAAGAATGCTATAAAATTACATACAGATACAAAACCCCGTTCAACCTCTTTGATATCAGGTGGCTTTGAAGCACTCCAGGCAGGATACATTCTCTTCTATTTGTCGATAAAATTTGTTTTCTTTTCTTTTTCCTTTGTTATCATCTAAGAATACAGGCATCTGAACTGTACATAAATAGTCTAGTGTGGATCACTTATGCATAGTTAAGGTAGCTGTATTCTTAAAACGAATTTGAATATCTCTTTAATTTAATTTTAATTTTCAATCATATTTTAGTGAAGCAGTTAAGTAACCTTAAGTGAAAACACACGGGCTTGAATAAATCTGGAGGGGCCGTTCCATTCACGAGAGACCCTCAATCAGCAGAAGTGGAATGGAAGAGAAGGTGATACCCCATCCATCCCAAAACCTGCTTCAGAGGGCCATGATCTACTGCTCACAGCTGGTTTTCTGGTAGTGCTGAGAACTGCATGAGGAAGGGAGCCCATACTACAAAATGCTGTTCCTAGTATAACATTTTATGAGGGCTAAGTCTAGTAAGGAGAGTTTGGGCAAAAGCCAACATCTCATGAAAAAGAAAAGCTGCCAATACAACACACCTCCATATCCCTAAAATCCTCTATGGTGGGTCTCCCACCACTTCAGAACAGATTTTGAGAGGGAACATGCTGGCCCCAGGAGTTTACATTTTGCAATTCAGATGGGCCCTACAGGCAAATGGCTACTCCAAAAATGAAATCACAAGAGCCATCAAACCAAGAAAACAACACGAAACTGAAGAAGAAAAACAGCCACCCACAAATAAAGTATTTCGGCCATACATCAAAGGGGTCACGGACCGCATGGGGAAACGTTTGGAAAAAACAACAACCTACAAACAGTATTCAAGCCCACCACAAAAATACAACAAATGTTACGGTCAGCAAAGGACACAAAAGGGCCCCCTCACCACTGCAGGAGTATACCGGATACCTTGCAGTTGTGGCCAGGTATATATTGGAACCACAAAACGAAGCATCCACACCAGAATCAAAGAACATGAGAGACACTGCAAACTAAAACAACCAGAAAAATCTGCAGTAGCTGAACATGCCCTAAAACAAACTGGACATGAAATTCTATTTCAAAATACTGAAATACTGGACAACACCAACAATCATGATGTCAGACTGCACAGGGAAGCCATTGAAATCCACAAGCACTAGCAGAACTTCAACAAAAAAGAGGAAACTCTGAAGCTCAACATAACTTGGCTCCCAGCTCTCAAATATACAGTGTGCAAAAGGTCAACGAACTCCACCCAGCTACAAGGACAGGGGATCACTACACACAAAAGACCAGCTAATGACTCCCATCAACGACAGTGACAGATAATCTCTTCTCCTTAGCTCAATACACCCACAACAAGACACACTAATCACCCATCTACAGAAAAAGACAAAAGCCTATCTCACAGCCATAAATACTGCACTCCCTAGCCAACTACTGTACACTAGAGCACAGAGTGCTGTCCTCTGAAGATGCCGGCCACAGAGACTGGCGAAATGTTAGGAAGAACAACCTTCAGAACACGGCCAAAGAGCCCGAAAAACCCACAACAACCAAAGATGTTAATGTTGCAGAGAGGTGGTTGATCAGGCTGTGTTGGTGAAGCCAGACTTCAGAAAGAGCCCTGTGCTTAACTCCTGGCAACTAGTCACCAACCAAAAAGAAGGTAGTTTGCATAAACTCCCTGACCTTAATTCAGAGTATCCCACTTCCACTGTCTCATGGGAATTGCTTCAGGCCCAGGACTAGGCAGCTTCAAAGGGTCTGCTCTGATTCACATGCACTCCACAAAGGATATGCCAAAAGAGAGAGAGAGAGAGAGAGAGAGAGAGAGAGAGAGAGAGAGAGAGGGGCTTTCTTATGTTTTATTTATTATTTCAACGTATACCTCCCCATAGTGTAAGCACTCTCTGGACAGTTCACAACATACCGTATATAAAGGAATCATATCCCCTAGAGGCTTCTAAAGACACTTACTCTGGGAAGGGGGGTGGCTGTGTCACAAAACAGCCTTGACGGCTACAAATAACACATACATAGGTCCATGATTCTTATCTGGAGTAGCTATAAAATCCAATTCCCTGAAATTTCAGGCCTGAAGCCTAAGGCCCAAACATACCATACTAGATAAAAGGATTTCAGCCACTATATTTTGGCAGCTTCCTGCATTAATTCCTGTGCTTCCATGTAGAAGCCACATGTTGGGAAAGTCTGCGATTCTGTAATCCACTTTCAGTCACTTTAACACTACAAGCAACCACCAGCCTCATATACTGTGGGGAAATTGTATGCTTTTACAATGTATATATCTGTGGCAGTAGCAGACATTGTGCTATGCGCGCAGGTCATGTATACAGTGTGGTTGCTTCCAGTAAGGATGATTCATTAACCTGCTTTGGTATCTAGGATAATTACCTGTCTCTGGGTTAATTGTATTAACTTACTTTTGTATTTAAGGTGCTATCTGTCTATGTTTACCCTGCTCATGTATTCAGGAATGTTTACCCTGCTTGTGTGTTTAGGGTTTACCTGCCTCTGTTTACCGGCCCCTCTGTTTACCATACTTGTGTATTCAGGATATTACCTGCCTGTGTTTAGAATGTAATTGATTAACTAGTGCAAAGGTAGTAGAAAACAATAAAAGGGGGGCGTGGCGACGGATCGGGAGGATTTCCCACTGAACAGCATATTGCACAGCATGCTGTTTTGTTCATCCGGATCCTGTCCTGAAACACACACTCGAGTGCTGGCCTCTTCCTTTCTCCTTGCTGGTCAAGAGGGGGGAAAGACTTCATCTGCAGATCCCTTCAACTAGACTTCATCTGCAGATCCCTACAACAAGGCTTCATCTGCAGATCCCGACAATTAGGTTTCATCTGCAGATCCCTACAACAAGGCTTCATCTGCAGATCCCGACAATATACTCAATATCTCTGCCTGCCTTTGCTTCTACAAGTATATACTGTAGAGGAAGAGACATCTTTTACCCATCTTTTTGTTACATGCAAGGTTTGGAACCTCTGGGGATGCACAAGACTGCCCTGTTTTTCATGAATTCAGAGTTTTGTTTGATGTGTCTATTCAGCTGAAATATTAACTGCTGGGCAAAAGAGAATCCAGGAGAGAATCTAGAAAAATCAGACAAAATAATTCAGATGGAAATAGGCTGGGATTATTTCAATTTATTTTTTGTTGTAAATACTTTCTAAACATTCATACATTCCAAAATAGAGTTGGGCATCTTTGATGGATCCAAGGGACAAATATTTGCCCCGAGATACTCAACAACAAGCCAACAACAAGGTGTGAAGTCAATTCTCATTTATGACTACTATTTTCAGAGCTTTCTAGGTATACAGTACCCTAAAGTGGCTCTTCATTCCCTTTTTCTGCGGAGCTTGCCCAAGGCTACAAAGGCTGGCTCTTCTCTTGAGACACCCAGCAGGGAATCAAACTTCCACCAGCAGGGAATCAAACTTGCAGCCACAGCCAGGTGCCCAATCCACTGAGCTATCCAGCCGGTCTCGAAAGTCACATGGAGCACAATAACAGTGAAGAAAAAAGCAGGAAAAGTGACCTGGTCAGAAGTTTTTGTTTGAAGTATCAGGTGTTGTTGTTGTTTTTTAAAAAAATGTTAGGCCAAGCAATGGCAGCTAGCTCTCTAACTTATTTAGGAGATAATTCACTGATGTGGACATTTAAATAGTGATCCCCCCCCCTTTGTTTTTTTTTTGCTGGGGGGAGTTTACCTGGGGAGTCTTGGCACTCAAAAGCAAAACCGAGGGGCTATGTTTTGCCCACCCTGTTTTAAAGGTTTTAATTTGAACGTATTTCAGGACTAAATGTATTATACTACCATAGTCTTTCACTACTACACCGAAATGTGTCACTTTCCTTTTTTTAGCTGTGTCTTCAACTGTAAATTTCCAAGTACAGCATGTATCCTGCTTTATGGACAGATCCTAGTCAAAAGATGTATAAAACAGCAGAAAATAAGAATGGCATCAACAAAGGGATAATGTGAACCCTTTCCCACCCTCTGTGGAGAAAGAGGAATCAAAGGATGCTGTATTTTCTACAAGCTTCTGAATAAGCTTTCCACATAAGCTTTGATACATTCCCCTGCCTTGGAACATATCAAGACAACAGCTTATCAGACAGTCTCTTAAGATTCACCCCATATGCATTTTCATGACTATTAAAATGTTTTGTTCTGACTTCCTGAATTTAATAGGAATACTTGTATAATATTGCATGCTAGAAAGCAAGATGCCCCAGATAAGTGCTTTAAACAAGGAGATATGTATTTCTGCATAGAGCTTGTGGTTTGTTGTTTTTTAATGTGGAAGCTTGGAAAGGGAGAATTTATTTAAAATATTTATCAGCCTTAGGCCTCTTAGATAATTAACTTGGAGAAAACTGTGTTTTAATTAGTGTCTGTAAATTGAAACCATGGGGACTATCATTGTCAGAGACCAATTAACCTGAAAAAATACTGCTTCATTCACACTAAGTTAAAAGTGAGGGAAAACAGAACAACTTTTTTAAAAAGCACTATTTCAGAAGCTTGTGACACTGAAATCACCCTTGCCCCTCCAGCTGCACTTGCCAGAATTAGTAGTGATGACAAGTTAGCAATCCCTGTTAGGAACATGCGGTCAAAAACTGGAGCTCCTAAGGAGTCAATAACCTGAAAGCATTTTCAACAGTGTGCGGTAGATGCTCACATGGCTGAGTGAATGCGCTGCAAGAAGGTGCTCGAGTGTGGGCAGGACTTGGTCTGCTTCGCCAATAGTAGCAGGTTCAGTCACTTGAAAACTCAGCACAGAATATTGCTGCTGGCAAATGAAGTGGGTAATGTGCGGACAAGTGTCTTCCTCTTTGTGAAGGGTAAGAGCCATCAGAGAGCAGAGGCCATCAGCTCAGGCAGGTAGATGGGCAAATAGCAAGAAGTGGGAGGCAGAAAATGCCAGACCTATGTCTCAAGAATAGAGGTGTGGGAATAGGAATAAGCTACTCTGGAGGAGCTTAGAGGAGTACAAATAAAGGCTTTCTGCAAATGTAAAAATGCCACGACTACTTGTCTCCTAGAGGAGATGGTAGCCCTGGATGAACAGCCATTCTCTATGATTTCCATAGATTTGTGGCAGAATTGGCACCTGTGAGAGTTTGGGTCCTGGCTCTACTTTTTCTCCAAATAAATTGACAGACTTTCTTAGTTTAGAAATTGGTGCTACATTTATTGGATTGTTCAACAAACAACCTATGCCTACAAACGTATTCCAACGGTTTTCTCCCTCTAACAACGGGTTAGGAGGGGGCTTCCAGTCTTCAGCTTTAAACGGATTAACTTCCTGGGTGTGCCACTGACCTGGCCAGTCGAGGGTAAATTCTGTGTTTAATGTATTCGTGAAGGCTTTCACGGCCGGGATGTAATGGTTGTTGTGGGTTTCTTCGGGCTCTTTGGCCACGTTCTGAAGGTTGTTCTTCTTAACGTTTCACCAGTCTCTGTGGCTGGCATCTTCCTCTGTGCTCTGATGTAGTTGGCTTGGGAGTTGAGTATTTATGGCTGTGAGATAGGTTTTTGTCCTTTTCAGGAGATGTGTGATTAAGTGTGTTTTATTCTGGTTGTATTGTTGTGATACGGATGCTTCATTCTACTGCCTCTTCTGTCTCTTTCATTCTTTTGTCTGCTATCCCAAGATTGTGCTCACTTAACCAACTGTGCTGTGCCCCATTCTCTTGGCACAGTTCCCACCCACCACCCAATTTTGTTTGCATTTCCTGCTGGTATTCCCATTGATCAGGGTTCAATCAGTAGGTCCATTACAGTCATTTCCTGGTACATAGGCACTGCTGGCTGTTGGTGTGCACTCTTTTTGTTTGGCATACTCACTGGGAAGATGTCAGAGGACACAGAGATATCCTTTAAAAATATTTTGCCTGTGTGTGTTTTTTTATAAGGGTAAATAATGAATATATTATTCATACTGACTCTAACAGAAAAAAAGTATGCTGCTTATATACCGCCCCATAGCACTTAAAGCACTCTCTGGGCAGTTTACCAGTTAATTATGCAGGTTACACGTTGCCCCTACAGCGAGCTGGGTACTCAGTTTACCAATCTCAGAAGGATAGAAGGCTGAGTCAACCTTGAGCCGGCTATCTGGAATTGAACCCCAGGTCGTGAGCACAGTTTTGGGTGCAGTACAGCAGTTTAACCACTGTACCACAAAGCTCCTATAGAGCAGTGGTCCCCAACCTTGGGCCTCCAGATGTTCTTGGACTTCAACTCCCAGAAATCCTGGCCAGCAGAGGTGGTGGTGAAGGCTTCTGGGAGTTGTAGTCTAAGAACATCAGGAGACCCAAGCTTGGGGACCACCGCTATAGAGCATTCCCTGCTGGAAATCCAGAAATTCCAAATTTTTAAAATTCCAAATTCTGAATCTGAACGGCTGTAATTCTGAAATCTGAATCCGAATTGTGGTGCTGGTGCCCAAGGTTTACTCCCTTTCTGTTGTCTTTCCTCTGGCATGCAATTTTTCACGTAAGCAGCCATTTGGCACCTATGCTGGTTTGTGCTTGAAGCAGATCATATCAGTTGGGTGCTGCTTATATCTTTTACTGCTATTGTTTTAACCGTATTTTTAATTGTTATGTTATATCAGGGGTCTCAAACTCAATTTACCCAGGGGCCACTGGAGGCAGAGTCTGGGTGAGGCTGGGCCGCATCAGATTTTCCGCCAAGTGGAGCAAGAGCCCGAGGAAGCCACCCAGGAGTTTCCTTAGCCCAGCTAGGGCTCTGAGGAGGAGGAGGAGGTGCTGAGGCGGCCACTGGCCAAGCTGGTGCTGGGGGTGCCGAGAGAGAAAGAGAGCCAGAGAGCCGCTTCCCTGAAAGAGGTGGTGGTGGTGGCTGCTGTTGGCGGCGCTGTTGGAGGCACTCTTTGAGGACAGGCTGGGAGCGAGCTCCGCTCTCAGGCATCGTTTGGCAGCGGCTCAGACACTCAGGGAAAAGGTCTGGCAGCGCGCCTCACTCACAGGCTCTCCCCCAAGACAGCGCCTCTTGCACCATCCATCTGGAACTGCAGCCTGCCAGCCGGCAGACAGGCAGGCTGGCTGGCAGGCTGCAGTTCCGGTTGGAGGATGCAAGAGGCGCTGTCTTGGAAGAGAGCCGGCGAGCGAGGCGAGGCTTTTGTTGACTCTTGACAGCAGGGGATGCGTGGGCACTTTGGGGGGGCAGGCAAGGTGGGGGCCGCAAACTATCATCAGGTGGGCCGCAAATGGCCCCCGGGCCACATGTTTGAGACCCCTGTGTTATATTCTAATACTAATGTTGTTTTTGATTTGTATTTTATTATTGTTAGTTATCCCTGAATGTCTTTTTTTTTTTTTTGACAGAAGGGCAGAGTATAAATTGAATCACCTAATAAATGTTGGTAAGGCAAACTGTTTACTGATAACAAGTTTTAAAAAGGGTTCTCTCAGGTAAAATGCAAGAACAGAACAGCATGTTGCCTGGGGAAACAATGTTATGGCCAAAATGATATACTTCATCATTCCTATGGAAGGAAATGTGAAACTGCAATGTCCCATAATGCTATCACCATGCCTCATTGCATGCTAGAGTCACTTGGAGATATATATTTGACAATCACATAACAGTAACTGCAAGAATGAATCACAGTGGCCACTGCTCCACTCTTTATCTTGTAGCCTCAAAAATCTATGCTATGCATTTTTTTTCTTTTTCAAAAGAGGGATTAAAACTAAAGCCTTTAGTCTCATATCCCCCCAGCTAGAAGGCAAGATAGGAACGTAATAAGTTCCAGTTCTGTTCAATATTGCTATAAACTCTTCTGTAACTGTATAATTTTATAGGAACAGAAGCTTTCAAAACTCACTGGAATATATTGGCTGGCATTCAACTGAGTACAGTGGTGACTTGAGCGACGAATTTAATTGGGTCCGGAAGATGGTCGTAACTCAAGTTGGTCATAACTCAAAGCGCAATGTTACATCTCAGTCATGTTATTGCTTTTTTTCTGAACTAATTACACCCCATCCCCAAATTACTATTGAACTAGTTTCAATAAATTATCCTGTGGTTACCTTTCAGATTATTACAGTACTGTAAAATGTCACTTACTGAAGCTTTTACCTATTCCCTTCCACTTCAGCAGATCAAAGTGCTAAGTAATTGACCACCTCTAACACATCAATGTTAAGATTTCTGCTGTAGAATTAATCATATTTTACTGGAACAAGTTATACAGATAGCGATTTTCCCAATTATAGAATGAAAATTATGTTGCTATTGCTTTTCAACTCTTAATTTCAGCTAGGCAAGGCTATTAACAGGGTTGCTTATTTTATTATTTTAGTTTCAAACAGAACCTTCAGAACCTATGGTTATACAACAGCCACATACCACAAAATGGATTTTTCGAAAATTCCTAAAATTAAGAATATAAATTATAACCTGACTGTTCTTCTTTTACAAGTTTTTGCAGTTTTCACTTTCTTTAAGTATGCTGAGTCTTAAAAGCATATTTGAATAGCATATCATTTTGTCTATATCTCATATACTTGAACATATTTTCAAAGATGTTTTAACGGGTTTCAAAATTAAGTTTAAAGTCATGGATTAAATCAGTTTTTCTGACACAGACCCTAGCTAAACAGTGTGGAAGAAACTAAGTAGTCATGCTCCCCTCAGGGGTCTCCTCACTAATGTTTAGAAAATAAATGTGCCAGGGTTTCTTTGTTTTCAGCATTTCATTGCTCTGGCTTTAATTAATTGGCCATCTCTTGCAATAGACCATAAAATTCTGAATGCATTGAGAATCCATACATATTGAGAGATGGAAAAGCCATGAGTCAGTAGCTGTTATGTGCCACATGTCAAATGACTATATTAACTTTATATTTATTCACTATTTGTGTGTTTTGTTAACTTGATGGTCACATAAGTCTCATATTTAAATTCACATGAAGACTAGTACATTGTTTGAGAAATATCTCTGCCTGGTTAGATGAACTGTTGGATTCAGCTGTAGCCAATACAGTGGACCTTCGACTTACAGACAGCTCCACTTACAAACTTTTCGAGTTACAGACTTCTCTGGGCGCAAAATTTAGGTTCGTCTTGCAGCCGGAGAATCGACCTACAGACCAGGAAAAAAACCCAAAATGGAACAAAAACAACCAGTTACGGATTAATTGGTTTTCAATGCATTGTTGGTCAATGGAGACTCGACCTACAGACTTTTTGACCTGCAGCCACCATTCCAATACGGATTAATTCCGTAAGTCAAGGGTCCACTGTACTAAATCATAGACCTACATGTTGATGAAAATGCCAAGATGATCAGAGAACTGGAAACCAAGCCTTATGAAGAAAGACTGAAACAACTGAGCATGTTTAGCCTTGAGAAAAGAAGAATGAAAGGAGATATGATAACACTTTTCAAATACTTGATAGTCATACAGAGGAGGGACAAGATCTGTTCTCAATCATCACAGAGTGCAGGACATAATAATGGGCTCAAGTTACAGGAAACCAGATTTCAGCTAAATATCAGGAAACACCTCTTAACTGTTGGAGCAGAACAACAATGGAACCTATTATCTTGGGAAGTGGCGAGCACTCCAATGCTGGAGGCCTTCAGTTGAAAATTGGACAACCATCTGTCAGATCTGCTATGATTTGGATTCCTGTACTGAGCAGGGAGTTGGACTTGATGGCCCTATAGGCCCTTTCCGACTCTATGATTCTGTGATTTGACTGATCAGGTTTAGGAGATCTTGCAAACAATAGCAGAACTATTGGCACTCTAGGATCTCACAAGATCAGTATTTCTCAGGCCCACATCCAATGTTTATCCACTAAACAGTAGATGATACCAAAATAGAATAAGCTGAGCAGTCAAGTTTTTTAATTTCCTTTTTTTCTACTCATATGCCACAGTAAATTTACATACACTTGAGACATGCCTTTACTTCCCTTTCCTTGGCTTCTCCTCCTCCTCTGAGATTATAAATGTTCCTCTGCAATCACTGTTTTATTTATTATTTTGTAGTTTGATTTTTATTTTGTGTTATCCAGAGAGGCAGATGTGCACAGTCTGACAGGAAGCATTAAGCTCAACAAATTTGTAAGAAAGGAAGGGGAAAGGAAAGAGATTAGATAAGCGGAGCATTATAATGTAAGGTTAGAAGTAACTCCAGATAAAGCTAGCTGGGGAAAGTTAGATAGTAGCATAGGGATGAGTTAAATTTTAAATAACTTAGAGAGTTAGAGGGTATATGGAGGATAAAACAAGTTAACATTTCTGTAGGAGAGGTACTCTAAAAGAAATACTAGGTGAGTGTATATTTAGCTATTGATGGTAGTCATCACCTAAACTTGGAATGGAAATCTGAGCAATACATTAGGAAAAACTATAGATAAAGAGAGGGACATCACTTGAATAGGTATGGGGTAGAAGAAGAAGAAAAAGGAAGTAATAGCGCTGTCTGGAGGCCGTATTGAGATGGATTCAGGTGAATGGTCTGAGGCTGAACCTGGACAAGATGGAGGTCCTGAGGGTGGGTGGCCCCAATGTCAGTGGTTTGGGGAACTCCCTCTCTTTTGGGGGGGGGCTGAATCTCACCACAAAGAATTTGGTTCGCAGTCTGGGAGTCCATCTTGACCTGGTGTTTACCATGGAGACCCAGGTAGCGTCAGTGGTCTGTACCACCTATTTCCATCTTCAGCAGATTGCCCAGCTGCGTTCCTATCTTGATGTGGGGGCTCTCACCACTCTGGTCCATGTGCTTGTAGTCTCGAGTTTAGACCACTGCAATGCACTCTATATAGGGCTACCTTTGAGATTGATGCGGAAGCTCCAAATGGTGCAGAACGCAGCGGCCAGACTACTTACTGGGGTGAGAAAACATCAACATATCTCCCCTACTCTGGCTGCCCTGCATTGGCTGCCCATTCATTTCCGCGTTGATTTCAAAGTACTAATGATGACATATAAAGCCCTAAATGGTTTAGGACCTCAACATCTGGCATAACGCCTAGATCTAACCAAATCACTCGCTTGAGTCAAGATGGGCAGCTGAGGTTGTGGTTTTTCCAAAGCTTCCCCATGCAGTCCGTGACCCCTTTGATGCATGGCAGAAATACTTTCTTTGTGGGTGGCTGTTTTCCCTCTTCAGTTTAGTGATGTTTTCTTGGTTTGACAAAAAAGAGGCATAATCAATCCAGAGAGACGAAGTTGCTCAATGAGTCACCAAGCAAAGAGACAATATTGATAGAAGAAAAGTTATATTGAATCAAGTTTAAGCAGGTTTATACATACAGCTTTGTCCTTGTCCAGTCCAATGGTCATAAACAGCAATATCAACAGAGTTCAGTCCATAAATCAGTTCAGTAGTGAATGTCCTTGTGAATCCGTCCAGCAGCATTTCTCCTTCTCCTCTGGTCCACGTCACATCACCAGCACCACAGGAGGATGGATTATGAATGCTGGGACTTCTGGCTTTATTCCAGCTTCAGCCAGTCCTTTGTTTCTCTCACAGCTGTTACAAGTCTCATCACATGTATCTCCACAGCTGTATAAATCATTGCTTTACAGCAGTGGTCCCCAACCTTGGGCCTCCAGATGTTCTTGGACTTCAACTCCCAGAAATCCTGGCTAGCAGAGGTGGTAGTGAAAGCTTCTGGAAGTTGTAGTCCAAGAACATCTGGAGGCCCAAGGTTGGGGATCACTGCTTTACAGGCTTCCTTTACATAGATCCTTACAATTACTTACAGTATTTCAGGCTCTTTACAACTGGTTTTACCACTGTATTAACAATTTCCATCAGGTTGATATCAGACCTGTCACTCATTCCCTCTCTCTCTCTCTCTCCCTTTCCTTTTCCTTTCCTGCTGCTGCTTGTTTGCCGCCACCAGGGCCAAAGAGTCACAGACAACAAGGGGGAATGAACATTCCGTCCGAGAGAACAAAGTGGCCAGTAGCAGGCACTGTCCACGAAAGTGCGACATGCCCACCTGTAAGGGTGACGTGCCCTTCTGCAAGCGCAACACACACACCCATGCGTGCGGGTGGGGGGTGGATACCCGTGCCCATGGCCCAGTTGGAGGAAGCCCATGGATTGGTTCTGGTCTGCGGACTGGGGCTTGGGGACCCTTGATCTAAACAAAGCACACAGGGAGTGTCCCTAGATCTCTTTACACGTAAACCTGTGGAGAAAGTTCTCCCCTTAATGGAGCTTCCAATGGGAAATAAATTAGTTCTGGCCCATACCCCATTCCCCACTGCTGATTTATTTAACTGGAAACAAAATCTTCCACCATATCGAGAGGCCCTTCAGAAGTATCTGGACTTGATCCAACAGATCATTACTACTCACCGCCCTTCTGAGCAGCCTCCCAAGCAAAGAGAAATGCCAGGCTCTTGCTAAGACCTACGCCTGGTATACTACTCATAGGGTTCAACAAATAGCCAGAACAGTTGATTGGCCTGAAGCAGCAGCCCTCATAACCCCAGTTATTGATCCCAATCCTAATAAGCTTGCTGGGGCCCGCCTGCTGAAAGCAGCAAGAAATGCTGTAATTCACGGCCTCAAACTCGGAGTGCCAAAGGCTGTGAAACCTTCACAGAGTATATGAGATTGTTTTTTAAAAAACCCCACGGAATCCCCAAATGAATTCCTGATGAGTCTCAAGGATGGTTTTGCTGGTACACTCACCTTGATCTGGATTTGGAATCAACAGCCAACTGTGCTACAGGTGCAGCTCCAAAAGCACCCAGCCATGTGTGACTGCAGCCACTGAACTGCCCGAGTCCTGCAGCTGGTCTGGTCAGACAGCTATGCATCAGCTGTAGCACAGCTATACAAAAGCACTTTGCACATGTCTCTCTGCTGTCTGTCTACTCATTGTCTAAGATACAAGGGCGCTTCTGAGGAGAGATACCTGCTCAATAAAATGCTATGTACAACAACTCTGAGTCAAGTTTCTTTATTAGACAAGGTAGCTCAGGGCCACGCTCCTAGGGAAGGATATTGCAGGAAAAAGGGAGGGACACAAATCCTATTTTCATTGATAATGATGGGAAGGGTGGGAAGGAATGCATGTTTTGCTAATCATAAGCTGTGTGAATGGGATGACTCATGACACTGAGGGGGCTGGGAAGACACTGGCATGGATACAGGCTGGTGCCCTAATCATCAGTCAGGAGGTAGGGGGTGGGCAAGATATCATTGGGATGGATACAAGCTGACCCCACCAATCATGAGCCAAGAGGTGAGGGTGGGAGGGATTCAAACTCCCCCCCAATCATGAACCAGGAGGTAAGAGGCAGGTGGATTGACAGTGGTAGGGATTCAAGCTGGCCCTTCAATCATAAGCCACAAATTTAGTATTGTAGAAGGGACCCAAGCTGCCCAATCATGAGTAAAAACAGAAGTAAGAGTCCAAGTGCAAACTCAAATTTACCCAACCAGGAAGGAGAGCAGGAAGATGGACAGTGAAAGGGCCAGGCCTTGAACTGTGTAGAGTTGTGTAGAATTATGTAGAGTTGTGTCAGATGGACATCAGACTATAGGATCCCTGGAAAGCACAGCCTAATAATTCTTGCCTGAAGTATAACTTTACACAGCTCTAGTCACTAACCTTGCCCCTAATCAAGAGCTAGGGCAGGGGGAAAAGGGAGCAACGTGAGGCCATCCTATAGATTAATAAACAGAAGTTTTCTTTGGCTGCCTCCTGTGGTTCTCTCAGACAGTCATGGGGGCACTCTGCACTAGGAGGGGCTTAGCCTTCTCTGATGCAAACTGGTGTCACAATGGGTTTCATAGCAGCTGCAGAAAGGACTTGCATTTGGGGGAAATAGCATGCTGTACCTTTAACAGGCATCTCCCTCTTAATTGTGAGAGTCTGATTCAGCCAGCCTAAGGCCAGCCTGGCTAGTTAGGATTGTGCCCTAAGTCAGGATGAGAAATAGAAATATTTTAGTGCTAACATTTTCTGAATTTGGACCAGGGTTCTGTGACATAAATAGTGCTCTGAATGGCAATTAGTTCTCCAACATCTTCTAATATTCCATTCTTGACTCTTGACCTTGTGAGGGTTCGTCATTCTTCACCTCCCCAGAACCCGATAAATTACATGACGCTTTTGAACCAAGAAACTTGTCTTCATTTATTAAAGGGGGTAACGGTATTGAAACATCCAACAGATTAGGAATAAACTTCTCCTGAGAGAACAACGGTTCTGACAGGGGCAATCAGTCCTTTTCAAACGGGTTAGTCGACTTCTGAGTCCATGGACCAGCCTGAACCCCACAGGGTTCTCCGGACTCGATGTCGTCGGGATCTGTCATCAGTAACGGGGTGGTTTCTTCATACCTGGCATATCCCCAGGGTATAGGTCTCTCATATCCCAGGGAATCCCAGGGTCCAGGTAGCAACCCATCCATCTCAATTCCTCCATAAGCCATGCCTTCTTCTCTTCCCTTTCCCTTTCTACTCTCTCTGTTTCCTCCCTCAACTTACGCCTCCACTCTCGGGTCTCTGTTTCTCCCCAATAGGAAGGGCGAGGAGTCATTCCCCCTTTCCTTCTTTCCTCAGCCTCTTTCTTCGGCACTCTGACCCTTTCCCAGTTACCGGTCCACGGGTCTTGCATAGAAACCCATTCCCATCCACCTGGGATTGCGTCTCTCGGGTCACTCCCTAACTCTCCTACTGCTGCCTCCGCTGCCTTTTCCCTTCCCCCCAAAACCAGTGTAGTCTGGGTTGCTACCGATAACCCTTTCATTCCCAGTTCTAAGTCAGCCGTATCCACAGCCTGATGTATCATTCTGGGTGGAAAAGGTGGAGGAGCCGTCTGGGTGCCTATATTCGCCTTGGGGTGGGGCGGCACTCCCATTAACACCTCTTGCCCCGAGGCTCGGGTTCCACAGACCTAAAAAGGAGTAGGTAAATAGCTCCACGTCATTAACTAAGACAGTTAATGGATGCTCATTTGGAGATAATACTTATCATTTATGAGTTTATAAGAAAAACAGAAACAAAACAGCCTGACAGCAGCCCATGCAGAAGTATTTGTGACCCACAGGACAAGACTTTTATTTCACTCTTGCAAGCAGCCTGGTTAGGCTTAAAACTGTGAGAGACATTTAAATAACTATTGACATACCGCTGAGGACATAATGAGTGAATGTGTCACATGACCTCTGAGGTCACATGATTGCTGCCGCAACAGTGCTCTAAGTTCTTGACAGTTGGTCTTTGCCCACTTGCTGCTTTCCTGCCTCAATGGCCATCGGGAGCAGAGTGAGTTAGAGAGACCTTGGCTTTTCAAAATTACTTACATTTACCTTTCATCTGGGCTTAACCGTGGACTTTCTCAGCCATTCAGGTTCATAGTTTGTAGAGATGTATTCTGTATCAATGGACAGGATTGCTTCCTGTTTTGTCTATAGCTCTGGAAACTACATTAAGGCGTTGCTTGGGTAGCATAGGTTTAAGGTGGTGAGGTCTGGCAGGGCAGTTGATGTGGTACTGGCAGGAGAGGTTGTTGTTTTTTAATGGAGATAAATGGGTTTGTTAGGGGGCAGCCAGATATAAGCTGGATTTCAATAACAGACTTTCCACACAGATGGGAAAGAGTAGCATTTGTGGGGATCCTTTTCTGGGTGCCCCCTTCCTGATGGAGCCGTGGGTGTAGTTGTTGGAAATGAAACAGAAATGTTTCATTTCTGAAACATTTGCCCACTCTGCATGATTAATTTGTGTATTTCATCCCTAGCATTCATTAGATTCTGCCTCTTATCACACAAGAAGAGAATTACTGAGACAGAGCTCACATGATCAGCATTGCTGATTTATCAAGAAAACATCAAACTAGTGGCATTCCCATTTGGACATAAGAAAAAAAAAGCTCTCTTCTTTCTCTTGATCCTGAAGGATAGAGATCCAAGGGTTGAACCCTTATAAATTTTAATCAGAAGTTTCCAAGAGTTACAGATGGAGATGGTATTTGTAGCAATCTGTGACAGATTGTTACTGCTGATCATACAGGTAAAAGGTAAAATGAATGGAAGAAGCAGTACAGGAAGAATAATCAATTATTGGTCTGGATACAACACAATATCATTGTTTAGAGTTGTTGCATGCATGGTCAGAATGGCCACAATGACGTCCAGCCTCTCAAAGGGATGAGAAGACCACTGTCTCTTCAATTGGACATGTTGGAGTAAGATGTTCCTTGCTTAAAAATTGAATTTCCTTTTTCCCTCTTTCAGTCTGCATTTGGTTAGGCAGAAGGGTGGTTCAGAAGTCATATACTGGGGAATGGAAAGGAATAGTGGAGTATTGGATGGTAGAGCTCTTTGTGGTACATGGTGGGTCCTACATACAACTAAACTACATCAGGGCCTGAGTAGAAGACAGAATTCTACTCACACTGAAGCAAAACTCCTCCTTTTCAGTCTTTGGTGCTACACATGTTCAACTACTGGGTGACAATAACAATATATTTTGAAATATGTTGTGTTCTGCCTACATGGAAGAAGCAAATATAAAATAGGCTTTGTTCTGTTCTACTAGATACCAAGATTCATTTCCTTTTTGTTTGTTCCTTGTTGGCCACGGCTCTTCGGCCCCAGCGGCAGCAGCAAACAAGCAGCAGCAGGAAAGGAAAAGGAAGGAAAGAGAGAGGGAGGGAACGAGCAACAGACCATCAAGACAGATGGATGGACAGGCACAACCTCTCTGTGGCAGGCTGCGAATAGAAACTGGGGGGAGGGGAGCGTGTGTGAGAAGGCTGTGTTACATACAGCACTGATGTTACCTGTCTGTCATGGGTTTGGAGGGAAAGTTCCATCCTATGGGGAGTGGAAGGCGGGACATCAGGAGGAGGGGCTGTACTGTATATATATGTGAAGCCTGTGTGGAGAAGCTGAAGGAGAGCTGAAGGAGAAGCTGAGAAGAAGAAGCTGGTGTGGGAGTCTGTGTGTCAGACAGGGTACTACTGTGTGTCAGTCAGTACCAACCTGATAGGTTCAGGTGTCTGTATGGTTAGCCAGAACTGATAGGTTCAGGGTCTGTGCTTTATTTAAAGGTGTTCTGTGTGAACCAAACTGGTGTATGTATGATTGAGACTAAGCCACATTACTGTATCTTATTCACTTGATCATTTTATTTTCCCTGTGTGTGATTTAAATAAACCTTATTCCTTTATTTGTTAAAAATCCATTCCTGGTCTGTGTGACTCCTTACAGGGAATGGTTGGTGGCAGCTTAGTGAAACTGTGGTATATCCCAGTAGGTCTGGGGTTGTCACATTGATTGGTGTCCAGCGTGTGGGATACGACTGGTCCAGTTGTCCAGTGGTCCAGCAAAGCCTTGGCAAGTGTGCCCAGAGCAAGGGGGGTCTAGTCAGGGACAATCTGAGAGCGCGTAGGTAATCTTCTAGGCTTACCTCACGGGGAGGTAAGCTAGCGGAAGAACGTGTGACCTCAGATTGGGGGGACTAGATTAGGGAGCTCTGAGGCAACCCGTTTTGGCGGGAAAAGGCTGAGGCAAAGCTGAGTGAAGTAGCAGTGATCTAGCTTGTCTGCTGAGAGGCCTAGCAGAGGGGGGTGGACTCTGGCTGGCAACAGTTGCAAGTTAGTGCTGAAAGAACAGCAGCAATCTATAGAAGGCTGGTTCTGAGGCAAGAAAAAAAAAAGTGGTCGCTTTATTTTGAGGCTTGACTTTTGAAAGCAGCCTGTTCTGGGGGGGGATTATGCCCTTGACTCGAAGCCAAATGGCAGAAATGGGTGAAGCGAGGGAACCCCAGGTGGACCAAGGTTCTGAGGATGAATTTGGCTCAGGGCAGGATGAGAGCACGGGAGAACAGAACCCAGAACTCAGGAAAATGCTCATAGCCCAACAGCATGAACTGAGGATGAGGGAAATAGAAGAAAGATTAGAGAGAGAGAGAATGGAAATGGAGAGAGAGAGAGAAAAAATTGCTCTGGAAAAAGAAAGGATGGCGTATGAGTTAAGAAAATTGGAATTGATGAACCAGAATAATAATAACAATAGGGATTCTGAGGTGGGCCAATTGTCTAAAACTGACCTGAAGAAATTCCCTGTATACCACAAGGGAGATTGCCCTGAGGTGTTCTTTTCCCTAGTGGAAAGAGCGTTTGTGGACTTCTCAGTGAGGGAAACTGAGAAGATGACCATTATGCGATCTTTAATCAGTGGCAGCCTGGCAGAAGTATATGCAGAGATGCCAGAGGAATTGCTGAGAGATTTCGCAGAGTTTAAAAAACTGGTGTTTGCCAGACATGGGATAAATGCGGAACAGCTGAGGCAAAGATTCAGGTCACTCACCAAGAAACCAGAG
Organism: Pogona vitticeps; assembly: GCF_051106095.1. NCBI lineage: Eukaryota > Metazoa > Chordata > Lepidosauria > Squamata > Agamidae > Pogona > Pogona vitticeps. The sequence goes on along the minus strand of NC_135786.1, from coordinate 163,842,294 downwards.
CAGACTTTTACTCAAGTGGGGGCCCAACTGGTGAGGCTGCTAGAGAAATGGCTGTCGCAGGAGGGGACAGAGACCTACCAGCAGCTCAAAGACCTGATAGCGCTGGAACAGTTTTATTCAGTCCTGCATGGGGAACTGAAGTTCCAGGTGAGGGAAAGAAAACCGAAATCTGTGGCCGAAGCGGCCGAAATCGCAGATTTTATTTCCCAAATAAGAAAGACCTTAGGTGAGGGGAAATCTGTAGGTAAACCTAAAGAAACCTACAGCAAGTACTCTCAGGGACCAGGAAAAAACCAGCAAGTGGGAGGGGCCCATGGTGAAGGGAAGCCCTCAGACACGAAACCAAGACCTCAGATTTTGGAGGGAAAACCAAAACAAGATGAGAAAGACTCAAAATATAGCAGAAAATGTTATTTCTGTCAAGGAAAGGGCCATCTAATCTCAGAGTGTGAGAAATTAAAGCAGCTAAAAGGAAATGTGCCTCATGATTTGAGTGGAACCAAGCCAAAAGCTGTGTTCTGTGTCCAGAAAGAGCAAAGCTCCTTGTCACTGAGGGAGCCTGTTGCCATGGCTACTCAATCTGGAACAGTTACATCTGCTGATCAGGCTGAGGAAAATGGTCCTCTTGTGGAGGTCAAGCGCTGCTTACTAGTGAGAACAGATTCTCAGTTGTTTGAAACCGCAGGAGTGGACGTAGGAATACTTGACCATCAGTATAGGGGGCTGAGGGATACTTGTTCCCAGGTGACCCTGTGCCATCCAGATATTATTCCTAGGGAGTATGTAATCCCGAATGAGAGCATGAAGGTGGCAGGGATTGAGGGACAGGTGATCTCGCTGCCAGTAGCTGAGGTACCTGTGAACTTTCAAGGCTGGAGGGGAGTTTGGCGGCTAGCGATTTCATCGACTCTGCCAGCAGCCGTGCTCGTGGGAAATGACCTGGCTGAACATGTGAAACGGGTGCTAGTGATTACACGTTCACAAGCTAACACAGGGGCAGTTCAAGGGGGTATTGGAGAGCCCGAGACGGAAGCAGAGGGAAGTTCAGAGGCTGTGGTGGAAACCTTGACCACGGACAGCAGATTCGGCCAAGAGCAAAAGGCAGACGCCACTCTCCAAAAGTGTTTTGAACAGGTGACAGACGCCCAGCTAACACCTGAAACCCCAGCGAGATTTCACGAGAAAAAGGGAATTTTATATAGAGAGACCCTGATGAATGTCTCAAAAGGGGGAGATGGGATCAGAAGTCAGCTAGTGGTACCTGAAAAGTATCGCCCCATGATCTTACAAAGGGGGCACTCTGACATGTTTGCTGCGCACTTAGGGGTGAACAAAACACAACAGAGAATTACACAGAATTTTTACTGGCCTGAAATAGGGAAGCAGATCAAGGAGTTCTGTAAACAATGTGATGTGTGTCAGAGGCAGGGGAATAACCGTGACAGGACCAAAGCAAAGTTGTGCCCTTTGCCTGTGATTGACACTCCATTCAAATGCATAGGGGTGGATATTGTGGGACCTTTGCCCAAGGCCACAAAGAGGGGGAACAGGTTCATTCTCACCATTGTGGACCATGCCACGAGGTACCCTGAAGCCATTCCCTTGACTAACATTGAAACTAACACAGTGGCAGATGCCTTGGTGGGGTATATGTCCAGGATGGGATTTGCCTCAGAAATAATCACAGATTTGGGCACATCGTTTACATCAAAGCTCATGAAACGGTTATGGCAAATCTGTGGAATTAAACACAAGGAAACCACTGCCTATCACCCCGAAAGTAATGGGTTAACGGAGAAGTTCAATGGGACTCTGATGCGCATGATTAGGGCTTACTTGGCAGAGAATCCAAACAATTGGGACCAGAAGCTGCAATCCCTTTTGTTTGCTTATCGATCAGTGCCACAAGCCAGTACCGGGTTCAGTCCGTTTGAACTCTTGTTTGGGAGAAGGGTGAAAGGGCCCCTTGATTTGATCAAACAAAATTGGGAGCAGATCACCCAGGATGACCCACAAGATGTTGTGACATATATAGACTCTTTAATGAACGACCTAAAGAGAAACCTAGAGCTAGCAGCAGAGACCCTGCAAGCTCAAAAGGTCAGAAAGAAAACTTGGGATGACCAGGAAGGCAGGGAGAGGCGCTTTAACCCAGGGGAGGAAGTGCTTTGGCCTAGGCCCTGCAAAGAGAACAAACTGCAGCTGGGTAGCCCAGAAATAAAATATTTGGGTCACATGGTAGGGGGAGGAGTGATCAAACCCCTAGAGGCCAAGATAGAAGCAGTTCGTGATTGGCCCAGACCCAACACCAAGAAAAAAGTCAAATCATTTCTTGGGTTGGTGGGCTACTACAGAAAGTTCATCCCGAGGTTTAGCGAGATAGCGACTCCGCTGACCGATCTGACGCGGAAGAAGACTGATGACCGCATCCCGTGGACCAGCGACTGTGAGGAGGCGTTCCAGAGGTTGAAGGAGGCCCTCATCAAATATCCAGTGCTGCGTGCTCCAGACTTCGACCGGGAGTTCATCATCTACACCGATGCGTCTAACAGCGGGGTAGGAGCAGTTCTTTGCCAGGAGGATGAGAATGGTGACCAGCATCCAGTGTCCTACCTGAGTAGGAAACTCCAGAAAGGTGAGAGACATTTGGCAACCGTGGAAAAGGAGTGCCTGGCCATAGTCTACGCGATCCAGAAGGCCAAGCCTTACATCTGGGGAAGACATTTTATTCTGTGCACTGACCATTCACCACTGCAATGGTTAAAGACAATGAAAACCCACAATAGTAAACTTATGAGGTGGGCTTTAAACCTGCAAGACTATGACTTTGAAGTGAAGGTGGTCAGAGGGTCAGTGAACTGTGTTGCTGACGCCTTGTCAAGAAGACCCGAAGAATGAAGACGGCGAAAGAAACATGGACTATGTATATATTTTGGTGACCAAAGGTTAAATGTACTTGTGTATTAAACATGCTTGGTTTGTATGAATAAAGGTAACTTGATGTATTGTAAATGGTAAATGTTTAAATGTCTAATTGATATGTTTATCCTAGAGTAAGTATAAGTAAGTATGGTATTGTATGTTAATGTATAACTGTTTTTGTATGTTTTGGATCCAGGTTGTTTTTTGGAGAAAAGCACTTTAGCTTTCCCCCTACAAAACAACTTATAAAGAGGGGAGGTGTTACATACAGCACTGATGTTACCTGTCTGTCATGGGTTTGGAGGGAAAGTTCCATCCTATGGGGAGTGGAAGGCAGGACATCAGGAGGAGGGGCTGTACTGTATATATATGTGAAGCCTGTGTGGAGAAGCTGAAGGAGAGCTGAAGGAGAAGCTGAGAAGAAGAAGCTGGTGTGGGAGTCTGTGTGTCAGACAGGGTACTACTGTGTGTCAGTCAGTACCAACCTGATAGGTTCAGGTGTCTGTATGGTTAGCCAGAACTGATAGGTTCAGGGTCTGTGCTTTATTTAAAGGTGTTCTGTGTGAACCAAACTGGTGTATGTATGATTGAGACTAAGCCACGTTACTGTATCTTATTCACTTGATCATTTTATTTTCCCTGTGTGTGATTTAAATAAACCTTATTCCTTTATTTGTTAAAAATCCATTCCTGGTCTGTGTGACTCCTTACAGGGAATGGTTGGTGGCAGCTTAGTGAAACTGTAGTATATCCCAGTAGGTCTGGGGTTGTCACAGGCTGTTCTCTCAGCACCCCCCCTCCTATGGCATGTCTGGGCAGGGAGCGGAGGAGCGCCAGGTGGGAGGAAGGAGAGGCGTGAGGCCAGGTTGCAAGCGGGGGCCCTCCTTCACCTCAGCCACAGAGAGGATGAGGTGACAGCAGCAGCAGCCTTGGGTGACCCTCAAAGAGCGGGGGGGGGGGAAGAGAGAGAGAGACCTAAAAGCAGAAGTCCCGGTAGTGCCTAACCCCTGAGGGAGAAGACTGCCGGGCAGGGAGAGGGCTCCCCTTCTGGACACGTGGGCACTTCGGAGGGCAGGTGGGACCCAGCTCATACGAGGCAGGGAGGAAGCCCCGTGCTTGCCAAGTAGGTGCTGCTGCTGCTGCTCCCGCTCCAGGTTGGGCTGAAATTAGAAGCCAGGCAGATTTCGAGAGTGGGTGGGCATGTCGCGCTTGCGGGTGGCTCTGTTGTGCTTGTGCGTGTACACACAATTGCGACACACCCACAAGCATGACATGCCCTTCTGCAAGCGCAACACGCTCCCATGTGTGGGTGCGGGGGGGCAGAGATCCATATCTATGGCCAAGTTAAAGGAAACCCACAAACTGGCGCCGGGCTGCGGACAGGCGGGGGGGGTTGTTTGATGACCCCTGATATACATGAATATTATGATAGTAGAAATGAGAGGAATTGTCATCACGGAATCATATACAGTAATTTTAAACGCGAATTTAGTAATAAAAATGAAAGAATGTTGGCCAGAGCTATGCAAGTTTAAAAAACTAAGAAGATTATCTGAGGAGATAAAAATGATAGGAGTATAGTGTGTAATATGAAAGATAAATTAGAGATTTTCCAAGATTTATATTCCAAAAATTATATACTGTAAGGAAGATAACTCTGGGGGAAAGTAGGAAAATGTTGAGAAAAATGTGGAGAACAGGCTTCAAGAAATGAATAAAGATATACTGGAGCACCAATAAGAGAATAAAAGATTGAGGAAATGATTAATTAAATAAAAGTAGGGAAGACATTAGGAATGGATGGATTGAGACCAGAGTAATATAAAATGTTTAGAAAGCTATTCATACCTAAATTAACGTCCCTTTTCAATAATATAATGGAGGGAGAAAAGATTCCATCATCTTGGACGCAACCAGTAATTATATTAATCCTAAAAATGAATAAAGACTACTGATTCTAAACCATACAGACTTAATTCTTCAATAAAGATGATACACTATTTATGGGAATATTATCAAAGATAATCTGTTTGTTTCTTCAGCTTTATTATCACACAATTAGTGCAGAGTACTACTCTGTGTGGTTAACAATGCAAATAATATATATGACAATAAACAAAAAGAGATAAGATAAAGTAAATCAAATCAATAAATGATATGAAACTAACAAGTAAATCAGCATCAAACAGTAGATGGATGGGCAAACACAATTTGGCAGGCTTCATGAGAGGATGCCCTGAAAAACTTCATTAAATACCTGTATTCAGCAGTCTCTTGAAGACTGGAAAGGAGAGGGCCAGACACAGCAATCCATAGGCGCATAGCCTGTGAGGATCCAGTGGTGCAGCTTGATGTTGACACTGACACTGATACCCAGAGTGCCACAGGTCATCAGTTGCAGGCAAGCCAGGACTGGGGAGATGTGGTCAAATTTACTCACACTCAACACCATCCTGGTGCCTACATTCTAAACTTCCTGTGATTTTCAAGTCAGTCTCAAGGGAAACCCCACACAGAGAATGAAGGAATAATTTGATTCCAAATAAATGAATAATGAATAATTTAATATATGAAGAATGGATAATTTAATTACTAAAAATATTAAAGAAGATCAAGGTGGTTTTATGCCAGGAACACAAAGGGCAAATCTGAGTAGGAGAGTGCTAAATGTAAAGAATAGATTAACTAAACAAAAAATAAAGGCAGGTATAATTTCATTAGATATTTTCAAGGCATTTGATTGTGTGGAATGGCCAATATTGAAAATGATAATTACGGCATTAGGTTTTGGTAACTGTCAAAATGACAAGGGGATAGATATTTAGATATTTGTTTATTATATGTTTTTGTTTGGTTTTGTTTTCTGTATAAATAAAAATAATAAAAGATTTAAAAAGATTACCCACTTTTTTGCCTTTTATTTTATTGACGTTTGGAAGCATTTCCCTCCGTTTCCTTTACTGATGCTTGGAGTGTCGGGCCGCTGCCCATCACATGGTGGACTACTGCCTGCACTGGTGGATTGAAACTATCAAAATGATAAAAGAGCCAGAGCTGTTAATGACTGGTTTTAATTTTCTCATGCACTCTTTGTACTTTTCTCACGTATTGATTTTTCTTTCTCAGGTACTGTTGACATTGTTCACTTTTGGATTGGATGAACATCTGTTGCCTTTTCTTTCTTTTTTAATGTTATATTTCTATAGGACTTAAGTGGGTCCAGCATAGAAACAAGAAAGGTAAAATGAAAAAGCCTGAAAGATTTTAATAGTTTCCAGTTTACCGAAAGGCCCAGTAGCTGAAATAAATACTAAAGTTCCCCCCCCCCCTTCACATCCCAAATCATTACAACCATGTACTTGGTTGTTTTCTCAATTGTTTCTTTAATGTGAACAAAAAGATGATGAGAAAAAGTTTTACCTGCTGAATTTCTCCTCATCATACTGGGCTTAAAGGTACAAGAACAAACATGTATCAGAACAAAAGTGTTGCTAATTTTCACAGCAGCATTGTGATTTGTGATTCTGGTCAGGTGGACTTTTTCATTCCAGTCAGGTATGATTACTTTCTAAGATTCACTTGGAAGTTAAGCATTTTTTTTAAAAAAAAGTCAATTTATACATATTTGGAATAAATTGACTGCCTTTCTCTCCAGTGGTTTTTCTCCCTCATTTTTAACATATATTTTTTCCCTTTCATGTTCAACACACTTGCCACATTTCACTTCATGTGCCATTAGTGTAATCGAACTGTTAAATTGATTTTTAAAATCCACTCATGGCTTTTCAGGAGGGGGTAAGTGGTAGAGTGGCAGCTGTAAGGGAGGATAAAGCTCTGAGAGAAATGTGAAGCATTTTAATAGGAACAGGTTACATACACATTTAGTTCCTCATGCTTGGAAGTCAGCCACTGAGGATACTGTAGGCCACATTGCATTACAATATACATTCCCTCCTTAAGAATGGTTCTATGAAATTAGAACGCTTTACAAAATCTGTCCTACAGCCGTTAATCCAGTTAAAGGCATCATCTTATCCAAAGTATTACAGTATGGGGATTTGACCACTTAGGTGAATAAAAGAAACGGTTGAAGCAGATCTTAGAAATTCACATTATCCCTGTGATCTGACTTTCTGATGTCCTGAGTCCTAAAGTGGTCACCATTCCTACCCTTATTCTCACATCAGTGCTTGCCAATTATTCTTCTATTGAAATTTCTGGCCTTTCCATTCTTTCTGTCCCTCTTTCTGGAGTGGTTGCTTCTCTTCCATTCAGCTCAAAATTTGCAGATTCTCCCCCCCACAAAAAAAAAAAAAAAGAAATATGGAATGGTATTGTTATCTATATAATGTCTAATGTTGATGTACATGATGAAATAAATCTCAGCATATTCAAGTATTTACAAATGCCACTATTTATTGAAATTATTTTGGCTGGAACTTAATCTGGAGAAAACAGATTCACTGCAGGCTAGCTGCAAACAGGTGTGTGAGATCACTGGAAACACACACCCAAATTCAATCTGGTCTGAGTGGGTGCGTGCACCTGCAATTGAGGGCATGTTGGGGCTGAGTGGGCATGCACAGTGGCTTCCATGGGCATGTGCAACCTCACATAGTGGGAACTTCATGCCCCACTCCAAATGTTATTTGCATCTTTGGATTTGCAATTTAACTCCAGGTTTAAAAGATTTATATTTATTTCCCACCCCCCATCTTAGAAGGAAGGTCACACATTCCCTATCTGTGCCTTAAGGCCTGTTCCTAGGATCCTGCTGCTGGCTGGTTTTGACTCCCCCAGTATGCTTTTTGAGCCATTTGGGTTCAATAATTCATAATAATGGGTAATGCAAGTAAACCTTCAAACACTGTTCTGTAATCTTGACAGTTAATTCAGACATTTTCTAATCAAACTATTTAGAAATTATTCTGATAAAGTATTTGATTTATAATGTCCTAACTTGGTTGTATGGTTGCCCTTTCATCTCAGCTGTTTTGTACAAACCAGATTATCCCAGCAGAGAGTTTCTGAGAACAGCCACCAGACTGTTTGCGGCTTATTAAAAGGCTTTCTTTACACTGACATGTACAATCAGTGATCAATGAATATCTGGCATCAGCACACTGCGTTGCTTTGTGTTGAAACATGAAATATTAGTGCCGACTGCATCCTCAGAATGGAGTAAGCAAGGGTTCATATACCGAACAGCTAAGAATAGCGCTCTGGGGAGTGTTTCACAGAGGTAGAGCTTCATAAAAACAGCGTGTACCAAATCTTGTACAAGAGCAGACACAGTGCAAAGCTGCCAAAAAGTTGTCAAAGACAACAGGAATCAGAGACAGAAAAGAAAAAAAGGTCTCTGCTAAAATTTAAATTTTAAAAACTCATATATTTGTTACATTTTTATCAATCTATGCTCCACAGAGTTAAAGGTGACACTTATTAGTCTCCTCACTTTATCCACACAACAAACTTTGCAGTCAGGCTGAGAGATGGTGACAGGGCCCAAGGCCACTCAGTGAGTTTTACGGCTGAATCTGATCTCAGATCTTGCAATTCTTGAACCAACACTCTAATCACAACACAGCACTGATGTATCACTTGCAATGTCCATAGGTTACACTTGATTACCCCTCACACAGAGACACATCCATAGTCTTGCAGATTTATTTTCATATTAAAATATACATCCGTTATTTCACGTATCGTGTAGCTTTGCCACATATGAACTATGATGGCTCCATCTTCCCACCTACAGCTGGCCCTAGCATTACACAAAGCTGCCTCAAGTAACAGATGTTTGTAGGTAAGCAACAACAGCAAACCATTGGAAGACAGAGCTGTGTATGCCTGCCTTCGCCTTCCTGAGCTAGACTGCTGTCCCCAATTGCACTGGAAGTTTCTGTCCCATCCAGTGTTGAAGTAAGTCATTTGCTGGTCTGGTTGGTTTTGATATATGAAGCAAGAAGGGATGTGTCATCGTGTTCTTTTGCCGCAGGTAGCAAAATGTCTTGAGCCAAATGTCTGCTACCAAACTTCTTACTGTAGAACAAAAAAAGTCTGCCTCTAGTTCCAACTATCTGTGGCAGTCATCAGACCTTCTAAGGAAAGCAATCCACACATATCTGCTTGTATACCGGAATGCCATTCCTTTTTCTGCACTCTCCCCAACTGAGCAAAATTCATTCCTGTGAGTTCATGCCCACATCCTTCATAAGTCTGAATCTGAGGTTCACTTCATCAAATGCACGAAGTACTGTACAGTATTAACCTGCAGGAATATGTGGTTGTTGGCAAAGTAGTAAGGTATGAGGCAAATAAAATACAGGGAGTATTTTTCACTGACCTTCCCTTTCACATTTCATTTCCCCTGCCCTCACTGCTCTGAATCCCATCACTCCACATTACCAATTGAAATGAATGGAGCTTCTTACACACAACTGCTAATTGTTTCCATTGATGTCAGTTTGCCTACTCTAAGTAAGATTGCCATTCAGGCAAGGATTCAGGCATCTGGTGGACACAAAAGCCTGTTAGTCATTCATGTGGCACTGGCCACAAGAATTAAGAGGTAACTGTATACAAAAAGCATTTAAAAAGGAGTCTTGTGACACCTTTGAAACTAATGGATTTATTTTGGCATGATTTTTGGTGGATTATATAAGAACCACTGGATAGTTCTGTTGTTTAAGTCTTTAGCTGTGGAGCCAGAGTTTAGGAGTTTGATTCTCTCACTGTGACTCCTTGACAGCGGCTGTCCTCAGTGATCCATAGGGTCCCTTCCAGGTCTGCAGCTCTAAGATTATTAATTAAAAAATCAGTAGGTTAAAAAAAATGACATAGGAAAAAAAGGTTCCCCCTAGTTCCCTATCTCTACCCTGAAGCAGCATTTAGTTTAGTTTAACAAATGAACAAATGTGGAATTTCCTGTCATCACATTCAGTTTGGCCCTGTAATCTTTTTATCTTCAATCACTTTGGCCTTTTTGCTTCCTTTCAGCTTGAAAATATCTGAATGGTCTTCCCTAAGGACATTTGTAGAATTGTAACAATGAACAAACATTGACTTAACCTTTTCCTGTAGCAATTGCCAATATTCCCAGAGTGTCTCCCTGGATGTATGCCTTAATTCTCTGGCTTAGTTTCTTTTGTGTGCAATGAACGGCTTTCTTCATCTTTGCTGGCATCCTGACAATACACCTCATTTGATCTCCTTAACCCTGATTAGTACATCTTATTTCAACACAGTGCTGGATTTTGGAATATATTTTTCCATGTTTCTTGCAGCATTCTTTCATCTGCAATCTAGGTCGTCGGCAGCAAAAACATACCTCTTTTTGTTCGATTGTTAACATTAATATTCATTAGAAAATGTATGACTGCTAGCATTTTCTGCAAAAAAAAACTTCTATGCCATAGTTTCTTTTACAGTCCCTTCTCATAATAAAACCTAAGCTTTACTCCAGGAGGCAGTGGAAGACAGGAGGGCCTGGCATGCTCTGGTCCATGGGGTCACAAAGAGTCGGACATGACTTAACAATGAAACAAAAACAACACAGACTACATTGTTCCAACTGGATGTATGTAAAATTGTTTTGAAAACCTTTTTAGTTGAACAGCAGATCAACTGCTCTCTCATTGTGTCTCCATGTGGTGTGGGATAAAATATTTATATGTCAACTTGTCACTTGGTGATAGCACTCTTGACCTTCAAGAATATAGAATCATAGAATCATAGAGAAGTGAAGTTGGAAGGGGCCTACAAGGCCATTGTGATAGGGTTCATTAGAATCTCTGGGCAGCTCCTCATTTTTGGCGGGCAATAAAATTGGAGACCTGTTAACTGAACTCATGTTTTTGTCTTTATTTGTTTCACATCTTTCAATGGTTCCATTCCAATCAGACCAAAACAGGGTAACTCAGGCAACAAGCAGTAACTAAGTGATGTAAACTCTTGTCCAAAGTCCAAAGTACTTATTGGGGTGCTCGGCCAAACCGGTCTTGATCGGTAGGCTTCAGAAGGGGCGCGCTCCTCACCACACAAATTGTTCCACAGCATGGGTGTCTTGCCCAGTCTCCCTCCTTCGGTGGTGTATTGTATCTGGAGTCAGGTCTGATCGTTTTCTTCCCTCTCCCTCGCCTGCGTGCAAATACGATGACAGTCCACTCCTGGTTTTCTATCATCGACTCTCTCTCAACCTTAGGATCTGGGTCCGGCAATAGTCCACCAACTCTCAGATTCGGAAAATCTCTTAATAAGTCACACGCCTTCTTATATCCACTCTCTATAGTTCGCTCTTCTTCCTTCTTTCTCATCTCGTTTCCTAGCTCTGCCCTGAACCACTGTTCTCTCTTGACACTTATACTTTCCTCCCAGACTGACAGCTCCTGCTCCTCCCACTTTCCTTTCTCACCCTCCTCCACAAGACAGATTTCGACCTTCCCTTTTTTTCTCTTTTAACACAGTTCCCTTTTCCTCCAACACATTCACATCTTTTTGTTCAGACACATTCACATTACAGCTTTCTTTCTCCTCTATCACGGCTTCTATTATTAAGGACTGCTCACTTTCACTCACTCCTCCTTCACAGACATCAAGTCCAACCCTCAGCTCAGTGCTGGAATACAAGCAAAGCATATCTGCCAGATGATTATCTAAGTTTTTTTCTTGAATGCCTCCAGTGTTGGAACACTCACCAACTCCCGAGGTAACTAGTTCCACTGTCGTACTGCTCTAAAAAGGGTCGAGATGACACTGAGAAGGGCTCCCTCAGATTGCTGAAACTTGGAGCCAGTTCTGCAAACATGGCAGCTTTGGCTAACAAAAGCTTAGTAAGATGGATAGGTAGTACATGGGACAGATGGCTTGAGAGGGTGGTGTTTCCTTTTTTTCCCCCTTGCTTTGTTGCTGTGACCCCAGCTGGGAATGTTTGGCTATGCAAAAGAGAACTCGCAGGTCGAACCCAATATATATTGCTGTTGCATAATGTAGGCCAACAAATAGCAGCCAAAATCCTCCTATATAACTACACAAATGGTGTCACTTTTGAAGGACGTTGCCCCCAATGATAAATAACTGTAGACATTATCAGTTGCATGCAGAGTCATGTAACTCAGTAGCAAACAGATAACATTCACAGTTATTTCTTTACTCTAGATAACCCCCCCCAAAAAAAAGATATATCATGGGTGTTATGGCTTTATAACCAGGCAAGAAGATTTGAGCCACAATTTCCCTAGCCACTCAAGTCTAGCTATATAATAGGAAAATTATTTTAGCACAATTCCACACAAACTCTTCCTACACCTCTGGCAATGAAAATACAATCAGACATGTTATTGCTAATAATTTGCTATCCTTTCAGGACACTCAGAAGCTACTGGTTGAGGTGATTACCTCATTTTGCCTAATGACTGAGCCAGCCTTAAAGGACTCCTGTCTCCTACTCCTCTCAGTAGTAGGATCTGTGCTAGTTGTTGACTGGAAGGGGAGAAGAGACTGGAGAAGAATATAATTAAGGTATGATATGAAGTGCACCCAGTATACCTTGAACCGATTCCACACACCCACCTCTGCAAGTTGCTGCTTCAGATGAAGTGGCTGGTGGCACTGCTTATGAGACAAAGGCCACCTGGAGATGAAAGAGGAGGCTGAGGTTGAATTTTCTTTCTTGAATTGTTCAGAACAAAAACATGTAATTTCCTGGTTGTGAAGTGAGAAAGTCAAATTGATGAGTTAGCCGAACTCCTGACACTAGAATAATCACTTTTCCCACACTCACTTGCTGGCTTTGAAAATAATTGTATTTTCCCAGTGGCAATAAAACCTGGCAGTTTAGCTGCTGCAAGCAGAGAATGGAGGCATGCTGAACAACCTGTGTTATGTCTATGTATAGTAAGCATGCAAGAAGAGAAGAAGGAAAGATAGGTGAGTTTCAAATGTTACTTTTAAACAGCAGTTTGCACCCATTACATGTTTAAAGGTTTGACAAATAACCTGTTATTGTTATCATGTTGAAAATATAGCCCATTGCATTAGTTGTTGCACTGCCAGTTACCTTTTTCATAACTTGGGAGAAAAAAAGATTAATGAGAGAATGACCTACAACTTGAAAAAGGCCTGTTCCTTTAGAAGTAACTTTTGAAAATAACTATCAAATGTTAGCTGCTAAACCAGTAATGTAACTGAATTCCAGTTCCTTATGTTGCTTTTGAAAAGTGATTTCCCTACATCACTACTAAAATAGCTTGTTACAGACAACAACTGAGACATAAGCAAAGGAAACTTATGGTTGTTGTGGATTTTGCAGACTCTTTGGCCGTGTTCTGAATGTTGTTCTTCCTAACGTTTCGCCAGTCTCTGTGGCCGGCATCCTGAGCTGTGCTCTGGTGTAGATTGCTTGGGAGTGGAGTATGCTTTAAACTTATGCTTTAAGAAGACTAACAAAGTTTGGAAAACTAATGATTCAGGTTATCTTGCATACATGCTAACTCCCTAGTAACTTCTTCCCACAATGTCTCTTTCCAGTCCTTTACAGAACACAGGATATACGTTATACTGTCCCAGTAGCAAATATACTGCCTAAATAGTTTTGAGCAGTACTGTATAAGCTTCTGCAATCCAGGGTGTAACGCTTGCTGAGAATTATGGGAATTTTACTCTGACACGGGGAAGCCATCAAGCTGCAAGTATAGACTCTGACATGGCTACCCTTTGTATCCCCACAAAAGGTGTGTGTGTGTGTGTGTGTGTGTGTGTGTGTGTGTGTGTTGTGTTGTGTTGTGTTGTGTTGTGTTGTGTTGTGTGTGTTTAATTAGTGTTGGCCACCAAAAATAGTTCAGGCAAACAAGTTAAGGCAACACAGATTCCAGCTGTATAAAGTGGATGAAGAAGTTATGGGGATGGAAGCAAACGTTTTTCTCAAAAATACAAGAAGTCATATTCAAAACTGAAAAGCACTGCTCCCTCCCCCGCTACTTTCTTGTACACATTCTTCCCCCCCCCCCTGCAAATTCTCTAATGAGGAAAATTTTATTCAAGGGTGCTCCTTATACAGACAAATGTCAAATATGTGGTTATAATTTGTCTCTTTTATTTCAATATTTATACAGATAAATTTGGACGGAAAGTCTACCTATGAAGCTTTAATCATAATGCTTTTTGCAATGTCAGACTGTAGATTCGGAACATGTACAGAGTGCATTGTTCTGCTCTCTCCACACTGAGAGATCTAATCTTTCCATATCAGGTTTCTCAAAATTGCGGCACCTGTTTATCCTTTTATAAACTGTAAACTGAAAAGGTGCTGAAAATGAAACTACTGTACAGTAATGAGGTCAAGCCAGTACAATATGTCTGTGGTTACGGTAAGAGCTAACTTCACATACCTGAAATCTTTCTGTTTCAAGGATGTGATTTCCAAAAAGGTATGAATAGCCTTTCTATTTAATAAGACCTTTTTACAGAGTAATTTAGTACTTGCCCACTCAGCTTCACTGGCACTCATATGCTTGATACTTCCCTGCTTCATACTTACCTGAGAATGAGCTCCACAGGGATTCCTGCCTCCAAGTCAACATTCATCGGAGTGCATTGTTAGTCATGTGCAGAAGATTAAATAATGACAGCATTACTTCTACCTGTGCATAGCCTGTGAATGGAGCAGAACTTTCAGATGGCCTTGGCTGCCTCTACTTCTGCCCATGTAAGTCAATTTAAATCAAATCAGACTTTTAGACTATCTTAACTGTTGACTCACGGCAAGCCACAGAGATGCATTTTGTGCCCAAGCCAATGCAGGTCAATACTATGATAACAGCATTCTGAAGAACTGGTTGCAATTCAGAGGAGTCACAGATACTGCAGGCTTTCAGTTTCCATTAAATTGTTTAAATCTAGCTAGAAGCTGTTATTGTAATTTCCCATTATGTTTTTCTGCCTCATTTGTCTTCAGAAAGAGATTTTAACTACACAGTGATTACTCACTATTGCCAAGCTATCACCCAAACAAGTTTCTGGCCTCCTTGTTCTCTCTTCATAGGAACACAATTCAATTTGAAAAATAGGCATCATAACTCCAGATCCATAGTCAGAAATTCTGTGCTATACACCAGTGCACCACGTAGGGACAAATACATTCAAAAGAACTAGAAACTAATTATAGGTTGCCTTATGGCCTTTAAAATGATGAAATGTTAATAAAACTAAACTAAACCAAAAATGAAATCTAAGTAATGTGTGCTGATTCATTATCCTAGAACTTTGAACTCCTCAGAGTTAGAACTGGATTGATTTACTACATCTAGTGTGGCTGAGAAGGCGAATTTGAGAGTGACAATCCCTTCCACACTGAAGACAAATACAATCTGTACCCTGTCCAGCTCCCTGATTTTGCTACTTTTGGGACTGCCTCTTTGCCTCAGCCTGCTGGACGAGTGTCTCTTCAAACTAGGAGAGGCCGTGATGCAACGCCTGCCTCCAGGTTGAACACTCGGATGTCAGGGTTTCCCATCTGTTGAGATCCATTCCCAAGGCCTTCAGATCCCGCTTGCAGATGTCCTTGTATCACAGATGTGGTTTCCCTCTGGGGCAATTTCCCTGCACTAATTCTCCATACAGGAGATCTTTTGGAATCCGACGATCAGCCATTCTTACAACATGCCCAAGCCAACATAGATGTCGCTGTTTCAGTAATGTATACCTGCTAAAAATTCCAGCTCAATACAGAACTACTCTATTTGGAACTTTGTCCTGCCAGGTGATACCAAAAATGCATCGGAGACAACGCTTACGGAATGTGTTCAGCTTCCTCTCCTGCCGTGCACGAAGGCTCTAGGACTCACTGCAGTACAGGAGTGTACTCAGGACACAGACTCTATAGATCTGAATCTTGGTGTATGCCGTCAGCTTCTTATTGAGCCTTACTCTCTTTGTGAGTCATGAGAACATGGTAGCTGCTTTGCCAATGCATTTCTACCATGTATCCCATAATCACTATATGCAGTGAGTCTAACATGATTACCTGGAGGCTGTCAAGTATGGGGCAGCTGGGCTTAAAGCTAAGAGAAACTCAGATGTTGCTCTTGTGTTGGTCCGTAATTTATCAAGTTAATCCACCTGCCTTAAGTGATGGAATACTGGGGGTGGCAAGCATAATGCTCCCCGTTGCTATTTGTGCCATCTGAGGAGTTTTCCCTCTTCTTTGAGAGGATATTTCAGATGCAAACAGCTAAAACAAAAAAACCACCAACCGGAGCAGACTCTGACTCAAGAAAGTTGCTCTGTCACCTTCCTCTTCCTTGCTCAACATGTAAGGAATGGCAGGGAGGCGTTTCTGACTCAAGTGGGAGATAGTTGCCTTCCTCTCCAGTGTGACAACATGATGATGCAATATGGTGGTACGGCGAGGGGGGTGGCACTTTGCTTTCTGCCTGAAATGGCAGAAGAGCTTGGGCTGTCCTTGACTCCCATCAGGAAGTGTAATATAGAACTGAAAGCGAAAAACAGAAATTTGAATCTGGGGCTAGCCCAAGATATTTTGCTGCCAGAAGGAGAGCAAGAAATGATGCTCAATCCGTCAGTAAATTGACGCAACTGCAATGGCATAAATTTCAGCAACAAATTGCCCCTGGTTCATGAGCTGCTGTTCTTATCCTTGTGGCTTGCCAGTCACATGACCGGGCAGGTGAAAAGAAATAAAGCACTGATTTGTTAGTTGGCAGCAATTTTTGGAGGTGATTTATGCTATTGCACTTTTACCAACATAACTAACCAACAGGATTCTGGCTTTTCTGTATCACAAGGAACAACAAAATCAAGCTAGAATACACCACCTACCCATCACAGGTTGTCTAAAATACAGTTAGTTATGTGCTGCCAAGCTTGAATCAACTTGTAGTGACCCTAATAGGGCTTCCACAATAAGGGAATGTCTTTACCAGTTCTACTCTCTCAGTGAACTTCCATGGCCAAGTGGGGATTCAAACTCTGGTTTCCAGGGTCCATCAATCTATCTACTACACCACACTGGATGCCTACATATGTCTAAAATATACATGCCATTTTTCATTTCTTGTGAACAGCAGCATACACAATATTAGTAAAATTGTCCATCTCTTCAAAAGATAATTTAATTTCTATTGTGAGATAGCACAGTAAGCCACAATAAAGTCCCATGCTATTAAACTTATTGAAACTGCTTGAGAGCATGAAGCAACGGTATTCTTTCATCTCTCTGATTTGTTATTTGTTATCCTAATCTAAATTGAATGGAATGAAAAAAAAGCAATGTGACATTGCTGTCTCTCCCTTTTGCTCTGCATGGACGTCTGCTTTGGGTGCTCTTTGAAGACACTGATTATATCTTTAGCCTACCACTGAAGTCAGTTTGGAACTTCTAAGCATGATTATTTGATTATTATTCAGGGCATAATAGCTGTGTTCTTCGTTTCATCTGAAAGAGAGTAGGGAGCTCCTTAATCTCCATCTCTCTGCAGATAGTATTGGGGGGCGGGGGGGAAGGATACAGAATAAAAGAAAGGGTAAGACTCAGCCCTGAATTATGGTTCCTTGGAACAAGTTATACAGTTGCAATGAGTGTTTAGAATAGTATTTGTCATACTAATAACATTGGCTACGAAATCATAGCTAGTAATTTCAGCAGCTGGGGCAAAAAAAAAACACCAAAAAACCCTACCCCCCCCCAAAAAAAAACACCACCCCTCTCTACTACGCACCAAGTTTAGAGGGCACAGTCATGATGATTGCCTTGTCCTCTGTGAATCCTCCTTGGAAGTGATGAGCTACAGGCAGGCAGCTGTGCAGCCTAAGCATACCTGTTTGCAGAGAGGCAGAAACTGCAGCAACTAGATATATTTATTTTTTTAAAATTTGTTGGATTACAAATCCCATAAGATCCATTCTGGGAGAAAGGCCTCAACTGGAAGGCATTGAGGTTTAGCTAGGCCTAGCTCCACCCAAACTTTCTGTTCCTACCATAGTACTAGCTGGGAGCTTTGTTTCTGAGTAGGAAACTAGTCCTAGCTAAGCCTCAAAAGTCATAAGGCTTTTTTAACCAGGTGAGCCACATTTAGGAGTCTATCAGGTGGAACTCCTAAAATAAAAAAATTATGGGATTTGTAGTCCAAGAAATAATAATTTTAAAAATCTCTAGTGACAGCTTTCTTTTTTTTTTCTGGTGGTGCATGCTGCTGCTTTCTTTTTTCTCCTCCCTCCCCACCCCCAGCATTTGGGGGGGTTGCAGAGGGGGCAGGTGAGCATAGTTTAATGCAGAGGGATTGATTCCAAACAGAATCAGCAGAGGACAGGGCAACCTCATGGCCATGCTCCCTGAATTTGGCATCCTTGAGCTTAGGTCCAGTCACCTCCACCTGGTTACTACCACTATAATAAACAGCAGTGATTTCCTAAATACCTCTGAAATCATAAGATTTGTTTACTAAGTCATTGTGGGTTCCCTTGCCTTCAAGATAGGAAATGTTCTTTCCAGAAAATTAATACCTGCAATTTTAAAAGCCAGAGGGATAGTTAAACTGCAAATAGTACTATGCCCAAATCAGACCCACTTAAGGCTTTGCCAGAGTAAAATAATGACTCTTACGACACATTATATATTGCCAGAGCAGCTATTACAAAACCACAGGAGTATAATAAAAAAAAATGGCTAGAAGCAGAATTTGGAAACACTACTAGTTTTGAAGCTTCCAGAATCCCCCGACCAGCCCAGCTATTCAGGGAGCTGTAGTTCAAATACATAATATTCCCAAACGCTGGGTACTTGGAAGTCAGAATCTCACACCACCCAGGATTGAATGCCAATACTGTATCTTGTTACATTCAAAATTCTTTGATTCTGGGGAGCACTACCCTGAAGTTTAAGATCCTTACTGGAAAGGAGGCCATCTCTTTTTCCTTTTCCTCTTGTTTGCTGAGCAACAGCATCATGTCATTTAAAAAAATGTGAATTTTAACTGGGCAGCATAAATGAGACCAGTTCTCCCCGCTGGGTGACAAGCACATTCTTCAGCCAGATAGGTTGCTGCCAACAAGGTTTTCAGCCTTTCCGGACCTAAATGCAAACTCCTGGAAATCCTTGAGGGGGAATGAGCTTTTGTACCCCTGTTTCACTTTGGAAGAACACAAAGAAACTTTTGAAAGGGGGAGTCTCTGCCAGATTCTGTGGAGGCTTCTCCTGGGAACACAGACCTCTAATGATTAAAACAAACAAGCAGACCAAATTGTGGCAAATGCTTTCAGGGGTTTGAGAACACAAAGAAACTTTTGACAGTTTATGCTGTTAGTCGGCTTGATTGGCTTGGCAGGAACTGAAGGTTGAAACCTGTTAGTGTAAACTGCAAAGCAAATATTCAAAGGGCAGTGCAGATGAAATGGGTGTCAGTGCAAATGGGGCTGCCACTGCTCCTGCTGCCAATTCATCCTGCCAGTTTAGCTTAGCCTTTTTCCTCTTTGTGAGCACCCGAGACCCTTTTCAGCCTTAACCTGTCAAAACAACTCAACTTCATGCAAAGCCATCAAGTGTCTGCCTTCTCCTCCAAGGCACCAATGAAAAGACACCTAGAAACTGGAGTCTCTGCTTAGAGATAGCCCTGGCTGGGAATACACAGAAAAGTGCTTCTCCTCACTCATGCTTGGGCAGTATTTTGCATTGACATGCAACAGAGATGGCCACATTGCCTTCTGGTGCCTGTCTGGACAGATGATTGTAGCTGCCAAAGAAAGGTCCCTTTCTTCGTCAGCCATATGCTGGAGTAATGTGCTCAGTGAAGGGAGAGAGAAGCTAACATTTTGAGAGGTCAGCTGTATTTCCACAGCTTTAGCCCTGTTAAAATTAAGTCTCCTATTCTGAGAGGCCCTCTTTGTTCAAAAACGAGGCACTAAGGCCTGTGTGAGTGTCTGTGTGGGCACGCATGCATACATATACAGGTGCAAACAATGCACCAGGCACAACAGCCAGTTGCCAAAATACAGATCCACATGGGAAGATCAATATCAATATGTTCAGCAGAATCTTATCGGCCTTTGTGCTCAGTTTGCTTAACTTGTCATGACTAATTGCAGCTAATTGAGAAGATGCCAAGGCATACAACATTTACATGCCCAATCATGTATCTGATTGTACAACTCAAATGCACTCTGGTATCTCTACAATGTGATGGAAACATTGTGCAAAAACCATTAGGTATTGGAAACAAGGCAGCATGATTCTACATACTGTATATATCCAATAGAGTACAGTATTACATTATTCCAGCCTATCATAGTTTGTGCCAAAAAAACCTAATTACTGGGTGCAATCAGATGGGCACTTGTACTTCTTTTTGGTTCAATATGGTATGAGTATGGGCTGGTGCATTACTTTCCCCAGCAATTACATAATGCAATTGCTGGAGTGAGCCAGCCTGCCAATTGTGAATTCAGCTGAGGGCAGGTTCTTGACCTAACCCTTTAAAAAAAGGAACGAAGAGACCCCCACCCCCACTTCCTGTCTTGTCCTGCTTTGGGGATGAGGTTTTCAATTTCTATTTTTTTTAAATAAATGATGAGCAAAATATACAGTAAAAAATTACTTCCTATGTCCCTTTATAGAGGGGCAGAGGAAGTTAATTTCTGAACATCATGAAGTGTCTGTCTTCACAATATGAGAAATTAAAAGAGGAAAGAGACAGACCAAATAGGGCTGCTTGAGATGCGTCTGCCATTTGGATGCAAAGGTTACAACAAATGGCATAGTGGACCTCTACCCAACCCTAAGTGACCCTATTTAGCCTGTACCCTTTGACATTTTAGTCCAGTCGTGTTCGACACCAGGGGGCAGTGCTCATCCCGTTTTCAAGCCGTAGAGCCAGCGCTTGTCCGAAGACGGTTTTCCGTTGCCATATGGCCAGCGTGACTAGGGACCACCATTTTACCTTCCCACTGAGGTGGTACCTATTTATCAATTCGCATTTGCATGCTTTCTAACTGTTAGGTTGGCAAGAAGCTGGGACAAAGCGACGGGAGCTCACTCCGTCGCTTGGATTCTATCTTACGACTGCTGGTCTTCTGACCCTGCAGCACAGGCTTCTGCAGTTTAGCCCACAGTGCCACCACGTCCCCTGTAGCCTGTACCAGCCCACTCAAAATAAGCCCGTGCAGACAAGCCCTCTGCCAAAAATCTGAAACTATGATTATTTGGGAAAAACTGAGTGGGAAAAATTAATTAAAATATTTCTGCAAATGTTTTCCCTGTTCTAAGAACACGGGACAGAGTTGGAGCAAAAATTACATCATCATCACCACCACCACCACCACCATCATCATCATTTTATTTATTTATTTATTTATTTATTTATTTATTTATTTATTTATTTATTTATTTATTTATTTATTTATTTATTTATTTATTTATTTATTTATTTATTTATTTTATATCCCGCCTATCTGGTCAAGCGAGGACTACTCTAGGCGGCTAACAATCTTAAAATGATACAGTAAAAATGTAAATAAACAGATCTAAATCATAAAAACACTACATTACAATACACAAAACACAAAACAGAACAGTAAGGGGGAAAGAAAGAGGTCATGAGTTATGCGATGGGAAGGCCTGCCGAAACATCCAAGTTTTTAATTGCTTCTTCAAGGTACCCAGCGAGGGAGCCCCGCGAATCTCAGGAGGTAAGTTGTTCCAGAGGCGAGGAGCCACCGCCGAGAAGGCCCAATTTCTTGTCTTTTCCTTCCGGGCCTCCCTCGGCATTAGGTTCCTCAGCCTCACCTCCTGGCTCGCACAAGTGATACGGGTAGATCTTGGTGGGAGTAGGCGTTCCACCAAGTATCGAGGCCCTAAACCGTTTAGGGCTTTATAGGTAAGCATCAATACTTTGAAGTGGATGCGGAATCGGATGGGCAGCCAATGCAGTGAGGCCAGAGTGGGTGAAATATGGTGGTATTTTTTCACACCACTAAGTAATCTGGCCGCCGCATTCTGCACTACCTGTAATTTCTGCAGCAGCCTCAAAGGTAGCCCCACGTAGAGCGCATTTCAGTGGTCTAATCTCGAGCTTACGAGCGCATGCACCAAGGTAGTGAGCGCCCCCACATCAAGGTAGGACCGCAGCTGGGCTATCCGCCTGAGATGAAAAAAGGTGGTGCGGACCACTGACGCCACCTGGGATTCCATAGTGAGCGCTGGGTCCAGATGGATCCCCAAGCTGCAGACCCCATCCTTGGAGGGAAGAGTCACCCCCCCAAAAGTGAGGGAGTTTCCATCATCATCATCATCATCATCATCATCATCATCATCATCATCATCATCATCATCATCAGCAGCAGCAGCAGCAGCAGCAGCAGCAGCAGCAGCAGCAGCATCATAATCCAGGCACAGTCAAAGTTCTAAAAACATTGACTGGTATTATATAACAGATACAAGTTTTAACAAAAATCCTAAGTATTTTGTTAAATATCAATGCAGTATGTATGCTGTTCCTAATATTGCCATTTTTTGTCGGTCTGATGGTGTGATCAGAGTCCAATCATGATGATGATGATGATGATGATGATGATGTTTTCTAACTACTTTCAAGAGGCAATATCAACATTGGCCACTAGAGGGAAAGGGAGAATATTTCCCTGCATTTTCCTGGTATGTTGGTAAATGCAAGCCAAGATGATAACAACCAGTAAGGGCTTAATTCTGTACTGAGACAGGCAGTGAGAATCTAAGGACAACATGGCTGCCCCAAAATAACTTTAAAAAACAACATACCAAACTCTTGTCCACAAAACTTGTTTTTGCTAGAACAAACTAAGAAGAAAACAGCTGTGGAAATGTGTGATGAATGTATCAGTATTGGGTCCTCCGGGGTTAAAAGAGCTGGGAAAGGGACAATTCTCTGTTGGAAACACAAGGGGCAATGTTTATTTTTAAAACCCTCTTCCTTCCCCACCCCCTCTGCTTTTAACTAAAGACATTAAGGCCTCTAGAGATCTGATCATATCTCTCTTGTGTCTTGCTTACTCCAATGTGCACTTTGTCTCACTCCAAACTCTTTTGTTAATGTGATGTCTTCTAACAATTTACTGTACTTAGATTCTTTCAAATTCAGGCCTAGCCTATGTTGTTTATGTAACTCAGCTACTAAATTACAGTGATGCATGATTACAATTATTTATTTATACAGCATCATCCCCCTACATTGTGCTTGACAGAGTAACAATGAGTGGCAGGGACAGGTCTCCCTGCCCAAGAGGCTTCAAAGATGCATTTTGGCAAGGGAGACGGAGGCCAGAGGGAATGGGGAAGAGAGGCAGGAATAGCAAACAACAAAGTGAAAGAGGAAATGATGGAAGTAAGGACTGAAAATTCAAAATAGTAATTAGCCAGAATCTATGAGTTTATGACAGGGACATGGTGGGGCTGTGGGTTAAACTGCAGAAGCCTCTGTGCTGCAGGGTCAGAAGACCAGCAGTTGTAAGATCAAATCCACACGACAGAGTGAGCTCCCATTGCTTGTCCCAGCTCCTGCCAACCTAGCAGTCCGAAAGCATGTAAAGATGCGAGTAGATAAATAGGTGCCACCTCGGTAGGAAAGTAACGGTGTTCCGTGACTAGTCACGCTGGCCACGTGACCACGGAAACTGTCTTTGGACAAACGCTGGCTCTACGGCTTGGAAATGGGGATGAGCACCGTCCCCTAGAGTCAGACACGACTGGACTAAATGTCAAGGGGAACCTTTACTTTGCCTATGAGTTTATGAGTTTCAGTCACAGACATCACTGAAAGAGAAGATTCAAAAAGGAATGTGAAGGAAGAGGGGAAACTGTCTCCATCGGTAGGCCAAGGTGGGGAATATTAGGACCTCTATCACAGCCACAGTTGTGCTGTCCTACAATATACAGAGGCAGTAGAAGACAGGAGGGCCTGCCGTGCTCTGGTCCATGGCGTCATGAAGAGTCGAACACGACTTAGCGACTAAACAACAAAAACAGTATACAGTATGGGCTTTATTTGAAGGTAGGGAGCCTTGTTTCTCCTTCCCCTTTGACAATCATGATCTGACCTTTCCAAGCAGACTGTGACTAACTAGAAACAGAAATGACTAAAACAGTATAAAACGAGGGAGAGAGGCTTCTGCCCTCCCCTACAGTTTAAAATGTTGCAATCAGTTTTAAAAACACAATTGTGACAAAAAAAGAAACACTGCATCCCAGTAATCTCTTATGGGGAGAAAGGTGGCGAAAGTTGCCATTTGGCTTGGATGTTCTTCCTTAGCTATTCTGCTACAATTTGACCAGCGTGAGCTCCGGGGCTGCTGAAGCATCTAGAGGTGGTAGAAGTGACTCTTGAGTTTCAAGGTTTATGCATACCTGTTGTGAAATTAAAAACACCCACCTATGAAATTATTGCATCGAAGGCTTTAAAATGAAACCATGACTCTGCTGCTGCAAGAGATTAACGTTCCTCGTTATCCATAAAGTTAGATAACGGGAAAGCAAACGTCCAAATCTATAGGAACATAACAGCAAATTCATTGTCAACAATAGCTTCTCTAGGGAAGTATTTGTTTTTCTTAACTTGGCAAATTGGAGTTTTCATTAATTCCTTGGAGAATCTGATAGTGTTTCATCAGCAAAAATATAACGTAAGACGATTCTATTTGAATGTTTCTCTGTGATCTAATTAAGCATGCAGAGAGCTATTTACATCTGTTGAACTGTTGAATATTTTGATCCTCACCATTTATGCCAACCCAATATTACTTCAAACTGCCAAGATAGTTTGATATGGTCTGTAACCTTAGGCATAGATCACTGCATTAAGTCCTTTGTGATATTTTAAAGTATCTATTATCAGCTTCATGCTATGTTGACATAAATAAATAAAATATCAAAACAGCTTCAGTCCTTATTGTAAGAAAAAGAAGGATAAGTCATATGTTTCAGAGTGAAGTAACAACAGTATGTAGAAAACTGGCTGCAGTCTTATGTACTGCTGGCACACCTAAGTCAGAATTGATTTGACGACACATGTTTACTATTATTATTATTCAAAAAGAATATTGTTGTTGTTGCAGCACAGATGGGCTGCATCCCTTATAACAAATTTTTAAAAATTGGAAACTTCCTCCTGGCTGGTGGTGGATTTGGCTGAAGGGAAGTTTCTGATGAGACTTTTAAGACAAGTTAAAGAAAAGAGGGGAAAATATCCTCAATCCATCCTTTCTCATCCTGCTTCCAGAATGAATTTTTCAATTTTAAAATATTTTTATAAATGGTGCAACACATTGTTGTTGTTGTTAATATGCCACATTTCTCCCAACAAGGGACCCAAAGTGGCTCACAACATTAAAATTCACACAATAAAAAACACAGTAAGTTAAATATTAAAAGACATGTTAAACAATATATTATTTAGAATAAGATTAAAAGATTAAAACATGATAGCATGGAAAAGATTAAAATTACCTGCTAAAATTAGATTCAGGGATTCAGCTGTAATTGTTAAAAGCCTGCCTGAAGAGATGGGTCTTTAGCTTTTTCCCGAAGGATTACAGAGAAGGGGCCATCCTGATCTCCCAAGGGAGAGTATTCCATAGCCTGGGAGCTGCCCTCTCCTGTGCCCCCATCAGCTGTACTTGTGTTGGCAATGGGACTGAGAGGAGGGCCTCCTCTAATCTTAATCGCTGAGAAGGTGCATATAGGGAGATACGGTCCTTCAGGTAGCTTGGACCCAAGCTGTATAAGGCTTTATAAGCAATGACCTGCACTTTGAATTGAGCCCAGAAACGGACTGGTAGCCAGTGTAGTTCTTGTAACAGGTGTGTTATACAGTCCCTGTAGCTGGCCCTGGTCAGTAGGCTGGCTGCAGAGTGTGACAAACCCAGACCTACTGGGATATGTCACACAGTTACACTAAGCTGCCACCAACCATTCCCTTTAAGAAGTCACACAGACCAGGGATGGATTTTTAAACAATAAAAGAATAAGGTTTATTTTAAATACACACAGGGAAAAATAAACAATCAGGTGAATAAGGTAAAGTAACGTGGCTTATTCTCACTCATACAAGCATACAGTTTGGTTCACACAGAACCCTTAACTGGAAGCACAGACCCTGAACCTATCAGTTCTGGCTAACCAACAGACACCTGAACCTATCAGGTTGGTACTCTGACACACAGAAGTACCCTGTCTGACACACAGACTCCCACAACAGCTTCTTCTTCCCAGCTGCTGCTTCGTCACAACCCAGTGTCTCCCAGAATCTCTTCTAAACTCTTCACACACACTCCACATATTTATACAGTACAGCCCCTCCTCCTGATGTCCCGCCTTCCACTCCCCATAGGATGGAACTTTCCCTCCAAACCCATGACAGACAGGTAACATCAGTGCTGTATGTAACACCTCCCCTCTTTATAAGTTGTTTTGTAGGGGGAAAGCTAAGGTGCTTTTCACCAAAAAAACAACCTGAATAAAATACACAACAACAGTTATACATACAATATCATACTTACTTAGACTTACATTCTAAGTTAACCATAGCAATTAAGCATTTAAACATTTACCATATACATTACATCAATTTACCTTTATTCATACAAACCAAATTCAAAAAAAACAGGTACATTTAACCTTTGTGTCATCAATATATACACATAGTCCATGTTTCTTTCGCCGTCTTCATTCTTCAGGTCTTCTTGATAAGGCGTCAGCAACACAGTTCACTGACCCTCTGACCACCTTCACTTCAAAGTCATAGTCCTGTAGGTTTAAAGCCCACCTCATAAGTTTGCTATTGTGGGTTTTCATAGTCTTTAACCATTGCAATGGTGAATGGTCAGTACACAGAATAAAATGTCTTCCCCAGATGTAAGGCTTGGCCTTCTGGATCGCGTAGACTATGGCCAAACACTCCTTCTCCACGGTTGCCAAATGTCTCTCACCTTTTTGAAGTTTCCTACTCAGGTAGGACACTGGATGCTGGTCACCATTCTCATCCTCCTGGCACAGAACTGCTCCTACCCCGCTGTTAGACGCATCGGTGTAGATGATGAACTCCCGGTCGAAGTCTGGAGCACGCAGGACAGGATAGTTGATTAACGCCTCCTTCAACCTCTGGAACGCCGCCTCACAGTCGCTGGTCCACGGGATGCGGTCATCAGCCGTCTTCCTCGTCAGATCGGTCAGCGGAGCCGCAATCTCGCTAAACCTCGGGATGAACTTTCTGTAGTAGCCCACCAACCCAAGAAATGATTTGACTTTTTTCTTGGTGTTGGGTCTAGGCCAATCACGAACAGCTTCTATTTTGGCCTCCAGGGGTTTTATCATTCCTCCCCCTACCATGTGACCCAAGTATTTTATTTCTGGGCTACCCAGCTGACACTTGCTGGCCTTTACTGTTAGCCCTGCTGCACTTAACCTCTGCAGCACTAATTCCAGGTGTATCAGGTGATCTTCCCAGGTATTACTGAAGATCCCTATGTCGTCAATGTAGGCCACTGTAAAGTCACTGAGCCCTGCCAAGGTCTGGTCCATCAGCCTTTGGAATGTGGCTGGTGCATTTCTGAGACCAAAGCTCAGGACTCGAAACTCATAGAGACCAAAAGGGCTGCAAAAAGCAGTCTTTTCTTGATCCCTGGGATCAATTCTTAATTGCCAATATCCCTTTACCAGGTCCAATGATGAGATGAACCGACAACCCCCTATGGTTTCAATCAGGTTGTCTAGCCTGGGCATTGGGTAGGCATCAGGAGTGGTTACACGGTTTAATTTCCTGTAATCAACACAAAACCTAATGCTCCCATCAGGCTTGTCCACAAGGACTATCGGAGAGGACCAAGGACTAGAAGAGGGGACGATTATGTTCTCCCTCAGCATCTCGTCCAGCTCCTTCCGCACCTTGTCCCTATAGGGTCCCGTTACTCGGTATGGGGATACTGCCTGCGGGGGTGCATCCCCTGTGTGGATCCGATGCATCACTCCCTTCACTATCCCCGGCTTGTTAGAAAACACCTGTTGATATTTACTAAGCAGCATTTTTAGTTCTTGCTGCTGGTCTTGGGTGAGTGCAGGACTGATCTTTACCTCCTCTGGGTTGTATTTTACTTCCCCTCTACCCTCCCAGAAGGGTAATTCAGCTTCCTCACTCTCAGCTGCTTTTATCGCGAATAAAACCCTCTGTTCCCCTCTGTAGTAGGGTTTTAGGGCATTCACATGAACCACCCTCCTTGCTTGGTTCTCCTCCTGCTCTATTAGGTAGTTCAGGTCTGACATCTTGGAAATGACCCTATATGGTCCTGCCCATTTGAGCTGCAGTTTATTCTCTCTGCAGGGCCTAAGCCAAAGCACTTCCTCCCCTGGGTCAAAGTGCCTCTCTCTAGCTTTGTGGTCATACCATGTTTTCTGTCTGACCTTCTGAGCTTGCAGGTTTTCTGCTGCCAGCTCTAGATTTCTCCTTAGGTCATTCATCAAGGTGTCTATGTAAGTCACAACGTCTTGTGGGTCATCCTGGGTGATCTGCTCCCAATTTTGTTTGATCAAATCAAGGGGCCCTTTCACCCTTCTCCCAAATAAAAGTTCAAATGGACTAAACCCGGTGCTGGCTTGTGGCACTGATCGATAAGCAAACAAAAGGGATTGCAGCTTCTGGTCCCAATTGTTTGGATTCTCTGCCAAGTAAGCCCTAATCATGCGCATTAGAGTCCCATTGAACTTCTCAGTTAACCCATTACTTTCCGGATGATAGGCAGTGGTTTCCTTGTGCTTAATTCCACAGATTTGCCATAAGCGTTTCATGAGCTTTGATGTGAACGATGCTCCCAAATCTGTGATTATCTCTGAGGCAAATCCCATCCTGGACATATACCCCACCAAAGCATCGGCCACTGTGTTAGTTTCAATGTTCAGCCAGGTCATTTCCCACGAGCACGGCTGCTGGCAGAGTCGATGAAATTGCTAGCCGCCAAGCTCCCCTCCAGCCTTGAAAGTTGACAGGTACCTCTGCTACTGGCAGAGAGATTACCTGCCCCTCAATCCCTGCCACCTTCATGCTCTCATTTGGGATTATAAACTCCCTAGGGATGATATCTGGATGGCACAGGGTTACCTGGGAACAAGTGTCCCGCAGCCCCCTATACTGACGGTCAAGTATTCCTACGTCCACCCCTGCTGTCTCAAACAACTGAGAATCTGTTTTTATCAGCAAGCAGCGCTTTACCTCTATAAGAGGACCATTTTCCTCAGCCTGATCAGCAGAGGTAGCTGTTCCAGACTGAGTAGCCATGGCAACAGGCTCCCTCAGTGAGAATGAGCCTTGCTCTTTCTGGACACAGAACACAGCTTTTGGCTTGGTTCCACTAGACTCCTGAGGCACCATTCCTTTTAGCTGCTTTAATTTCTGACACTCTGAGATTAGATGACCCTTTCCCTGACAGAAATAACATTTTCTGGTGTATTTTGATTCTCTCTCATCTTGTTTTGGCTTTCCCTCCAAAATCTGAGGTCTTAGTTTCATGTCTGAGGGCTTCCCTTCACCATGGGCCCCTCCCCCTTGCTGGCTTTTCCCTGGTCCCTGAGAGTACTTGCTGTAGGTTTCTTTGGGTTTACCTACAGATTTCCCCTCACCCAAGGGCTTTCTTATTTGGGAAATAAAATCCGCGATCTCTGCGGCTGCTGCCACAGATTTCGGTTTCCTTTCCCTCACCTGGAATTTCAATTCCCCATGCAGGACTGAATAGAACTGTTCCAGTGCTATTAAGTCTTTAAGCTGCTCATAGGTCTCTGTCCCCTCCTGCGATAGCCATTTCTCAAGCAGCCTCACCAATTGGGCCCCCACTTGGGTAAAAGTCTGTTCTGGTTTTTTTGTGAGGGACCTGAATCTTTGTCTCAGCTGCTCTGCATTTATCCCATGTCTGGCAAACACCAGTTTCTTAAACTCTGCAAAATCTTTCATCAGTTCCTCAGGCATCTCGGCATAGACCTCAGCCAGGCTACCACTGATTAAAGATCGCATGATGGTCATCTTCTCAGTTTCCCTCACTGAGAAGTCCACAAACGCTCTTTCCACTAAGGAAAAGAACACCTCAGGACAATCTCCCTTGTGGTACACAGGGAATTTCTTCAGGTCAGCTTTAGACAGTTGGCCTCCCTCAGAATCCCTATTGTTATTATTGTTCTGGTTCATCAGTTCCAGTTTTCTTAATTCAAACGCCATTTTCTCTCTCTCCAATCTTTCCTCCCTCTCCATTCTCTCTCTCTCTAATTCAAATTGCCTTTGTTTCTCTCTTTCCCTTTCCTCCATTTCAATTTGCCTTTCCCTTTCCTCCCTTCTTTCTCTCTCTAATCTTTCCTCCACTTCAAATTGCCTCATCCTCAGTTCATGCTGTTGGGCTATGAGCAATTTTCTAAGTTCTGGGTTCTGCTCTCCTGTGCTGTCACCTTGCACTGAGCCAAATTCATCCTCAGAACCTTGGTCAATCTGGGGGTCTTTCACTTCACTCATTTCGGCCATCTGGCTTCGAGTCAAGGGCATAATCCCCCCCTCAGAACAGGCTGCTTTAAAAAGTCAAGCCTCAAAATAAAACGACCACTTTTTTCCTTCTTGCCTCAGAACCAGCTCTCCCTAGAGATTGCTGCTGTTCTTCAGCACTAACTTGCAACAGTATCGAGTCAGAGCCTACCCCCCTCTGCTGGGCCTCTCAGCTGGCAAACTAGCTCACTGTTACTACGCAGTTTTGCCTCAGCTTTTTCCCGCCAAAACTAGGCTGCCTCAGAGCACCTTAATCTAAGTCTCCCCAGTTGGCACGTTCTTCTACTAGCGCACCTCCCCGTGAGGTACACCTAGAAGATTACCTACGCGCCTCAGACTGTCCCTGACTAGACCCCCCTTGCTCTGGGCACACTTGCCAAGGCTTTGCTGGACCACTGGACAACTGGACCAGTCGTATCCCACACGCTGGACACCAATCAATGTGACAAACCCAGACCTACTGGGATATGTCACACAGTTACACTAAGCTGCCACCAACCATTCCCTTTAAGAAGTCACACAGACCAGGGATGGATTTTTAAACAATAAAAGAATAAGGTTTATTTTAAATACACACAGGGAAAAATAAACAATCAGGTGAATAAGGTAAAGTAACGTGGCTTATTCTCACTCATACAAGCATACAGTTTGGTTCACACAGAACCCTTAACTGGAAGCACAGACCCTGAACCTATCAGTTCTGGCTAACCAACAGACACCTGAACCTATCAGGTTGGTACTCTGACACACAGAAGTACCCTGTCTGACACACAGACTCCCACAACAGCTTCTTCTTCCCAGCTGCTGCTTCGTCACAACCCAGTGTCTCCCAGAATCTCTTCTAAACTCTTCACACACACTCCACATATTTATACAGTACAGCCCCTCCTCCTGATGTCCCGCCTTCCACTCCCCATAGGATGGAACTTTCCCTCCAAACCCATGACAGACAGGTAACATCAGTGCTGTATGTAACACAGAGTTTTGCACCAGCTAATTGTTGCCCTAATAGAGTCTCTTTTTTAAATTTCCTATGCCCCTCTACAGAGAAGCAAAGGAAGTGTTTAATTCGGCCATCGCACTACACAAGGATCACACTAAATGGCGCAATCACCTCTATCTGACTTCAAGCAACTGTATTTAGCCTGCACCAGCCCATTCTTAAAGAGCTTGTGTAGACAGAATGCTTATAGAGAACAGTGATTCCAAACCCAGGGTCCCCAGATGTTCTTGGACCCTAATTCCCAAAACTCCTGGCCAGCACAGCTTAGTAGTGCACACCTCTGGGAGTTGAAGTCCAAGAGCATCTGGGACCCAAGGTTCAGAACTACTCCTAAAGGCTTAGGCATTAGTTCCTTATCTTTATGAGGCCCGGGCTACTGGCACAATAGAATTAAGTACAGTGGTGTCTCGCTTAATGAGTGCACCGTATAACGACGAAATCACATAGTGATCCCTTTTTGGGGATCGCTAATGCGATTGCTTACCGATGGCCCGAATGGGCGAAAATCGCATTGCGAAGACCGGTAAGCGTTTCGCTTACCGATCTTCGCATTGCGACGCCAACAATCAGCTGTTCAGTGGCTCCAAAATGGCCACCGCGTGACCCAAAATGGCTGCCGTGCGACCCAAAATGGCCACCACAACCATTTTCGCGCCCTGCCCTCGCTTACCGAGGGCGCGAAAATGGCGTCGCAATGAGGAAACATCACATAACGGTGAGTAAAGAAGCCATTGGAACGCATTAAACTAAGTTTAATGCGTTCCAATGGCTTTTTCCGTCCCGTTTAGCAATGTTTTGTCATAGCGAAGGTTAATCCGGAACAGATTAACCTCGCTATGCGGGGCACCACTGTAGTATAGAGAGTGCCAAGATGGTGGCATGGAGTACACTACTTCCAACTGGAGGCTTGGGATCATGAGGGATTCTTCAGTATTTCCCCATACTGAAAAAGTGCTTGCAAATAGAAAGGGAGCATAGCAGCCGATGGATGGGGAATAATCAAGCATTCCCTACTGTTGTGCTAGTTTCTATTTGCAAAATGTTTCAATCTTTGAGGAGAATTTTAAAAGTGTGACTACCTATCTGCAGCTTGAAGAGGTAGCGTTCATCCTGCAGCCTCAGCATTCTGTCCTTTTTGTCCCTGCCTCGTTCTCTTCCATGTGTAGAATAGGCCCAAGAGCAGTGGGCAGTGTCCCCATGTAGCTTTTCTCATATATAACCATTAAGATTAATATAATGACCCTCTTTAAAGATGCAAAAACTTTTTGTCTGCTTTCAGCAGGGACTAGAGAAAGTGGCATAACATTGGGTTGCCAGCACCCCTGTGCCCCCCCCATTGCTACAACACTAATCTCAGGTTAAAAAAAGGGGGCCCATAACCATTACCAAGCAGTAGGGGGACATTTTCACACTACAGACCCTGGGGATCAGCTGTTGTGAGCCCTAGAATTGACAATCCTGAACCCAGGAAAACTAATCTGTTATGGCATAGAGCATCAATCTATGCATGTCGCCCACCAACCTTTCGCCACCACTGACATTGTTTTATGTAGTGGTGATCACCAAGAGAGATGTATTGTGGGTGGGATGTAGTGGAATCAGCGCTTACAGGGTGGGCTGCCAGAATTCTGGATTATTACTTATTTATATCTTACAATGATAAGGCACGTTTCCTCCAAGGGGTTCAAGCTGGCATCCATGGCTTTCCTCCTCGCCACCTTACAACAACTCTGTGAGGCAGGTCAAGGACTGTAAAATTGTGACGGGCCAAGGTTACCCATTTATTTAATATCATGGCCAAGTGGATATTTGAACCCAGGTCACCTGAGTCCTACTCCAACACTGTAACCACTACACCACACAGGCTCATCACAGATGGTGATACGACTTCATCCAGGCTCCCCTGTTACTGCAGGCCTCTTGGCTGGTTGCCCCTATGCACTGTCCAGTCACTTCTAATGGAGTGGCAGCACCTACCGGGCAACTCTTCAGGTGTGATGGACAGAGGGGTGGGGAGGAGGAGGAGAAGGCAAGAGTGGCAGGCCAGAGGAGTCTGGGAGATGTAGTTCACCAAAGGAGCCGCTGCAATCCAAAGCAGATTCCTCAGCTCTCCCTTGCCAGCACCCAGGGCCAGACAAATTAAACACACACACACCACAGATGTTGTGTCTGGGGCCACTGCCCCTGTGCACCCCCATGCTACACCACTGACTAGAGACCCAGAATAAGATGAAATATTATTGAAAAGGGAATTTTAGATCTGCTAAAAGATCAGCTGCATTCTGTGTAGACAGAATATTGCAACAAATTAATTCACAGGAAAAGGGGATCTTAGCAGATTGTAACACTACAAGCAACATGACATCTAGAAGACTTCTGGATCGGCTGGTCTGCCTGTTGGTGCAACTGCAGACATCATTGTCTGAAATTCTGTGTTTGCTTTTTTAAAGTTGGAGGAAGAAAGGAAATAGCAGGGCTCCTACATTTCTGTCTGCTCCATTAGTTGTTGTTTTGTGCCATCAAGTTGGAACCAACTTACAATGATCCTAATAAGACTTTCAAAGTAAGTGAGATATTAAGGAGTGGTTTTACTAGTTCCATTCCCCCCATGGTCAAGTGAGGATTCAAACCCTGTTCTCCAGAGTCTTAGCCTGTAACTTTATTCACCACACCAGGAACTCCATTAGTGCCATTCATTTATATATCTTCCATTATTAAATAAGTGAACTAAAATGAGATTGTGAGATTCTAAAAAAATGGAAAATGATTCTAGTAAGTGTTGCATGGGGTTGCTGGAAAATAAACATCTATGAGTGTGTATTTAAAAGTTACCCATTCTTAAAATTATTCATTAATGTTCTAAAATTTGCTCTCTACATTTTCAGTATATACAACAATACCTATTGTAGGATTCTTGTCAAGCTACTATTAGATATTAGACAAATATAAAAACAGATCGCTTTTTCCAACAAATATAGCTGATTCGTTAAATATGCGTTGATCTGTATTTATGGGTTCCAGAGACCCCCATGAATAGGAAGGGACAAATATTTTCCTGTTTTTATTCGTCCTTCGTATTTAAAAAAAACAAACAAAAAAACACTATTCTGCCTACCGGCCGCCGATCAACTGATTGGCAGCAGAAAGACAGCCACCACCCCACACAGTCACCCAATACCACAGCCTACCCCACCTCCTTCCTTTCCCTACCTTAAGCCCCACACCAGATCACCCCACCCCCATCTACACCCTCTTACCTTAAGTGCAGCAGCTATTAAGGTAAGGGGGTGTCGGTGGGAGGGAGGTGGAGACTAAGGTAGGGAAAGAAAGCCGGTGTGGGGGTAGGCTGTTGTGGTGGCTCACTGTGTGTGTGGGGTTGTTGCCTATTGGCTACTCATCAGCTGATCGGCAGCCGGTAGGCAGAATGGGCTTCTGTGCCGTGTGGTAAACTATCTTGGGGGGACCCAATTTGTGGGTGAATAACTGGGGTGTCCAATATCCAATCTTCACCAAAGTTGGCAGGCTTGTTGGGGAAAGATATAGGAAGCTCCATTCTGATTCTGCAGTCTCTAAGTACCTGGGGGGAGCTTTCCTGGGGGGTCCTCTTTGTTACTATATATCTCAGGGGCCCATGACCCAATGTTCACCAAACTTTCAGGAGTTGTAGTAAAGCATCGGAGGAAGCGTCCCTGTAAATTTGGTGTCTCTAGGTGGTGGTGGGGGCAGTGTTATAGCCATTTAAAGTGCAGATGAATCAACAGATTGATCAATTGATTTGTCAAAGAAAATTCGTATATTCGTATTCGTTGATCTGTTAACCTTGATAAATAACGGATCAAAACAAATTGCCATTTTTTATTTGTCCCCATCTCTCTATATATTTGTCACTGTTTTGACATACTGCTTGTATTTTGTAGAATTTTTTAAAACAGGTGTAAACACACTTCAGTATACCCACATATATTCTTAGTAATGTTGTGTTAATAGAGTGCTTCTGTCTCCCCATGTCTGAATTGAAAAGCACTGAACTGCCATGACCAACAAAAGCTTTTTCTACAAGAAGTATTCCTGACACATTCTGACCCTTTTTTGCAGGTAGCTGCAATGTCCTCTCTGTTCTGCTGCAAACTCATCCATGGGCATCAGTGCAGTATCTGCCACACTAAATAAGAGACCAGCTACCTGGAAGCTGGTGCTTTGCATCTCAGCAGCTGCAGATTTTCATGCATCCTTTTGTTGCCAGGTCTTAAATACTGGAGCATGCAAAGAAGCAACTCCTTTTGCTTGTGTTCCAATACACAACTAATACAACTAGTCAGCTATACATTACTTAAGATAGTCATGTGGAAAGTAGAGGTATACACTGTCAAACTTCTCATGCTATCCATTTGATATATGTTCTGTTAGTTACTGCTAATTTTCAAAGAGGAAGCAAGGATGCTTTACAGAACAAGTTGACTCTGACTGATAAACATCATGCTCTTCAACTTGTTAATTTTATAATATTTGTATTTTTGTGGGTTTTTTGGCACGCTATTTAAAAAATAGGCTCATTCTTCCATATAAATTCCAGATTAATGAATTCTGGGCTGTAAGGGCAAATTGCTGCAAATGCTGGCATTCCTTTGTGTGTAACTACAGTGTCAATTCACAATTCATTCATAATTTCTAGCTCAAAACATATTGCTAAAAATATTTTAAGTGAATGTATTTGTTTGTTTATGTATTTAATACCCCATTTTTCTACCATTACAGAGACCCTTGCAATTTCACAAAATGTTTTAAAAATCAGATACAGCTGAAAACATAATAAATTGTAATCTTCATGTTAATGTATAATATTAGAAAGGAAGTTAAACAAATTAATGGGCATAATCCTGTTCCTGCTGAGGTAATATCAGGTTGTTGTTGTTTAGTCGTTTAGTTGTGTCCGACTCTTCGTGACCCCATGGACACTGGCATAACATCAGGTTATGCCAACGTAAATGTGCCAGGTGTTATGCCCAGCAGCAAGCAATTGTGATATATAATTGTGAAACTGATCCCTGGCACAACTGACTGTGCAAGTCAACAGTGGAAGTGCTATGAGGATAGTGTTTCTGCCTCAGCACAAGCATAGCCTCTAGCTGTAAATCACGATCTTGGACACTGTATGAAAACAGCAAGTGAAAACAAATTAAAGATGTATCAGGAAAGGGAGAAAGTACATTACAACTCATTGTTGCTCAGAAACCAGTCAACTGCTAAAAAGCCTGCTAGAAGACAAAACTGTATGCCTGCAGGCAGAAGGACAACAGGGAAGAGGCCAGCCTTGCTTCTCTTAGGAGTTCCATGGCTTGTGAGCAGCCACCGAGATCAGGCCCTCTCACGTCCTCATCAAATGTGCCTGAGGGGTTGCTGGAACCAAGAGAAAAGCCTCCACCAACCATTTTAAAACCAAGGGACACTCATGCTCTTGAAATTATGCTTTGAAATAAATAGATCAGAAGCCAGTGCAACTGTCATAACCCGGAAGTTCTGTTCTTCCTGTTCCATCCCCCACCCCTGGAATCATGATTGGCCCATTTTATGCTAAATTGGGAGAAGGCAGGGAGACAACCTCAATAGGCCACACTTTCCCCACCCATGTTCTAGGAGAATAATATAGACTATGTGTCCAGTAATCAGCTGCTAGCTTGCCTGTTCCATTTTCAGGCAGCTCCATTCTCAAACGTACACCAAATTCTGCATTCTCCCTATGGATTCCTTGCTTGGTACATAACCCTGAGGTGGCATTTTGAATTGAGAATATTCTTTGCTGTTTGCACCTTTTCTGCTGTGCTATGTCCTGCTAGATCTATGGTAATCCTGGCAAGTTTGTGTATTAATTCATTGCTAGGCAACAGCCATAGTCTAAGGTTCAATTTACAGTACTTGGATTTTTAATTTTATTTATTTAAATTTTTATCCTGCCCATATAGTGGCCAGGCCACTACTCTGTGTGGCTTACAATATCACGACATACACATAAAATAAAACTACAATAATCATCAAATTAAAACATCAAACAAAGGAAAACCAAATCCCTACTAACTATATGTAAAATAGCTAATAAAAAGATGAAAAAAATGGATTACTTGATTACTTTCTCACGTTTCTGTTTAACCCAACCACTGCCTCATATTTTTATTTTATTTCAATATCTTGTGCAGAAGCCCCTCTGTATTCAATTGGGCCCTATTGCCAAAAAAAAAATGTTTTATTTGGTCCACATTTTCTCCAGGGTGTCCTTGCCTGAATGAATAATGCATTTCACTGGTTCCTACAGAAACTACTGGGGTTCAGCTTCCTAGATACTGTTCTGAAGAGATCCATGTGAAAGCAAGTTCTAGAAGCTACTCATCCATATTAGAAGCTTGTCTATGTATTATGACATAAAATATGAATACAGTCATCAAATTGTATTGACAAAAGGACAATACATAGCCTATTTCAAGAAGATGCAATGATCCTACATAAAAAAATTGACTGCAGTCCTATGAATATTTAGACATATCTAATCCTTTAATTTCAGCAGGGCTTAAGCCTCTTTACCACTGCAGATGGTTTGACTATTTGCATGTTCTTGAGATATGATCTGCTCTAAAATGCAAGAGGTTTAAAATTCTCTGTGTGCTGTACTCTTACTGGAACTAATGCAGGTGTGTGAGTGTGCATTTAACTCCTACTTGATTTAATAACATAGCTGTGATTGCCAATGATGTGTTTGGATTCATATTTAGAGTAGCCCTAATGTTCAGAACTCAACTGGAAATAGTCACATTACTTCTGCACTCATTTGTTTTTCTATGGGCAGCATTGCGAGCTTTCTGCATAAGATGTAGCATTTTGTGTTCCTAAGATGTGAGGTGCTCTAAAATACAAGACCTTGATGTCAATATTTTAATAAGCCAAATTTGTATCTCCTAACATGTTCGTACTGCTTTCTGAATTAAATATCTGTTGTTCCTGTGTTGATATCACCCCCTTTCCTCTCTCTCTTTCCTTGTATTATTTTATTCCTAGTTTTTCTGCCATAGATACAAGATGACTGGGTAGTTACGATATCAAAAGAGGTATTGATCTTCCTTTATCTCGCTTTCCTTTTCACTTGTTTTTTCCTCATCCTCTTGAGTTCCTCTGCACTATGGCTATAAAAGTCGACATTCACAACCTTCTCAAGAACACAAGGGACAAAATCAGATAGCAAAAGATGCAGCATGGGATAGCTTTCTATGTCTGAAAATTATCAAATTGCTCTCAGTTCTTTGAAAGAACATCCATTCTATTGAAGAGTGAACATTTCACAAATGGTGAACTCCAGCTACAATAGAATATTGGATTCAAAAATGTTTTATTTTTCACCTATTGCTTGGGGTAATACTGCACCCTGCTCCATTAATGCATGTTCCATTACACTCTTTGATATGGTATATTGTGCAGTGGATCCTATTAGATTGTTTAACAAAACTACACTGTGGAAATTAAATTAGGACTGTGGTGTAGTGAATAGAGTGACAGACTAGGATTCTGGAGAACAGGACGTGAATCTCCATTTGGCCATGGAAACTCACTGGGGGTGTGGAACTGGTAAAACTACTCCTTAAATCTCACTTACCTTGAAAGTCCTATTAACCCCAATAGAACACACGTATGTTATTAAAGGATGAAGAGGCAAAAATGTCAATCATATGGCATTCATATAAAAATAATTACATGCTGTCAAGTCAATTTTGACTTATGGGAATGCTTTTCAGGGTTTTCTAGGTTGTTCCTCAGATGTGGTTGATCATTCCCTTCTTCTGGTGGTGCTCAGGGACTACACAGCTAGCCCAAGGCTACACAGGCTGGCTTTTCCGCTGAAGACACAGTGAGGAATCAAACTTCCAAGCTCTGGAAATCCAACTCACTGAGATATCTAGCCAATATTACATTCATACCTCTGTGTTAATCTGGATATAAACATTAAGAAATGGGTAATATAGGATTGATCGAGGCAAATTCATGTACATATATAACACTTTCTAGTGTTTTTCATAGTTCAGTGTTTTACCTTCCCTTAATAAAAGAACAATAAAAAAATTAAAGTATTGTGTCTCATTGAGACTAACAAATTTATTCCAGTGTGAGCTTTCATGGATTACAGTCTCTTCTTCAGGCACTATTTTGTTTTGCTTTCACTGTGGCTGAAACAGGTTTACAATGCTATATCTCTGATAAATTACTTTCATTGATTTTATTATCTAAGGGAGTATTATTATTATACATCCAAATCGCTATGCCTGCTACTCAGGCTTAGTTATCATCACTAACATAACAAGGGCAGAAATTGCTACTTTCCTTTTAGTCATAGGTTATCAGGTTCCCTTCTTCCCACTCTCCGCAAGGCCTTATTAGCTCTGATTTTTTTTACTGCTATATTTTATTTTTTTGCAATCCTGCATTGTTAACTGCCATGAGCACCATTTCAACAGAAAGAAAGGATGGAAATTATACAATAAACAATGCAATAAGACAGACAGTTTGTCTTCAGTGTGGAAGAGATTGTCACTCTCGAATTGGCCTTCTCAGCCACACTAAACGCTGTTCCAAGTCCTCCATACAGAGCACATTACCATAGTCTCTCAAGACTGAAGGATGCCTACTACTACGACGACAGACAGACAGGCACACAGGCAGACAGGCAGATGATATTGTTTATCATTTAATTTCTAACCTGCCTTTTTAGACACATCTATGACCCGTTCCCCAGTTGTTGCCAGGTAGAAGAGGTTGGAATATGAGCCCTGCTCCAGTTGCCAGTAGTTCAGCTGATGAAAATCGCAAGCCACTATTGGCATACGTTCCACTGGTACGACATGGCATAAGGCAGCCAAACTGAGTGTTCTGGAGGCAAGGATGAGCTGGCTTTGAATTTGCTGGATCCAAACCATCACCATTCATCCAATGCAATATTATTTTTTAAAAAGGAACTTATTGTGTTACTAGTTACTTTGAGGCAGATGGCTTATCCTTATTGGTGTTTCACCTGCACAAGCCCACCCTAAAAGGGGTATTTGTTGCACTGGGCATTATTAGCATGGTGCATTGTCATTACCAACATTCCAGAAAATTACAGGAAAAAACTATCCAGACCCCTCTCATGAGCAATTCTGATACTGCATCTTCAAAATACTTGGGGGGAAAACACAAAACAATTCTACTTTGACAACTTAGGATTGATAAGAGAATCTTATAAAACTTGAACAATTCCCGTCAAACGTCATTATGAATGTCTTATAATGCTCTTTAGATGTTACTTTTGAAAGCAACTAATTGCAGTTGCATGCAAATACAAGTAGATAAATAGGTGCCACCACGGTGGGAAGGTAACGGCATTCTGTTCTAGTCACGCTGGTCACGTGACCATAGAAACTGTCTACGAACAAACTCTGGCTCTACGGCTTGGAAACAGAGATGAGCACCGCCCCCTGGAGTCGGACACGACTGGACATTTGTCAAGGGGAAACTTTACCTATGTTATTTATACAGGGGACTATTTGTCTTCAGTGTGGAAGGGATTGTCACTCGAATTGGCCTTCTCAGCCACACTAAACGCTGTTCCAAGACCTTTATTCAGAGCACGTTACCTATAGTCTCTCGAGACTGAAGGATGTCTAATCTAATCTAAATGTTATTTACAGTACAGTGGGGTCTTGACTTAAGAACGGCCCGAGTTAAGAACATTTTGACTTAAGAACCGCTCTCATAGGAAAATATTGACTTGACTTAAGTACTTAGATTTGAATTACGAACTGAAAAAAAACCACGTGGGAGGCAGGGAAAGTGCAAAATGTGAACTTTCAGTTAACTGTTGGCCAGTGAAAAGGGTGCCTGTCTGCTTCCTCACTCCTCCCAGCGTTTAGAGAGTGGATTGGGAGTCTTCAGACTGCCTGGTACTGCCTGGACTGTATTTTCCCTGCCTTCCCTGAACCTTTCTTGACCTAAGAAAAAAAAGAAACAAAATACCCCCCTCTAGTGGTCGAAGGCGGAATAGCAGCTTCCCATTAGTTTCTATGGACAGAAAAGAGCAGATACGGATCAAATGGTTTTCAATGCATTCCTATGGGAAATGCAGATTTGACCTGAGAACTTTTTGACTTGAGAACCGCCTTCCAATACGGATTAAGTTCTCAAGTCAAGGCCCCACTGTAGTTTACATCCAAGCTTTGGAAGGACTGGACTGAACTATGTAGCCAGTTGGATATGACTTAACAAATTTTCCCTTCCATTGTTCTCAAAGGGAAAATGGAACATTAAAGTTTAAATAATCTGCTCCCCTCCAATACACAAGTTCAGCCAGTTGTGTGTTGTAAGATTCAGGGTGCAATCTGCTATTCCATTCCTCCTAGCCCTGGGCTCTACTTAGGGTAGCTGTGGGTGGCTGCAATCCTAGTGACACTGATTGCAGAATTTAGGATTTAGACAGACTTAATTTTTGGTCCTGATCTCATTTTTTTGGCTGCCCTTCAAATAAGTCTTTACCCCTTGGGTGGGGCTTGAGCCATCATGCTGGAAGGGGAGGCTGTGTGGGCTCTTGGCAGATCTCCTTCCTTGCCAACTACATGGGTGCTATATTGAATGCACTTCCCTTTCTTCCCTTATGGTTGCTATCCCAAAAAAGTGACTGTAAGCAACAGAGGTGCACTTGATTCTGGAATGGTAGTAATGGGGTCTGCCTGGGCCTCATAGGACTGGGGTATTAAGGTATTCTTTGCCTGCTCACTTCCTCTCATTTTTTAATCTGGGAGCGATTCCCAGAGGTATCCTGAGACCATGTCTTCACCGGCCTGAGTTCCTTAGCTCCCTTTGTCTACGGGCAGCATGTGAGTACCAGCCAGTGAAACAACCCTAATGGATAAGTACTCATACTGTTTCCATACATCCTGGAGGATGCCATCTTTGTATCTTTTCTTAAAGGTTCATTAGTAGCATGAGAATTCACTTTAATAATTGTGTGTATACCAAGAGTGGGGACTGGCTTATTTTACAAGTGGCAGTTGCAGATTTTAACAATTACTAGATGCCTTCAGTTAACTTCAATTATTGGCTTTAAATTGTTGGTGGTTGTAAACAGAATCATGCATAGACCACTTTATTCACATCACCTTCTTCACACACCTGTCCTAAGAAGATTTTTGCATAACCTAAAAATGGATGTCTGAAGTGGATGTTAGTCTTTGAGGAGCTACAATACTCTTCTATATTCAACTGCAACAAACTATCAAGGTTGTTCCTCTGGAAATTGCAAAAATCCTGCCTCTTTTCAAACTTAATGTTATTTACATCAAAGCATGTGAAGTAACAACCTATTTCTTTAGCATATTTTTTGAGCAGGTGGAAATTTAGGATTTATTTCCCCCAAGCCATAACCAGCGGAGCTCTTTTCTTTACATGGTTGATTGCATTCATTGCTAAAAATTCTTAACCTGCAAATATACAATGGAAAGCTACACATGGTTCTTTGGATCCTGCCACTCCTGAGAAATCCTAATGTGGAATCATGGTATGAATTTCAAATCTATAATGGAATATGTCATCCATTCAGAAATGCAATGCAGTATATAATTTATTCTGCGATAGATTGTCTCCTGCCTTTTCATTTTGAGTTAAATTACTGGGCAAGCAGTATCTGAACCGTATGTAGCTGACATCTGTTACAGGATGGAAGATTCATTTTCTGTCAATTGTGGAAACACACTTATGAATCTGAAAGTCAAGTTGCATTATTTCATGCTCAGACATCACCTGCTAGTGAATGACATATTACATTCAGAATGTACACAACAATCCCATTTATAATGCATGAGCCTGAATGAAATCCACTTTTAAAACTTCCATTGCTATATTATGTCAGCAGAACCATGTCAAAGAATTCAAACTACAGACACGTGAAGGAAGTGTAATCTCAGTATGCAACTAGATGGTCCAGTTACCCAGGCTTGGATTTGTCTAGACTGTGCTATGCAGAGTTGCTTTGAGGAGTATGTCATTTGGGGTTATCCATAGCACCTCAACCAGCTCTGTTTAGCATGATGTAGACCAGCGATGGTGAACCCATGGCATGAATGCAACAGCTAGCATGCAGAGCCCTCTCAGTGGTCAGGCAAGCCATAAGTCTCTGGGTTGCTATTTCCCCCCCCCACACACACACAGCCAAACCTGAGAAGGCGGCTGCAGCCACAGTGCTGGCGCTTCGACAGGCGACAGGCCAGGGTCCAGAGCAGCTGGCGCTGGCGGTGGATCTGAAGTGGGGTCTTGAGGCACCTCTGTGCCCGGGATGCCCCGTTCTGCCACCACTTCCAGTTCCGCTGCCACCCGCCACCCACCGGTGTCCCCCCCCCCCAGTTTGGGCACTCAGGCTCAAAAAGGTTCGCCATCAGTGATCTAGACTGATCTTCTTTCTCTTAAACAAAATCCCCATCCTGTATCCTCCTCTGTGCTTTGTCTAAGCCACTTAATGATCTTAAGAAATTTAAAGTTTCCTTATGCTCCCCTACAGAGGGGAAGAGAGACAAAGTTTTCAATTTCTTTTTAATTATTGCTAATTGACACACAGTGCATCACCAATGCTCAGAAAGGGCTTTTTAAAAACATTGCTGATGTTATTAGCAACAATTAAAAAGAAAGGGAAACTTCCTCTTCCTTCCCCTCCAAAGGGAAGCAAGAAGGAAACTTTCCACTTCTCAAGATCATAAAGTGACTTAAACAAAGGAGCAGCTTAAGCCATTCACTTTAGTTTGATCCTAGCAATCACATGCACTGAAACGGAAGTAAAACAAGCAATTCTACCTACACACACACAAAAAAAAACACCTGGGGTTGAAAAAGACCCAAAAGTGCAGATAGGCATTCCTCAGGGTGAGCAGGTTTGCAGTGGCACATAGATTATGTGGTCTCTTGGAAAATGAGCACACTGAGACCAAACCACAAGACAAATGCCCATCTAGCTGCTCTCTTAAGACTCATAGTATTATCACAGAGCCTGGAAAAATGACTTTTTGGGTGGCAGTCCCAAGAAGTGGCCAGCCAGAATTGAGGCTGGAGAATTCTAGGAACTGTAGTTTGAAAAGGTAATGTTTCCTAGCTCTGAACATCACTATGCATTCTTCAAACTGTGTGTTTGCAGCTGCCACATTTCCTAGGCCCCTTTCCACTTTATGGTTTCTATATTACTTGCAAGCAGGTACTATCAAGGAAAAGAGAATCATATGTACAAATAGCTGATACGAGACCTGAGTAGAGTGGCATGATCTGTACAGGGAAGCTACAAGCGGCTTTGGTTTTTGTGGTTTGCGTGCCCAGTTCACTGGATTACAGTATACCTATATATACTCTACCCTTTTGTATACTCTACCCTTTTGTAGTATACTCTACCCTTTTGTAGAGTTTTGCTGCCACATATTTACTAAAATCACAGGAGCAACACAATGAAGAAAATAGG
Organism: Pogona vitticeps; assembly: GCF_051106095.1. Lineage (NCBI taxonomy): Eukaryota > Metazoa > Chordata > Lepidosauria > Squamata > Agamidae > Pogona > Pogona vitticeps. The sequence continues at coordinate 163,797,320 of NC_135786.1, read as the reverse complement.
TAGGCTGTGCTGGTTATATCACAGAATCAAAGTTTATCAGAATAAATCAGAGTTCTTGCAGACATACTGATGGACTAAATAACATATTGATTTTGCATCAAGCTTGTAAAAAAAAGTAACAAAGTGCAAAGAAGTTAAGGGTAGGTGACACCTTTATTAGACAACTAAAAATCACAACCATAAGCTATCTTGATCTTTATCTGACCTGATTGGGAGAGAGCTTTCAATCCACACCAACAGAGGACAAATCTGAAACCGAGCACCTCTGACATGAAACCAAAGCCTCACTGTGAAAATTGATTGTAACCAAGGAGCCTGGCACATACATCTGTTCATGATTTTTTGAATGTTTATGGGTGGGTGGGTGTTTCTACACAACCTGATAAAGGTCTGCAAAGGACTGAAGCTAAAGATGGGCTCAAACCACCAGTTCAGTAGTTCATGCTGGTTCATCCATCAGTCCAACAGGTGTTCTGCAGTTCTGAGCCCTGCCTCCTCCAGCAGGTGCCCACTCAAAGGCAGGATCTCGGCTTCCCTGCCCTGCTTCATCTGGGTGCTGTCTCTCAGTGGGCACCTGCCAGAGGAGGTGGGGCTTGGAACCACAATGTGAGGATACAGACTTTTTAGTACTTGTTCATCAGAATTCCACAGGTGTTCAAAGTCTCAGCCTGGGGGCCAGTTCTTGTTGTGACTTTTGGAGGAGACGAGTCAAGGCTACATCTCAAGGCTGATAATCATTAAATTCCATTCTAATCGCTTACCAGCCTGGGAACAGGAGACTGGACTCTGGAAAGTTACAAGCTGGATGTGGACTTGTGAACACTGTATGCTGATTGGATACCATTAAAGAGATTTTGATTTAAATTAAAGAAAGGGAGCTAGGTGTGTGTGTAAATTGGAGGAGGAGGAGGAGGTGGAGGAGGAGACAGATTTACAGCCTTTCTTGATTCAGTAGGACAGTTAGCAATGGTGACTTAGAATGGCATGGTAATTAAGTAGTAAAATCATTATACTCTAGTTAGTTAATCATTTTATTGTTTTATGGGAAAGACTTGCAGGAGCTTACTTAATAGATGCTTGGCATTTAACAGTACAATTTGTAACTCTTGTATCTCTTACGTTTTATAACTTTTTTACTCTTTTTAAATAAACCTTTAATATTTTACCCAAGTGTGATTCTTGGGGGAACAAGGGTTTGAGTGCCTAAAGAAAGTACCTTGGCCACAAGGGCTATGTTTCCTATTTTTGGGTGTCCTGCCTGGTAAAGCTGGTGTGCAAGGCTTAAAGTACACAGCCAAAAGTATTTTATCCCAAATAAGGGAGGAATTGAAAATCAGGGTTAGAAGTTTGCCCACAGTTGCCCAGTCATGTACTTTCTAGGTCTCACCCAACCTAAGGAGCAAAAGGTGGTAGAAGATAGAAACTAGAGTCGGCACCTTCCCTAATGGAGTTATACCTTTAAGAAAGCTCATTTCTTATACATGGAACACCTGTTGGATGGAACACCGGTTAAATCAATGGACAAATCAGCAAGAACCATTGAACTTGTGGTTCTTGCAAATCTCTAGTTGAAACCAAGCTTATATTTGTGATTATTATTAGTGGACTAATAAAGGTACTACCCCTCCGCCCACCTTCACATTCTGTACAAGGTCCATGTGGCTTTTTCTGTACAAAAAGGTTGTAAAAGCAAAAGACGGTGCATTATAATTGTAGACAGTTTATCTACTGCAGTTACAGAGAACAATGTTTGGTATCCTGTGACTTACATGGAAACTAGTGAAACCTATTGCATAGTTTATGTTGCTACTCCAGCATAATATTGGGAAAAAATGCTGTTACATTCATTCGTTTAATACAGTGGTTCCCAACTTTGGGTAACTGAGGTATCCTTGGACTATAACTCCCAGAAACCTCTGCCAGCACAGTTTGGTGGCAAAGGCTTCTGGAAACTGTAGTCCAAGAACTTCTGGAAACTGTAGTCCAAGAACACCTGGATTATCCAAGGTTGGGAAGCACTGATTTAACAGATGTGGAAATATATGTGGGAAATGCATTCTGTCTTTCAGCACCTTAATAAATTAAGTATTTATTAATCGAGTGCCATCATTTTCAACCTAAAGCATCACGTGTCTTCTGCATTCTGCTCGTCTTGTGTTGGTTTGGCAACAGGACTGGTGTGTAAAGGATATCACCAGCACAATGCATGTGTATGTGACTGGAGCATCAGATGTGTGTAGGAAGGAGTGCCCACCTATACAGCCAATGAGCAAATTCTCTCTCAGGAAAATTATGCCTTTCAATATATTATTTTTGCACAGTGAAGTGTATTATTTCCAGAGCAACTGTTTGTGTCTATGTTTTTATCCTTTTGTACTGGCACACCTGCAGCACCCAATAATTTCCAGGTGTATTCAATGATATTACCTATGCAGATCACTCAGCTGAATTGTCTGTGTTTTTTTCTTGTACATTCTTTCCAATTTGACCAACTAGTCAGCCAAACTGGAGCTAAATCAGGTCACTAAAGGCCACATAGAGGTCTAGTATGCCACTTGAAAGGATCAGGTGATTACAGGGGCAGGAAATCATACTGCTCCTCAAGAGAACCTATTTATTTAGCCTGTTTTCTGAGGGACAGAGAAAAAGAAAAGAAGAGAAAAAAATAACAAAAAACCCCAACTTCCTGTTCTCCAGTCCCCTGGCAGGGTGGTGGGGGGCACGAGGAACAGGCTGAGGGATGGGGTGGGGTGATAGTTCTTTTCATCCAGAGAAAAATGGAGGGAAACAGGCCAGCAGCCATGGGGGCCAGGGCAGCTGTATTGTGCCTCTCTTACTTCCAGTCTCTGCAGAGCCCTGTGCACTGTGGCAGCTTTTCCTAACTCGCTGGAGGAGGAACAAAGAAGAAGTCTTCTGTGGATCCTCCAGGCAAAGGAGCAGAGATGCCAGCCAGATTGTTCCCCACATTGCTGGCTCACCACATGCAGCTTCCCACCCTTCTTTTGAGTGTGGTGGGAGAGGCAGAGACACAAATGTCAGAACCAGGAGTGCTCTCACAAGAAAGACCAGTATGGGTCACCACCACTGTCTGTCTGCCTTTGGTGACAGGAGAGCTGTTTCTCCCTCTCCTTCTCCTACCTCCCCATACTGTACAATTTCCCATGCATCTGTTGGTTTGTGATTATCCTGTTGGCCATTGTTGGTTCCTTGCCCCCATCCCCCCTCCTGTTCCCATGTAAATGCAATTTCTTGAAAACCTCTTTGTCCTCTCCTGTCTCCCTTTCCATGGGGCAGTGGGAGGAAGCATTCAATTATATATATTTGTAAAAGCAAATGTATTTGTAAAAGCAAGGATTTTTTTAAAAAAAGACCTTTGAATCCAGCACTGAATTGGTTGCTTGGCAAACCAATTCTGTGCTGCACCACTTTTAAAAAAAATCCTTCTATTTCCCCCTCTGGGGGGAACAGGAAGAAGCTTTCAGTTTTCTAATAACTGAAGCAGCTTAAGCAAAGTGACAGTTTATGTCATCTGCTTTGGTCCAACCCCAGCGATTACCCATGTTGAAACTAAACCAAAACAGAGTCATCTACCTACACAAAAAAACAACCAACCAACGAAACAAACAAAAAGAAAAGCACACACACAAACCCAGTACTATGTCAGGACCCAAAAAGATGTGGATAGGCTTAGATAAAGGTTGAGCTGTTCATGATTGCACATGTCACATGGTCACTGGAGCAAACCAGCACACCCCTTAAGCAGACTAATTTATGGGACAAAACACATGAAGTTTATCACGGAATGGCATACAGCACCATTTGACATAGAAATGTGCAATTCCATCCCTCTCAACCCTTTTAAAAATTATTGTTAAGTGTTAAAGAGTGTGTGAAATAGACATTAAGATTGTTTTCCTGTATTAAAGATAACAGTAGCAAAACTATTATTTAGTCAACTTCTCCACACTGTGCAATTAGTTTTCCCTTTTCCCTCTTGTCAGCACAATAAAAGTCAAAGCTGTTCAGCAGTTGCTATTAAATATTTACTATTGGATGAAGGGCAAGATTTTCAATAACCAAGTAATTTGGAATGTGCCTTCAGGTTTTGATTTAACTACTTTTGATTGGTTACAGAAACATAACAGGAAGAACAAGAGAGTCTTCTGACATGAGTTGTTATAGCATTGTATTTAGTTTAAGCTTTCACAGATAGCAAACCACTTCTTCAGATATAATCAATGAAAGTTTATGGCAGATAAAACTAGTTTGCCTTCCCACCATAGGATAGTCCTACTGAATCAGTGGGGCTCAGGTTAAGTACCGACTTACTACTCTTCAGCAATTAATTCAATGACAAAAATCCTGTTCTTGCATAGTAAGTCACAAGTACAGTAGACCTATTTGAACCAACAGACCCTACAGGGGAGCTGACTCACAAAATCCCCACAGATTCAATGGGCATAATAATCCTTGTGCAACTAATTACACTAAACAATAAGATTTCAGTCAAGGAGTCCTTTCTAATGGAGACTAGCAACTCATGAGTCCTGAACTACTATTTGTAGACCACCACAAAAATTGTCTTGATTATAGCTAGAACATGAAAATATTACTTTTTGGTCTATTCTTTCCCACATTCCCCTGAGGTAAAGCTTACAAGGGTGTTTCTGGAATTTCTAGTCATAAAAGTATTTTTTCTAAGCCCTATTCAGAAAGGGGAAAGGCAGTTTATCCAAACTTATTTTCCATACAATATTAAATGTAAAATATCTCACTATTATACATATTTACTATGACAATTTATCTGAAAAGGAGTGACAGATTGTTCTTGTACCATTTATACTGGCATCAAAGTCAATGAACTTTCCCCATGGCAGTTCAGCCCATAAGTCACCTCAGCTAGATAGTCATCCAATTAATGCTTTTAACACAAGTTAATGTCTGCTGGTTTTCCTTTCTTTTCACTAAATGGCAGGAGAAATAAGTTCCTGTTTCTTTGCAAAAGGGCAAGTGTGATCAGTGGCCAGAGTACATTTATTTGCAAAAGGCGAGGATCAGATGTGAGTTATCTTAAAAACAGATTATATGAAATGGCACACAAAAAGATATTTTAACAGACATGAATAAGCTATGAATGATCCAAAAGTGATAAAAATTGTACAGACAAGTTCTTAAGCAGAAATTGGATGGGAGTCACACTTTATCCTTACTGTTGATGTGGACTTTGGATATTTTTATATAATCTACTGTAATTCTATAGTATATGGAAAACACACTGAAATCTAGGATAGCATATTGTCTGAGATGGGAGTCTGGGAAGTAGTCTTCTCCAATAAAGCAGCAACTTGCTTAGGGTAACTGTTTTTTCTTTGTGTGTCAGGATGCCAGTGACAATGTCTGAAACCTAATTCTTCCCCAGAATTAAGGGATGACTATGTTCGTTCCTGTAAGTCAATCCTGTGCAAACTGTAACATCTCATGCAGTGTTGTTGTTCTGTATTGTCTCGCTTTCCCCATTTGTGCAGTCTTGGGCAGAGGCTCTTGGTAAATAACTGTACCTGCAGGTAGACTGCACCAAACCATGGGGAACATTTGATATACAGGTCAGACACTTGGCAGTATCAGCCTCCTAGCACTCCAGAGTTGGGAGTCTGGTTTTTGCACTATAGTTCCCAGAGTTCTACAACCAGTGTGGATTCTGGAAATTACAGTCCAACTCTTACCATCTCTGGGCATTCTCACTGCTGATAATCATCTGTAACAATCCCACCTTGAACTCCCACTTTAGACATCTCCTTGTGCAACACAGGGGTATACATAAATGCCTTTCCACACTCAAGGTATTGTTGCCACCAGGATCTTCACTAAATCCAAATCTCCCTAATTGTTTGTACACAATGTTTATAACTTGATGGATTTTAACTTTCACTTCTCTATAAATCTATTACCAAAAAAGTAATAGTGACCAAGAAATAGTATGGGTATGAACAATAAATAGCAGGAACTGGAGGAGGGCAAATGTTGTCCTTATCTTCAAAAAGGGAAAAAAAGAAGACCCAAATAACTATCGCCCAGTCAGTGTGACATCAATTCCCAGAAAAATTCTAGAGCAGATCATTAAACAGTTTGTTATTATTTAGAGCAATGCTGTCATTACTAAAAGTCAACACGGGTTTCTCAAAAACAAGTCATGCCAGACTAATCTGATCTCTTTTTTTGATAGAGTTACAGGCTTGATAGATGAAGGGAAGACTGTGAATGTAGCATATCTTGATTTCAGTAAGGCCTTTGACAAAGTTCCCCTTGATATTCTTGCAAGGAAGCTAGTAAAATGTAGGCTAGACAGTGCTACTGTTTGGTGGATTTGTAATTGGTTGACTGACTGAACCCAAAGGGTGCTCACCAATGGCTTCTCTTCATCCTGGAGAGAGGTAACTAGTGGGGGTGCCTCAGGGTTCTGTTCTGGGCCCTCTGCTATTCAACATCTTTATCAATGACTTGGATGAAGGAGTAGAAAATATGCTGATTAAATTTGCATTAAATTTGATGATCCCAAATTGGGAGGGGTTGCTAATTCCTCAGAGGACAGGATTAAAATTCGAAATGACCTTGACAGATTAGAGTCCTGGGCCAAAACTGACAAAATCAATTTCAACAGGGAGAAATGTAAGGTCGTACACCTAGAAAAAATGAACTGCACAGATATAGGATGGAAGACACCTGGCTAGACAACAGTACAGTGGTGCCTTGCTTAACGATTGCCTTGTTAAACGATGGAACCGCTTGACAATGAAGTTTTTGCAATCACTTTTGCGATCGCAAAACAATGTTCCAATGGGGAAAATTCGCTTAACAATGATCGGTTCCCTGCTTCAGAAACTGATTTTTTGCTAAGCGATGATTCTGAAACAGCTGATCAGCGGTTCTAAAATAGCTGCCCGCTGTGCAAAATGGCTCCCCACTGTGTTTTCAGGACGGATTCCCCGCTTTACAGGCAGCGAAAATGGCCGCCCATATGGAGGATCTTCGCTGGACGGTGAGTTTTCAGCCCATTGGAATGCATTGAACTGGTTTCAATGGATTTCAATGGGCTTTTTCATTTCGCAAGACGATGTTTTCTCAAGACAGCGATTTTCGTGGAACGAATTAACATCATCTTGCGAGGCACCACTGTATCTGTGAAAGCAATCTATGAGTCTTGGTAGACCACAAACTGAACATGAGTCAGCAGTGTGATGCGGCTGCCAAGAAAGCGAATGCAATTCTTGGTTGCATCAATAGGAGTATAGTGTCTAGATTAAGGGAAGTGATAGTACCACTCTATTCTGCTTTGGTCAGACCTCACCTGGAGTACTGTGTCCAGTTCTGGGCACCTCAATTCAAGAAGGATGTTGACAACCTGGAACGTGTCCAGAGGAGGTCAACCAAAATGGTCAAAGGTCTGGAAGCCATGTCCTATGAGGAACAGCTTAGGGAGCTGGGAATATTTAGCCTTACCAAAAGAAGGTTAATTGGGGACATGATAGCCATGTTTAAATATTTGAACGGATGTCATGTTGAGGAAGGGACAGGTTTGTTTTCCACAACTCCAGACACTAGGACAAGGAGCAGTGGTTTCAAGCTACAGGAAAAGAGATTCCACCTGAATCTCAGGAAGAACGTCCTGACAGTCAGAGCTGGTCGGCACTGGAATATGCTGCCTCGGAGTGTGGTGGAGTCTCCTCCTTCAGAGGTTTTTAAGCAAAGGATGGATGGCCATCTGTCGGGAGTGCTTTGATGGAGTTCCTGCATGGCAGGGGGTTGGACTCGATGGCCCCTATGGTCTCTTCCAACTCTGTGATTCTATGATTCTATATTGTTAAATAAAATATATCATGTTATATATTTTTTCATTTCTTACTATCCTCTAGCCCAATGGTTCTTAACCTTTGTTACTCGGATGTTTTTGAACTGCAACTCCCAGAAACCCCAGCCAGCACAGTTGGTGGTGAAGGCTTCTGGGAGTTGCAGTCCAAAACTCCTGAGAAACTCAAGGTTAAGAACCAGTGCTCTAGCCCATTAACACATATGGTCACAGTTACTCTTGATCAGCAATATACTACTACCATCTAAAGCTCTATTCAAATGTTAGCTATGTGTGGGGATCCAACACATGATGACGACTGCATACCAGTCTTGCTCCCTTTGTTGTCACTTTCAGCATGTGAAAGTGATACTCTGAAGGGACTGAGTTCATTGTATCCTGGTAGCCTCACCATGTGAGGTAGAATCTGGGGTTTAAATGACAGTGGAGAGGATCAAGTTAGCATACTCCCCCTCATGGCATGTGAGAGCCATACCTTTCACTAACGAGTTAGCAGGGCTTTAGTCTTGCCAATATAAACACAATCTTCTCTCCAAGAGTAGCTCTCCACTCACGTATGTCCAATCAAAATCCCTTTCCATACAAATTCTTTCAAACTGACAGAAAGAGTGATAAGATGTGGATTAAAAATGGTGTCCAATCTCACTGGAAAGGATTGCTTTGCTGGGAATGGTCTCCTTGAAAGCAACTGTTCTGTCTCTTGGGGAATTGCTCCAGCCCACCTCCAAAACCTCGTAGCTCTACAGCTGGACCATAAAGGTCCAGCTTGGGCATGGATCAGGGTCAGGTTATAGTGCAATTCCCTGTGTGTCATACGATCACTGGGACTTATCATATTTTTCTGTTTATAAGATGAAACCACCCCCCATTTATAAGACGACCCAATGTATAAGATGACCCCCCTTTTTTCTAACCCCAAAATTAGAAAAATTTGATCCCTGCGGGGCTTAGGAAGTGAATAAAGCAGCCATGGAAGGGCTGCACGATTGCACCTCTTTGATCCTGAAGCCCTTTCATGGCTGCTTCAGGATCAAAGGGGTGCGATCATGCAGGCCTTTCATGGCTGCTTTACCCAATAAGGAGCCTTCCCTTCCTTTTTGTTAAGTCCTGTGGCTTTGCAAAAGGCAGGAAAAGCGGCTGCCTTCCGTGTATAAAACGACCCTCAATTTTTTGTCTAATTATTTAAGGAAAAAGTTTGTTTTATACATGGAAAAATACAGTAGCTTGCAGTGGAAAGCCACCATACTGGCTCTGAGAGTAGAATATGAATCAAACAAATGCATAGTTGCACTTAGTGTCATCAGCTTGCATGGCGAGAGAACAATTTGTGTCTTTCAGCTCCTTTTGCTATTTCTTCTAGAGATATTTGTTTATTATGCTTTTTAAAAAGTGTCTGAAGATGAGCACAATTATTACTATAGGCCATTTGTGGCCGCAGCATTGCATTGACTGATTACAAGCAACTCCCTTCAGGAGTTTTGTCAAATACTTGTTTGTTCTATCTAGGAGTTGTCAAAAATAAGTGATTAACTAAAAAGTGATTTTGGAAGCCACATCATGCATCTTGCTAATAGGAAAACGTGTGCTAACTTTTCAATGCATCGTATAAATGGGTTTTTGTTTCTTCTCATAAAGTGGGGGCCAGCATGCAGTGGGACATGCAGGGTGAAATTGGCCCCATGGACCTACTGGAGTTGCTGGCCCCCTTGTATAAATAGACAAACATTGATCATCTTTACTCCACCTTTTTCAGTCTTTCTATGCAGATGCAAATAATTGCCCATATTATGACTGAGAAGTTTTTGATTCCTGAGAGTTCCCTGGACTGCAAAGAGAACAAACCTATCAATTCTAAAGGAAATCAACCCCGAGTGCTCATTGGAAGGACAGATCCTGAAGCTGAGGCTCCAGTACTTTGGCCATCTCATGAGAAGAGAAGACTCCTTGGAAAAGACTTTGATGTTGGGAAAGTGTGAAGGCAAGAGGAGAAGGGGACGACCGAGGATGAGATGGTTGGACAGTGTCATCGAAGCAACCAACATGAATTTGACACAACTCCGGGAAGCGGTGGAGGATAGGAGGGCCTGGTGTGCTCTGGTCCATGGGGTCACGAAGAGTCGGACACGACTAAACGACTGAACAAACAAACAAAAAACAGATGTTTAAGACAATTTCTACAATCCCTTATCACTCACCATACATCATGGAGAGGAGGAGAGTATATGTCAGAATATTTGAAGGGTCAAAATTCCCAACCCAGGCCTATACAAAAGAAGTGAGAGAAAATTAGGTTTTTAAAAAGAAAAGCAAGTTTTTGTTTGTGAGTTATGTATCTAGGTATCCAAATAGAGTTCAACGTATTTTAGAAGGAGGAAGACCCCAGATATGAAGATGGAGATCACACCTATTCTTAGTATCTGTTCCCTCTCTCTCTGACTAACCAGACTTATATGACTCCTCCTTCCCCCACCAAGCCTCGTGTAACTGCTGACTCCGCTTCTCCAGTCCCCTCATAGGTTCATGCAAATCAGTTAATGAATATGAATGGCATGAGTGACGTGGGTGATCATCACAGTGGTTTTACCAGTTTCCACTCACTTTCCATGGCTAAGTAATAACTAGATTTTGTAGTTTAAAAGAATTGAGGATATTGGCTTTGACATGTTTCTTTGTCCAGTAGGCCTGGATGTAATGTGAAATCTGCATAATATCTAATTGAGATTGAGGTGTTTAAGATTGTATCTCCTCCTACACTCCATCTTAAAATTCATTGTTTCAGGATTAAGCCAGCCTTTTCCTCCACCTTCTGCTTTATGTAACATTTTGATGAAGAGATTTGGAGTGTCAAATTTTGTGCACTTTGCTCAGTTCTAATTGCTTTGCCATAAATTTTGGAAATTTTGGAAGTTCTAAACATACTCTACCTCTATCATTCCATTTCACCATTAATTGATTTTGAGTTACCTTTTGCACCTTATCAGAAGAAAGGCAGAGCACATAATAAATAAGTAAATATATACGTTTCACCCAGAAGTTGTGAATTTGACACTATGCACATCATCCACAAAGGATAGTACCTTCTGTCATGAGAAGGTAAAAAAAAAAAAAAAAACAGCCAAGGTTATGATTCAGTATACAGTTACTTGGAAGTAAATTCCAGGTGTAACAACACAGGGAATTTTTGGGGGGTTGATTGGAGTTTTCTATACCACAAACTTAGCAGTTTCAGCTGCTGAAATCATGGTTACTGTTCAGACAACAATGTTTAATTAACCTGGGAAGGTGTGTTACAAAAGTTCGTTGTTGCATCTCTAAAATTGCTAAATCTCTCAGCTGGGTTACAGCCTCTTAGCCTCCTCACTACCTTCTTCCTCACTCCTTCCTTTCATCTGACCTCTATTCCACAAAGGAATTTAACAAGGCAATATTATAGTGCTCATCTGATACAGTGCTACATTTCACAAGGTAAGTTTCCTAACAAGAGCTAGTTCTAGGAAACATAAACGTAAAGCTTATTACATTTGAAATTCAAGCAGAACATTCTTTTCATGTAATACTGGGTGGTTTATTGTCTAGCATGGAGAGGTGTTATGGTTCGATCCGAAGGAACAATGGCTCGGGGGGATAGCTGTAGAGGTGTGGTGTTTTATTCTCCCCGTGTTCTACAATCAGTGCATGGCTGATTGCCTGTTGTGCACTTTTTAAATTGCTTTTTGTGTGTTTTGACCATGTCATGTGTTTAGTGGATTGGCTATATACTTTTGAGCTGCATTTTGGCCACATGGTATGTTTTGTGAATTGTTTGTATATTATTTTAAACTGTATTTTGTATGTTTTAGCCATGGATATGTTTCGTGGGCTGGTTACCTCACCGTAATAAATAAATTCTAATTCATGTAATACTGTAGAATCATTTTGTGCCATAACACTGCAAAGATACATATGAAATTGGAGATAATTAGGTATATAGATTGGGACTCAGGACATCTAGTTGCACATCCCACCCAGCCATGGAAACTCACTGGGGCCAACAAAATCACTAGATGAATATCTCATGTACGTTGAAAACCCAGTTAGGGAGATCCTAATGCTTTGACGGCACATAACAATACAAGAAATATGGAAACAGTCACATAACGAGAAACAGAAAGTACAGAGTGTTACAGCTGATCCTTCAAAGTAAAATAAATGAGAGTGAAGCAGACGAAGCAGAAGACACGACTGGCTAAAAAAATGGCGACTGGTCTGGATGCCACACAACATCATTGCTGAAGGTTGCCACATCCAAAGGCAAAGAAGTTATGATGATGCTGAACCAGAGAAAAAGGTTTACATGGTTTGTAAACAATTTTGATATTTCTGTGTGCACAAGGATTTTACACACAGCAGGCTGTGCCAAACTTTAATAAATCTTGGACTTGGTTCTTGTTGGTTGTAAATATTCTAGTTCTCTGCATTTTATGTGTTTTATTATTTATTGGTCTTTAGTAGTTTGCCTCACTGTTTCTTCACTGGTCTGACCTTAAACATTCTTAGCATTTTGCAATAAAGCCACGTTTCAAATGATTGTTTCTTTTTTATAGTGCCTTGTGCTAAAAGTCCACGATTCTGTACTAACTGAGAATACATAGTGCTGAACAATGCATTTTCATAGCCAATTTTAAGTATTTGTTGCATTCTCTCCTTTAAAGCAACTGCTCTGGGCTATTTCTGTTCTAACATTTATAGCAAGTCTGTGATTTCCTCTGTTCATTTAACTAAATTCCAAGGTAATCTTATTTTTCAGTGCACTGAATTTATGGACAGCTGTGCCAACTGGATCACAAATATCTTATATGAAATGTCATCCAGATCTATGAATGGGATCTATTCCCATGTTTTATTTTCCCTCACTTAGCAAGCCTCCAGCACTTAGGAAGGCATATCAAGGTACCAGCTGTTTTAGTAGTGCAGATGAATAAAGCTTGTACAGTAGAACTAAAAATAGGTATGTTTATTAAAAGGATCAGTTATACAGCTTGATATTCTTGCAAACCGGGGTTGTAATTAAGAGTTATTACAGACCTATTTCAGATTATGTTCCTGTGTCTATCCTTCTGTTATCTTACTAGCACACATGAACTTTAAAAAACGAGTTTCTTCCATGGAAAGTCCCATACGACTTTTAATTCGCCAGTTCTCTGTCAGCGTTCTTTTTTTTTCTGTACAGTACTATTTTTCTTTCGCTGCTGCTACATGCCGTTAAGTCGCTTAAGAGTTTTGAGGGTGTATGAAATGTTCCAAGAGTCATTTACTGTCCTGCCCCCGTGAATTTCTAGGGGCAATTTAGGATTCGAATCCAAGTCTCCTGCGTCCTAATCCGAAACTCTAGGCGCTACCATCAAACGAGCGCCCAATTTCCTCTGGCTTCTCCCCATTCTTGCCACCCTCACGGAGGATATCCAAAAGGCTTTCGACCAACGTCTTTAATGCCAGTGAGTCTTTGACACGAACAAACCGTCTCTTGAGCCCTTCTAGCCTTCAATTGGCTTAGACGGCTGCATGTACACAGAAGAGGGTGTTTTCATTGGTTAAAATTTCATCGGGGGGTGGGGCCTGAGGAGGGAGGAGCCAACCGAGGAGATATAAGAGCCGGAGCTTTTTTCCTTCGCCTCAAAGCAGGACTAGCTTCAGCGTTGGGAGGGTGTTGTAGCGGGGTGGGTAGCGCAAGCCGCTACGGAATCAGAGGCTTTTTTTGGTGTTGGTCTTCACGGCGAGGTGGCGGCCATGCTGTGTTATGTGACCAGGCCGGACGCCGTGGTGATGGAGGTGGAGGTGGAGGCCAAAGGCAACGGCGAAGACTGCCTCAACCAGGTGAAGATCCTCGCTTTCTTTTTTCCGACACCCCCCCCCCCCGTTTCTGGTGCTTCTCAGCGGCTCCTGAGAGGCCGTTGAGTCGCCTCGAGGCCCGCCGGCCCTGAGCCCCCCCCATCTCCAAGGGCTGCGTGTCGCGCGTTCTCTCCCCTTGGGAACTCCAGCTCCGGTGTCCGAATGACATTCTCCCTTTTTTCCCTCTCCCCCCTCCCCCATCTTCACGCGCGCGTTCGTATCTCTTATTCACAGGGAAGGGAAGTCTGCGGGTTGGGCGCGAGAGACAGCCGCCGCCGCCGCCCCCCCCCGCTTTCAACGGGGAGAAGTAAAGGGGAGGGGGATGTAAACCCCCCCCCCGGACTGCGGAGCCTGCGGCGCCGCCGCCGCTGCTGCTTTTGCTGCCTCCCACGCCTTGCTACAGAGCTATTCTCTGCCGCCGCCTCTCCCCCACCCCGCGTGCTGTTTAAAGCCATGCAAATTTCCCCAAAACCACATTTTGGCGGCATCCGACACGTGGCGTTTTGCTGGGTGAAGGTAGTTGATGCACTCCCCAACCCCCAATCTTTGAGCCTTTCGAGGGTTGGAGACAGCGCAGCCTCCCAGCAACTGGGGTGCTGTTCTATCCACTGGTGAAACCTCTATGCCCTCCGTGGCCCTGGGAGCCCTGAACCTGTTTGCCTGTGTGTGTCTGGAGAGGTCCTCGGGTCTCATGCGTTGGCCCAGTTGCACCCATTATTTGACCTTATGCATTGGCTGAAGTATTCATGTTTAGTGGTTAAGCTGGGAGATGACTTGCATGTCTTGCAATATTTTTTTAATTTTGGTCTTAATGACACAAAGTGCTATTGAAGGGTAAATCTTTCCTGCTGGAAGCTTTGGGCAGAAGTCTGTTATTCCCCCCACTCCCAAGAAGAGTTTGGGCTGTTCTTTCTCTCCCCCCCCCAAGTGTCAAGGTCCACACTACCACAATTCACCAGTTCATCAAGGAATATTGTTTTTGTAGGTGGCTGGATTATTTGTTGAACTTTAGTTTGCATAGTACTTTGCTGATTACCTCTCTGCTACCACTTACGATATTTCATTTTTTAATCACAGGTTTGCCGAAGACTGGGGATTATAGAAGTTGATTACTTTGGACTCCAGTTCACAGGTAGCAAAGGAGAGAATTTATGGTTGAATTTACGAAACAGAATATCCCAGCAGATGGATGGCCTTCCTCCTTACAGATTGAAACTGCGGGTCAAGTTCTTTGTGGAGCCTCATCTCATCTTGCAAGAACAAACAAGGTAAAAAGAAACACTGTCAGTTAAAAAAAATCATATGTGTAGAATTGCAGAGATATACAGCCACTCAGTATAACTTTAGTTTTGACTTTCAGTATGCCTCTCAATTTGAATTTTAAGTACCAATCTTACTGTAAAATATTTCTTATGGAAAACAAAAAGTACTTTAAAGATTAATATTAATGTAAGACGATCTGCCAGTGACTTCTAATTATAGAAGCCTTTCTACAAGTGAAGTGAAAGAAATGGAAAAGTAGTGACTCCTGTGTTCGATAGTAACCTCTTAGCAGTGTTACTGCAGGTCATTTAAAAGTGTTTATAACAGGAAACTGTTCCTCAGTGTTTTGACTCACAGAGCTGCTCCTTTTAAATTGGCATCATATTACAGTTATGTTTCAGTCAGAGGCCTTATTTCAAACCACAAAAAGAAGCTGTTTTTCCCTTCAGAAATACATAAACACAGTAGGTATCCTAATCCTAAACTTGAATTCAAGTAGCCACATACTTGTACTTAACTGGTGAAAGTTAAATTTATAAAACACACTTGGAAGACTCCATATTTCTTCAGTGCAGTGGCTGTTTAGATAGTTTTTGTGGGAATATGTCACAAAGGCTATAAAATGATTGTTTTGTAGTAAAATATAGTGGGAGGAATGAAAAAGAAAACGTTTGCACATTTCCAGATTACAGTTGGTTGATGGTTTTTAGATAATGTGTTATTTGAAAGTATATGCACTCCATTAATACTGTGTGCTTAGTGTTTTTATTCACGGACTGAATAATTTTTCAGGCAAATAGCTGGGAAGACTCCGAATATTTTTTGTCCTGTACCATTTGTATTGCAAATACATTTGTGCTTTTTTTTCCAACAGTAGTTACTGTAAAAACTCCTTTCATACACGCTTATAAATTTTTGCTTACAATTTTTTTTAAATAATGCTACCCTGTACAGTAGATAGAACTTGGGGAAATACATTTCACTGCTTTTGCTGTTATATTGAGGAGTGCAAATTAAGTATTTTGGTGACTAGGACTTTTAAATCTCTTTCCACCAGCATGGAATATGCAGATTTTTGGTCAGTAATTCATTGACCTTGTGGACTGCTTTGAATGCTAGTCCTTTAGAATGAGCTACAAGTAAGCATACATTTCATTTGATTGGATGTTTGTTTGTTTTACACTAAAGAGAATATTCAGATCTCTTCCCTTACACATTTAGTATTATTGAAATGTCAAGGCAGACATTTTTGACCACACAGAATGGATTATATCCGTTGCAATTGTGTAATATGATAATTTATCTATAGAAGCAAATGTATAGATATGTCGTAGCACTTGTACTTTTCCCATTGTGTGAAAATGTGCTGTAAAGAGAAGCGGTTTGTGTGAGTGTGTATTATGAAGGGATTTATAGGCTTGGCGTGCTAATAAATTGTTTGATGTATATTCCAAGAAGTCAAATGTCAACCTTTCGATTTCCAACTGTGGATTATATTAGATTGTTAAAATGTGTAGGGGGCTGTTTTGATTTGTCTTGGACATACTATTTGATTGGAATATCATATTAAACATGGCAGTTTTCATTCTTAGTCTGCTGTTTAACTGAAGCAAAATGTTGAATAAAAAGTTTTTCAGAAGTTGGTTGCGAAGCTGAAATGTTAGGTGTAGACACACAGTTACAGTATTCAGGGCAGATTAATACTGTATTTTACTACTGGGAAAAAGTAAGAAAATTAAATAAACTACACAGTAAATGAAAATAAGCTCTTGTAATTTTGTGCCATTTCAAAAAGGGATAAGATTGTGGTGTGAAGGCAATGTCTTCTATAGAAATACAGTAGAGGAAATATTTGATTTTGTCTGAGGTCTTTCACTGGAAAGAATGTAGGACAGCTTATAGGACGTTCCTTATATCAGCTTTCAGGTAAAACCAAAAGTTTTTATTTAAGAAACCTACTTTCATAAATGCATTATATTAGGAACATGCAATCCAAAAACTTGTTCTGGGTGTCATTCTTTTTGAACTTGGGGAAAAATATCTGGTTCCAATGAAGGCTGTTTAGATTCTGCTTTAGAGAGGCAGTAACAATGTAACTGTAGGTCATTGACTGAAAGTAACCTCTGTTAATTGCTGCTAGGCTATTCTGACAAATCAGGGAGGAGTTTCTGGAGAAGTTCAACTCCTGATTGGTCTGCAACAGTTTGGCCTGAAGGCAGAAAAGTTCTGCCTTTGTGGTTTTGTGGCAGAAGCTCATTGTGAAGCAAGAAACAGGTTTCAGCATTTTTCTTAAGAGTTGCAATAGATTTTGTTGTTGAAAAAGTATGTTTCAGTGCTTACATTTTAACTAAGAGGCAGCAATAAATTCATATTTTTGAATTAAGTAACATCATGACTAGTTTTAACACTGAAGTAAAATACTTTCTAAATGAGAAGCAAATAGTTACTAATGTTATGCAAACCTTAGAAATTTTAATTTAATTTTATTATTTTAGTTGAAAATGTAAGTCAGAATTTTGGTCTGTGATGGGGCTACTTTCAGTTTCTGATTTGGCTTAATGTGACACTGTTTTTAAAATGCTGCATTCATTAGGCAGTTGCATACATTAATTATTTTTCATTTGCAATTTACAGTCCAAATATATGGGCATTGAACAAAGTACAGTGTTCACTATGCTATAGAATCTAGTGTATGTTAAGAATCTATGAAGCAGAGCTGAACAGCTAGTATAACCTTTCCCCTAATTAATCATCAATATGGAAGAAAGCCCAAGAATTTTGCTGTTTCTACCATGTCATATTATCACATAGTCATATAATATGACATGGTAGAAGCAGCAAAAAGAAATGTGATAAGGGCAAAAAATAGTATGTTCATTGTGTTCTGCACATAGCCCTTTGGGATCCTACTTCATGGATTTTGAATATATGTGTTGAATCCAGGCTAGAAATCAAATGCAGTTGAGCTAGTCATGACAAGTTTACATGCCATTCGTTTTCTTGGAACTTCTCTCAGCATAAGTGTCTAGATTCAACCCAGTGTTTTTTATTTCCCTAGGAAATAGGCAAAGGCTTAGTGATAGTGACGGAGGAGTTCTTTGTGCATAGTCTCTCCCCAGCCATACTCAGTGAGTTGTTGCTCACAAGACATGAATGACAAAAACTGTTAGACATTCCCAGATTGTTCATATGAGTGTTTTTGAAACGCCTTTATTAGTATGTTGTGTTTAATGCCAGGCTAAGTATGCAAGAATATGTCCAGTCTTTCACCTGATTCTCAGATATTAGGCACACAATAGATTCCTTTGCATTTAGGAAGGTTTTAATTAGTGCGGCTTAAATGTTTCCTGCCTGGTACAGGTTAAGTGGGGTACAAAGTTATGCAACAGGATTTTATCCAATGTCTCAAAATGAATTTGCCTTACACTCCATTTTAGAAGAGTTTGGTTTAGCACTTTATTTTCCCATTCTTTCAGATAGGGGTGTCAGAAAAACATTAGTCAGCAGGGAAATAACGTTATGTATCACATGGTTGGCAAGTTTTTAAAAGTCTGACTTCCTCCATTCATCCTTGCAAATTTCATTCTGTTTTAGGCATATGTTTTTCTTGCATATAGAGGAGGATCTTTTAGCTGGTAATCTTCAGTGTTCTCCTGAGCAGGCAATTGAACTCAGTGCATTGCTTGCCCAGTTGAAGTTTGGTGACTATAATCAAAACACTGCCAAATATCACTATGAAGAGTTCTGTGCAAAGGAGCTTACCACTGCCATCTGGGAGAGGTAAGTGTGTTTCTTTGTTAGAAATGGAATAGAACAGTTCAAATGCACATCACGAGCCAAATGATTCTTAATTGCAAATTGCACATTCTGTCTTTGGAGACATTATATTATTGTAACACATAGTATACATGCCATATTTTTCGCACCATAAGACGCACTTTTTCCACACAAAACAGGGGGGTGGAAAGTCTGTGCATCTTATGGAGCGAAGAAAACAGATTATATTTTCCTGTTTTCTTCTAAAAAAAATTGGTGCGTCTTATGGAGTGAAAAATACGGTAATTGTGTTACAGTGCTCATTTTTGATCAGTTTTACTGTCTAACAATTGTTTTCCACACATCCTCTGATGAGATCACTTTTACAGTTCAACAAATGAGCACATGGTATATCTCTGTTTTCTCAAAAGGAACCTAATATTTAATTAATGGTCATATCAGCAGTAGTTTAATTGATTAGGAAATGTTTTGAAACATCTGAATTGGCTATAGTAGCAAACTGGTGGTCTCAAGGTGTTTTGGATTACAATCCATAATCCTTTACCATTCACAATGCTTGTTGGCTGGAAGTTGTAGCCCAAAATATCTGAAAAGTATCCCACCACCTTCTAAGCAATTCAGAAAATTTAAACTAGTTATATTTAAATTAAAGTTAGTGAACTGTACAATCTGTTTTTGAAAACTCTGAATTAATAAAATTTTAGAACTTGTTTTGAAAATCAATGTATGTCATCAAAATAAAGAACTCTGAAAAGGCTTAAAACATATTCAGAAGTTAAATGTTAAAAACCATCTCTTGCCACATTTTGAGTAATTAATCAAGTTCTTTTCTTACCCCTATATAGTATTACTGCAAAACATAAGGAGCTTGAAGGTCTCAGCCAAGCTTCAGGAGAGTATCAAGTTTTGCAGCTTGTGTCAGCTCTGGAAAACTATGGGGTAGAGTGGCATTCTGTTAGAGACAGTGAAGGGCAAAAACTTTTCATTGGTGTTGGTCCTGAGGGTATTGCCATATGTAAAGAAGACTTCATTCCTATCAACAGGTAAGCATTAGGAAGATCTTTCTGGAAAACATTGATATAACACCTCATAAAATGTTTATTATGACTAAACTGACTTTGAAACACTACAAATCATTTTTGCCCAAAAGCCATTGCTGAATTTCATAGCTGAGCAATGAATGGCCATTTTTTAAAAAAACTTGAGAACCAGATTTTCAGAAACCTCAAAAAAGAGAGACTGAATGTCGGCAGTGTGTGAGGCCAGATCCCACAGTAGATAAGTCACATGCTCTTACACATACTCTTTTACTCTCCCACACTGTCCAGTCCAGTCTTTCTCTGAGACATTGACTCGCTCTACTCAGACACCTGTGTCTGCTGTATCTATGCAGATTGGATAAAAAGTTCCATATTCTTTGTCCAATGTGCTATGAAGGAACGAAGAAACCTCAGGTTTCTCATTTCTAGTTGTGTCATTAAATTTGCTGCATAAACATAGGTTAGACACAAGTTAAGCGGTTTGTGTGGGTAGGCAAATACACATGCTGGACATACTCTACTTGAGAACTGCGTATAGGAGTGAATGAAACACTGCTTTACTGGTATTCAAAACCCAAAGCCTAATACCGGTTTTATTCGCTAACATTACTGAAATGTTCTAATATTCAATTTGCACTGTTGAAAGGTACTTTTTAAAACTACTAATCACAAAGCTGATTTATAGCAATATTACCATTAATAGAGTATCATTAATATCTTATAATCTTGTGAAAGCGAAGTGGACAGGACGAGAGCAATGTGCACTGCTTTATGCTTATTAGTAGAGATGGGCGGGAACTGCAGTTTGGTTCAGTGTATCATCTGCACAGGCGTTCTGTGGGAACTTCACACTTTCTCCACCTCTAGGTGATTGCCCACTCACTGGCAGCAGTGCACTTCCCTTCTATGCTGCCTCCAGCAGCTTCCCACTCAAATGAGGTGGAGCAGGGAAGCATGCAACGTCCATGAAACACCTGTGCAAGCGCCAGGACCAACCACAGTTTCTGTCCATAAGAGCTATGAATGTGACTATGTTTACAAATAGTGGCCAGAATACTATTGCTGATTTACGTTTAAGGGAAATTGTGTAAGTCACCGATGTTTGGGGCCATACCCAGGAATGCAGCCAGCCACTCATTGAGTGGAAGTTGCCAGTAATAGTTACAGTTTCCTTTGTGCAAGCATAAATCAGCAATAAAATTCTGGCCACTATTTAGTTATTCACCAAAGCATTGTTCCCTCTAATTTTCAGCGTGGTGGGCAGGGCTCTCCCTCTTGCACGTGTGACCCCCTGCATAGGGTTCCATCACAACCAGAACCAAAGGGGCTGGGAAGGATCGTTGTGGGTACTTGGGAGAGGGTGGCAGAGTGACAGGTGCTTGTAACTGAACAACTTCAAGGGAACATTGTACCAAAGCATTTTAGGCTAGCAGTGAATTGTTTTAATATTTCTGCTTTCCCTTCAGGATTGCATATCCAGTAGTACAAATGGCAACACAGTCTGGAAAGAATGTGTACTTGACTGTCACTAAGGAATCTGGCAATAGTATAGTTCACCTTTTCAAGATGATCAGCACTAGAGCAGCTAGTGGACTTTACAGAGCAATAACAGAAACACATGCATTTTACAGGTTTGTATTTCTGCAGTGAAAATTTACACTTAATATGTAAATTTATAGATGTATACTAAATGTTAGCACTAAACATTTATCCAACAATGACATTTAGACATTTGTCCAACAATGAGAGTATTCAAAACATAAGAACATAAAAAGAGCCCTGGATTAGGCCAAGGACCCATCTAGTCCAGCTTCCTGTATCTCACAGTGGCCCCACCAGATGTCTCTGGGAGCACATGAGACAACGAAATACCTGTCTCTTATAATACCCCTCCCATGCATCTGCCATTTTTGAAGTACCTTCCTTTGAAGCCTTGAGATTATACATCCCCATCATGCCTTGTAACCTGTGACTTTTCCTCCAGAAATCTATCCAATCCTCTTTTAAAGGCATCTAGGCCAGATGCTATCACCACATCATGTGGCATGGAGTTCCACAGACTAACAACATGCCGAGTCAAGAAATGCTTTCTTTTGTCTGTCCAAACTCTCCCAACACTCAATTGGAGTGGATGTCCCCTGCTTCTGATATTGTGTGAGAGGGAAAACAGCTTCCCTCCATCCACTATATCTATCCCCTGCATAATTTTATACGCCTCAATCATGTCCCCTACTCAGCCGCCTTTTCTCTAGACTAATGAGCCCCGAACGCTGTAGCTTTTCCTCATAAGGGAGGTGCCCCAGCCCAGTCATCATTTTAGTCACTGTCCTGTGCACCTTTTCCAGTTATACTATGTCATTTTTAAGGTACTCTATGCCAAGAGTACCATTTGATTTTCATATGTTTTTATTCCAGTTGTAGTGCTGAAATTGTATGCATAAATTTGACCAAGTTTTTAATCTTTATGCAGTTGATTTAAATTTACTTATTTGTTTGTTTTCTTGGTAGGTGTGACACTGTTACAAGCGCTGTCATGATGCAGTATAGTCGAGACTTAAAAGGCCACTTAGCATCTTTGTTCCTGAATGAAAATATTAATCTTGGCAAAAAGTATGTGTTTGATATTAAGCGGACATCAAAGGAAGCTTATGATCATGCAAGACGGGCCCTTTACAATGCTGGCATTGTGGACCTAGTTTCAAGAAGTGACCATAGCCCACCTAGCTCTCCCCTTAAGTCTTCAGAAAGCAGTCTGAACTGTGACAGCTGTGAAGGTCTTAGTTGCCAGCAGACGAAAGCTCTTCAGGAAAAGTTACGGAAGCTTAAAGAATCTTTGCTATGTATGGTGTGCTGTGAAGAAGAAATTAATTCTACATTTTGTCCATGTGGTCACACTGTGTGCTGTGAGTCATGTGCTGCACAGTTACAGGTAACTATAAAACCCTTTACAACAAGATGACATCACAGATTGAGTTACTACTTTTCAAAATAGGTTGGGAGTTCTTCAAAGCTTTTAAACCAGTTTGATTTTATCACAAAAATAAAATCACACTAAAGCATGGATGAACAACTGCAGGTCTTGGTAGCAGGTTTTACCTCTTGCAGCCTGCTATATGTTGCTCACATGCTCTGTTGCATTGCTGGATTTCAGTGTGTCAGAATTCTTGACTTTCCCTTTTGCAATAAGGAGGACTACAGGCATGGGCCTTTCTTTAAGTTGGGATCATGCTTTCTAGAACATGTATGTCCCCCATTCCTCCTTCTTAAGGTAAATGCAGCAAAGTTTATTGGTTGTGGCAAAGGGGGAATGGATGAATGGAGGTTGGGGGGATGCCATATATTGTCAGAATAATAGCTTTGTTTAGCCAAGCACCCTTTTTGGATATTCTGGAGGATGGACTTTTGTAGTAGTTAAATAATTGTTTTAGAATGAAACGTAGTGGCACAAAAAAGTGAATTGCAGAAAAATATTGTAAGCTTAACATTATTTGGAACCTCACATTTTCTTGGATTCATTTATTCCAAGTCAGTTTCATATTTATGAAATCCTGAAATTTTTTTAAGTGTTATCCAAATATAGGGTTACACTGTTTGCATAGAGATCATAGGATCTCTACCATAGATTCTGGACAATAATCAGTGAAAGCATTTATTTTCTACTTACGATAATATTGTTATAAATCTGCTTTATGACTAGCAGTTTAAAAAGGAAGTATCTTTAAATAGTGCAAGTTGAATATTAGAACCTTTCAGCTATGTCAGCTAATAAAACTGGTATTAAGTCTTGCATTCTTAATACCAATACAGCTGTGTTCCAACTTCTTTATTTTGTTTGTTTTTTCTCTTCTAGTCATGTCCTGTATGCAGGTCTCAAGTAGAGCATGTCCAGCATGTGTATTTGCCTACCCACACAAGTCTGCTTAACTTGGCTGTAATATGACCTCAGTATTAAATGCTAGAAGATGCACACCGTACAAAGCTTCTGAACAATTTTGTACTTCCAAATACTGCACTACTGTTCACTCCAACTCCAGTGATGCTGAAGGGGAGCAGCCACTTCTCCATCTGCCAGCAATTAGAAAGGCCAGTAGAAAACTGGGGCTGGGGGTGGGAGGATAATGGAAAATAATTCTCTGTTCAGAGTGTTCGCAAATATGTCTAAGGGGATATACTGTGAATTTCTCGTAGGCAACCTCATGGCACCTGAAACAACAGCATTTATAAAATGGCAATATTATGAGAGAACAGAGTTGGAAAGTTACTCTGTAGTATCCAGCAGGGGCAAAATAGCTTGTTTTATGCATTTTATAAATAATTTTATTTAGTTATATATTTAGCATGAGAATCACTCCATTTCTCTTTTAGCAAAGCTAGTTTTTAATCTCTACGTTTGTTGTAGTATAATTTAGTTTTCTGCTTCTAGTCTCACTGAAGTAAGAAACTATTTTTAAACTGGTATACTTAAGAACCTAAGATTTACAAAGCTTTAAGAAGAGAGCTGCATTTGTTTCAGTAAAAGCAGATCAGATTAATTTTGAAATTATGTTCAATGTTTGAGTAAATTTGACAGGCTGTTTAGAAACCACCCTTGAGACAAGGTTGAAAGGCATTTAAAAAGGAAATCTTTAAACATCAGTAAAAATATTTTTCTCTTCCAAAAGTCAATACTTGTCTCCGTTCATCTGCCTTGTGTTTGGAGAAAGTTAAATCTCAAACAATGTAATAAGTGTGACTTTCTGAAATGCAGTTGTGTTATATTATTTCTAAAAACCGTCTTACCTTCTACCACAAACCCTATCCTTGGGCATTTCTTGGACTTTGGTCAACTAGTGAATGCTCCAGAATATTGAAACTAGGTGACCATGTTTGGGTGCAATACTAGCTAAAATGAAAGCTAGAAAAGACACTTTACTGAGACTTTCTGAATATACTTTTTGTATTGCCTTAATGTAGCAGTAATGTGTGTATGCATTTGTTTCTTTGCACAGACATTTTGTCAAAATATTAAAACTCTACTTTTTTATGGCACATTAGCATATAAACCTTACTCCAGAAGGTATTTATTTTTTCACTTTGTAAAATTTTGTTTCCACATGAAGCCAGAACTCCTATATGGTAGACCTGTCTTTTTATATATATATATTCAGATTAATAAAGGACTTTTAAAATATAATTTGCCTGCACTCTTTTTTTTTTTTTTTTAACTTAATATTGCAGCGTCTTCCTCTTTGGATGATGAAAAGATGTTTGGTACTAGGGGGATGAAGAGATGTTGCAGCTATATAGATCTCTGGAAAAGGGGTGGGAGTGAGGACAGATGTGACATCACAAAGTGGATTGTATAATGAAGATGTAATTAAAACGTAATATGAAAGTTTTGTTGACAATCTTGCTGGATTGTAAGGTGGGACAGATAAAATCAGATAAGCTGCTGGGGAATTTGCTTCATTATGAGTCACTATGGTTTAATTAGCCTTTGTGGATAGAAAACTTGAAATTTGGAATAATAAAATACTTAAGGTGCTTACAAGGAAAAATGAATTGAAGCATTGGTAACTATAGCCAGCAAGGAGATAGGCATGGAGGTTTTTGAGTGGTAAACACCTGTGCTTGTCATTTGGCGACTTGAGTGGTCTTGTACGGAGCTCCCTAGCACTTGGGTATTAACATTTACAATGTGTTCAGTTTGTACTCCTTTGTGCCCCCTGTATCCTCCTCTTGGAGGCTGGAACAAATTTCTCTAGCAAAGAAGAGCACTGAACATGGATGGCTAACCTTACCCCATTACGCGCAACATCACTGATCCAGATTTTGCATCAGGAAAGAAGTTGAAGGATGCCTATATGGTTGGAAATCAAATACAACCCCAATTTTAATGGGTCAGAGACTGCAAATAATGATTGATTGAAGTACAACCCCTCTTTGTTCTCCAAACCTGTCTCCACCTTTTTTTGTCTTCAAACATTCTTCAGCAGCCTGTCTAGTACCCAATCAAATGACATCTTGGACACCTGCCCACTTGCATTCTAACACTTAGATTGTTTTTCATCCAAAAACAAACCATTGCATGTTGCCATTCCTTCTACTGGTGCCATCGGGCCCATCAATCCACCTGCAGCACCCACACGCATGACATCTTTTGACTTTTGCCCACTACATGCCACAAGAATTCTGCCACCAGAATCACTAGTTCTAATACTTCATTGATTTCTCCGGCAGTGAAACCAGCATACACTGGCCATTCTTCATTTTTTGCTAATACCACCTGGCCCAGGACCCTGGCTGCAGCAAGCAAACCTGTGATGTGGCTCTGGCTTACACTTCCTGATTTTGGTCCTAAATCTTTTCCAAGGTACGCTCCCTTTACATACACGCGCCGTCTTCTACATTAAGCACTCTGCTTTCTATCCAAAGATTACCCACCTGAACTGCTTTCATATTGGCAGGTGGGGAAACAGACGTAGGTATTGAGCCAGGAACACTGGGACTTCTGGTGGAGGAATGTTGACACTGAAGCTGTGGTGCTGTTATAAGCATGGTTATCTCTGGGCTGTTTGTGGCTTACTGTGGATGCCTGGGAGAAGAAATGGGGGGTTGAACCAGGAAGAAAGTGGCATTTGGGAATCTTGCCAGATTAACTGCATGCTGATTTTTGCTACATGGCCCTGCCAGCTCTAATGCATCATTAACAATGGCTTCTCTTGCCAATGAGACTGGTGCATATTGGCCATTCCTCATTTCCTGCTAACACCACCTAGACCATCACCCCGGCTGCAGCACATACGGCAGTAGCATGACTGGCTTACCTCCCCACTCCCTGCCTTTTGAAATAGTCCTCACTGCACTGCTCTCCAACAGTACCAACATCCTCTTCTAAGAGGGCTTGTATTCTGCTTGATTCTGGTTTTGCCAACCTAAAGTTTTCTGTACCTATTATCCCCTTAGTGGGTGCCTTTAACAGGCTCAGTGCTGCTCTTCCACCTTCTACCCCCCACACACACACTGCTTCTCTAGTATGTAGGCCTTGCTACAAATGAGAAAATGAATGTGCAACCATTTTTGTTTATGCATATTTATAACTAATACACAACACAAATGAAACACACCAATTAGCATGGCGTAATGCTACAAAGATGAAACAAAGGACTAAACAGCACCAGTGTAGGCTGCATTACACTCCCTTTTCAGAGGAGGTTGGGTTGGGAAACATCAGGCACTGGTTCGGCTGATAAACGAACTGCCAAACCAGTGGTTTATGCCCATCTCTAGTTGAAAATCCAGTGGCTAAGGATAATGTTTTCATTTCATTTACTAGAGAGATGTGTATATGTTTTAACATATACCCTTACATGTCTGAAGAAGTAGATTCTGATCCATGTAAACTGCAATCATATTTTGTACTTGTCCCCTCAATTTTACCATTTAATTTTGCACATATAACACAAGTGTCTTGTAGAACACTGAGGGCTAACAAACCTACGGCATGAGATTTTGAAGTCTAGAGTGTACTTCTTCATCAGATGCATTAAATGGTTATATGAACTTGTATGTGTATTTGGAGAATGAGTATGTTGTTGGGCCTGATTAGAGCTCCAGACAACCATCTCTTCCCTACTACAGATACATACGCATGATCCATAGCAGCATGAATTGTAAACAATATTAGAGATAAGTGAAGCACAGAAAGCAGAGAAAATACTTACCTTATTAACACAAGAAATTGAAAAGTGGCTGTGCTGTTCCATAAGGGTAAAGTCCATGAGAAAATACCATAGGTTAGCACATGGACAATATCTTCATTCCCAAAATGCCACAAAAGCTTTTCTGTTTTTCCTTAGGGTCAGCAGTTCAAAATGCAGGAAAGGGAGAAGAAACACATTTTCAAAAATTATGCTAGATGCTGTAAAGTGATTTATTACTATTCTTTCAGGGTAGGGGACTCACAGTACAGCTTACCCAAGGCTGTGGAGGCTTGCCTTTCTCAGGAGGCATAGTACAAAATCAAATTCCTGACCTCTGGCTCTGCAGCCTGGTTCCAGTTCTAGGTTTTTGAAAGTCATAGAAAGTTTTGAAAAAATATAAATAACTAGGGTTTAAAAGATGCAGAACTTATTTTCCTTTCTTTTGCTTATTTATGGCATTTTTATCTTCTTAATACTGAATAAGCTCCAGTTTGGATGTCTTTATACCATTAGCACCTATCAGCCTTTATTTTTTATATACAGCCTTCCACAATTAAAGTGTTGCCCGCCCTGACCTGAAAGAAATCATAGTCAGCACCCAGCTATTCCATACCACAGGACATTGACTAACCTGGACTGATGCAGTCTCCTTTCCTTGCCATCTGTAGGTCTAAGTTGCTGTTAAGTCTGTTTTGATCTATCCACTTAGTAGTGGATAGACAGGATATATTCCCAATTAGTTCTCCTTGCCCACATTCCATGTTGTCGAAAACTTTTGCCTCTGTTTCTTGTTAGACTATGCAGAGTCCAATACAGATGAGGAATGGAAATCTTTGAAATTATGCTGTGGCAATAGGCTCTCTGCATCTGGCAAACAAACAGAAGGACTTGAGGATGGAGCACAAATGAGTCACGTACCTCTTTTCTCTACTTTCAGTGTCTCATGCCAAAACAGAATTGGCACATGACCGTGATGGAGAGATGGGGCACTCTGAGTACAAGTATAGCTTGTGGGTCTCCCTCTGGGAAAGATTCAAGTTCCACATTTCTGCAAAAGGCAATGTGTGGAGAAGCGATACTTTTGCAAAGTGGTAGCCAGAAAGCAGCCCTCAAATAGAGCCGTAGATTAAATTGTTCTTGAAGGCATTTTTTTAAATTCAGCACTTCAGATAATTATTTTTCTCTCTAGGTCCGTTTCTCATTTGTTACTTGTGACTCATAGCATCTGTAACATTTTGTATCTTTACACCAGCTGGTGGCAGAGTTGACCACAGGCATGTCATTCTCTCTGTTCACTGTCCAAGATGTTTTATTCTTAAACTCAAATTGTCTGAAATCCATGCAGTTAAATAGGTAGTAAAGGGCAATAACAGAGCTTCTAAATGCAGTGAAGCGCCTACGTCGATGTTATTTACCAACATGTTGCCAAATTTCTGTATCTGTGATAATTAAGTAGCACAAACCCAGACAAAAGACAGCAGCAGCCTGAAGTTCTGGCCCTGTTGTTTTGCACACAGAGATTCAAAGGTTGTACTCAGACTGCAGAACCACAACTCATGGGACGCAAATAATAGAACCAGGTACATAAACTGTATCACAGAAAAGGGTGTTGGATCTTCTTTTCCCACCAAGGACTGGGAGGGAGAGCCAGACTTAATACACAATGATCTGTATGGGCCACTTAATGTGCCATTAATAGGGCACAACACATGCAATACATTTTAATAACCATGGATGACTTCTCAAGGTACTACGTCACCTATCTATTTAAGGAGAAGAGTGAGATATATGAGATGGTTAAATACATAGCCATGGTGAGCTATAAGTCTGAAAGAAACCCAAGAAGGAAGAGAGGGAGGGAGGGAGGGAGGAAGGCAGAAGGAACACCATCTTAACAAAGAAGTAGAAATAATGGAGGCAGGGGATCGAACACACTATAACAGCCATTCAATGGGATTTTCAGAAAGGCAAAGAGGAGAGTGAACCTCTGCCAAACAATAGCAAGTACAGGACAGCAATAAGAAAACATTTGTGCCTAACAGCCACTGGAAGACGTGATAGAGCAACTGGTGCAGAAATACTAAGCAGAAAAATTTAAGTTAGTAACATGGGGTAACTGGACAGCTATTAAAAAAAAGTAGCTGGATATTTGAAAATAGTTATAAACTTTAGGCTAAGACTGCTAGCTAGCAGCAAGCCAAAGCTTGTAGGGTACACAAATGCAGACTGGACAGAGAACAGCACAGAATATAAATCCACCAGTGGGTTCCTGTTGATGATATCAAGAGTGGCCTTTTAGGCCAGATGGGCGGGGTATAAATAAATAAATAAATAAATAAATAAATAAATAAATAAATAAATAAATAAATAAATAAATAAATAAAAGATAGATAGATAGATAGATAGATAGATAGATAGATAGATAGATAGATAGATAGATAGATAGATAGATAGATAGATAGATAAATAAATATCAACAGCCTTGTCTCGGGCTAGTCATAAACAAATGTTTCTGGCTTTGTCTTCTACAGAGTCGGAGTTCATTGCTACAACAAAAACATGTAGATAACTATTATGGCTGGAGAAGCTGCTGAAGGATTTTTGACTACACAAAGCTATGCTGATCCAGGAGGTGGAAGACAACTAGTATCGAACTATTGCAGAGTAAGAAGATGATGCACCAGACACATTGTTGTGAGGAACTACCTGATGCATGACTTGACTGAGCAAGAGATAATCCAGATTATCTACTGTCCTACCGTAAAAATCAGAGCAGCTATCCTGACGAAGCCTCTGACAAGAGAACACTTTGAGAACCTGAAAGTCAAAATGGAACTTGGGAGTTCTTGCATGTACACTTGAGAAGGGGTATTGAGAAATTCCTAATATTAATCCTTTCAACTAGAACTCCTCAATTGAAAGGATTAATATTAGGAATTTCTCATGTATATGCATGTGAAATACCCCACATGTGACTATATGATAAAGCTTTTCAAACTTGAAGAAAACCTGTTTTGATCTCCTTACTGATCACTGACTCAACCCGAAGACTTTTGTATATGTGTTCTGCATTTAATATCTGTTTAAGAAGTGATGTAGGAAACCTACTGTGAAGGAGAGAAAGGGAGTGAGCCGTCCTCCGCGGTTAAAGGAGCAGAAAGAGGAGGAGAATGTATAGAAGGGATACTGGTAGAGCTGGAGCGTGATGACCG
This sequence comes from Pogona vitticeps, assembly GCF_051106095.1. NCBI lineage: Eukaryota > Metazoa > Chordata > Lepidosauria > Squamata > Agamidae > Pogona > Pogona vitticeps. Next base: position 163,766,614 of record NC_135786.1, on the reverse strand, counting down.
AGAAGTACAGGAATATAGAGAAGTGTGTCTGGCTGATGAGAAGGGGGAGGAGCTTGATCTGATTGTGTGGGAGGATATAAAGGAGGGCGAAAAGGCAGGAAGTTTCAGAGTGGTGAAGAGCTAACCGGTGGATAAGAAAGACAGATCAGTGCAAACAGAATGGAGCATGGGCCAGGAGGATTTCCGAAAGTTGTTAAAGGAATTCCCTAATCTGCAAGTAAGTGGAGGCTTACTCCCAGAACCACCAGATTTCCTAACGTGCGGGCAAGAGTTGGATCCACTAGAATGAATTGTGGTGGTTTACCACGCAATCAACGTGGGGGGAGGAGGGTGATCCATCCCAGTCCCTCTTTGCTTCAGAGCCAACGGGAGGGGGACTGGGCGAGACACCCATGTTGCGGGACCGTTTGCGTGGTCAGAACTACTCCGATACGGCCTATGACTGACCGAGAGCGCTTTGGGCCAGCCCCCCAGTGAGGCATAAAGAAACGGGGAAAGTTGAAGTAGTTAGAAGTTATAAGCCGTTACCCGAATTGAGTCTGATGGACCCTTTCGAGCCTGTTGAGTTGAGTTTGTATCTGGATAAAATGGATTCTATTAAATCTAAAGAACCGCCTCCTGTCCTCTTTCCCGCGACTTCCACAGAACTGACCTCGGCCGAACCGGCCCGGACTTACACCTACATTATGGATTATATGTCTCACTCGGTCATGAACATACAAAGACATACACAGCTTCCATGACATCACAGGATCTGGCCCCTTGCTCTCAGGTTCTGACCATGAAATCTCAGAATGGGGTGCTGCTGAGCCACAGTTACAATATACGTAAATTTAATGTTAGTGAAAGTGCTGTTCCCCCTGCTTTGTTTCTTTAATTGGATTCTTTCAGTCAGTGAAATCACTGCAATCAATTTAAGTGATTCAGTTGGCAGAATGGATTGTCAAGTGATTTGTAGATTTTCCTAGGCAATGCCTTATTTACCTAAATTTAATAAGAATGTGTTCAGAAGTGATAGCTCATTATTCAAGCTGTCAGCAATTAAAACCTTCCTGCCTCAGTTTTTGTAACAGCAACCATATACACTTGCCAATTAAGAGTCCTAAGATGGAAAAAATGTTCACTTTTCTTCCGCTGTGACTGTGGAATTATTGTTTAATACAGCCAATAACAAGTAAACCTGCGTGTATCAAACCAACCATCCATATGTGTCAAAATGCTTAATTCTATGTCCACATGAGTGCACTGTAGGAAGGGCTATGACACAGGAAGATGGCTTCCTCTATTCAACAGGTTGTCTGATCCAAGTCCAGGTTAAACCAGGAACACTGGATTTAAACATCTACCATTAGGACAGCAGGTTGAATAGACATTCACCTGATCACAAGCTGCTTCAGTAGTAGACTGCAGTTCTACTTTAATGAGTAGTAGTTTTCAACTACATAGCATAGTCAAAGCTATGGTTTTTCCAGTAGCGATATATGGAAGTGAGAGCTGGACCATAAAGAAGGCTGACCACCACAGAATTGATGCTTTTGAACTGTGGTGCTGGAGGAGACTCTTGAGAGTCCCTTGGACTGCAAAGAGAACAAACCTATCAATTTTGAAGGAAATCAACCCTGAGTGCTCACTGGAAGGATAGATCCTGAAGCTGAGGCTCCAATACTTTGGCCATCTCCTGAGAAGAGAAGACTCCCTGGAAAAGACCCTGATGTTGGGAAAGAGTGAAGGCAAGAGGAGAAAGGAAGACGAGAGAGGATGAGGTGGTTGGACAGTGTCATTGAAGCTACCAACATGAATTTGACCCAACTCCGGGAGGCAGTGGAAGACAGGAGGGCCTGTTCACGGGGTCACAAAGAGTTGGAAATGACTTAACGACTAAACAGCAAGTTTTCAACTTGCATCTATACATACATCAATGGATATAAATGTTATGACTTCTTTGTTGTAGTTCATCCTCTTTTTGGTAATAATTTGCTGATTTTTGCAGGATGTAAATGGCCATCCTACATTCATATGTACTACACATATAACTTGTTCTACTAATTCTCTACTAAACTGTGGGCTGGGGCACAAAGCAAAGTGTGTTGCTTATATACTGCCCCATAGTGCCTAAAGCCCTCTCTCAGCGATCTACAATTTAATGATGAACGCTACACACTACCCCTCCAGCGAGCTGAGCAATCAATTTACCAATCTTGAATGGATGGAAAGTGAAGTCAGCGACTTGAGCCTGGGATTGAACATGAGTCATGGTAAAGGTAAAGGTAAAGGTAAAGGTTCCCCTTGACAATTTTTGTCCAGTCGTGTTTGACTCTAGGGGGTGGTGCTCATCCCCGTTTCCAAGCCATAGAGCCAGCATTTTGTCAGAAGACAATCTTCTGTGGTCACATGGCCCGTGCGACTTAGACACGGAATGCTGTTACCTTCCCACCGAGGTGGTCCCTATTTATCTACTCGCATTTGCATGCTTTTGAACCGCTAGGTTGGTGGGAGCTGGGACAAGTGACGGGCGCTCACTCTGTCACGTAGATTCGATCTTACGACTGCTGGTCTTCTGACCCTGCAGCACAGGCTTCTTCGGTTTAGCCCACAGCTCCACCACGTCCCCCCACAGTTTAACCACTGTGCCATGAATCTCCACAACCATGGTCTTCACTGCCTAATAACAGAGCCTAGCTTGTAATGTATACTTTCATGATTTTAACCTCCTCCTCTTTTCACATTACTCTTTTACACTACCCTTTAATTTACTCCCTTTTCAGCTGTAGTCACATTCTGGTTATTTCAGTGCCTCGGTAAATGCTTACTAAGACTTTACTCATTGTGCTTTTATCCAGCAAACAAGCAGGGAGCAACTTAAGCCTACTCTTTCCATGCTGATTTTCTAACACATGAAACAATGACTCTGAAGAGGTGATGTTCTTGTTTCTCCACACAAACAAGAACACTGGAAAACTAGGGTTTCTTGCATGCGTAGAGAAACTACCATGTCAAAGGGAGCCCCTCCTCTTCAGACACTGAAGAAAGTGCTGGTGGAGGGAACAGTGGTGGGTAGTCCTGTGATTGTGTGCTGGACCAAGAGTCGTATAGCTTAAGCTACCCCAACATGAAATAGAAAACACAAATGAAAATAGAAATATTAAAACTGATTAAAAAAACCCTAAAAAGAAAGAAAAGAAAACCAAATGACACCATGTAATCTCAGAGTGGATGGAGGAAAAGAGGGCAGGGAAGAGGAGGAGGGAAGAGGGGGAAAAAAGGGGGAAGAAGGTAGTCAATTGGGGTTGGTGTGGAAAGCCTCCCTGAAAAGCAATGTCTTTAATTGTTTCTTAAATGTCCACAGGAAAGGGGCTAGGTGGAGCTCCTCTGGAAGCTGGACCCATAAAGTGGGAGCCACCACAAAGAAGGCCCTACCTCTTATAGAGGATTTATGAGCTTCCCTTGGAGTGACCACCCGGAGGAGCCTTGACTGGGATGACCTTGTGGGTCAGGCAGATGACATTAATGAGAGACACTCTGACAAGTAACATGGGCCCAAAGTGTGGAGGACTTTTTATGTGAGTATCAAAACGTTGAACTTGATCTGGGATGCCGTGGGCAACCAGTGGAGGTGAGCCAGAGCTGGAGTGATATGGTCAAATTTACTTGCACCAACCACCAGTCTGGCTGCCACATTCTAGACCCACTGAAGTCTCTGGATCAGGCTCAAGGGAAGCCCCATGTAGAGGGCATTGCAGTAGTTGATCTGGGAGATGACCAGGGCCTGCACCAAAGTCCTGAGGGAGTCTTTGTCTACCCTGTTTCCCCGAAAATAAGACCTAACCTGAAAATAAGCCCTATTACCATTTTTCAGGATGCTTGTAATATAAGCCCTTCCCCCCAAAATAAGCCCTAGTAAGTGAAACCCTGCCCTCCACCATTGTGCAGCAACCAGAAGATGACATGACTGTAAAATAAAACATCCCCTGAAAATGAGCCCTAATGCGTTTTTGGAGCAAAAATTAATATAAGACCCTGTCTTATTTTTGGGGAAACACAGTAGGTAGGGGTAGAGTTGGGCAATTAGCTAAGCTGGTTGAAGGCTAATCTTGATATGGCTGCAGTCTGGGACTTCCAAGAGAAACTTAACGGAAACAGCTCCAGGATTGCCATGGACTCTGAGATGCTGCAGAAAGGCCCCCACAATGCCTCCTTGCTTTCAGCACACACACACCCATGAGCTTTCACATTGCTACAGCAGATCTAAAGATTTGTAGCTGGGAGGAAGTCATACTGAAACCAGAAGTTGAATCATTTTATTTCGTTGTCAAGGAGAATTGGCTGCATAATTTGACCAAGATCCTGTTAGGAAAAAACTATACTCAAGGTCAATTCCCTAGGTCCTCCCCCCTTGCTGGTGGGTTTTCTGTCACATGATTGGTCATGGGATGGGTCACACATTTGATTTCACAACCTGTATGTGATTGATCATGTGCCAAAATTCTGGTTTTATATATTCTTAAAGTAAATCTGTGGACCATAAGTACGAATGTGAATTTTTAAAAATCAAGAACAATAGATTCAACTGATTAGAATCAGTACAACTTACAGGCGTTAAAGAATTAAGGCTTTGGGGCTGCATGGCACATAAGATGACCCAATTCTTTCAGCACTGCTGCTGTTTCATTTACAAACTATCCTTAGATTTCCCCTCTCCTTTGTTCTTTTAATTTTGGTTTTCTTTGTTGGAGCTGTTATATTCAAGTCTGCCTAAAAGAGGTACTGTTTTTTTGTTTGTTTGTTTTTTGTTTGTTTTTTGGCTCCAGATGGAAGGCATTCTATTGCTCTTGTTTTCAAAGCCATTCAACCTTATTTCAAGCTGTTTTCTCAATGGAACACTTCAGAGTATTGTGCTGTGTACTGGACTTTATCCACAAGCCTCATTAGTGATGCTTTATTTTCTAGCTTTGGCATGTTATAAATGGTCTGTTACCTTCCCAGCATCTGCTTTCAAGTATAACTAGTGTAGAAAAAGTAGCAAACTGCATTCAAACAGGCTTTGCGTATTTTCCTGTAGCTCCCAGAAGCCTTCCACTTCTATAATCATTTAATGTTCTGAACTACTCAAATAGCATGCAATATCCTTGCCAGTTTGCACACAAACACACATGAAAATGGGCTGTTGAAGCCTGATATTTTGGAATAAACAAGGCATGCCAAGTGTCATATATAGTAAAAAGCTTTCAGGTTTGAACCAGCTTTTTAAAAAAAATTCTCCAATACTATTACAAAATACTGCATGCACACACAAAAAGAACATTCCAGCACAGAGAGAACTGTTTACACTTGAGACACAAGGGAAAAAGAGAGAGATTTTATTAAATTTCCACACTGCAACCCAGAGCAGACATAGATGGTTAAGACCATCAGAAGGCAAAGGCTAGAGCAGACTAAAGAAAGGATTCACATGATCAGCATTCTGTTTGTGAAGCAGCCAATCACACAGCTGTGGGAAGGACATAAGTACAAGACCACCCACACTAGAACCCATGTCAGCTAGCAACTGGTGTCAAGAATCATTCTTCTTCTGATACTGGCAGTAGTACTGTATAGAGCTGTAATGACTAGTTGCCTCTGGCTCTGTTATCTTCTCTTGTCTAATTCTCTTCCAAAATCATTCACATTCTACAGTTTAACCAGGGGACCCCAACCCACAGGCTGTGGACCGGTACTCGTCTGTGGCCTTGGAAGGACCAGGCCACCGAAAGACAGATCTTCGAGGGACGAAGGAACATGTGCATAAATGCATGTGCGCACACTCCCGCTCCCCCGCATGCAAGCACACACACACATGTACGCAGAGACACATACATGCCCCCCCGCTCGCCTGCCCCTGCCCCCCCCCTGCCAATAGCCTTTCAAATAACTGAAAATGGCTGTCAGATCACTTTTAATCTTAGAACTGCAGAGCTGGAAGGGACCCTATGGATCATCCAGTCCACTCCCAAAGTCCGGGTCCTCAGACAGATATCTAAACCACTGAACTATCCAGCAGTTCTTCTCTTCGCTAGGCTAAACATATCCAGAGGTATCTATAGTCCTCAACCTTCACTCACGGGGCTTGGTTTCTACACTGTTTCATCTTAGCCTCTCTCCCCTGGAAATGCTGCATTATAGCTATATCTTTTCAAAATGTGATGCCCAGAATAGAGGCAAGTACTCTAGGTGAGGTCTGACCAAGGCACAATAAAGTGGTATTTTTACTTCCCTTGACCTGAACACTACTGTATGTTTAAGTTGATGCAGCTTCCAATTGCTTTATCAACATAATGCAGATGTCAAGCTGCCCTCTGCTGGCTCATCTATTGAAGTACCTGAGTGGACAAGTACCTCCATGCAAGCAGGAGGAAAGAGGAAAAATAGCTATGGTTTTTTTTATTCTGATTTATACCTCACATTTTGATTTATACTGATTTATACCTCACATGAGAAAACCAAAATACATTTTAAAAATCAAATATACTCTTAAAACAAAAACAACCTCTTAGGAGAACATAACATACTGTTAGATCAGCATGACAATGGAACCAATTACCTCATGAGGCGGTGAGTGTGCCAAGACTGGAGGCATTCAAGAGAAAATTGGACGACTGTCTATCAGATCGACTTTGATTTAAATTCCTGCGCTGAGCAGGGAGTTTGACTCAAGGGACTTATAGGCCCTTCCAACTCTATGATAATCCCAGTTTATCACTTGTAGAAGTAACTTTGTGATATTTCCTAAAGATCTCGATTTGGGTTCTGATGAGTTTATAGGTGAAGGAAGACCCATTGCTATTCATTGCAACTGTAATTAAAGAAAAAAAATCTACTTTAAGTGTTTCCACGTGATTTTATTTATTTATTTATTTATTTATTTATTTATTTATTTATTTATTTATTTATTTATTTATTTATTTATTAGATGTTTATCCCGCTCATCTAGACCAGCAAACTGCTAGTTTGTGTGAGGAAACCACAGAACAGGGTGTGAGATGAAATTGGCCTAATCTCTCCACGTTTCTTAACTAAAAGTGAAGTTCGAACTAAACTTTAAACTAATTTCTGAAGTCCAGATGCTTAATCAATATTTACTAAGGCTATTTTTGTTTTTCCTCACATGTTTAGAATGCTAATTCTGTATCAGTTTGGGGCCTGTAAATCACAAATATTGTCTTCTCTCTTTCGGCTGTAGAATTACAGTAACTGTAACGATAACAATGTGAGGTAAACAAACCAGGCTAAAAAAGGAACAAAGGAAGCTTTAGAGCTGGTAACTTCATGAGATTATTTCTCAATATCCTATTACTAGCTGCAATCAAGCAGATTTATGAACTCAGTGGGGTTTATATATCTGCTGACTTACCATTCAGCAGTCAATTAAAAGGGTCTACTCTTTAGTTTAAAGTAACAATAGAAACATTTTCTGGCTGACATTTTATATTTATATCTTAGAACTTTGCAATGGCTTATAGATATGTGATGATATGATTCACAGGCAAAACTCCAGTAATAACGATATGTAAAACTATGTTTTAAGGTGTCCTGAGAGAAGAAAAAAAGTAATTATCATTTTTGTGACTTCTACAGGTTTTTGATATGCCATTACTTCAGGATTGTGAATCAATAAATTAATCAAATATAAAATATTAAGTATTTTCATACTTTACTGTTTTTAGCTTTAACAGTGTCTTTTGAGCAGCCTCATGGTGCAGTGGTTAAACTGCAGCATTGCAGTCAAAATTCTGCTCACAACCTGGGTTCAGTCCTGGCTTGAGGTTCACTCAGCCTTTCATCCTTCTGATGTTGGTAAACTGAGTACCCAGCTTGCTTGGGGGGGGGGGATATGTAGTCTAATTAAATTGTAAACTGCCCAGAAAGTGCTTTAAGTGATATGGGGTGGTATATATGCAGCACATTTGCCTCTTTTGTTTGTTTTGTAAAATGATGTAAGCAGCCTTGGGTCTTTTTCAAGGAGAAAGGCAGGGTAAAAATAAATAAATAAACAAACAAACAAACAAGGATGCATAAAATCAACATTATTTGCACTGAAAATACCTTTGAAAATAAAAAAAATATTTTAGACTTTGTATTATAGACTTCATGGATAGTTATTTAAAGATTACAGGAGTGCATAAAAATGTAACAAGCACTGAAACACTTTGTCAGCTATTCATAGATATTGTACTTCTAATGGATAGCACTCAGCTTTATAATAGGAGAAAATGAAAAGAGATGACATTCTGCTAGTGCTTGGGAAAGCTTCCGTGATGTTTGGTAGGTCTGACAAAGATACTACCCTGCTATGGAGAGCACAGCAGCATCCAGCTCAAAGGATTATAATGAGTTGTTCAAATGTGTAATAATAAGTTGGACTTTAACACTTATAAGAGCACAAAAGCAGGACACCTTCAAATACCAGAAGATTTGTGCTAGTGTAATGATTCCATTAGATAGAAACCTATAAGCACGTGTTAGTAGAAATCATTCTGCAAAATTTCAGACACACAGTGTTATGTACAGTTATTGTTTATATGGTATACTTTATAATTGCTGAATTTATAATTTCTTGTCCTGGAACTCCTTGCCACAGGAGGTGGTGATGGCATCTGGCCTAAATGCCTTTAAAAGGGGATTGGACAGATTCCTGGATGAAAAGTCCATCACAGGTTACAAGCCATTAGGCTCCAAAGGAAGGTACCTCCAAATGCCAAATGCAGGGGAGGGGGACCAGGAGACAGGTCTCTAGTTGTCTCGTGTGCTCCCAGAGGCATCCGGTGGGGCCGCTGTGAGATACAGGAAGCGGGACTAGAGGGTCCCTTGGCCTGATCCAGCAGGGCTCTTCTTATGTTCTTACGTTCTTTGGTCCAGCTGTATCACCTGTATAAAATTATTGAAGCAGTTCCTTTTTCTGTCATAATGAACACACATGCATTTTAAAGTCATAGGAGAAGCCACTTGTGTGTCTGCATGTCACCTTTTCTGCACGGGCCAGTTCATCGTATTGGTGCCCAGTTAGTCAAATGTAGTTGGCTTCACAAACTCTGTTGATGAGGATAGTGGTGTATAAGTGGTTATTTTATATCCCTAAAAACCATTATGTGCTTGTCATGCAAAGCTTTTTCTTTATTGAAAACCTTTTCATATTTATCTGGTCCATACACTTTACAAAGCTGAACTTGGACAAACCCTGTGTCACGGACTAGATTTGTCCTTTTTAAACAGTTAAAATAAGCACAGCATCAGACAGCAAAGACAGTCCCTTCCATTTATATAGTCTTCTATGGATGAGTCACCATGGTCAAGCTGACAAAGCTTTAATTACAATTAATACCACTGAGACAGTCATGTTGAATACTGTGGTTTCCAATCATGGGATTGTGTCTGCTTGCTATATCAGATAATCCAGTCTACTGTAGACAAAAACACAAGAGCTTTACATCTATGCCATCTGATAGTATTTTGATACCTTGTACACTATGGCTCGGGGTCACAGTAATGTATGGGACCATCAAATAACTATCTGAATGACAGTTTTGTTGCACTCACTAGCTGAAGAGTTGTAGAGTAACTGATTTGTGGAGTTTAACAAGTGTAGTGGCTTATCTGTCAGACATATATTTTGAGATGATATTGTCAGTATATCCATCATTATAAAGTGATACTCTAGACAGCACTGTGCTTATTATACATGAGGTAGGTCTCGAAGTTCTGGGTGTTTGCTCTGGAAAGCATTCACTCAAATTAAGTTCTGCCTTCAGGGAAAGCTACTTGAATGAAAGAGCTGTGTTAACTACTAACCCAAAGTACCTTCCTAATTATGAAATACAGCTGCTAGTCTTCAGGGAATGATATATCAGTGCTACGTACAGATTATTATTATTTAGCAGCACTAAAATTCATAATGTATCATTGTTGAAAGATAAAACAAAGGGCAGTATCCTTTTCAAGTGACTAGATGGAATGCTGTTGTGCAAATCTGTGTGCAGAAAGGCTAATTATGTGATCCCTAAGGATCTATTTTGATTTGGGGAAGCCTTTGGGAGTGATGGGCTGGGTGAGGAGCCGTTCATATCTAAAAATCACTGCCACCAGTCCCAATTCCAATGGTGGGACCAGTGGTGGTGATTTTCTGATATTATAGGGAAGTTTAAATTGAAGATTAAATTCTGCAGCTGATCATATAATCAGCCTTTATGCTCATGGAGTTTGGCAACAGGATTCTGGCTATTCTATGCACAAGCATAATTGTGGAAGTAGGTACTGTAATGTCAAAAGGTCCAGCCATGCTCTGCACCACATGGCTGCTCATGGGACCAGTCCCATGAGCAGGCACACAATTGGACCCACCTACATTGCAATAGCTACTTCTGCACCTGCCCTTATGTGCACAGGATACTGCCCTATGTCACTAAGGGGTAATCTTTTTCTTGCACTTGGAAGCAATTGTTGCCAAATAACAAGGAAGTATATATATAAAAAGCCAATATTGAGTATCTTCAAATTCTCAAGGGCTAAGAGTGGGCATCTGATTGATTTCTACTCTGCATATCAAAAACATACAGTCTTGTTGTGAGACAGGAGGCGAGAGGGGTATCACACGTGCCGGAGAGCTGTCCCTCCTCCATACCAAAGAGAAGGAGATACAGACTCATACTGTCCCAGCACCCAAAAAGCCAGAGCAGCAAGGGACAGGAACAGATGAGCTAGAAGGGGAGATGCAAAGACTGACCATTGAAAAGGCTCAGGAAGAAATGGTGGGAAAATAATGGAAGAAGAGGGTGGAGTTTGAGGCGGGAACAGCAAAGATAAAAAGGAAGGGAGAGCAGGGAATGGGTATGGATGGAAGACCCATGGACTGCGGCTTGGGAGAGATTAAGAGTGCCCAAATAAGAGGCTGATTATAGTAGAAGGGAGACTCCCCCCAGACCATCATATTGAGGACAGACTGAGGCAAAAGAATGGAGAAGGAGGCTTAGAGAAGAAAAGGAGCGAGAGAAAAGAAAGAAAGATTAGAATGGAGGATAAACGAGATGAGGAGGAAGGGTTACAAGGAGGACCCTGGAAGGACCTTACTCCAGAAAGATGCCCCACGTGGAATGACAGCCGGGATGAGGAGACCATGCCCTTGTTGGAAGGTGAGACAGGACAGACTATAGCCGACAACATCTTTACAGACTGGCCGGGTCCATGGAATTCCGGTGAGACAAACCTGTTCTTAGGCAACAGTTGTAAACCCCTTCAAGTCCCGTTGTCGGAAGGAGAAAAGCATTGGAATCATGTTAGGGACACTGGTTACTCATTAAATGCTCCAATAATTATTTCACCTGTTTCGAAACAACGAAAATCTCCTGATTTCTTTGAAACAAGTAGGGAGCCCAAAATCAAACCCTCACCCTTGTCACTAACTAAAAAACATACATGTACAGTATCTATATTTTGCACGACCTCTTTTGCACCATAAGACTCCCTGCAGACTAAGAGAGAACTATTTGCAGATGCTACTGAGAATGATGAGAATAAGGAAAGATTTGATTGCATAAAGAGTCAATTGTATTGAGCACAGCCACTTCTTTTTATAAAGTTGAACTAATAAAGCAGTGATTATAAGTGCGCCAAGAGCAAAGGTTCATTTTATTATGGAGATTTCTGACAGTTTCATCTAGGGGACTGAAGATGAAAGCAGAGCTTATTAGCACAACGTGCCCTGAGAAAAGCAAATGAATAATAGCTTAGACGGCTATCATAGTATTCATCCCTAAGGGTCCTGAGACATTTTCTGTATGGTATGCAAATATTACCTTAGACTTCACTTAAATGTGGCCACCTGTGGAGACAGATATGGAAATAGTTTAACATTAGAATAGCATTAGTATGGAACAGTGAAAGCCAAATATATTTACATTAAGATAACAAGCAGTTTGTCTGGAAAAAAGAAGGAAAAATTAGACTAGAAACTGCATTCTCTCCAGTTTATTTGATACTAGGCTTAACATATCATTGTAAAAATGTAAAGCACCAAAGCCTATTATAACTCCCAGAAAATGTTATCTAGTCAAACCAACTCTTCAAAGTCCATGGGGAGGACAATTCATCCCTTTATCTCAGAGAGCCCTGCCACCAAACTCTCCAATGTACCCAAAGCTCAGCTGGGCTTATGCTGATAGGAACAGTATTTCTCCATTTCTCCCTCAGCGTGGGGAAACAAGTGAAGTATAGTGCTTAACAACTCTCTGAAATGTTATATGCTTTTTATTTTCTACAAGTTACGGAAAATGCATATATACAGGAAGAAAATAAACAGAGGTGACTGGTGTTTGGTTCAAACATCTAGGTAGACAACGAGTTATTTCAGAGGAATGGTCTGAGCAGTACTGCGAGAATGTCATACAGAATTGTAATGCCATGCCACATCCTTCCTGCCATCCTTGACCAGGTCTCCTTTTCAAACTCTGAGACTGATGAATTGAGACTGGAAAGAAATATTAACGCCTTTCAAGAGGGCCACGCATACAGTACAGTGCTTCCACCCTGTTTAATTTGGAACCTTAGAAGGCCATTTTGATGACTTTGTTTCAATCTTACACTGTATAGCCATAATAATAGCCTCCCCCATGCACCAAAAAGAAGACACATGGACTCTCAACTTTAGCAGAACAGGACTGCAACCTTTATAGTGGTCTATAGAGGTATCAACCATTTTTGCATTTGTACTGTACTATATACTAGTTTATCCTAAATCTATTTAGTGCTATTGGTTATAGGTTTATAGACATTTTTTACTAATTCTTCACTTACTCCCCCTGAGCCCCATATGGACTTGTGGGAAGACCAGATGAACCAAGAAGCTCATTGGCTAGTTTTCTGAAGAAGGGGAGGATATTTGTCATCTCTAACATTCACTCACACTTCCTTTCTTCTTCTTTAGCACTAGAATTCTAATGCTTAAGAGTGAGACATGGCCATTTCTGCAGAAGCTGAGAAGGGGAATGCAAGGTCTAAATGCCCCCTTCAAATGTAGACCTCGCTGTTTGTTCTCAGAAGGGGAGATCTGATTATTTGATGCAATATTTCCTTAGGAGCTGTAGCACTTGCAGTACATTTTTTAAAAACCTTTTATTACAGTTTTTGTATCCAGACTGCTACCACAAAATCAATAAGAAGCAGGAACATTAATAGATCGACTCATAGCTTTTACTGGGCCAATTAATCGTTCAACAATCTGATGTTGCTGGAACAGTGGTGGTGTAATTATGGCAGCAGCATTTTATTGACAGCACAGGAGGCAGAGCATCTCTTCTGCATCAAAATCCCTTTTAAGATTTGAAATTCAGCCCTAAACTGAGACAGCCAAGTAAGTTAAATAACGATGTACATATTTAGCAAGTGAAAATAAATTAAGTGCTGGAGCATCATATTGCCATTTTAATGCAGGTGGATCCAACAGAGCCCTCTTATTATGGACCATTCTCCCAGAGTGTAATAGAAGCCTTATTCAGTCATTGTGAAAGTTTTTGTCTTCTACCCGCTCTCCCCCCCCCCCCCATTATCGCTTTAATCATGTAAAAGAAAAGTCTGAAGAAGGGGAGGTTGTTGTCTCTGTGTAGGATCTCCTCTTGAGCTGGGGCTATTTTCATGCTCTCATGTGCTTTACTTCTCTGTCCCACTCGCCCATAAGCTCAAGTAAGCCAAATATCTCACTCATACACCTCTCCAGCAACAGGCAAATCCATGTACCTATATCAATGCAGATAACATACTCTCTTGCATTCACTGATATTTATGCCTCTTTACAGCATCTCAGAAGAGAAAATCAAAAATCGGTCAGACATGATAGCTTGTGAAGCATCATACCAGTAGATGGTGTTATTGGGCACACAGATGAAAATTTTGTTTATTTCTCAGTTATAGCCTTTAGAAGCAAGCAGGGAGTTGATGTATTTATAGCGATTTCCAAACTACCATGAGCTAAAAAAATTCTGCTGGTAGCAATGCATTGATTATCTGCATAGGGAAAATCACACTGTTACTAATCATAGAATTGGACTTATGGTACCTATTAAATGACTATTATGTTAATTTATAATATAAAATGAGATTCCCAGTGTGATGTAGTGGATAAAGTGATGGACTAGGACTCTGGAGTCCAGGGTTCAAATCTATTCAGTCATGGAAACTCACTGGGGGAGTAGAACTGGAAAACCTACTCCTTAGGTATCTCATTTACCTTGAAAACCCTGTTAGGATTGCAGATGGAGATTGATAAACAAATGGTCGAGGAATACCTTACCGCTGTATTCTCGAAGGCTTTCACGGCTGGGATCTGATGGTTGTTGTGGGTTTTTCGGGCTCTTTGCCCGTGTTCCGAAGGTTGTTCTTCCTGACATTTCGCCAGTCTCAGTGGCTGACATCTTCAGAGGACTGCAGTAGGAACTCTGTCCATGCTCTCTTGAATACCTTACCACCTTGAACAAGTTCAAATCTCCAGGGCCAGATGAACTGCATCTGAGAGTACTGAAGGAACTGACTGAAGAACTCTCAGAACCACGATCCATTATTTTCTTGAAATCATAGGAAATGGGGGAGGTGCCAGAGGACTGGAGGAGGGCTAATGTTGTCCCTATCTTCAAAAAGGCCCAAAGAGAGGAACCTGGGAACTATAGGCCAGTCAGCCTGACATCAATCCCAGGCAAAATTCTGGAACAGATCATAAAGCGGTCATTGGGCAAGCACCTATAAAACAATGCTGTAATAACTAGAAGCCAACATGGATTTCTCAAGAACAAATCCTGCCAAACTAATTTGATCTCGTTTTTTGATCAGGTAACCACCCTGGTAGACAGAAGGAATGCTGTAGTGCAAAGTCCTGCACCTCAGAAAAAGAAACCAATTGCACAGTTACAAGATGGGGGACACTTGGCTCAGCAAAATGAGTGAGAAGGATCTTGTAATTGTCATAGATCACAAGATAAATATGAGCCAACAATGTGATGCAAATGCCATTTTAGGCTGCACTAATAGAAGTATAGTTTCCAAATTCCGTGAGGTGCTAGTCCCCCTCTACTCAGCACTGGTTAGGCCTCACCTTGAGTATTGTGTCCAGTTCTAGACACCACACTTCAAGAAGGATGCTAATAAACTCGAACAAGTTCAGAGGAGGGCAATAAGGATGATCAGGGAGCTGGAAACCAAGGAAAGGCTGAAAGAACTGAGCATGTTTAGCCTTGAGAAAAGAAGGCTGATGGGTGATATGACAGCACTTTTCAAATATTTGAAAGGCTGTCATACAGAGGAGAGGCAAAATCTTTTCTCAATCATCCCAGAGTGCCGGACATGCAACAATGGGGTCAATTTACAGGAAGCCAGATTTTGGTTGAATATCAGGAAAAACTTCCTAACTGTAAAAGCAATGCGACAGTGGAACCTGTTACCTTGGGAGTTGGTGAGTGCTCCAACACTGGAGGCATTCAAGAAAAACTTGGATAATCACCTGGCAGATAATGCTTTGATTGTATTCCTGCATTGAGCAGGGGGTTGGACTTGATGGCCTTGTAGGCCCCTTCCAACTTCACTTTTCTATGATTCTATTAGGGCTGCTATGTCAGTTCTGACTTGACAGAACATACTAATCAGTATAAAATGAATAAAAATATACCACACAAACAACTTAGGGAACAGAGAGCAAAACTTTCTTGACAAAATTAATCCATGTCACAAGATTAACTTTTTCTTAAAATGACAGCTATATGTTAGAGTAATTCATGAACGTCAGCTTGGATAATTCTGCAGGGCCCATAATTAAAATACAATAGCTGCTTCCAGCTAAAGAAGCTGAACTAAAAATAAGGTACTTGTTATCAGGATGGCACTTTATCTTACTGCCAAAACAGGGCTGTGCCTACAATGTAACATGGAAAAAGCAGATAAATAAATAAGCACAGTCACAAGTGCAGAAACGTAGTAGCTGTACCATATGTTTTCTCTTCTCTGCCTATAAAAAGGAATTGAGAATTTTAGTCTTTTGAAGCTTACCATAGCTTTAGGAAGGTTGTGCTTCATATACTGGTAATAGTGTTACTTGTGAGGAGACATGCTGTGTATGATGTTGTGCCAGAGAACACAGGGAGCGACTCCACATATTTACTGTATCATTCTACTTAAGTGATATAGATAGGGTGAATTAGTCTTTATTATTTTCTGGTATGTTTCTCTTTTGTATGCTGTAATCCTGAAACAACAATTTGCTTTTGTCTATGGAACTACCATATTTTTCTGTGTATAAGGGAATAATTTTTCCAAAAATAATTAGAGTAAAGATTGAGGGTCGTCTTATACAAAGAAGTAAAGGAGAAGACATCAAAGCGCAGCAGGATCACAGCCCTTTGATCCTGCAGCCCTTTCATGGCTGCTTTACCTACTTCCTAGGTATTGCAGCTGTTTGATCGTGCAGCCCATGGGGTTTAGGAAGTGGGTAAAGCAGCCATGAAAGGGCTGCAGGATCAAAGGGCTGTGATCCTGCAGCCCTTTCATGGCTGCTTTCCCCCTCCATTTCCGCAGCCCTTTGATCCTGCTTTCATGGGACTTAGGAAGTGGAAGGGGAAAGCAGCAATCAAATTTTCTTATTTGGGGTTGGAAAAGTAGGGGTCATCATATACACGGAAAAATACAGTAATTCCCCTTTTTAAAAATTGACCTTTCTCACCCTCCCCACTTTCCCTTTTTAAAATAATATACAAATCCTTTCAAGCCAGTGTCTGAAAGGTGACTGAGAAGGGAGGAGTGGTATTAACTTTCTAGACCTTCACTTCAGTCAAGCTACTGAAATTGCTAATATTGATTTTTATGCGAGCCTATTGTAATTTTGTGTATTGAGCGCTTGGAATATACAATGCCTTGCAGATTGTAGGCGTGTTGGGGAGATGAAAGGATCCCAGACATTACTCATAGTTTTCCCTATGCCTGCTCTCTCTGGGGACTCCCACTCAAAAAAAAAAAAAAAAAAAGTGGCAGGCAGTCTGGCAGATTGGTTATAATGAGGAGTCTGGCAAGAGGGTTCTGTGACACCATGCAAAATTATATTAAAAACAATTAAACATGTATCAATATTAAAACTACAAAATAATTTTTCAAACCATTTAAACTTTCTAAATTCAATAAATATAGCATAAACAGAGACCAAGTAAGTAAGCCAAGTTAGTACAAAATTGTGGTTGATCACGAAACAAAGCTAATTGCCTTAGAGAGAGAAGAAAGGCGTAGACAGTGGATGTCCAAGCCAGCGGAGCCTACAGGCAACGACCTGAGAGCTCTTTCATTTACTTGGCATGATTACATAGTATGTTATAAGAGAAACAGATAGGATACTAGTTACCTAATCGTAACTAGGATTGGCTGAAATAACCCTTTGATCTTATGCTCTACCTCTAAGCGAAAGGGCAGAAGAAGGGGTTACAGGTGTGTCAGGCCAGGATCCAAGAGACCTGGGTTCATATCCCCACTTGGCCATGAAAACTCACACATAAGAGGCAACAGTAAAACTGCTTCTTACATATCCTATGTACCCTGAAAAGCCTATTAGGGTCACCATAAATTAGAAGTGACTTGGCAGGACATAAGGCACACAAAACTTTGTTGTTATATGCTGTCAAATTGGAACTGACCTATAATCATAAAGTGAGGGTAAGTTTTCACACTTCTGTATTAATGTTGCTGTTTGCTTTTTTGTTACTCTATTGCTTTTTGTTATTTGTTGTAAACCACCATCCGGACTAGGTCAGATGGAAAGCTCTTTAATCTCTCTAAATTGAGAGCAAAGACCAAAGTCCAGCTGAAATGCATGCAGGACTTCCTCTTCGCCGATGATGCAGCTGTTGTTGCCCACTCTGCTGAAGACCTCCAACAACACGTGAATCGTTTTAGTAAGGCCTGCCAAGGTTTTAGTAAGGCCTGCCAAGGCTTTGGATTAATAATCAGCCTGAAGAAAACACAAATCATGGGCCAGGGCGTGGACTCACCTCCCTCTATTACCATCTCCATGTAAGAATTGGAGGTTGTTCATGACTTTTTGTACCTTGGCTCAACGATCTCTGACACTCTCTCCCTAGATGTTGAGCTGGATAAACACATTGACAAAGCAGCTACCATGTTCTCTAGACTCACAAAGAGAATAAGAGCTTAATAAGAAGCTGACAGCATATACCAAGATCCAGGGCTATAGAGTCTGTGTCCTGAATACACTCCTGTACTGCAGTGAGTCCTGGACCCTTTGTGCACAGCAGGAGAGGAAGCTGAACACCTTCCATATGCATTGACTCCAATGCATTTTTGGTATCACCTGGCAAGAGTAGTCCTATATCGAGCTGGAATTTTTAGCATGTATACATTACTGAAACAGTGACATCTACGTTGGCTTGGGCATGTCGTAAGAATGGCTGATGGTCAAATTCCAAAATATCTCTGTATGGAGAATCAGTGCAGGGAAAGCACCCCAGAGGGAGACCACAGCTGCGATACAAGGATATCTGCAAGCGGGATCTGAAGGCCTTAGGAATGGACCTCACGAGATGGGAAACCTTGACATCTGAGCATTCATGCCTCTTGCATTTTGAAGAGACTTTTATCCAGCAGGCCGAGGCAAAGAGGCAGTCCTGAAAGCAGCAAAGTCAGGGAGCTGGACAGGGGGCAGATTGTATTTGTCTTCAATGTGGAAGGGATTGTCACTCTCGAATTGGCCTTCTCAGCCACATTAGGCGCTGTTCCAAGTCCTCTATTCAGACCACATTACCATAGTCTCTTGAGACTGAAGGATGCCTAATCTAATCTGTAAACCACCCAGAGTGGCCTTGGCTGCCAGATGGGTGGTATATAAATCAAATAAATGATAATAATAATTATGAGATGATGATGATAATGATGATGATGATGATAATAATAATAATAATAATAATAATAATAATTATTATTATTATAATAATTATAATCCTGACAGGTCTTTGAAGGTAAGTCAGATATCTGAGTGGTTTTACTGGTTCCATACCCCTAATGAGCTTCCATGGCTGCGCAGGGATTTGAATCCAGGCTCCTGAGTCCAAGCCCATCATCACTCTATCCAGTGGTTCCAAATTTAGGTCCCCAGATGTTCTTGGACTACAGCTCCCAGAAATCCTGGTGAGCACAGCTAGTGGTGAAGGCTTCTGGGAGTTTTAGTCCAAGAATATCTGAGGACCCAAGATTGGGAGCTACTCTATCCATTACAGCATACTGAGTATCCCCAAATGACTTCCCCACATAACTCTACTGTCCAGTAACATATCAGGTCACACAGAGGCATGCTGGGACAAAGGAAGGCTTGGAAACAGTACAGTACTTGTTTCTCTGATAGGTAAATCTCTTATCGAAACAAGCTCACCCTGTTCACATCTTGACACTGCCAGAAAATGTGTATTTCTGAAAGCTGCTTCATGCTAACTGTGCAGCTTGAAGGATTACGAGTACCTCATGTTTTTATGACTCAAAACCAAGAGTGTTTGAACTGACACAAACATTCACATGGAAACCCACAGATCTAGTGCAAGCAGGGCTTGCTAGTCCTGCTGAATAAACACATAAGATTTGGGAGGCACCTACCCATGTTTCTGCAAACAGCCATTAGAGCTGGTTCATATGACATCTTCTGTAGCTCAAGGAATTTCAAAGCTTGCCTAGACACGGCACCAACATGAAGTCAGAGGAGGGAACAATTTGGGGAGCCATTATAATCTGGGCCACAGCTGTGGTTGTATATGTGCTTCTGGTGTTCTTCAGCCCTGGTTACTTTTTAAAAACCACCCACCAAGTCTCTAGATCTTTCATTTCTAGGCATATAAAGAAAAGTGTACACTGCAGAGTAATCTGTTCAAGAGGCTGCATAAGATCTTATCACCTTCCATGAGTTAAGTTAGCAATTATCTCTCTGTGAAACCAGCCCTGTGGCTGTGCCAGCTGCAGTTTTCAGTTGTAGTAGCTGTGCACACAGCAACAAAAAGTCCTTAAGGGGAAATGAAGTTGTCCTATAACCATTATGATTCAGGAGTTGCACCTCTGAGAAACTGTTGGGGGAGGATTCCTTTTCCCTGCAGAATTCTGGTGAAATGATCCTTCCCTCCCAATTTCTCTGTCCATAAATTGCGGGGGGGGGGGGGGGAGGCAGGGAAGAGAGAATTTTTAGGCATCCTTTGTGTATAGTTCTGAGTGTAATCTACCAGATAGGATTGTTATGAGGATTAAATGGTGTGGAGCATAATGTATACCACTATGTGTTTCCTGAGAAAAGCTGGAATTCATAGATGCAATAAAAAAGATGAGATCTGGTAACCAGGAGGTGGGGGGCTCAGTGTATGAATTTGCATTCATGGATTGAAAGTTCCACATGACCCTGTACGTCAGACACTCTTCTTCTTGATCACTCCTGAAAGCATCCATAGTTTACCCAGGAGATTCCTATGCAGGACAACGAAAAAACAGTGCGTTAACACAGGGGTCCACAATCCCTGATCTGTGGCCTGGTGCGGGTCTGTGGGCTTGCTGGAAGTGGGCCGCAGAGATGGATCTCCACCCCCCTGCTCGGTGGGCATGTTGCACTCACGCAGGGGGCGTGTCACGCTCATGGTGGGCATCGTGCTCATACAGGGGTGTGTCATGCTCGTGCGAATTTGCAATGTTGCACCGCAAGTGTGGGGGTGCCCCCCGCACAGAGCCTGACCCCCCCAGTCCGTGGTCCCAAAAAGGTTGGGGAACGCTGCATTAACATAAGAAGAGCCCTGCTGGATGAGACCAAGGGCCCATCTAGTCCCACTTCCTGTATCTCACACTGGCCCCACCAGATGCCCCTGGGAGCACAAGAGACTAGAGACCTGTCTCCTGATCCCCCTCCCCTGCATCTGGCATTTGGAGGTACCTTCCTTTTAAGCCTGGAGATTATACATCGCCACAATGGCTTGTAACCTGCGATGGACTTTTCATCCAGGAATCTGTCCAATCCTCTTTTAAAGGCATCTAGGCCAGGTGCCATCACCGCTTCCTGTAGCAAAGAGTTCCACAGACTAACAACACGCTGGGTAAATAAATCTTTTATTTTGTGTTCTCTCTCCCAACACTCAATTGGAGTGGATGTCCCCTGGTTCTGATATTGCGTGAGAGGCGAAAAAGAGTTTCCCCCCTCAGGCAGCTTTTCTCTAAACAGCTTCTGGAGCTCTTCACAATCCCTTCTGGTCTTCAAATCCCGAGAGAAGTGTTGCACTTCTCTCGGGATTTGCATGCAACTCTTGGTTCTTTTTCTCAATACATTCCCCCTCCCTTCCAATGCTATTTTATAACCGGTGGGCGGAACAATGAGGGGTAACCCTCACCCCAAAGAACAAACTGACAGAACGGGGAAGGGGTATGAGAAAAAAGAGCTGTTGTTGGGCATACACAAGACTGGAGGAGGCTGGCCGGGGCGGGGAGGGCGCTCGGGGTTTCCTCTGCCCTTGGGTTGCCCTTAATTCTCCCCTCTGCGCCCGCCGTTTTGAATTTGGCGCTCCCAAATTCGATTCCCACGCGTGCCTGGAGCCCGTTTTTCTCCCCCCGCCACTCCCCTCGGCAGTGCAGTCTCCTCCTCCTTCCCGGTCCTTCGCTAAACCGGCTCGACTCCGGCCGGCACCTTATAGCGAATCCTAACTGTGCTGCCGCGGCGCCTCCCGCTCGGCTCCTGAACTGCATTGCTGTAGGAACGCGCAGGCCAGCCGGCCGGCCAGCAGGCAACCCTTCCTGCCTGCCTGCCCCTCCACCCCACCCGCACCCCTTTGAGTAGAGCCGCCTGAGCCCAAGCGAGGCAAAGTGAAGGAGCCGGCGCGGTGGGGGACGTCGACGGCAGCCGCCGCCTCTCGGACCTGCCCCCCCTCTCCCCTGGCCGCCGCTGCACATTCCGAAACCACCCCCGTTCCTAATAAAGCGATGGGACTTGGGCACTCGCTCCCGGCCCCCTCGCTCCCTATAAATACTCCCCCTGCCAAGACAGCAAGCTTGGGTTGCTCCTAGTCTGCCTGCCCCAAAAAAACCCAACAAGACCAAAACCCTAGCAGAAGCGGCAGCAGGGAAGCCAAGCCAAGCCGGCAGGGCAGAGCAGAGCAAAGCACAAGGCGGCGGCGGCGGCGGCGGCGGGTGCCGAGCAGAGGACCGTCCCCTCCTCTCAAGACCCACTAAATCCGGCGAGATGCCCCGAGTAGATGCAGACCTCAAGCTGGACTTTAAAGATGTCTTGCTTAGACCCAAGCGAAGCAGCCTTAAAAGCAGAGCAGAGGTGGGGTTATTTCCGAACATGCATGTTTAATTTTTTTTTAAAAAAATCTTCCCTTTTATTTCTTTCCTTCTCTTTTTCTCGTAATACTTCTCGTCGAATATAACGCCGGCATAGCAATATCCCTTTCGCTTTAATTGCATCCCCCACCCCCGCTTTAAGGACGAGGCAAAATCTGCCTTTCCCGCCTCTTGTCGTTTCCTCCTCGTCACTCGTCAGCGTTAAATAATCCAGAGAGCTTTCCCCTTAACAGGACTAGGTTCTCCTGGTGCCTAGCTAAAGTCCCACGACAGGCGGGTTTTTTTGGGGGGGGTTTGGGGAGGGGCACCCCCTTTCGCCTTGGGCGGAAGGAAAGCTGAGGAAGGCCCCTTGGCCGACTCCCCAAGTGTCGAACTTGCCAGAAGCCGGTTATTCTCGCTGCCATGTTACCCAGAGACTGCCTAGCGCCGGCCCTGACAGGTGTAGCGAGAGCTGGCGGGTTGTTATTTGCAAAAGACCCGGCGCAGGCAGGCGGAGGAAGGTGACCTCGAGTCGGAGGACACGGTGTGCTCCGGGGGGGGGGGAGGCTGTTGGTAGAGGCGCGTCAGAACATAACGACACGACCCCCCCTTGTTCGGTCAAATGGGGGGCGGCGGCGAAGGCTCAAGTTGCGCCGTGGATCGGAGGGGCCTGCGGGCTGGTTTGTGTTTTCGCCGGGGGGGGGGGGGGACAAGGCCACTCGCGCGACTCCGTCCACGCTCCGAAAGCACAGCGTCTGAACTTGAGCCGCAGCCAAATAAAACTGTTAATAATCCCGTGACTGGCAGAAACTGCTCGGGAGTATACGATTGCGAAGATTTGGTCTGTAAGGGTCATACAAGAGCTTCATTAATCCTTCAGAATGGGTAGTTTATATTGTGATAAAAACGTTCCACTTCGATTCTGCAGCTATTTGAAAAGGACGGGAAAGATCTCATGTTACCTATGCATAACAAGGAGAGATCAGGAAAAATATGGTGAGGAATAAGTCTCTGTGGGATGCCAGCCTTGACTGCCTAGTCGGACTACCCAGATTCAGAGGCAGTCTGCTGCATGTGCTGGTCAACTGCTCAGGCAAATAATATGCTGATCTGGATAGTCCTTTGGATTTTGTCCAGCAAGCCTCTTTTGTTTATATACTTGCAATACAGCTTTTGTGCATTAGTGGGGATAGAGGGGACAGACATGACTGCCTGTCAGTAAAACTGCAGCTTCCCCCCCTTTAATTTTATTGTAAATTCTTGAAATTTTGTTGGTTGTAAGCCAATGATTGACATCATCATTTTAGTACTATTGCTTCAAGACTGATGTCTCATGTAGACATCCTGTCTTGCATCCTCCAGCAGCCATTATTACTCTTGAAAACATTTTTCAAGTAAACATTAGTGGACCGGAATAACATTGACCGGAGCATTATTCATCTGTGACTTGAATAATGTTGCTGGAAGTCCCTCTGGAATCTGGGATTATAATATCCATTAATCCAACATGACCTGTGGAATGGTCTACCTATCTATAACCTGGGGCACAACATTCCAGAGATAAAATGGCACTCTAGAATTACAGTGCTTTTTTCTGTGGGGTACTGTAAGGGCTAAATAATACATTTGATCAGTCAGGTGATTAGTAAAAGGAGGAAAAAAATAACACTCTCTTTAATGCTAAACTTCATCTAGAACAACTTTACTTGGCCATATTTCACAGTGACCTTTATGTGGATGCTAAACTGATACTGCTCAATGGGATGGAGTGACTAGTGGCCTAGAGTTCAAATCCCCCATGCCTGCAGAGGAAAAGAGCTGGGTGAGATTGCTCAGAGTGTGTTTGGTTGATGGAACTACATGTTCTGTAACTTGTGTGGCCATGGACACATTGCACAGTCCCAGAATGCCATTAGAATGATGGGCACATCTGAATACTTTAATCCTAGAAAATCCCAGGAAGATCATATAACTCAGAATGGATTTGATAGCAAATCATTTTTATTAAGGTTGCTTTAAAGAAGAAGTGGGCAATTGGTCCTTCAAATATCTTTGACCTGCAAAAATCATCAGTGCTAGCCAACATAGCAAGTAGCAAGGAATTGTGGAAGTTGCAGTAAAGAAACAAACAAAAAAGGTACCTGCAGACTGCTTTGACAACCCATTTCATGATGTTAGGAATGTAAGAATCGTCAGAGAAGTTCTGAGTAAAATGAGTAGCTCCTGAATAGGTTTTCAAGGCTAGTAGCCATATGAGGTGTTTCACAACACCTCCCCCACAAAAGATCACACAAGATATTGAATCTTAACGGCTAACAAGTTTTCTATGGTACAAACTTTCATGGATTGCATTGAATTGAATGCAGCTCATGAAAGTTTGCATCGAGTAAGACTGGTTAGTCTTTCAGGTAGAAAAGACTTGTTGCTAATTTCTAAGCATGCTGTTTTGCTGGGCGGGGGATGGAAAACAGCTATTGATTATTCATGTGCATTAATACATGTGAGGTTTAGCTTTGTCTTACTTTTTGATACTCGTACACTATATAGTATAGATGGGACCACAGTCTTTAGGCATGATCCTGCTATTCCTGTGCATGTCTTCAGTAGAGAATAGGGTCTGCTGGAGAGAATGGCAAACAACAGGAATTCTGGAGCTTTCATTTAAGTGGATAACTAGTCTTTTAAACATGTCCATTACACTGATTTGGGTGTGATGGATTCCTGGACTGATTCTTGTCATTTTTGCACATCTGCTAAATAGGAGCCAGTTGTTCTCTTTTATACCAGTTTCTTTTAGTGTATAAATTGGAATGGTAAGCCTGTGTTGCTCCTGGTAAAAAACCAGGGACAATGAGAGCCTTAGCATACTCTTCTTCCTTGTAAGATGAGACTCTACATCAGGGGTGTCAAACATGTGGCCCGGGGGCCATTTGCGGCCTGCCAGACGATAGTTTGTGGCCCAAGCCTTGCCTCCCCCCCCCGAAGCGCCCACACAACCTCTGCTGTCAAGAGTCAAAAAAAGCCTCGCCTTGCTCACCGGCTCTCTCCCAAGACAGCGCCTCTTGCACCCTCCATCCGGAACTGCAGCCTTTCAGCCAGTCCAACTATCTGCTGGCTGCAGTTGCGGATGGAGGGTACAAGAGGCGTTGTCTTGGGGGAGAGCCAGCGAGTGAGGCACGCTGCCAGCCCTTTCCCCCGAGCCGAGCGATGCCTGAGAGCGGAGCTTGTTCTCGGCCCGTCCTCAAAGAGCACCTCCAAGCCGCCAACAGCAGCTGCTGCCACCTCTTCCAGGGAAGCGGCTCTCTGGCTCTCTTTCTCTCTTGGTATCCCCAGCACCAGCCCAGCCAGCGGCCGCCTCAGCATCCAGCGGTGCTTCCTCCTCTTCCTCCTTCTCGTCCTGCTTCAGCCGCCTCGGCTGTGGAGGCTGTCTGGACTTGCCTCGCAAAGTTTGTTCCTCTGTCGTGGTGGGGGTAGCTGCTGCTGCTGAGTGCGCCTTTTTTTTTTGAGCAGGGCCCTCAGAGGAAGGTTGCCAGACCTCCGTGTGTGTGTGTGTGTGTGTGTGTGTGTGTGTGTGTTTGTGTGTGTATTTGCTTGTGAGAGAGATCCAGAGAGCCCTGTGGAGGCTCCTGCCCTGTTCTGTTTAATTTCTCTCTCTCTCTCTCTCTCTCTCTCTCTCTCTCTCTCTCTCTCTCTCTGTGTGTGTGTGTGTGTGTGTGTGTGTGTGTGTGTATTTGCTTGTGAGAGAGATCCAGAGAGCCCTGTGGAGGCTCCTGCCCTGTTCTGTTTAATTTTGCAGTTACCGATGGGGGCTTTTTTCCTTTGGCAAGGTGATTCTGTGAAAGTTTTTTTAAAAATTTTATGTCGTGCCCTCCCCCCGCCCCCGGCTAGTGCCCTCCCTTCTCTGCTTCTTCATCTTGCTGTTGGTGCTGGTGGTAGCGGTGAAGAAGGAGCCGGAGGGAGTTGTGGCTGGTGAAGAGGGCTTGCGTGCCCCTCTTCCTCCTCAGAGCCCCAGCCGGGCTAACGAAACTCCTAGGTGGCTTCCTTGGGCTCTTGCTCCGCTTGGTGGAAAATCTGATGCGGCCCAGCCTCACCCAGATTCTGCCTCCAGTGGCCCCCAGGTAAATTGAGTTTGAGACCCCTGCTCTATGTTATACAATTAGTTAAGTATCATTTATTTAGAGGAGTCCTAATGTGCTTTTTAAACAATGATTTTCAACAGAGAGAACTATTAATATAGCAGACTATGTATAGGAATAAAATAATTCCCAGGTTAATAACTTGAACAACCAAACAGCAGTCAACAAAAAGAACTATAATCTCATTAGCCGCACCAGACAACAATAATGTACTGTATCTAATAAGCCTTTAAGGCCTGCCTAAAAGCACTTCCAAGTTCCATAAACTCAGGCCACCGGGCTGGTTGATGATAGAATGATCAAAAGGTTTTCTGAGCTGGATCCTAATATTTATTGGGGAAAATACTCTCTTTAGCTTTCTTCTAGACTAGAGTTTTAAAATTAACATCTAGCATATTAGATTTGTTCTAAAAGTAAACTAGTAGGCTCATGCAGCTAACCTCAATAATCAGTCAGGCTGCTTGCTGTATTTTGGACCACTCGCAACTTCTGAACAGCTTTAAGGGCACTCCCATATAAAGCACACTGCACACAATTTGGAAGTTTTACAGGGCTTGTGCCATACCAGACAAGTCCCTCCTTTCAGGAAAGGGTATAATCAGTAGAAAAAAGGCAAAGCTGATAAAATGTCTTTCTGTCAGTTGCCTCAACCTTAATAATACAGCAAAAGACCTAGATCCAGAAACATGCTGAACTAAAACCAGCCCTTTTAAAAGAGTGTTAATGTCGTGCCAGTTGGCTTTTGGCAGGAGTGTGATTCCACTGGTGGTCTTTGCTGAAGAATTAAAGCCAAATGTGTGGAGTGTGTGTGTCTTGGTTTGGAGAATTCCAGGTTCTTAACAGGCTTTAGACCAGCCTACAATTTAAATAGGATAATTTCACTATTCTTATTACATGTTTCTTTTATGAGTGTAAGCATGTTTTATCAGATGGACTCTAGAAATTTAATTTGAAAGAAATGTTTATTTAAAATAATCTGTTGTGGTGATTACTTTTCCTAATCATATACATTTATTCAGTAGTTAATGAAGTTTTTGTCACTGAAAAGCATACGAATAATTTTATACTGTAAAAGGTGTTCTCCTTTGCTGGTACTACTGATGGATTGATATTTTTGCAGGTAGATCTTATGCGTACCTTTACATTCCGTAACTCCAAACAGACATACACAGGGATCCCGATTATTGTAGCAAATATGGATACTGTGGGCACTTTTGAAATGGCACAGGTTATGACTAAAGTAAGTACCTTTTAAGTCTTCTTCATGTACAATAAATAAATTTACATTATGGACATATATGAAATATAAAATTAAAAACAAAGTAAAACGTTAAGATAATTAGACAGTTTTTGACAGAAGCAGACTAGTTCAATAGCATTACCTCAGCTGTTTACTAGATCTTCTTTTGTGGTGGGGCATAAATTAAGTAATAGTATTTAAAGTGTAATCTGCTTACTCTGAGCTGTTCCATTGTCTCAAATACAACTAATCTGGAATAAAAGGATTCTAGGTTCCAGGCCTAGCCTTCCTCAGACTTGTGTACTTTACACAGACATGTGAAAGCATGATCCAGCTGGCTAGTGTTTGTGTTAACTTAATCATTTTAAATACCTCTGATTTTAATCAGTGCTTCTTTAAGTACTTAGTCACTAACCATTCCCAAATCTGTAACCAAACTGCTGTGGAAAGAATTTTGTGAAAGAATTTGTAGATTGTATAGGGATAAAAATCATTATCACATTTGTCATTGTTTCGACAAAAATGCTTTTCCCAGGGTTCTTTTAAATGTAACTCTGTTACATTTGAAATTTCTTTTAGTGGAAAAATGCTCATGAGTATGGGAAAATGTATCTAGGGATCTGATCTGCATTTATACCTGTATCTATGTGTACAAAACCAACAAAGTGCAGACTACTGTATAGGACAATTTTCTTGATCTTTACTTCCTGTAATATAAAAAGATTAATATAAGCTGTAGAATGATAACTGTTAACAAGGGCACTTGCAGGCTGCTAGACATGTTCATTTTCTCTGCGTGAATGCTGTAAAAAGATTTTGGTAATAATAATTTTGGAAATAATTAAAGAGATCATAATTTATGATTTTCCACATGATCCAAAAATAGTACCTTTTTGATATTTAAAGAATTTTCAACTTAAACTGCCTTTTCAAAACTGCAAGAATGTGTGTAGGTTCTACTTTGAAATCTGTGATTAACATCTTTAATAGACTGGAATTAAGCAATGTATATTGTGGCTCTTCCAAATAAGATAGCATACTATAGGAAACCAAAAGATTATTATACTTTCAGATTGGAGAAAAATTAGATTTTATCTAAAATGCACAAAAAGAGTAGCTATCCAAATCTTAAAACTCTCTGTTTTCTGTTGTTGTTGTTGTTGTTGTTGTTGTTTAGTAGTTAAGTTGTGTCTGACTCTTAGTGACCCCATGGACCAGAGCACGCCAAGCCCTTTTGTCTTCCACTGCCTCCCGAAGTTGGGTCAAATTCATGTTGGTAGCTTCGATGACACTGTCCAACCATCTCGTCCTCTGTTGTCTCTTTCTCCTCTTGCCTTCACTCTTTCCCAACATCAGGGCCTTTTCCAGAGAGTCTTCTCTTCTCATGAGATGGCCAAAGTATTGGAGCATCAGCATCAGGATCTGTCCTTCCAGTGAGCACTCGGGGTGGATTTCCTTCAAAATGGATAGGTTTGTTCTCCGCAGTCCAGAGGACTCTCAAGAGTCTCCTCCAGCACCAGAGTTCAAAAACATTAATTCTTCGGTGATCAGCCTTCCTTATGGTCCAGCTCTCACGTCCATACATCGCTACTGGAAAAACTATAGCTTTGACTATGCGGACCTTTGTCAGTAAGGTGATGTCTCTGCTTTTGAAGACGTTGTCTAGGTTTGTCATTGCTTTCCTCCCAAGAAGCAGGCGTCTTTTAATTTCGTAGCTGCAGTGAACATGGAACCCAAGAAAGTAAAATCTGTCACTGCCTCCATATCTTCCCCTTCTGTTTGCCATGAGGTGATGGGACCAGTGGCCATGATCTTAGTTTTTTTGATGTTAAGCTTCAGACCCTTTTTGCGCTCTCCTCTTTCACCCTCATTAAGAAGTTCTTTAAGTCCTCACTTTCTGCCACCATATCTGAGGTTGTTGATATTTCTTCCGGCAATCTTAATTCTGGTTTGGGATTCCTCCAGTCCAGCCTTTTGCACAATGTATTCCACATATAAGTTAAATAAGCAGGGAGACAACATACAGCCTTGTCATACTCCTTTCCCAATTTTGAACCAGTCAGGTGTTCCATATCCAGTTCTAATCGTTGCTTCCTGTCCCACGTATAGATTTCTTAGGAGATAGATAAGGTGTTCTGGCACTCCCATTTGTTTAAGAACTTGCCATAGTTTGTTGTGGTCCACACAGTCAAAGGCTTTTGCTTAATCAATGGAGCAGAAGTAGATGTTTTTCTGGAACTCTCTGGCTTTTTCCATAGTCCAGCACATGTTAGCAATTTGGTCTCTAGTTCCTCTGCCCCTTCAAAATCCAGCTTGTACTTCTGGGAGTTCTCGGTCCACATACTGCTGAAGCCTACCTTGGAGGATTTTGAGCATAACCTTGCTAGTGTGTGAAATGAGTGCAATTGTATGGTAGTTGGAGCATTTTTTGGCACTGCCCTTCTTTGGGATTGGGATGTAGACTGATCTTTTC
Organism: Pogona vitticeps; assembly: GCF_051106095.1. Lineage (NCBI taxonomy): Eukaryota > Metazoa > Chordata > Lepidosauria > Squamata > Agamidae > Pogona > Pogona vitticeps. The sequence continues at coordinate 163,736,430 of NC_135786.1, read as the reverse complement.
CAATGCTCTGGCCACTGCTGAGTTTTCCAAACTTGCTGGAATATTGAATATAGCACCTTAAAAGATAACAGTGTCTAAATAGTTCAAGATTCTAAATAGTTCAACTGGAATGCCATCACCTCCACTGGCCTTGTTGTCAGACAAGCTTTCTAAGGCCCACTTGACTTCACTCTCCAGGATGTCTGGCTCAAGGTCAGCAACCACACTATGTGGGTTGTCCGGGACATCCAGATCTTTCTGGTAGAATTCCTCTGCGTATTCTTGCCACCTCTTCCTGATGTCTTCTGCTTCTGTTAGGTCCCTACCATTTTTGTCCTTTATCATGTCCATATTTGCACAAAATGTTCCTTTAATATCTCCAATTTTCTTGAACAGATCTCTGGTTTTCCCCTTTCTATTCTTTTCCTCTATATCCTTGCACTGTTCATTTAAGAAGGTCCTCTTGTCTCTCCTTGCTATTCTTTGGAAGTCAGCATTCAATTTTCTGTAACCTTCCCTATCTCCTTTGCATTTTGTTTCCCTTCTTTGCTATTTGTAAGGTCTCGGTGGATAGCCACTTTGCTTTCTTGCATTTCCTTTTCTTTGGGATGGTTTTTGTTGCTGTATCCTGTACAATGTTAGAAGCCTCCATCCATAGTTCTTCAGGCACTCTGTCACCAAATCTAGTTCCTTAAATCTGTTCTTCTCTTCCACTGTGTATTCATGAGGGATTTGGTTTAGATTATACTGTACCTGACTAGCCCAGTGGTTTTTTTCCTGTTTTCTTTAGTTTAAGCTTGAGTTTTGCTATAAGAAGCTGATGATCAGAGCCACAATCAGCTAAAGGTCTTGTTTTTGCTGACTATATAGAGCTTCTCCGTCTTTGGCTGCAGAGAACATAATAAATCTAATTTCGGTTGGTGATGTCCATGTGTAGAGTCGCCTCTTGTGTTGTTGGAAAAGAGCGTTTGTGATGACCAGCTTGTTCTCTTGGATTACTGTGATGTTGAAAGGTCTGCCCGTTTTCTGTTACTGTTAGATAATCCTACATTCACTTTTTCAATTTACCATATTCTTTGACCTTGTTCTTCTGTGTCATCAAGTCAGAACTGACTGATAGCTACTCTGATTGGGCTTTCAAGATAAGCAAGATATTTAAGGAAGGATTTTTCCACTTTCACACCTCCAGTGAATTTCCATGGCTTAATGGGTATTTAAACCCAAGCCTCCTGAGTTCTAGCCCATCTCACTGTCCTCCTCACCACATTGGGTATAATCAATCTTTGACCCACAGGATTCCAAATTAGCTAACGTACTTACAGTATAATGCAACTCAATTCAAAATCCTTGAACCTGAAAGCAGGAAATTACATCTTCTCATCTCTCTTGTCTGCACAAGTTCTTCAGCATCGTTAGGTCAGGCTGTTGATCAAAGTGTGCAGAAGTGTTCTGTCTTCAAAGCTGAAACTGAGAAGCACTATCAAGCATTTCTAAATGACCCTGATTATGTTATGTTTATGTTGTTGGGGTTCCATATGGCTGAGCTGTTTTTCTTTTATATGGGTGTCCTGTGCCACACAGTTATTGGTACCCTGATCTGAAAGTTACTCAGAAGAGCCAAGGGCCCTCAAGATGCTGACATATTTTAGTTCTAGGAGGATGAGTGGAGCATAGCTCAGGTAAGGTGCAATTCAAGGCTGGTCCTCATTTGCAGGCAGGCCTTACTCTTTTCTGTCTCCTCCAGTCAGGCAGCAATGTATTTCTCTCAACATGTTCCATGAAGAAGTGAGGCCTAGGCTTCCTCAGTATATCCAGAGGTGGTCTGGGAGCCAGGGCTCACAGGGTTGAAGCTCTTGGATTTTCTGACTAACAGGGACTATGACATCATCTGCCACCCCTATGCATCGGTTTCCCTCTTCCTTCTGAGTTTAACTGTAATCCTCTTGGTAGTTGGGAGACATGGATTTTCATCAGGAACAAGATTTTGTTGCAGGTTATACCCATTGTAATACAGTGTATTTAAAAGTGATTTTGACTTGAATAGGCCATTAAGAGTCACTTTAGAAAAGTGGTTAATATGCACCAGTATTTGAGAGTAGATCTGTCACAAAGCAGCAAATAAGAATCATTTACTTTACAAAATGCCTACTCCTCTATTTTTGATATATACCGTATTTTTCGCTCCATAAGACGCACCTTTCCATAAGACACACCAATTTTTTAGGATAAGAAAACAGGAAAATATAATCTATTTTCTTCGCTCCATAAGACGCACAGACTTTCCACCCCCCTGTTTTGTGGGGGAAAAGTGTGTCTTATGATGCGAAAAATACGGTACCAATCTAGCAGTCAGCATGTTTTAACACATTTTATGAAGCCAAATAGTGGGGACTTGTCACAACGAGTACCTCCATGTCTAAATTTAACATTTCATCATTACGTATATCATTGTGTAGTATATATAGTAGCATATTATTTTAAAAACTGTAGTGCAAACATGCCTTTATATTATAATCCTACATCTATCCATCCCCTGCTCCCAAAATAGGCTTTTGCTCCAATATTCTTTGTTGTCGTTAATAATGGAAACCTTACTCTCATGTCCTGTGTGGAAGTGAATGCTAGTGAAGGTGATGAGCTTTACAAGTAATGTATTCTCGAAGGCTTTCATGGCCAGGACCCGATGGTTGTTGTAGGTTTTTTGAGCTGTTTGGCTGTGTTCTGAAGGGTTTTTGCCAGTGTCTGTGGCTGGCATCTTCAGAGGACAGGAGTTAGAATTCCGTCTGGGTTCTGGTGTAGTGTGTGTGATAGTTGAGTATTTATAGCTGTGGGGTCAGCTTTTCGTCCTTTTCAGGAGATTGGGTGATTATAGTGATCAGGATGTTTTTTTTTAACGGGTGTATTGTTGTGATAAGGGGGGGAGATGATCTGTCACTGTGATTGATGGGTGTCATTAGCTAGTTTTTGTGTACAAATACTGTCTGCAGTCCAGCAATACGGGATATATGTACAGCTATGACGCTTGAGATATATGAGATTCATATTTTTGGTAGATAGCTTGTTCAGCAGTTTCTGGGCAAACCATTCAAATGTCAGGGTGTTGCTGGGGGAACTACTTTAGAAGATACTAATTTTAAAAATCCATTTGAAAGTTTGGATGTGCTCCCTATTGCTGCTTCTTAAATTTGTGGCAGAAGAAATATAGACATGGAATTTTGTTTCCACAGAAAGTCATTATTAAGAAGGATAACTATAATGAGCTGATGAAGCTATCCATAACTGAATAGCAGTTTGAAAATGCTATACCTCTGTACATCTATAGACCAATACAGATTGTTACCATGTTGTACTGTGGCCAGGTATCTTTCTTCTTGTTGTCTTTCTTTTTTAATATGCTGCTTCCTCAAGATGTATAATAATATTATCTTTTTTATTTTTCTAGTATGCAATGTTTACTGCAGTACACAAGCATTACTCTCTGGAACAGTGGAAGCTATTTGCAAGCAGTCATCCAGAATGCCTAGAGGTAGATTTTCATGTACTTAATTATTATATGTAATTATAGTAGGACTCCCATATTTGAGGGATCGATATCTGCATTTTCACTTATCTGCAGTTTGCTACAGTCTTATATACAACATAAAGGGTGCCTCCTTGTGGCCTTTGTACTGCCTCTTTCTGGTCTTTGTCGTGCCGTCTTGTATGTTATATATTCATGGTTTCAGGCATCCACAGTAGATTGGAGAACCAATTCCCTGCGGATATGGGGTCCCTACTCTATTGCTTTTTAAATTGCATTGCTTAGAGTTTGGTATGAAGAGAGAATCTTGGAGACTCACAATGGAAAAAAAAACTATATTGGTCTCAAGAGAGTGTTTTGTAGGGGGAAAATGTTCTTAAAAGAATTGTCTTAAGTGGTTCTTTCATTAAATACCAATTTTGTGGTGAATATTTAACAGATCAAAAGTAAAAAAAGCTTGCTGTAGCAGGTTCCCCTTGTCAAGGGGAACCTAGCAGGTATCTGTAAGAAGTTAAGAAGGAAAAAAGTATGTTAGCAAAAGCCTTCTTGAATAAAATAAACATCTTTCCCGGTAAATGTTTAATTAAAAATGGAAGATCCTACTTTTTTTTTTTAAATGAAAAGTTGACAGTGAAACAGAAAATGAAGAGGATATGGTTGAATTTCAAGAATGATGCATTTGCTGAGGCAGTTGTAATCTGTCCTAACTTTATTCAAAGTATGGAAATCATTGTGAAAGAGCAATGACAGTCAGAGAGCATACAAACACTGGTGAATTTCCACACACTTGGGTAAGAAACATATTTATTTATTTCATACATTTTTATACCACCCCAGTTAATGAGAATCCACTACTCTGGCAGCATTGACACGAATGTGTTCCCTAAGGAATTAGTTAGAGATTATTAAATGTTATTTCTAGCCTTTACAAAGCATTCATAATGCATCCATGAGTGCCCCCCCCCCAAAAAATGAGTACCTCTGTGAGTTCTAGAAAAATACTAGAAAAAGTATTATGGCATAAGCTTTTGTGGGCTAGAGTTCAATGTTAGAAGCTCAGAGCTAATAGGAGCACTTTGACCTAAAAACACTGGAGGAGTCTGTTCATACAGGCAAATCAGGGGAAAGAAATCTTGACTCTTTGCTTCCTCCCCATGCTTCCTGTTCTTTAATAATACTATTGAAAGGCTTATCTCGAAAGTTAGTTTGCCTCAAGAAAGTGCTTGGGGGGAGGAAGTCTGTCCTCTCTGTCAGCTACCTACTATTCTCGTGGGATGCAGCAGCCTTTCCAAAGCATCTCCTCGTGCCTAATTTCAAATTCTCAATGAGGTGGTAGTGTTAATCGCTTTCAACACCTAGATCAAACCCAATCTCCCCAAAAGTTAGGGCACCTTAATAAATTCATTTTGGTGTGAGTTATGTAGATTACAGTTCAAAATGGTGCACTGTTTCCCCTTCTTTGCTGCTGAACCAAAAAAGCGGACACCCTTTTTAAAAATCTGTGATGCTGCCATAGAGAAGATCATAACACTGGAGGATTTGACTTCCAGAGAGTGAGATCACACGTTAAGACAAAGATGTATTTTCTTGTCTTAGACTTTTATCCCTCTGGGCATTTCCATCACTATGCAAATCTTTCAGTGCACAGCAGTGTTGAAACAAAACTCAGCAGATTTGTCAAATATATATTAAGTCCAGCTTATGTTAAACAGACAATTTTTTCATGTTAAGTGCACACTGCTTCTAGCTGTGGAATCAGCATTTCATTTACTGAGGCCCTCAAAGGGAAGGAGGCTTTCTTCCCTTTATATTTACTACTGTTGCTATATAGATGCTACTAGGAAAGAAGGAACACATGACTTTTGCACAGTGGTCTGCCCTGGTTGGGATGGTAGTAGCAGCAGAAAAAAGAGGCCATGTTCTCTCTCCAGTCATGCTACAGTGTACTCACAATTTTGAATGTGTCAGCCATGCTAAGGACTATTACTTCAGTGCCACCTGTTGCAGGAAAAGCTGCAAAGCAGCACAGCACTGAGCAAGCCTTTTTTTATGTGCAACGTCTGCATACAATAGTAACAAAGGTGGGTCTTATTCAAAGAGCCCCTGACACATGCACATGACATGGATGGGTGTCAGGGGCTCTTTGAGTCACTTCTTGTCGTTTTTCATTCCTTCCCTTCAGGACATCCTCTTCATTGGTTTCTGAGCTCTCTAGCTTCCATGGTAACCAGAATGATGCATGGACCGATTTTTGTGTGTGTGTTACATTTTGGTTGCCCATTCCTCACACATGATTTACTACCAAACATTAAGTGTAAAGGAGGGCAAATAAAACATTTTATTCCACTCAGCCTATACTGAGCACAGTCCAGAAAAAATAAAGTACAGATAAGGCCTGGTACACGAAAGCACTCAAATGAGGCAGTATAATGAACTGAGACACAGCAGGTTGTAAGTGCAGGATATTGTTGTTAGAGCTTGCCCACATAAAAATTCCTTGTGATCAAACACACTTCCAGCACATTTGAGAAGCGGTCCTGAGCCATTACATCCTGTCTTCATTTTCAGCACCTAACAGGTTTTTTTTAACAAAAGAGAACATTCAAAACCATGGTTTATGACCCACAACTTTAAATAGTATGATCCACTCTCTCTTGAGCTGTCTCCTTCTCATTTCATTTAATTCTGCTGCCATGGAGGCTAAGCCTAAGTCCTAAACAGCTGTGCATAGTTAAATAATAAAATTCTATAAATTTCAAACTGAGTCTAACTGTCCAGTGGCTTTGATATGTCAAAGTTGTATGTGGCAATATGTCCAAGCAAAACACTGATTATAGAGCAGATCATGCGACTTTTTGACAGTAGATAGATCTGCCAGGATTTTGAACACAGCAATTAAAGGCCACCTTTTGTGTGTGTACATATTTAAGCAGAGACAAAAATAAGGACAACAATGAAAAACAAATAGACTTGAAGAATGAAAATAAGAGATCAGTATAAATAAAGACAGACATAGTAAAAAGAAACCTGAATCCATCATTCACTTCTGTAGATTTTTTAAATTCGTGCTTAATCTAAAGTTAGGCCCATTTGTTCCCTGGGTGATACTTCTTGGTAAGTGCATATAGGATTGAAGATGCAAATTATTAGTAATGATGGAGCAGTAAAGCATTAATGGAATATCAAAGCAGATTTTTAAAAAAGTCATTTATGGGTAAGATCTAAACTAGCCAGGAAAAAGTGATTCATTGATGAAATACATAAATATAAATTGAAATGACAAAAATTAATAGAAAATGTATATTTTGCTAGGTACAAAATATAAAAACAGCTTGAAAATATAACACCAAGTTTTACTTAAGCAGAAATTTAGTTCTTAAGTGACTGAACAGCAGATGATGTACTTATAATATTCAAAAGAACTTTGTACCTAAAATGTGGGATGGAAGGGAATGACCTACATGGCTGTGGGGCAGAAAACAGCAAGATTCTTCTTCGTGACCTCTGCAAATGCACACAAATGGGTTAGACTGTGACTGTGCAGGAATTCTCGGAATATTGTAGAGCTTAAAGAAACGTGATTAGTAAGACATTTCCCCATAGTGCGCATGCTCCGCCTGCCCGTAATACCTCAGTTCCTTCTTGCCACCATTGCGATCGGACTCCTTTGCGACGTCCAGAGCAAACCTCTCTTTCTATTTTTGGCTTTTTGACTTTGGACTGTCTGCCTGTTCACGATTTCTGGACCATGGATTTTGTCTCTATTTCAATGGTTTGATACGATCGGGCTGCTAATTGTTGACGTTTTCCCGTGAGTTATTTCCCCCTTCCGTTTCCTGCCTATCTTTATGGCCTCGTCAGGCCCCTTTAAACGTACATTGTGTGCAAAACAAGACTCCCTTTACCAACGGCCATGATTGCTGCTTATTTTGCTTAGGGGGAAGACATCAGACACACTTCTGCCCGGAGTGTAAAAAGTTGACCATTTGGGCGCTTAAGTTCTGCTTGCAGCGACTTCGTTCATACTTGTGGGAAAACTTATTCTCTGTGGTCCAGGTCAGAAAAACCACATCAACCATCTAGAGATGCTGGCGGTCATCAGGGTGTTTCACGCCTTTTATCCTCTAATAGTAGGCCGAGGGGTCCAGGTGGCCACAGACAACACCATGACCATGTATTATATCAACAAGCAAGGAGGCACCCACTCGTTGTCACTCCTATATTTGGCAATTCATCTTTGGGAATGGTGTTACAACCACCATATTTTCCCAATTGCCATTCATGTGCCAACAGAAGACAATGATATCGCCGACCGTTTGAGTTGCCTGCCCATTCAAACTCACAAATGGGAGCTCGACAACTCCGTTGTTTCTCAGATCTGCAGTCAATGGGGAACTCAGCCATCGACATGTTTGCAACCCAGGGCAACTCCAAATGCACCAAGTTTTGTTCTCGAGCAGGAAGAGGCAAGAACTCCTTCGGCAATGCTTTCATGGTGAATTGGGAAGATGTCTCCTTTATCTGTTCCCTCCCATCCCACTAATTCAGCGGACATTAGTTAGCATACGCCAGCTACGCGCTGATGCCATTCTAGTGGCTCCATGGTGGCCTCAGCAACCTTGGTTTACTGCTCTCAAGACCATGGTTTCTGAGTTCCTGAGGCTGCCTCCCCAACCATTTCTTCTGACCCAGGATGCCAGCAGGATCTGCCATCCTGACCTGAAGTCACTCCACCTCACAGCTTGGAGGATTCCCCCAGTATAGCAGAGGTTTGGGACAAAGCCAGAAAACCCTCCACCAAGCTGTTGTACTCTTACTGGAACATTTTTTTAAAGTTCGCTGCCTTTAGAGGTCTTGTACCTGTTCCAGTTTCGTTGGATAATCTTGTCTTTCTGCGCTACCTATTTGACCAAGGACTGGCCCATTCTGCACGAAAGGTTTATATCTCCGCTATTGTCTCTTACCAACCTACGGGTTCAGAAGCCTCCCACTTGTTCTCCCACCCGACCTTGAAGATGTTTTTCCCTTATGTAATATTTGCCCATCTGTCCGACCTCCATTGCCTCAATGGTCCCTTCAAGTCATGTTACGAGCTCTTACTCACCCCCCGTTTGAGCCAATGGCTTCTTCAGATCTTCAACTCCTCTCTTTCAAAACACTATTTCTTGTAGCAATAACTTCTGCATGACGAGCGAGTGAATCAGCTGCCCTTCAGACTGATGCCCCTTATATACAATTCCACCCAGACAACGTCATCTTATATCCTGTTGTTTCCTTTCTTCCCAAAGTTCTATCAAGTTTTCATGTTAATCAACCTTTGATTCTTCCAACGTTATTCCCTGATCCTTCTTTGGACGTTGAGCACATGCTCCATTCCTTGGATGTTCGTCGTGCCTTAGCATTTTACACTTCTAGGACTAAAGACTTCTACACTTCCCCTAGACTATTTGTCTGCTTCCATGGCCCACGTAAAGGCTCTCCTGCCTCCTCACAGACAATTTCTAGGTGGATTGTGTCTATTATCACCTTGGCCTATGAACAGGCTGACAAAGCTTCACCACGTGCATTAAAGGCGCATTCTGCGAGAGCTATGGCTACTTCGACTGCCTTATTGCGTGGTGTTGATGTTTCTGACATTTGTCGAGCTGCCACTTGGTCCACACCATCGACCTTTGTGACACGCTACCGTCTGGACCTCAGGGCCAAGAAGGAAGCAAATTTCAGAAGGGCTGTGCTGATGTCATACTTGGCGTGACAGCCCTTCTTCCGGTAAGTGAGCTTGCTAGTCACCCATTTGTGTGCATTCACAGAGGCCACAAAGAAGAAAGGGAGGTTACTTACCTATAACCATGGTTCTTCTAGTGGTCCTCTGTGAATCCACACATCCTGCCCATCCTCCCCACTGTCCGTCACTTATATTTGATCTTTGGTTGCAATCTGACAGCGGTGGACATTTCGGAACTGAGGTATTACGGGCGGGTGGAGCATGCGCACTACAGGGAAATGTCCTACTAATGACGTTTCTTTAAGCTCTAGAATATTCCGAGAAGTTCTGCGCAGGTGCATTCTAACCCATTTATCTGGATTCACAGAGGACAACTCGAAGAACCATGGTTACAGGTAAGTAACCTCCCTATTTCATCTTCAGAAATAATACAGTCATTTTTAATGTGTAGCAAACATTTTGAAAAGTATCTAGGAATGGAGCAGAGTCGAGAAGCATTTAATTTTTGGACAACACCTGACAATATTAGCTATGGGATTCTTGGAGTTCAATTTGCCCCCCAAAAACTCATCAGAGTTTGAATGGAAGATCCATGTTACTTCTCGAACTCCAGTTCTAAGCACCAACCATAAACTTACAGATATCTAGATCTTTGAATTTGAAAGGGCTTCTTTCTTTCTTTCTTTCTTTCTTTCTTTCTTTCTTTCTTTCTTTCTTTCTTTCTTTCCTTCTTTCCTCCCCTCAAGATATATTCTCAGATTTAACTTTGTCCCAGTAGGCTTATTTTGCTAATAGATGTACAAAAAATATTCCTGACCTCATTTCTTTAAAAGTGGGTGATTGTTCTTCTTTTTTGCTTTCCAGCATTTAGCAGTGAGCTCAGGCAGTGGAGTGGCTGACTTTGAGAAGCTGACAAACATCATAGAGGCCATTCCACTTATCAAGTACATCTGTCTGGATGTAGCCAATGGTTATTCAGAACATTTTGTGGAGTTTGTGAAAGCTGTTCATGCTCGATTCCCAAAGCACACTATCATGGTAGGCATGAGAAAAAGGATGTGAGGTTTTGTTAAATGTTGTTTATTCCCACAAGTTGCTTTTAAATTTAAAAAAAGTCCGAAGTAAGTTCCTGAATTTGGTGGGAGGAATGATAGCAAGGAAAACGTATATCAGACTGGAGATGTTTTTCAATTTTGCTTTCTCCAATATTTGATTTTTCTAAAATCTCAAGTTCTTTTCTAAATTTATGAAGAAATTTGCAAATTTTGAATGGAACTCTTTAGCCTTTGGAAATCTAACCAGTATACCTTATCTCTTTATGAAGAGGCTCATGTGTACAGTATCTGTGTGCTTTACATAATTGTACAAGACAGGGAGCCTGCCATGAAAAAGTTACTGCAACTGCATTTGATTACCACAAGCAAGGATTCAGAGAAAAAATGTAGATTCAGAGCTAGGATTTAAATAGCTAACACACTCAAAGCTCTCTTTCTTCTTCAGGGAAAACACCAGTTTTGTATTTTTAAATAACCATATTTTAAAATCCCAAGTTCTCCTTGCTGAATTTATTAAATTTTTTATAAAATTTGAAAAGTTGCCAGAAAGGAACCCAGCAAAATTTTCAGCTGTCTACATTGGCCAGATCAGTTATTCCTGATATGGAGAGGATCTTAGGTGGGGAGAAAAAAGATAGGAAGCCTAATTGAGTGCCGCAAGCGTGGTTGATTCATAGTGTATCTTTTAAGTGCTATGTCAGTGGTGGGTCACATGTGGCCCTTTGGGCATTGTTGGATTGTAACTCCCAATAGCCTTAGGTAGTAGGCAACAGTGATGTATAGTAGGAATGGCAGTCCAGTAACATTTGGAGAGCCACAGGTTGCCAGCCTGTAAGATAAGCATTTGAAAGTCTAGACGGGCAAAGTCAGTTTCTCTTTTATCCACATTCATATTTTAGATTCTTTCTGTCAACTATAGACAGTTTGTGAATTTTGGACATTTTGATTTTAAAAATAAACTCAACAGAACAAATCTATTATCCATCCCTACTTTTAAGTACCGTCATGTGAAAAAGGAAGTACATCCTCTTTGAATTCTATGATTTTACATTTCGAGGCATAATAAAAATCATCTGGTCCTTAGCAGGTCTGAAAATTAAGCAAATACAACCTCAGATGAACAACACATGCCATACTACACCAGTCATGATTTCTTTAACAAAAATAAATTCAAAATAGAGAAGCCGTGTGTGAAAAACTAAGTACACCTTATGATTTGATAGCTTGTAGAATGACCTTTAGCAGCAGTAACTTGGAAGTTATCATTTTCTGTATGACTTTATCAGTATCTCACATCATTATGAAGGAATTTTTGCCCACTCTTCTTGCTTCGGTTCATTGAGGTTTGTGGGCATTTGTTTATGCACAGCTCCTCTCTTAAGGTCCCACCACAGCATTCCAATCGGGTTGAGGTCTGGACTTCAACTGGGCCATTGCAAGACCTTGATTCTCTTCCTTTTCAGCCATTCTGTAGTAAATTTGCTGGTGTGCTTGGGATCATTGTCCTGTTGCATGACCCAGTTTTGGCCAAGCTTTAGCTGTCAGACAGATGGCCTCACATTTCATTCTAGCATACTTTGGTACACAGAGGAGTTTTCCATTTGTAAATAATTGTCCCCACTGTACAATGGTGGACTTTTAAGTTGTTTGGAAATGGCTTTTTAACCCTTCCCAGATTGATTGGCAGCAAATGTTGCTTCTCTATAATCATTGCTGATGTGTTTCTTCCTTGGCATTGTGTTAACACACACCTGAATGTTCCAGACCAGCAGACTGCTAAAACTTCGGCTTTTATAGAGGTGGTGACACTTGCTGATGATCAGTTAATCAAGGACATTTGGTTAGCAGCATCTGGCTGCTACTTGGCCTCTTAATTCCTATGGAAGCAGTAAGGGTTTAGTTTTTCACACATGGCTTCTCCATTTTGTTTTTATTTTTGTAAAATAAATCATGAAATGGTGTAATATTTATGTGTTGTTGTACATTTGAGTTTGTAGTTGCCTAATTTTCAGAACTGCTAAGGACAAGATGATTTTTATTATAATTATATCCATTATGTATCCATGATTATACATAAAATATAAAGAAGGCTGACTGTAGAATAACTGATGCTTTTGAATTGTGGTGCTGGAGGAGACTCTTGAGAGGCCCTTGGACTGCAAGAAGATCAAACCTATCCATTCTGAAGGAAGTCAACCCTAAGTACTCACTGGAAGGACAGATCCTGAAGCTGAGGCTCCAGTACTTTGGCCATCTCATGAGAAGAGAAGACTCCCTGGAAAAGACCCTGATGTTGGGAAAGTGTGAAGGCAAGAGGAGAAGGGGATGAAAGAGGACAAGATGGCTGGACAGTGTTATCGAAGCTACCAACATGAATTTGACCAAACTCCGGGAGGCAGTGGAAGACAGGAGGGCCTGGCATGCTCTGGTCCATGGGGTCACAAAGAGTCGGACAAGATTTAATGACTAAACAACAACAAACACGTAAAATCATGGAATTCAAAGAGGATGTACTTTCTTCTTCACATGACTGTGTACTCATATCTATGGACAAAAACCAATAACTTGTTTAAAACTCTCTTTTAATCTGCTTGAGGTACATTTTAAATTCAGTACTTCCTGTCAAAAGCACTTTTTCCTGCCAAGAGGAACTTTATTTTGCTGACTGGATAGCTCAGTGAGTTGGGTAGCTGCCTGCAGAGTCAGAGGCTGGGAGTTTGATTTCCCCCATTGTGCCTTGTGGGAGAGGAGCCAGCCTGTGATGCCTTGGACAAGGTGCACAGTCACAGAGTGCCCCTAGAAGAAGAGGAATGGTAAACCACGTCTGAGTACTCCTGTACCTTAGAAAGCCAGGAAAGGGTTGCCATAAGTTAGAATCAACTTAATAGCATGTAAGTAATAATTTATTACTCTTACCAGTACTAAACAAATGAGAAGGCAATACTTTCCTTTCTGAGGTCAGTCTGCAAGTGAAGAAAGAAAAGGAGAGAAGAAAACAAAGAGCTTATTGGGGCTTTGCAGGCTGGCCACTTCTGGGCTCCTAAAACGCTTTTAATCTATAGTCAGCAAAGATCCCACCGAGCAAACATGCAACCTGATCTGTCACTTTGGACAGTGTTTGCTTCTTTGGATCATATAACGTGTGCACGTCAATATCTGTGCCCCCCCCAAAAAAAACCCTGCACTGCCTGCAGTTCATAACATAGCAAATTGCTTCTAGGTCAAGCAGTCAAAATGCCGAACCTAGGAACTGCATATCAGAATTGTCATATAATGAGAACCTTCCCTGTAAAGGAAGACTGAAACATTTGGAGATGTTTCCAGGAAAAAGTGAATGGGGGTGAGGGGCTTAATAAGACATCTTAAATGAGGAATGATGTAAAAACTAGGCCATTTTCCTGCCTCTCACATAATCTGTAAATTTTGGAGAGCAGAGAGTACTGTGTTTTCAGTATACTGAGAAAATGGTGTTTATGAGAAGGAGGTGTGTGTGAGTTGAAAGCCAGACTATAATTTGCTTTATTATTATTATTATTTAAAAAGCAGTCTTAAATGTGCCACTAAGAAAAGGGGGCAGGGAGGAAAAGGAGCCACACAGTCTTCAGACTGGAACATGTTCCTAATCTGGATAGGGCCCCTGGGCCATTTTAAGAGCTCTTACAAACTGACTTTTTCAAATTACAGCTCACAGAATCCCCATAACCAACATTAATTTTTTTTTAAAAAATCTTTTATTTTGAAGTTGAATAAAGTAATGTTTTCAAGCACTCTGGCTGTGTCACAGAAAATGTGCCCTCTCCGCCTCTGTATGTGCCCACAAAAATGCAGTTTGCAGTAAAGGCAAGGTCACCAGTCTGGAATACATTCCGTATTAGGTCCCACATGGCTGCCTTCCTTTAAAAAAAAAAAAAGCTAACTTAAGTACATTTTAGATAAATGTAATAAGCAGACAGAGTTGGTTCTGATAATGTAATTATATACCATATCTTGCTTTGTGATAAAAAAATATTGTTCCTATTGAGTTACTTCTTGCATGAACAGGGTAATGTAGGAACTACAAGCCCATGCACGATTGTGGCTCTTTTTTTATACAAACCAGCACAATTTGTGGTACTTTTCCCTTTCTCTCGATGTGTTTGCCTGTGTTTCAGGCAGGTAACGTGGTGACAGGAGAGATGGTGGAAGAACTACTTCTGTCTGGAGCAGACATAATCAAAGTGGGAATTGGACCAGGTAAACTGTTCTGGGACACATCATCTTTATGTTTATGCGCCTGAGTTGGTTGCTTGTGCATTACATTCCTATTAGGCGTTATCGCTTGAGCATACAGAACATACAGTGTTGAATGTGTTGTGAACGTGCAGACTAAGGAGGTAAAATGAATGGGTAGGTAGCATCCTATGTTGTGATTTTCCTTGCTTTCTGACATTGTGTTTTATAACCAAGGTGTTCTCTTTCCCACTCAGTTATAGGATACAGAGCAAAAGTTGGTGATGGGTGATGCTACAGTCAATGTGGGTTTGAGAAGAATATGGGTAGAAATGATCATACTGTCTCTGCTGTCACTCAGTAGAGTTCAGGGATTGCTGTAGACCCTATATATGACTCATGACTCAGAATCAATGCCTCTTTCCATTTTCTTTTTGTTTTTAGACTGAAGTTAACAGGCCTGCCTGAATCATTCTGTTCAATCCCTTTTGCTGACCTGGAAATTTTTTAGCTGTACTGATTCCCGAAGCCCAAGAAGGAAGCTTGGATAGTTTTTGTTGTCGTAGGCTTAGTATTTCCAACTTATTAACCGTAATTAAGGTAGCAAGTCTAGGTTTGTCTGCTTGCTCACTCTCCTTTTCCATCCTGTTTTGAATATGAATTCTTCCTGACTTTTCCAGTGCTGTCTTCTGCCAGTTTTATTGGCAGTTAATCCTAACTGCTGGTAACACTAACTGGGATCCCTTCTGACCAGGATTGCCTACATCTGAAACCCTGTCCATGGTTTCAAATGCTGATTAGCATTAACCACAGATAGTGCTGATGTAATGCTTAACCACAGTGAAGGCTGCCTGAGGGGAGGGAGTCTGCAGCCTCATTTCTTAAAATGTTGGCAGTGCAAAACATAGTCCAAATACTCCATGCTACCCTGGCTAGCAAATAAGTTAGATGTAGGCTGTGGCAAGACTTTATCATGAGTCTGATGCTCTTCATCATTCTTACCATCTCTCTGCCATCTTATTTATTTATTTTTTATATATAATTTTTTAATTTTATTTTCAAAACTATTGGGTAATGGTGAAGGAATACAAAAGGCAAAGGGCAGTGGGGGGGATGGAAAAAGGGTTTTGAGAATAAGAAAACATCAAATGCATAATCATTCAATCTTACATATCAAGTATATAAACATCTAATCTATTCATGTTCCAATAAAGGTTCATCTTTCTTCTTCTTTTTCTTCTTCTTCTTTTGACTATTTTGTCTATGTATTAACCTCTTTAGCTTTCAACTTATACGTGTAATACAGCTTAAATCTATGTTATTCCCACAGCATCAGAACACCAAGGCCAATTGTGAAATATATCCCCTCTTTCACCCTCCTTTTTTCTTGAGAATACACTCAGCAGACCCAAAATAATATAAATCCTGCTCTCCCCTCCCCTTTCCTCCCTGTGCTTGTTTTGTTTCTGCGACTCTTTTTTCTTCCATATTTTAAAAGGGGAAACAATATCATTCAAAGTTTGCTTTTCAACCTCAATTTCCTTATCTGCTATCGCTACATCTCTTACTGGGTGGTCCTCCATCCCTTGTATATTATCTGATATCTTCATCAATACAACCGGTTCTGAGATCTCTTTTTGGTGTAATTTAACCTCTGCTACCTTCCCTCCCCTAGAGCCTCCAATCACGTCTTCCATCTGGTCAATATAATAATTTACCTGCATGAATTTTTGCAGCAGTGACATCTGAAAAGGTTTTCCAGTCTAGCCACCGATCTGTAATTTTCTCAGGGGGAGGTTCCATTTTCTGTTTCCACTATTTTCACTTAAAATTCCCTCTCCCCTTCACCCCAGTACACATCCAATATTTCTAATATTTCACCTTGCAACTATACCATATTAGCAATAAGATAGCAGGTACATTCAAGTAAGAGATGGAATCTAAAACATAAATCTCTCAAGTGTCTTTGTAGTCCAGTCCTTTTACACATCGCTAATATCTTCAGACCGGTTGCTTCTTCTTTTCCCTTCTTTTCTCTTCTCCAAGTTTGTTTTAACCTTCACCCGGCAAGACTCTATTATTAGAATGTCATTTGTCAAGATCCCAGTTCAGTTCAAACCACATAGCCCCCAGTTCACAGCTCACAGTCCGTTTCTTCCTTTTACTTCCAAAGACTTCCTTCTCCTCCCCTGAACAGGGAGATCCAGCAATCAGAGTCCCGGCAATATATTATCCACGGAAAGCAGAGTCCCACACAGTCTAAAAATATATAACCACAGAGGAAAAGGGGTCCAAAGTGAACAGCTTGCAACAGAATTTATTTTTTCAAGGCCCGTCAGTTGATTCTTCAAGAGTTATTTTTCCTCCTTTAATGGAGACACGAGCTATTTCTGCCTGGCTGTTCCTTTAGAAATAACTCGACCTTCAGCTTGGGTAAGGCTGGAATGCTAGGAATGCCGCTCCTTATCTCATTTGGTCATAAATTTGCATACAATCACTTGTTCTTCATTTAATGAGGTTTTTCATAGAACAAGGGCTTCCACTTACTTTGATGTATACTTTCGCCGTGCTTCTGTTTTCTTATTCTCGGCGAACGGAGCTGTCTTTGGCTAGTTGCCAAAAATGGCGCCCATCTTCGTCTGTGCTGATGTGAATTTCCAGAAGAAAGACAAATCGAGTTGCTGCCCAATCTTCTAACTTCTGTGGCTCACCAGCTGCTGCAGAAGGGTCTCTCCTGACTCTTCCTTCCCCCCCCCCATTTCTGGAAGGGTCCCAGACCGAAGTGGTTCTAGCTTTCCCCGGGAGCTATTCCCGAGAGCTGCTAGCTTCACCAAGACGAAGCGCCTCCTCTCCTCCATCTCTCTGCCATCTTAATGTGTTTACCATATTCCATAAAGATTTCCTCTGTCTTTTCAGCTAAATACGTGGAAGGGATCTTTATGGAATTTGTGGATGTTATCAAACAAGGAAAGGGAGCTAGGACCTCAAGACAGGAATAAAATTCAAAAGGAATGTCATAAAGTAGGCTGAAACAAACAAAATAAATTTAACAGATACATGCCAAATTCTACATGTAAGCAAAACACAAAATGAAACTCACATTCATGGAGATAGGATGGAAAATAATAGTTAACTTGCAAATGATACATGTCAGAACATGACTTA
Organism: Pogona vitticeps; assembly: GCF_051106095.1. Taxonomy (NCBI): domain Eukaryota; kingdom Metazoa; phylum Chordata; class Lepidosauria; order Squamata; family Agamidae; genus Pogona; species Pogona vitticeps. The sequence goes on along the minus strand of NC_135786.1, from coordinate 163,718,777 downwards.
ATTAATGAAATGTCATTGTTCACATTTCAGCTTTCTCCTCATTTATTTTTGCTGCCTAGGCTCTGTGTGCACCACTCGGATAAAGACTGGCGTGGGCTACCCACAGCTGAGTGCAGTGATTGAATGTGCAGATTCTGCCCATGGACTGAATGGGCACATCATCTCAGTAAGTGGGATCTGTGTCATTTTCTGTAAATCAAAAAAGGGTACAGAATGAAAAAAATCTGACAGGATGAACTCGAGGAGTATCTTCTTGTAGCCATTTCTGAACTTTCTATGCATATGTGGGGCTGATGAACATTATGGCAATGTATAGATGCCAGACAGGTCTGAAATGGAGTAGAGGTACTGCTCCTGTTCTCACACAACACTTAATTAATCCCCCTTTTTTTGGGGGGGGGAATTCCTTTCTCATAGCTTTGTGTACAATATATGCATTTACGTAGCAAATGTTTCAACTCCTCTGCTTCTTATGCTTAACCTGCAGGGGCTAATAACAGACTCTGATTCCATATAGACTAGCATTTATGTGCAATTGCTTGTGGCATCTCCTGATAAAATGATTATTTGCGGCAGCAAGAAATGTGATGTCTTCCTTCTACCTCTTCTCTGTAGGATGGGGGATGCAGCTGTCCGGGAGATGTTGCCAAAGCTTTTGGTGAGTACAGTGTGCTGCTTGTCCAAAGAGCATCACAACCAGTTTTCCATGACCAACAATTTCTGGATTAATACTTTCCCTCCTTATCTCCGTTTGTAATATTTAGAGGTTAAATTTAAGAATTTTCTTGTCCTTAAAAATCTCGTATTGATACCTGTGCAATTTTTTTAAAATTGCAATCCCAGGACTTACACCTTCCACAATTACCAAATAACAGATTTCTAAACCCCCTCGAGTTAAATTTCTGAGACTTTCCTGAGATATTATCTGTTGCATGAACAATGAAGGACTAGCCATTTTTCAAAGTTGTAACCATGTTAGTTTGCTGCAGCAAAACCAACAAAAGAGTCTCGTGGCACTTTTGAGACCAGCAGCTTTTATTTGGCACAAGCTTTCCTGGATATAACCTACTTCTTGCACATAATGTTCAAGCACAAGTCTCATATGCACACTGGTTGCAGTTATGGAAGTAGGACAGAATGAAATGATGTACATAAAATTAGATTTTACTCACCCGTGACTACAGACATGACACGGGAATCAGATCTTGTTGCAGATCCAACCTTGCCTTGTAACTGCATAGGAAATATTGTTAAAGGTCCTAAAGGTGGCCATCCTTGAACAACTTCAAAGACAGATTCCAAAGGGGAGCAGCTGAATAAAAACACATCAGCATGTTTGTCTATATCCCTCCTGTCTTACATAAAGCCAGGGGCTTTTTACCGGATTTTTCGCTCCATAAGACGCACCTTTCCATAAGACGCACCAAATTTTTAGGAGAAGAACACAGGAAAAAAAATCTGCTTTCTTCTCCTAAAATTTGGTGAGCATTATGGAGAGGTCCATCTTATGGAACACACCCTAGGGTCCTGGGGTCCTAGGGTGTGTTCCAGGACCCTTTGGAGCCTCTCCCTGCCTCCCTTGGGGGCCAGAGGGGGTGAAATCGCCACCTTCTGGGGCTCTTCTGAAGTTTCCCAAGCCTCAGAAGAGCCCCCAAAGGTGGCGATTTCATCCCCTCTGGCCCCCAGGGGAGGCAGGGTGAGTCTCCAAAGGGTCCTAGAACACACCCTAGGACCCTTTGGAGACTCACGCTGCCTCCCTCGGGGGCCAGAGGGGGCAAAATCGCCACCTTCTGGGGCTCTTCTGAGGCTTCCCAAGCCTCAAAAGAGCCCCAGAAGGTGGCAATTTTGCCCCTTCTGGCCCCCGGGGGAGGCAGGGAGAGTCTCCAAAGGGTCCTAGAACACACCCTAGGACCCTTTGGAGACTCACCCTGCCTCCCCCGGGCGACAGAGCGGGCAAAATAGGCAGCTTCCAGTACCTTTTCTGAGCCTTTCCAGGCTCAGAAAAGGTCCTGGAAGCTCCCGATTTTGCCCCCGCTGTCCCCGTGGGGGGGGGGCGAGCCTGGCAAGGGTCCTGGGAGGCTCCCTTGGACCCTTGCCACGCTCCCCCACCCCCCCATGGGGCCAGGGGGGGTAAAATCGCCAGCTTCTGGGAGTGTTTGGAGGCTCCCCAAGCCTCCAAACACTCCCAGAAGCTGGCGATTTTACCCCCTGGCCCCGTGGAGGGGTAGGGGGAGGGTGGCAAGGGTCCAAGGGAGGCTCCCTTGGACCCTTGCCACCCTCCCCCCACCCCCCATGGAGCCGGGCGGGTTTAAATTGCCAGCTTCTGAGAGTGTTTGGAGGCTTATCAAGCTTCCAAACACTCCCAGAACCTGGCGATTTCGCCAGGGCTGGCCCCGTGGGGGGGTGGGGGGAGGGTGGCAAGGGTCCAAGGGAGGCTCCCTTGGACCCTTGCCACCCTCCCCCCACCCCCCACGGAGCCGGGGGGGTTAAAATCGCCAGCTTCTGAGAGTGTTTGGAGGCTTATCAAGCTTCCAAACACTCCCAGAACCTGGCGATTTCACCAGGGCTGGCCCCGTGGGGGGGTGGGGGGAGGGTGGCAAGGGTCATGGGAGGCTCCCTTGGACCCTTGCCACGCTGCCCCACCCCCTATGGGGCCGGGGGGGAGGGTAAAATCGCCAGCTTCTGGGAGTGTTTTGAGGCTTGGGAAGCCTCAAAACACTCCCAGAACCTGCCGATTTTGCCAGTGCTGGCCCGTGCGTGGGTGGGAGGAGCGTCGCAAGGATCTGAGTGAGCTTCCAGGACCCTTGCGACGTTCCCCCCACCTGGAAGCTGGCGATTTCGCCGGTGCTGGCCCCGTGGGGGGGTGTTTTTTGAAAAATGGATCCCTTCCCATTGGTTCAGATGTGATTATTTAAAACAGTGCAGAAAGGAAGAACAGGATGAGTGCGTGCACACACCCACAAAGCAGTGCTTTGCCTGTGCACCTTCCCCCTCATCTCTTGCTTCACGAGGGAGGACAAGTTGTGCATACACACGCAGACACATACCACACACTCCCATTGAGCAAATCCTCTCACCATGGAAACATACTCTTCTTCCCCCTTTGTTGTTTTATAACAGCTTAAGAATAGAGAGCAAGAATTCTCTCTGTCCACAAGAGTTTTTCACAAGAGAAAATTGAGGAAGGATCGAGGAAGACAAAGCCTTTTTACACCTTGTTAATGCAGTTTTGCAGTATTGCCACCTACAGGGCTATAAATAGAACTACAAGCAAGGAGCTAACAGGTTCTTTCCTCCTCTTTCTCTGGGAGGCTGCTTAAGCTGAACAGATCCAAGTTCCCCAAGTGTGACTTCATGGAGAGTGAATGTGAGCAAATTTGCATTTCTCTCCCTGTATTGTTGCATCTTAATTGAGAGTGATGGGGATGCAGGTTACAGAAATAAAACTGGATTACTTTCCCTTAGACAAAACCTTAATTCAGCCATGTGGCTGTAACAGTACACTCGTTGCTGAGCTCTGAGTCTGTAGCACATTGTCCACCATATAGCAGAGTTAGAACTCTTCATCAGTCTGGTCAAAATGTTTCTTGCCATGCCAGAATCTTTTGGCCTAAATCATATTGCAGAAAACTACATGTGTAATGGCAGTTGTTTAAGTAGTCTTTGGTCTTCCTTCGCTGTTGATTACTTAACAGAGGGTGACCAAGTGCATGCTAGAGAGCCAGCGAAATTGCTCCCACTTCCTGCACAGCTGTCCTTATCCAATCATGTGAACAACAGGATTCTGGCCGTTGCTGTTACTATAGTTCTGCTTAGCATTTATCCCATCTTGCCTTAATTCATTTACATAAGTAACAGCTGGGAGGCTATTCAGACCTCTCACTACATTCAAAACAGAAACAGATGCAGCCACTAGAAAAATGCTGTATTTCACGAAGCAGTTTTCCAGGAATTAGACAAACATGAATTCTTATTGTTTTTTTTTTTCTTGCCTTTGCATGAAATAGAAGCCCAGCTTGCTTAGACACAGTTTCTGGGGAATCCAGGGTGGATCAGATGCATATTTACTGTTCTGATCACTTGACCTTTTTGTCTCTGTTGCACTGCTTATTCCAGTGCACTTTCTTTCTCTCTCTGCTGACTACAGGGGCTGGTGCTGATTTTGTGATGCTTGGGGGCATGTTTGCAGGGCATGATCAATGCGCTGGGGAGATTATAGAAAAAAATGGCAAGAAGATGAAACTGTTCTATGGGATGAGCTCTGACACAGCTATGAAGAAGCATGCAGGTGGTGTTGCAGAATACAGGTATTGACAATATTCACCCTTTGGTACAGGACTCAGGTTCCCTTCTTCAGACTGCTCCTGTTTAACAGTTGTCACTGGTAGCAAAGGGCACATATCACCTACAGGTGCAAGAATCATAAATCTTGCAATCATTTGGGTCAGAATGTCTTCATCCCAGTTTTCCTCTTAAAATTACATACAGTACTTTAGCAATAGGGAGTATACACAGTAACTACAATCCAGAAAAAGAGGTGCATGAACACTTATGTTCATTAATTTCTGTAAGTTTAATTCTAACCTACATTGTAAGGTGGTCTCTGACTTGCTGGATTCTTAATAGGTCAAGTGTGCATGCCAGCTTAATCCAGACTGCCTTGGAAAATCAAATCCTGTATGTGGTTCATTTTTCTTTCTCAGTTAAAATTCACAGGTGATGTGTGTTTTCACAATTCATATTAATTATCATGAAGATACATTATCTATCCAGAGGTTACTCATGTATTACAATATTGGGTCAAATAACTAAACCAGAAGGTTTCAAGCCAAATACGTCGGCTTGTAAGCACAGTGTAAAAGTGCTCAGAAGTAATAAGCGGACTTGTCCATGAAACCACACACTAAAATATAACAGTCTTTAAGGTGCCACAATGTTTTTGTTTCCTTTATTGTTTATTTTTGTTTTGTTTTTGCCAGAAGTAGTAAAAAAGTTGCAAGGAGCTGAGTTACATAGTGACAGCTCTGAAAAACCCTTCTAGAAAATTGTATTATCTTTATTTCCTTTTAAGTTGCATCCTTCCACCCACACAAAATCCAGAACAGTTGTATAGTAAACACATTTGTAAGGTTGCTGGACCAACCTGATCTCATTGGGTAGATGATTTTTTTAGTTAGGAGTACAAACCAGAATAAAGTCAGGTGGGACCAGCACTGTTGAAAAGGGCATATTGGAGGAGCAGTGAAGGAAAGCTTTGTAATGCTGGAGCTGAAAGGATTTCACCAGTCCTATTGAATACACTATTCCAACAGTGCAAATAAATCCATCTTCCTCTCCAGAGCTTCAGAGGGCAAAACAGTGGAAGTGCCTTACAGAGGGGATGTGGAAGACACCATCCGTGATATCCTGGGGGGACTGCGATCTACCTGCACTTACGTGGGAGCTGCTAAACTCAAAGAGCTTAGTCGAAGGACAACCTTTATTCGGGTAACTCAGCAGCACAGTCAAGTCTTTTCTTAGCCAAAGAAGAAAAAGGCGGGAGATCCGAGTTGTGAAACATACCGGCTTTTCCTCCTCTTTTATTTTTATTTCTGGCAACGCGGCTACCTGTTAGGATACACGAGGTGGCGAAAGAAAGCAGGCTGGTTGCCTGCCATCCGTGTTGATTGTAGCGGTGAGGTTAAGACTCAGAAGAAGCCATAGACAACAGCCACATCCATGATCTATATTTTTTTGTTGTTGTTGTTCAAAGTATATCTTTTTTTCCTAGTTTTGCCTGTCTAAATGAGAAATCTAGTTTGATCTTTGGATACTAGGCCATGAAGTTTCCCACATCTCCACTGATGGTATGTATGTTCATCTGCTGGAACAATTCTATGAGCAAATCCACGCAGGCTTTTGAGATTCAAATTGCCCGTTTGTGCTGCTTTTGTGACATGGTCTGCGGGTCAGGAAAGGACAGCTCCAAAACCTAGACATTGTTCAACGCAGGGGTTCTACTCCAGCATGCCAGACTTGGACCTGCTTTTCTAGAACTAAAAGATGCTATTTTATTTTCACTGTGACATGAAGTGCTGGATTTTTAAAAATATGTGCTGATTATGTTAATGTTCTTGAAGTTTCTGATTAAATAGTTGCATTCATTTTATTGTAATGCTTTGCTGAGGGAGGCATTCCATTCCCTTAGTATTTTAGAGACAAAACGTAATTGATAATGCTGCTTGCTAGTTCTTTGCAAATTGTTGTGGACAGCCTTTCAAGTCTACTGTTCTTTAGATACGTTGGTCTGCAACTCCCATCAGCTTCAAGAAACATGGCCAGGGGCAAGTCATCTCAGAAGTGGGAGGCCGAAGCATCTGAAGCAACTCACGTTATGGAAAGCTGCCTTTTGATAAGGACTAAGAATACACAACAGCTCTGTAATTGGGTGGAGCCATTTCCTACTTAGCAAAGAGTCAAGGGCTTTCAGACATCATAGAACAGATACAAAAAGGCTATATATTGAGCAGTCCCATATATTTAGGGTCCAACCAAAGAACCAGAATTTCAGCCTAGGTACCTATCAGTAATGAATGGCAGTGCTGTCATGACCTTTAATCTGTTTAATTTCTCCTCATCCTTTGGTCAGCTACAGCACAAGCTGTTGTGGTTGTTGGGTGGAGGAAGGGGTTGAACTAAGGAGAGACATGCACAGTACTCCAGCAGTTCATTATGAGAAGTACTACTGTAACCAACAGACCTCTGTGTAGAAAAGTTATTTAGTGTTATCTGTTCATCATGCAACTCGTGTTGCTTTGTGGCCTTCCCCCCCTCCCCAGCATAGTGTAGGCACACTACTTCTTTACCTTCTGCAATAGGTATGAATGGCTCTCCTTCCATGACAATGGTGTCCTTAATGTCTTCTATGATGATGATGATGCCACATTTCTCCCAACAAGAGACCCAGAGCGGCTCACAACATTAAAATTTACACAATTAAAAACACAGTAAGTTAAATATTAAAAGACAAATTCAACAACATATGATTTAAAATTAAATTAAAAGATTAAAACATAGAGAAAGATTAAAATTATATGTTAAAATGGAATTTAGAGATTCAGTTGTAATTGTTAAATTATAATAGTTGTAATTGTTAATTGTAATGTCTAGGGCAGAAAATTAAGTTTTGCCTTCACCATTTCCCCCAGGTCTGGAATTTCTGTTTCATACATGGAAGTGAGTGACTGTGTTATTTATATCAGTGGTTCTTAACCTTTGTTACTCGGATGCTTTTGAACTGCAACTCCCAGAAACCCTAGTCTGGACAGCTGGTGGTGAAGGCTTCTGGGAGTTGCAGTCCAAAACTCCTGAGTAACCCAAGGTTAAGAACCAGTGATTTATATGAACAAAACCCTGAAAAATTTGCACCTATAAAACCCTTGAACTGGGCATGTGTGCTTGCTTCCCCTCTCGCAGAGTGGTCAATTGATCAGATGGGTGGGATATAAATACAATAAATAAATACAACAAAAAATAAATTTCACATGCAGGGAGTGCAGCTCAGAGCTGCAAGAGTATTGCTTCTTCCATTTCCTGTGAATTGATGAGCAGTCTCTGTAATTGATTTCCTCTGTAATTGATGAGCAGTCACCCTTTGGATTTTCCTCAGTGTGTATGTTGTGTAGAGTAGAAAAAGTCAAATGTTACAGGACAATGAGGCAGATCTGAGCATAATATGGAACAGTACAACTTACTGTCATTTGATCATGATTTCATGTGCATAGAAGCTCTAGTCACAAAAGCATAAGAAAAGCCCAGAGTTTAAGTAGTTAAAACAAATTAAGAAAGGAGGTACAGGAGGAACAGGTATCACATCTCTTACGTTTTTAAAGTATATTATTGCCCTGGTAGATTACTCTGCAATCAACTACGCTACAGAATGTCATGTATCCATTATATCTTGGCAACATTCCCTCCATTTCCCCCCTGATTTTGATCCTGAAAGTTAAAACAGAAAAATAAAATATGCCAGTAAAATTCAAATCATAAAAAAGACTTCATTATGATCTTCATGCATTCAGTTCTATTACTTGGTCTCCATAGTTTGGGACCAAAATATTTTAATTCACTGTATGCAGAACTCTCCTTCCTGGGGTGATGCACTATAAAGAACTTGAAGGTAAGCATGCATGGCCACAAGGAGTTCTCCACTGCAGTACAGTTCAAGCTGTTCAAGTACTGTACTTGCTGTGATCCTACACAATTTAAATTCCTATATGTTTAAACCACATGCTTGCTGAAGCATCCTTCATTTCTACCCCAATAAAACATGTCATTTTAAAACACTAACGTAAGCATCCATAAAAGACATGGAAAAGGCATGTTGTTGGCAGTGGGACTTACTATCAAGTGAACATGCATGAGGATTGCATTATGCAATTCTTTTCTTCCTTTGGGTTGGTTTAAATAGAAATACACAATATAAAGTATACATTTCTTCATTAAAAAAAACAAAACCCTTACATCTTGCTATTGTAGAAGAGAGGTACAACACACTAGGACTCTTGAGACCAGGGTCTGAATCCCAACCTGGCCATGGAAATTCACTGAGGGAGTAGAACTGGAAAAACCTCAGTTTAAATATCACACTTACCTTGAAAGCCCTGTTAGGGTCATTATAAGTCGGTTCAGACTTGACAGAACATGACTAAATGTAGAAAAGGTTTTACCCACTGCATTGCAGAGATTCGTAGTACAGCCATTTTGATGCAATGATGTTGAGACCAATTTTTAATGGCTGTAAAAAGCTGCAGAATGAACCCCACCCCTTTTCTGGCATTTCAAGGCTTGCATTTTGATTTATGAAACAACCACATGAAAAGACAATAGTGGCAGAAAGCAACTGTTTATAAAACTGAATGACTATACTGTAGCATTGAATTAGATGCCCATGTACCCCCTTTCCCCCTGAAAATATGCCCTAGTATGACTTTTCAAGATGCTAATATAAGCTCTACCCCCCCAAATAAGCCCCAGTTAAGTGATGGGCCCTCCACCATTGTGCAGCAGCCAGAAGACGACACGACTGCATTTGAATAGTGTGTTTTAGATGGAAAAAATATCCCCTGAAAATAAGCCCTAATGTGTTTTTGGAGCAAAAATTAATGTATAAGATCCTGTCTTATTTTCATGGAAACATGGTAAGTACAGGATGAGGTACATATGTCTGAATTGTCCAGATAAAGTTTCGAACATAACAGTTCACAGAAACCACACCTTTTATTAACGTATAAGTCCTAAAAGTCCCATATCTGTTGGAAATAAATTGTCTGACATAAAGCAAATACCGTATTGTCCCGAGTATTGGCTGCACTTCTGCCCGCTAATGTAAGTCTTTAAACTAGGGGTGTGGCCTACAATCACGATGTTGCAAAAAAGGGGGCTGAGGAGGGGCAGGACCGCCTCTCGTTGCAACTGCTGCTCCTGTGCCTCGTGAACAGGGCTTTGCACTTGTGTCCCACCTTCTTTTGGCTGATTGCCCATTTTAGCCAGGGGAGGCTCTCCTTCCTTCCCTCCTTTGTCTGGATTGGAAGTGGTGAGTCCTGTCCTTCCTCCTCGCCAGCCTCTGCCTCACTCGAGTCAACAGACTACAAAGCTGTGGCTGGTTTGGAGTGGGAAGGAGAGGCTCAAACACACTGCCCATACCCCCACATCCCTGCAACATCACCTGCTGCCCTGCCACCGCCTCGGGTTGTCCCGCCAGGGTGGTTGGGTAGATGCTCATGATTATCTGTCATGGCCGGGGGGCGCTGCCAAAGATTGGCACTGTGGCCACCACCAGGGTGTCTGCCCGCTTGCTGGGGATCCTGAGCCAGCGAGGGAGGGGAGGCATGAGGATCGGAGAGCACCGTCAGGCTGGGATCTTGGCCGGTGTCTGGAGGAGGAGGAAGAAGTGGGATCTACCTGGATTGGGCCTGGAAATGCCTCCGAGGCCCCTGCCAGGCTCTGTCCTCCACTGTGGCTCTGGCCTGGGGGACTGGCGGAAGAGTCACGGAGGAGGGAGTGGTCTCCTCCCACTGGCTGCCGATCAAGGCGCCCACTGGTCCCGCCACCGGGAAACTACGGGCAGGACCCTCTGCCGGGTTGCACCATTGTGCCCATCTCCAGTGGCTTCTGCCCCCTCCCTATGCTGGCCACTGTCCCCCCTCTGTGCCTTGCCTTGCCCACCCCTGCTGTTGAATAATATGTCTATTTTCTTTAAGTTAAAAAAGTTAAAAATTTAATTTAAAAAAATAGCACCAAACTTTAAGGATACAGCTTATAATCAGGAGCAGTTTATACTCAGAACAATACGGTATATAAAGGAAAAGCAATTAGATGTCAGTGACTCATAAGCGCCACAGTATCTATGAACACTTTACACATATTTTGTTTGGTAGTGGATTTCAGAAGAAATTCTTGTAGAGATGGTCATGAAATGCCAGTTTGTTTTGTCTCCTGGCTGAACATCTGATCTCTGTTTTGGTGCCCAGCCCCTTCCAGTGGGTGTTGAACCACAGATCAGCTGTTCAGCTGGGAAATTAACTGAGTCAAACTCCCAATTCATGTCCATCTCTATTAACTACTATAGCAGAGTGAGAGACACTTCCCATAACTGTTTCACAGTAGAGATGGGGGTATTCATTTATGAATATGAATATCCCACCCCCCACAGGTGCAGATACGCTCGACCTGGTTTTTTCCACCAGTTGGAGTGAGTGTGGTCAGATGGTGACTGACGTTGAGTTGGTTCCCTTGTCATGGTCAGATCACCACCTAATAAAATGCAGCTTCAAAATGGTGCTCCCCCCTCGCAGGGAGCAGGGACCTATTTCTATGGTCCACCCTCAAAGACTACTGGATCCTATTGGATTCCAGGATGCCATGAAAGGGCTTACGGCTGACCTGGCTGGCACTCCTGTCAAGGCTCTGGTTGACAGTTGGTTCACTGCTGCCACCAGGGCTGTAGACACTGTCACACTCTCTGGGGACGGTCCTCCAAGAAGGAACGGAGCCAGGCAAGCGGATTTTCACCGGACCAATTTGCAGCATTTCTTCAGTCTAAAGTGGAGGCCGTCCGCCGGGATCTGTCTCCTTTTTAAAATACAGTGAGTCGAGCAGAGATGTCCAGCACTCCGTATTGCCCAGTAATCCTTGAGTGCTTTCAGCCTGTGACGCCGGATACTGTGGACAAAGCGCTTGATCGCTGTCGTGCCACCACCTCCTCCCTTGACCCTTGTCCGGCCTGGCTGATCAAAGCAGCCAGGCCTACAATGACTGAATGGGCCACAGCAATAATTAATGGGTCTTTCCTCCCTCCTGCTCTCAAGGAGACACTCATTAGGCTCATAAGAAAGAAACCGAATTTGGCGGCGGACGAAATTGGCAATTACAGGCCCGTCGCCAATGTTTCTTTCATCAGTAAAGTGGTGGAGAGGGTGGTGGCTGACCAGCTTCAGGCTCTTTTGGATGAAACAGATGCCCTGGATCCGTTTCAGTCGGGCTTCAGGCCGCGAAACAGTACGGAAACGGCACTGGTCGTCATGTACAATGACCTGTTGAGGGAGGCTGACGGGTAAAATATCTCTGTTGGTCCTCCTCGACATCTTGGCGGCCTTTGATACCGTCGACCACGGTATCCTCCTGGGGAGGTTCTCCGAGTTGGGAATTGGTGGTTTGGCGCTTGCCTGGCTCCGTTCCTTCTTGGAGGACCGTCCCCAGAGAGTTCAGCTTGGGGAGAGTGTCTCGGCCCTGTGGAGTCTCAACTGTGGGGTTCCACAGGGGTCGATTATCTCCCCAATGCTGTTTAATATCTATATGAGGCCGCTGGGTGGGATCATCAGGGGGTGTGGGGCATCGTGTCATCAATATACTGATGACACCCAGCTCTACATCTCCTTTCCACCTACTGCAGGTGATGATGTTCTGTCCCTTCAGCACTGCCTGGGGGCTGTACTGCAATGGATGCAGGAAAATGGGCTGAGGCTGAACCTGGACAAGACAGGTCCTGAGGGTGGGTGCCCCCACTATTGGTGGCTTAGGTGACTCCCTCTCGTTTGGGGGGGTGACCCTTGCCACAAAGAGTGGGGTTTGCAGTCTGGGGATCCATCTGGACCCGGCACTCACCATGGAGACTCGGGTGGCGTCGGTGGTCCGCACCGCCTTTTTTCATCTTTGGCGGATAGCCCAGCTGCGACCCTATCTCGATGTGGGGGCGCTCACCACCTTGGTTCATGCGCTCGTAATCTCGAGATTAGACCACTGTAACGCGCTCTACGTGGGGCTACCTTTGAGGCTAACGCGGAAACTCCAAGTGGTGCAGAATGCGGCGGCCAGACTCCTTAGCGGAATGAGAAAACGCCATCACATTTCTCCCATTCTGGCCGCGTTGCATTGGCTGCCCATTCGGTTCCGTGTTGACTTCAAAGTCCTGATGTTTACATTTAAAGCCCTAAACAGTTTAGGGCCTCGATACTTCGCAGAACGCTTATTCCCACCCAGTTTTATCTGTGTCACTCGCGCGAGTCAGGAGGTGAGGCTGAGGAGCCTGACGCCAAGGGAGGCCCGGAAGGAAAGAACAAGAAACTGGGCCTTCTCGGCGGTGGCTCCTTGCCTCTGGAACAACTTGCCTCCGGAGATTCGCGCGGCTCCCTCGCTGGGTTTTAAGAAACAACTGAAAACATGGATGTTTAGGCAGGCCTTCCCCCCTCTCAGTTAATTCCTAATTTTTTTCACCTCTTTTTCTGTTATAATTTATTTTGTTTTTCTTGCCATCTTGGAGAAAAAAAATTTCTGATTGTGTAAATTATGTTATATATATGTATTCGCGAAGGCTTTCACGGCCGGGATCTAATGGTTGATGTGGGTTTTTCGGGCTTCTTGGCCGTGTTCTGAAGGTTGTTCTTCCTAACGTTTCGCCAGTCTCTGTGGCCGGCACAGTTTGCTGTTCTCTGAAGATGCCGGCCACAGAGACTGGCGAAACGTTAGGAAGAACAACCTTCAGAACACGGCCAAGAAGCCTGAAAAACCCACATCAACCATATGTTATATATATATATATTTGTTTTATATTTTGTGTTGTAAGCTGCCTAGTGCGGTTGCAATGACCAGATTTTGTGTGTGTGTGTGTGTGTGTGTGTGTGTGTGTGTGTGTGTAAGTGTGTAAAATTCCCCACTGCCACGGGCTCCAGACTCCCTTTCTATCGCTCCAGAACTCACAGTGGATTAGCCACTCCTGATAGACAGTGGGAAGATGAGCTTCTCTGCCAGGTCGAAGAGTAGCTAATTCATTGCGAGGTCTGGTGCGATAGGGAGTCTAGAGCCTGTGGCAGTTGTGGAATTGTGAGTGGACAGTCTGGCCCCAGGGTTCCAGACCCTCATTATCTGCACCTGGGGGGATATTCGTATATGAATACAAATACCCCCATCTCTATTTCACAGTCCAGACCAATAATATACCCAACAAAATAATCCCAACTCCCTTTTCTCTGTTTTAGAAAATGATTACTTATAGATGGGAGTCAGCATCATGCGGCCTATGAGCAGCACAGACTCCAAAATATTTTTGTGTTCCTACAATGAGCCAAAACAAAAGAATAATGGGATATCTGCATCTCAAAAATGGTGATATGCTTTCACTCTCACCTTTCCAGCTCCTCATCCACTTTCTAATCTTGTCATAAAGAAATCTTTCATATGGGAAGGGCTTGTGTTTAATTTGCTTTGATTAGTCACTAATTACTATAATTATTTCCAAATGCTTTTACTCTCCCTACTCTTCCACAATTCATTTAGACTTCCTGCTTCATCTGATGACTTTCTGGTCTTTTCCTGCCTCCTTGTGCAGCTGGCAGATGGGTTGTCTGTGCAACAGAGAATGAAAGTGCTGTGAGTCTTTGTTGCTGCTGCTGCTGCTTCTGTGGCATGCCAAAATAAGTGGAAGTTTGGGGAATTAAAAAATCATAATAAGCATAGAACCGCAGAGCTGGAAGGAACCCTCAATATTATTTATTATTTATTGGACTTATATACCGCCCACAGCGCTACAAGCACTCTCCGGGCGGTTTACATTTTTTTAATTATACAGGCTACACATTGCCCCCCCAGCAAGCTGGGTACTCATTTTACCGACCTCAGAAGGATGGGAGGCTGAGTCAACCTTGAGCCGGCTACCTGGGATTTGAACCCCAGGTCGTGAGCACAGTTTTAGCTGCAGTACAGTGTTTTAACCACTGCGCCACGAGGCATATGGACTCAGTATGTCATTGAGTCCAGCCTCTGCCAGGGAGAAACATTGGGGAATAGAACTCCCTAAACCATTGAACTATTTGGCTGTTTATCATTTAGATATTCTTCCAAAAGTACTGTTGAAGTTCATTCTGGTTCCCAGTATGATTATAAATTAAAATATGCAAAGTAGTTAGGGCTCTCCTCTTTTAGCCCCATCCAAAAGGAAGTACAGTTCTTAGGATGCCGGCTAATTGAAAAGTGGGCCTCAGAAATCAGCTACCCATGCAACAGATAGAGGAATTGCAAGGGTGGGGGTAAACGATACAATTCCTGCCCTATTATCTGTCTCCTAAGGAAAGCAATCTTGCTTTCTTTCCCTTTTTGTCAAGGCAGAGCTGTACAGCTGCACTCTACAGAAATGAGAGGTCACAAGTACATCCTATGCATTTAGAGCTCTAGGTTCTAGTATTGCCACTGCTGCTACAAAAAAAGCCTAGCAAAAATTGAGTGACACATCACAATGATCATCTTTGTATTCCTCACCCATTTTATGAAACCCGTCTTCAATATCTTCAGTGAACAATTCAGGCTGTAACAACTACAACCACAGACAACTAGATAACATCTTGAAGTATAATAATTTGTTGCAGCTGTTTCAAGTGATTTTTAAGAATGCATGTATACTACACAAAGATAAAGAAACAGAACAAAATCTAGATAATAATAATACATACAGAATACACAGTCATACTTTGTGTGGATAACAGAACCAAAACCTTTAACCTTTCTCTCTTTTGCTATTAGTGGTGGTAGGGACTGACAAGATGGCACAAGTGAACTCTATTGGACTTACCCAATAATTTTGCATCAAGTAGCTAGGACATGCAGCATGCAGAAATCAATCAACTTCTGTATATACTTTACTGCAGATAAAACAAATACACTTCATAAAAGCAACCCACCTCCCACTTTTAAAGGTAACCCTCAACAGCAACCATCACCCGCTACTTCCTCCAGTCGCACACAACAAAGAACACTGATCGGCAATTGGCACTGTTATTTTATTAGTACGAGTATACTGAAACAATAAACTTGTACTGGTATACAGACAATTTCTTTAAAACAATTTTGTTCAAATTTTGAATCAAACATTGTTTTATTATAATAATGAAATAATTTCTACCTAGAAAACCTGCAAGCACCATCAAAGAAAGGGACCATAAAATTCAATAAACAGACGCGAGTGTATCCTACAAATAGACACACCACGATTAGAAAATAGAATATGAATTCTTCCATTTTTTATATTTGTTTTAAAAAAGCTAGTGCAAGTACAATATTTTACACTGGAATTACAGAGAGTATGCACGCATATGGAAAAAGTTCTCTTGTCACAATAAAAGCTCTTACCTATGTCTGTATGCACTTAACATTTTCTCCTTTTTTCTATAAGGTGCAAAACATTCCCTCCCCATTTCTCCTTTGTACTGGCCGTGTCAGCCCAATATGACCTCAACATAAAGCTATGATACTCCGTTTTCCAAGGCCAACACTAGGCAGGACGCTGGAAGTATAATTTTCAATAGCCCCTAAATTTTCTGATCTGGGAGACTTCTTTTCTCAAGAAGAGGCTGAATGCTCAAAATAAGGACAGAGTTACTACAAAAACTATGGCTCTGAAAGTTACTTATTTAAATGCAAATAAATACTAGGTTTATCTTGTAATGTATTATTTCAAAATTAAGTATATATATTTTAGTACTAGTTGATGGAGAGACCTACATTAAAAGATTGATAACCTTGAGAGGCAACAATTCTGAGGTACAAAATAGAAAACATAAGACAACTACAGTACTGATCAGCAAAGTAAATGCAGGCATTTATTGTCCAGGTGCACAATAATACTTCTCCAATACTTCAGGACTGTCTTCTGGGATTAAATTTAAGTAGACAGAACAATTTGGAAGTGAATACAAACTAAATCTAAGAATCCATGTTACTACTATGAAAACAATAGACAGATAAATCAGTTTAAATGTTTACTTTTTATGACAGCCTTAAGTGCTCATCATGTATTAGAACTATATCATTTATCTGGGCAATAAATAACTGCACTCTCTGTGTCCCTCCTTTGGCTTTGGATTAACTGAAATTTATTGGTAGCCATTTTGAAATGTAATTGTCCCCCATGAGTAGAAATCCTGTTGCTCAGTTAATAAATCACAACTTGAGTAGGCCCATTTGAACCCATGCAACTTATGGAGGAACTGATTCATCAAATCGTGACTGATTCAATGGGCCTACTCTAGTGTGAATTACTATGCTAAGCAACGTGATTTCAGTCACAATTTCAAAAAGAGTTACATGTATTTATTTACTATCTCCATGTTATTTTCATCTAGGGTTGGGGTAGGGAATGTGTGGTCCTCCAGATTTTGGAGTGCAATTCTCATCAGCCCCATCCATCATAGTGAGAGTACCTGTCCAACAACATCTGGAGGGCCACAACTTTCCCATTCTCAATCTAAAGGTTTCTCATTTGAAAAGCAAAAAACAAAAACACAACTCTCTTGGTGGCTGGCTCTTCTGCTACTATAATTGGTTGGCCACTACTTTTTCAGGGTAAAGAAACAAATATTCACAGATTGAACAGATGATCCTAGATTATCAGAGCTCAATTTTGCTAAGCAAAATGAACTAAACTTTTCAGTGGCTTTACAATTCACCAGCCCCACCTTCTCAGATGGACTTTGATTTGCCACAGTGGCACCTTCAGAAGTAGCCAATACATCTGATCTCAATCTCTGTACTGTCATTCTCCCAGGACTCAAAGAAGCTGACTTGCAATATTTGCACCATTCAACCATTCCAGCACCAACACGTTAACTCTATTGCAAACAATACCTCCAATGGCTGCCTATTGTATGGCTGAGGAAAAGGGAACAAGAGCTTTAATCAAGCAAAAGAAAATGAACGAACAAAATCAACCTCAGATTAAGCCTCTGGTTAATTCTCAATGGAAGACTTGAGTCCTTTCCAATAACAATGAGAAAAGCCACAGAGTTCTTGCAATACCTATTGTAGAAACACTAGTCATTGACCAAATGCACTTTATTTTATTGTGAGAGAGGCCATCTTTCTGCACCTGAATGGGTATTTTAATACAGAATTACATCCCTTCCATATTAAATGTGAAACTTGGATTATTACTATAGACGGCAAGGGAGAAGGGGAGAAGGATTCAGGCAACTTTTCAGCCAAAGTCCCTCACTTTAAAGGCTTCCTGGATTTGATTTTGGAACTCCCTCCCCAAAATATTTGTATCGCTAAATTCCCTTATTTTTGGTGTACCAGTAAATACTCATTTCCTAACAAAATGAAAAATCATTCAAACTGCACAACTGCTAGAATAACCGAGACTATGTCTTTAATACTTCCAGGCATAAAATGAATGGGGAAGTTGGAGGAAGGTGGAATTACATGAGATAATATATTGTTTCTCCTTTATAAACAGCAAAATAAAATAAAAATCCCTCATAACAAAAACTTCTTGTTCACTATTGAATTCTTTGGGTTGTTCTTTTTGTTTTACTGTACTTTAAAGAACAGAAAGTGCAGAAATGATGGATCGTCATTCCTAGGAGGAGTAAAGACATCCAAATCAAAATCCCAATCAAATTCAAAGCCTAGATTGAACAGGAAAGTAGTAGTATCATGAATCATTCTCCCCTCCCCCAACAATGGGATTCATGTAATGCAAATACAAAAGTAAGCATGTTTGTCTTTGAAAAAAACCTGTTAATTAGCTTTTGTTTCCAGCCAGAACCAATACAATCGGATCATCTAGATGTGAAGTTTTCTATATACAAAAACATGTAACTTTCACCCTTTCTTGACGTTTGTACTTTTATTTCATTTTTACAAACACACGATTTCAACATGTCCATCGCTTTTCAAACACTGAATGAATCATTCCAACATTCATGTTTCTTTTGTGCAATTTTTTTAAAAAAAACATTACCTGTACTCCTCCCAATGTGAGTGCTTCAAAAAAGTTTGTTTAAGCTTCTCATCAAATTAGGTTCACATAAAAAAATATTCCCACGAGTTATAGTGCTACAAGTAAAGATTCTATCAGTAAGGTAACACGTCAGAAGCGAGGTCATCTATGTAAAAGAAATTGAACTCTGGAGTAGAAGTGTGCAACTTGTTTGGAATTTCCCTATCAACAAAAAAAAAATACTGCTCTTGGAAACTACAAAGGAAATCAACAAAATATTCCCGTGCTCACAAAAACAACAGCTACGATTTGGAAATACTCATTCTCTCCCCACCCACTCCCCCACCCCCAAGAACTGTCAGAGATACAAACAAAAAAGCAAAGCACTATCCACATTGCGCCTAAAACAGACACACATAACGTCATTTCCCTTTTTTTTTTACACACTATCACAGTGCCTGTCCTTAGACAACACTGTTACTTATAATGATGGGAGTGGGGAGGAAAGATTGCAGGTCACATATTGCTGTTAATAGAGTTCATTCATAGAACATACAACAAAAAAGGAGGCAATTCTCTAAATTATAGGGAACAAAAATAAGGGACTGGATCGAAAGAACTGTGAGAGAAGGAAAGTAGCCACTAGTTCACTTGTGCAATCACTACCACAAGTGCTTGCATAGGGCTTTAATAGGGGAGGCGCCATAAATCATTTGCTTGTTTCTGCTTCCACATGAGCTCGAAACACCTATGTGTGGAAGGCACCTCTTGCCTACAGAAGGTCACTTTCGCATTTCGGTCTATAGATGGATGCCACAAAGTTGACAGCTTAAATCCAGACAGACACTAGAGTAATTCAAATATAGTCTTAAAGATGTTTCCACTATTCTAACTGTCACAGTCTGGATCACAGAAACGTTGCTTTGGCTACTTTCTCACAGCTCCTCGATGCCCAGGTAACCACATGCACAGCAGTTTCCTTCACACATTTCGAAACTCCAGTATCAGTGAGGCTGTTCAGCCCTTCATGCTGAAAGAATTGTGTCCATGAGAACCCTAAAAGCCATTGATGCCTAAACATCTACACCAAAGTGAAGTGTCTGGCAATACCTGAAAGAGAAGATGCATGAAAGCATCCCAAACAATTATAGCTCTAATTCTGCTGAAAGAAATATACACAAGTGGTTCTTCAAGGAACCTGCCCATGTATTTAAGCATTGTTTTTGAAAGGTCTGGTAATATGTAGCTTTGACCCTCCAAAGTATACATTTTTAGGCATAGACTGATTTCAACAGAGCAACCCTAGAACAATTTTGGGAAAAACATGACTACCCTTGAGAGACAGAGCCCTGAAGATGTCAGTTGGCTTTGCAATGACCTAAATATATGGGGCATAAATAAATTGTTTAGGAATTCATATTTGAAAATTTAGAAGAAACACCAACTCATTGTCTTCAAAATAGCATTCTCACTTCCTACCTGAACAGTATTGTTGTTGCGGACGTCTTTCATTGCTTGGCAACATATCAAAGTAAGACAAGCTACTGCAGACATTGTGAATTCTTCCACAACCAAAAGCTACACTTCACACTGGTTCTGCTGCTTTATATTGCAACTTGTGTGATTCATCTGGGAAGGTACTCCATGACTGTGCAGGAAATCCAAACCCCTTGGAACTGAACATCCCTACTCCAGAGCAGTAAAAGTGCTCCTTCTGGTCACATAATACCACACATATGCCAGCCCCATCCCTGAGTAAGAGGTGTGAAAGGTTTCTAAATGTTTGTTGACTTAGGGAAACAATAATAGTGATGTCACTTCCTGGCTCAAGCCCCCACCCCCACTGTCCCAAACAAACGGAAAAGTAATTATCAGGATCAAGGGATAAGACATGCTTTCTTTTTCCCCCTGAAAAGGGAAGTGGCAGGGAATGGGCAGAGGAAAAAGACAAAAGGAAGGGTTAAAAAGCTCCTCCACATTCAACTAACAGGATACAAGGTAAGTGACATCGCACTCTGAAACCCTCACAACGTGGCCCAGATAAACTGAAATGAAGCCTAAGTTAAACACTATAAGGAACAGCCATTATATATAGATACAGATATAGATATATATAGATATATTTATTTAGAAATTCCTATAAAGAGGTTCTGTTTTTTTTTTTCTTTGCCCTGACTAATTTTATTGGTGATTGTATGAATTTTATTGTAAACAAAAAAAAGATCTGGTACACAAAAAAGGTGGGGGAGGGTTACAACTGCTGTCAGTTAATATTGCCATATTAATATCCTCTTAAAATGAAATGAATATTAATAATCTTAAAATGGTCTCTATAGCGGTTCACTACTGTTTAATCAGCAAGAAGGAAGTGAGAAGGAAGTGATTCTGTGAATCAGAGTTTAAAGGAGTGGTACCAGGAGCATGAACGGGGTTGAAATATTGTATGTGAAATTAGGTGCCTTTTTCCCCCCAAAAGAAATTAAGGCACTTCAAAGTCTAAGGCTCAAAACCTTATCCATCTGATGACACGAATGAAGGGCCCACCACAAACCATCCTGAGGACACCAACAGGCTTTAGAATTCACCTAGAATTATTGTAGAAAGCAGAAAATCTGGAGGAGATACAAAGGTTGCAGAACTGGACTACAAATGTTCAGTGTCCTAACACATCCGAGACCTCCTCTAAGGATGCTCCAAGAACTAAGTAGGATTTACCCAACACAAGGCAGGATGTCACTGCCTTGTGTTGAGCTTTTGTCATGAACAAGAGGGTACACCACTCCTTTCGACAAGGTTGATTTTTTCCAGGGAAAGCTGACAGTAAGTTTGAGAACTGCTGGATAGCTGCTTAGGTCTCTGGCTGCGGAGCCAGAGGTTGGGAGCTCAATTCCCCCACTGTGCCTCCCTGACAGAGGCTGGACTCAATGATCCACAGGGTCCCTTCCAGCTATGTATTTCAAAAGTTCAAAGGCTAAGCCATAGTTATAGACTCAACATAGATTACGATACCAGTAATTTTGAATCTATCTAAGACTGGCTAGTTAGTGATTTGGAGGGCACTCATATTCACAGAATCTGTTCCATCCCAGGCCAGCTTGTCCATCTTTAGCATCCTTTGAAGGAGTAATATTATTATTTTTTCTTTGCTTAGATTTGTTTTCCTTTAAATATAGAGGCATGGTGGGCTGGAATAAGAGCTCTATATAGCCCTCACTCCATGCGTGCTACACCTTTTGGCATCTGGAAACATTTTGTCCCTACCACGGACCAAGGGAGGTATAAGGTCCTATATTTCACACACACTCACAAAAGATGATGGG
Organism: Pogona vitticeps; assembly: GCF_051106095.1. Lineage (NCBI taxonomy): Eukaryota > Metazoa > Chordata > Lepidosauria > Squamata > Agamidae > Pogona > Pogona vitticeps. The sequence continues at coordinate 163,697,210 of NC_135786.1, read as the reverse complement.
GAAAGTTGACCTATCACCATGTGGATGAGTTTAAATTGGCACATAAAATATTGCACATGCTAAAAAAGCAAAAGCACACACTGAGGGGGGAACCACATTTGGAAGGATGCAACCATTGCAGGATTCTCAGTCTGCAATGCAAGCAAATACATTCCTATTGCTCCAACCTTTTATATTATTTTTGACATGTTAGTGTTTAATAAATGCGGTCAGTTCCAAAATCCCTGCTTCCTTATACGTTGGATGCTCTCTGAGTACACATGAGAATAGTGGTGCTAATGGGAACAAAATGGGGAATTCTGCCCCCATTGTCTTTCTATTCTTCTCACAATCAGAGGTTGAAACGAAAAACGAAAGTAAAAAAAAAAAAAAAGCAAAAATAAAACTCCAATAAACAATAAATCGAAAGTGCCCTGAGCAGAGTTTATGGAAGATTAAGCAAGTTCTTTGAGCAGAAATGTTGAAAAAAAAATTACAGCACTAAATAAGCAGTGTGATTGTATAAGAACCTGCTCAGCTATTTGGTGAATTACTGAGAGGTTATAACAACAATTCAAGAAAGATTTCAAGCTATTTTAAAACTTAAACACATTTTTGGTGCACCCCAGAAAATGGTACAAGAATTATTAGTTCTGGTGTGAGCTAAGGTTCAAGTAACAAAGAGTTGTAAGAACTGAAGGGAAGGATAGGGATAGATGGGAATTATTTTTTCATTTGAAATGTATTTAAGAAAGTAGAGAAGGAAGACAAACATGTTGCGGAATTTTTCCATTTTACATCCTCTTCTGAAATGTAGATTTTTGATCTGAAAGGGCCTCAAATTTCCAACAGTCCTGATACAACAATCAGGACTACCTTCGGTGTTGAAGTTTTATCAAGAGAGATGAATTCCTGTTGGGCATATCCCTCAACTAATCACTGGTAAAATCCAGGCTAAGGGTGCAGTTTACCCCTTTTAGTTTAGTAACAAGGAGGTGCAAACTGTTCATTTCAACTTTACTCATTTTTCAAACAAGGATACTGTACTCTGAGGGCAGTGGCTACTTTAAGGCAAGTGGAATGATTATGGGAAAGAAATCAGGGCAAACAGCCTCTGCCTGTGCCGTGTCTTCTGCCTTATTTGCCCTGGATTGCATTAGATTAAAAAATAACTGCAAGCAGGAAAGAAGAGAATTCATACCTACATGCCCACTCTTGATAAGATGGAGCAAGCACCAATATTAACAGGTTCTTCAAGTTCTTGCCCTACTTTCACACAATAGACCATATTTGAGACTTTCTCATATCTTTACCACATATGGACACTTATCGACATTAGAATGCATCAACATGGAGTTTAGTCACATTACAGCCCAATTAAAAAAGAACCCAAATTAAGCCGCATGTGTGAAAATGCCCGTCTCTCTTATCAGAAGATCCTAATCTTAAAGCTTCAGAAATGAATGTAATATTTTCATTAACTGGACTGTACTAGGCTGTACATTAATATGAATTGTTCACAAGCTGACATCATTAAACTACTCATCTGTGAGTAGTCACCAGGGCTTCAACGTGGCTGTTCATCGGGAATCAGTTTCAAGATGGAAGCCACAGAATCAGCAGGAGCTAGGATTTCTGAATCCAATCTTAAATTTGTTTCAGATTTCTGGGAACATTAAGAACACCAACAATAAAAGAACTTAACTGGGTAAACTTTCTACCCATTGTCCTGTTTTGTACCAAATGTTGACATCTACATTGTACTAGTAATGGAAAAAGAAATTATTCAAAGTAACAAAGAGTAATGTTCACAATAACAAAATAACAATGGATTAGAATTAAAACGAGAAACCAAAACCTGCTTCTGCATCAAAATGACTCTTGTGGAAAACTCACTGAATCTGAAGTATAATTCTCAGAGTTTGTCCTGGTTCAAGGTGACAGATGTAATAGAAAGAAAATAAAGAGGTTGAAAGGAATTCTATAAATGGAATCCCTATAAAAATGGCCTAGACATTAGGCAGGTTAGTAAGTAATTGCTACATTTTTTAAGCTTTCTCAGTCCCTCTCCCTTTCCCCAAAATTGTCAGGTAAAAACTGCAGGAATACCACACAAATGATAAACTCAAGATGTGCAAATTGCAAGATTCTTTAAAGTCCATCTTTTTTTTTTTCAAAACACTGGACAATAATGATTTTTCTTCTTCTTTCTTTTATACTCTCTCTTATTCTTTTATTATCTGTCAGCTCACATATGCCTTTAACTCTTTCACAAGCATTAAAGTTTTAAAAGTGCCTCCTATTAAGTAGTCCTTGTGGACAATGACGGTCACATACCAGTTCAGAATTCACATTCATCCCTTTGAAACCATGTGAAAAACTTTCAACATCCTGCTTGTGAAAAACCTCTGCACACATCTGCATGTAGTTAACAGAGTTGAAGAGATCAGTTTTCTTTTCTTTTTCTCTCTCATATCAAAGAGATTAAAGTGAGATACAGTACTTGCTGAGTGTTAAACCTGGATGCCCAGCAACCAAAGTGTGAACAGCATTTTTAAGTGCTCAAAGACATTCTATGTTCCTCTTCCGACATCCACTTTCCTTGTGTCACACTGAAATTGGGGAGGGGGGGGAAGTGGCACTAGTTGTCCATAGTCAGGATGAAACTAAAAACAAAACAGAAGTAAGTACTAGAGTTAAAGACAAAGATTTGCAACCTAAATGCAAAAAACGTTCCTTCTCACTCTCCCAAAGGGGCAGTGCATATTTACCCTGTGGAAGCAAATGTCACCGGCAGCATTCAGTCAATCTCTCTTTAACCCTGTACAGAAGTATTGAACAGACCTAAGTAGAGGTCCCAACAATTCGAAACCTACTGGGCCTATAGCTACAATGTCCTACTTTAAAGAAAATTCCCAGTCTTAGCAAAGCAAGAAACAGTTGCTACACCCTTGCTACGTAACTGTACTAGCAAGTGGAAATAAATTTCTATGTGGCAGTCTCTACTACTACTACTATTACTACTACTACTACAAAAATAGTGCAGTCAGACCCTCCCCCTCCCCTTTGTGGGACAGAGGACGGGGCTGGGAGGGGGAGTGGAAAACATGTGGCAAACTTAGGAATATTAAATGACAGGTGGTTTTTATTGTGCAAAGTCTCAGAGACTGCTCTGTCCTATCTTGCTGTCTCTGGACTGGACTCCCAACACTCCCTCGTTGAGAGAACCACCAAACTAGACTGGTTGTGGATCTTCCAGCCCTGCCCTTTCACCAAACCAAATGATAGTGTCAGACTTGGCTACAGTTCCTTTCCCATTTCCTTGCCAGAGAGACAATCAAGGCTCACTCTGCTTGCAGTGTCAGGAAGCAGGAGCCATGACAACAAACATTTGCTTCCACAAAGGGGAGGATGAAGAAGATCCTGCCTGTTCCGTAGCTCTTGACAAAAATGATCACCCACGAACACCTGGGGGAGGGGTGAAGTATGCACCAGTCTCCTGCATAATACCAGCTGCAACTATAACAACAAGGTTATTACAGAAACCTAAAATAAGATGATAACGTGTAAATACTGGGTTATTTTAGTCTACAGTACAGTAATCTGGACATGGGATAGCCTAATTTTCCTTCCCCTAAACAGACTTCACTTGCCTACGTTAGAGCGCCCTTCAATGCAAATCTTAACCTCCTGAGGAATAAAAGAAGGTTTGGGAAGAGTCAACGGTGGCTCCTCTTCTGACTTCTCTAGTTTCCGCGTTTCAGGAGCTGACCACCTCCTCTTCCGAGTTGCTGTGGGCTTGCTGCTGGGTTCTGATTTGGTGAGCAGAGAGGCTGCAGGAGGCAATCCTATTTTGTCTGGAAACTTCAGTTCACCGTTCTCAGATGACATCTTGGTGCTTCCCTGATCAATCCCATTTTCCTGTTCAGCATACCTACGTCTACTCCCAGTGAGACTGTCATTCTTTGAGTGCTTCAGCAAGATGCTAGCTGAATCCATGGACTGGCCCTTTTTAATGGAGCCATTCTTCAGGTTTTTGAGCGTAAGTGATATGCAGACATCCCCAACTGAGAGTTTGGAACACGGCAAGTCAAACAGCTGGCTTGTTCTCTCCGGGCAGCAGGATGACCAGCCTTGTCCAAATACAAAAAAGGGATATTCTACCAAAACTTCAACACTGACCTGCAAGGGGACAAAACAATGAGAGAATGGGGATAGGGGTGGAGAGATAAGGTACATGAATTGGAAAATGTCTCTTTGCTTGTAAACATTACAGGTGAATATACCGTGTTTCCCCAAAAATAAGCCCTAGTATGATTTTTCAAGACAATTTGAATATAAGTCCTACTCCCAAAATAAGCCCTAGTTAAGTGAAACCGTGCCCTCCACCAGGGACTCACCGGGATCCTCCCAAGCCCTCAAGAAAGACTTAAAACTTCTTCCCCTCCTCTCCCACTTCCCTTGCTTGCAGAAGGGCTGGGCAGTCAGGGAGGAAGGAGCTGCGCACCGCCAGGAACTGGCTTCTTGGCTGCTAAGCTCCCAACGGCTCTTGGCACTCACACCTCTGTAGTGGGCGTGCTTCCTCCCCCTCCAGTGTGTGCCCAGGCAAGGCTAACAAAGCACAAGATTAGAGGGGTGGGGGAGGCGATTTTGGAGCTCCGCCCCCTGCCAGTCTGCCCCGCCTTTATTTCCTCCCTCCCCCTCTTTCCTCCTACCGGTAACTCTTTTAACCCTCCTTCTCAGCCCAGGCACCGCCACTGGAGGAACCCGAGCCACCACCGTGGCACCTCCTGGCAGCGGCAGAGGCACCCCTGGAGGAAGTGGCACCAGGTACATTTAAAGAAGGGGAAGAAGAACGGGAATAAAGTAATAATAATAAATACAATTTTTGTTGTTGTTTAGTCGTTAAGCCGAGTCCGACTCTTCATGACCCCAATAAATAAAACAAATGATGGCAATTGAATAAATGTAGGTTGTTGTTCTTGAAAAAAATAAAACATCCCCCGAAAATAAGCCCTAATGTATTTTTTTTTTTTTTTGAAACAAAAATTAATGCAAGACCCTGTCTTATTTTCGGGGAAACATGGTAGTTACAGAGGAAGTAATCTCATTACAGAAGTGTAGACCCACAGCACTCAAAAGGAGGGCTGCCTGTTTCAAGGGGATTCTGTTAGTTAACAAGAACGGCATGAACCTCCAATCTTTTCCTGCAGTCCTCTGAGACATGGAGGAGCACTGGGCATTCCAAAGAAGTGGCAGAAAGGATAGAAGAATACATTCCAATTCACATACTTTTGAAAAGAAAACTAGAATTGTGACGGTGTGATACACGGCGCTCCTGTACAAATCATGGCTTTTTATTACATTCAGGAAATCCAGGATAAGAGGGGTCATCTCTAGTTCAGGCAGCATGAATCAGAACTGGGCAACCTGCAACCCTTCAGAAATGGATGGACTGTAATTCCACTCACACCAGCCAGCTTAGGTGAGAGTTGACAAGAATTGCAGAGCAGCCATTCTCAAAGGGGGCTATATGGCTGGGGGGGGGGGCTGGCAAATTTAAAGGGGTCACATATGGGAAACAATTCTTCACACATCAGCACACCACCTTATAAGGATCATTATGCAACTTATACAATTCTTATTCAGCCTGCATTTCTTTTATATTGTGTTTGTGGCCAGGGCAAAAAAAAAAAAAATGGTTGAGAATGGCTAATCTAGAAAACCATAAATTGCCCACCACGGCACAAATTATAGCAATCTGTACTACTTGGAAGTGCAAAAAATGATAAGTAAACACTAGGGTAAAACTGGTGTTGGAACTGGGAAAAACGGGAAAGCAAGCCCAGTACTATACATACCTATGGGAACAAGCAGCATTTTCTTTCGCTTCAAAGCAAGAATGTGGTGACAAACAGACCAGGATTCCCTAGGTTAGTGATCTCCAGATGTTTCAGACTACAACTCTCATCATACCTGACTTATCAGTCATGTCATCAAGGACTATTGGGAATTATAGCCTAAGACATCTAGAGGGTACCAGGTTGAGAAAGGCTGCCACAGAAACCATTGAATTCTATACAAAAACTCACTAAAGGTTATTCATTCAAACATGTAGTTTGTTTTACATAGTTTTTATTTCAGTGAGGGTAAGTATAAGGTAATCTTAAATATAATTTCATTAAACATGTATGTAGCCATTATATTAAAAATGCAGGGTTTTTTTTAAAGTGTCAAAATGATGATCACAGGATTGCTTCATATGATAACACTGACCCTGATGCAAGGAGATCTCCTTACATTTACAAAACTTTGTTTGCACAGACAGTAGCTTGATAAGGAGATATAATTTAAATCTGTTTTAGTAATATTTTATTATCTTGGGACATCCTGTATTTGTAGAACTGTGTCCACCTCCAGAACTATCCCAAGACATGTATTTGAAGTGAAGGATACAGTGATGTCCCATTTCTAAGTATTGGCAATGCAATAGCATGCTCTACTATACCAGGTCAGCTTTGGAAAATGGGACAAGCCTTATAGTGCACACAGTTCAGTCTTGCAACAGTGGGAAATGGCCAGTAAGTTCAAGAGGAACAGTCAAGGGACTGTCTTTGCCATTTCCCAGTGCCTGACATGTAAGTTAGTTCCCTCTCTCTGCCTAATGGTAGGACTCCTCTCAACCTTGCATGGAAAATAACAACACTGTAATTATTTAGATTCATTTATATGAAGAAAAAAAACCAGGAATGTTTATTTTATTTATTTATTATTGGATTTTTATCCGGCCCTTCTAGACAGGAGTCTACTCAGGGCGGCTCACACTATACAGTGGTGCCTCGCTTAACGGCGATAATACGTTCCAGGAAAATCGCTGTTAAGCAAAAACGTCGTAAAGCGGGGAAAAAAAGCCAATTGAAACGCATTGAAAACCATTCAATGCGTTCCAATGGGCTAAAAACTCACCATCCAACGAAGATCCTCCATACGGCGGCCATTTTCAATGCCTGTATAGCGAGGAATCCATCCCTAAACACAGCGGGGAGCCATTTTAATTACCCGGCGGACATTTTGAAACCGCCGATCAGCTGTTTAAAAAATCATTTTGTGAAGAATCGGTTCCCGAAGCAGGGAACCGATCATCGCAAAGTGAAAAAACCCTATTTAGACCATTGTTTTGCGATTGCAAAAGCGATCGCAAAAACGTTGTGAAGCGGATTTGTCGTAATGCGGGGTAATCGTAAAGCGGGGCACGACTATTGTGCACAAACAGATTTAAAAACGACAATTAAAATCTACAATAATAATATAATCAAAATGGGAAAAATAAACAACAAAAACCAAGAAAAGTAAAATCAAGTATTGGCAGGAGGAAGGCCTGCCTAAAAAGCCAGTTTTTAAATTGGCTCTTAAAAACACCTAGTGAGGGTGCCAGGCAGATTTCTGGTGGCAAGCTGTTCCAAAGTTGAGTGGCCAATGCTGAGAAGGCCCAGTTTCTTGTTCTTTCTTTCTAGGCCTCTCTCAGCGTCAGGCCCCTCAGCCGTCTTTCCTGGCTATGGCGAGTGACTCGAGCAGATCTAGATGGGAGAAGGTGTTCTGCCAGGTATCGAGGTCCTAAACCATTTAGGGCTTTGTATATCATGATTAACACTTTGAAGTCAATGCGGAAATGAATGGATAGCCAATGCAAAGCAGCCAGAATGGGAGAGATATGCTGGAATTTTCTCGTTCCACTAAGTAATCTGGCTGCTGCATTCTGCACCATTTGAAGCTTCCACATCAATCTCAAAGGTAGCCCAACGTAGAGCGCATTACAGTGGTCTAAACTTGAGATTACAAGGACCAGAGTGGTGAGGGCCCCACCATCAAGATAGGGACGCAGCTGGGCAATCCGCCAGAGATGGTAATTGGTGGAATGGACCACTGACGCCACCTGGGTTTCCATGGTGCCGGGTCCAGATGTACTCCTAAGCTGTGAACCTCACTCTTCGCGGTGAGAGTCACCCCCCAAAAGAGAGGGAGTTCCCCAAGCTGCCGATGGAGGGGTCACCCACCCTCAGGACCTCCGTCTTGTCCGGGTTCAACCTCAGCCCATTCTCCTGCATCCATTGCAGTACGGCCTCCAAGCAACGCTGAAGGGAAGGAATGGCATCCACTGAAGTAGGTGAAAAGGAGATGTAGAGCTGTGTGTCATCAGCATACTGATGGCACAAGGCTCCACACCCCCTGATGACCCCACCCAACAGCTTCATATAGTTGTTAAACAGCATCGGAAATAGACAAAGCATAAGTGATTGTTTTATTCATATAATGAACCGCTGGATAGCTCAATAGTTTAGATCTCTAGATGCAAAGCCAGAGGCTGGGAATTTAGTTCCCTACTGTACCTCCTTGACAGGGGCTGGACTTGATCTATAGGGTCCCTTCCAGCTTTACAGTGCTAAGATGATGATGATTAAATTTAGGTGAACTGTTAAAAGCAATAAAAACAAATTAAGAGATCATTATTATTTGTAGAAAAGATTAAAGCCAGCAAATCCTCCTCCCTCACTTTTCCAAGCCATCACTAATTTTCTAGTGTTCCCTCCTCTGTCTTCCAGTCTTCCTTCATTAGCAACCCATTTGCTAACTTCTGCAATAGTATACAAGGGTAGCCCATAGACCAGGATGGGAAAGGCAACCAACACCTAGTGAGTATCATGCAGATAGGCTGGGAGACCATGTATCTTGATGGAGAAAAGTACACCCGACAGATGCATATTGTACCTCACAGCACTCTTCCAACAGACAAAGCAGATCCCAAGACTGGCCCCTTTCCTCCCTCCACATCTATTCTGGAAGATATGGGCACAGGTGGCAGAGTAGTTGGCACAGGATGCTAACTCTGTAAACTAATAGTGAGTATGGGACCACATGGGTCCCAGAGTAACAACAGGGAAGTGTTCACAGGTAGGAGATAGTTGGGAATCAAGAACTCCAGTTAGCACGCCACCCCAGCTTTCTCACACATGGTGACTTTTAAGCACTGAAAGGACACTAATGGTCCATCGCCACAGCGGTGTGGCAAAGGGACTAATGCTTGATATTTAGACCAAGAAAAGCAGAGTGTGAATCCCAGCTCACTGACAAAGCTTGACTGGTTGCCCTGTTCAAGCGACTGTCTCTCTGTACCTCACAGATTCTTATAAGGATAGATGGAGGTCATGTATGCCACCGTGACCTCCTTGGAAGAAGGATGGGATTATAATTTTGGGTGAACAAAGGAAGGCTGTCTTAGAGAAAGAACAAAGGAGTCAACAAGGATGTCCAAACCAGCAGAGCCTACAGGCAACACCCTGAGAGCTCTTTTATTTACTTAGCATGATTTACATAGTATGTTGTGAGAGAGACAGATAGGAGACTAGTCACCTAATCATAACCAGGATTGGCTGAAATAACCCTTTGATCTTATGCTCTACCTCTAAGCGAAAGGGCAGAAGAAGGTGCTACCCCGCCTGCTGGCAGCTGCCACTGCCAGCTAGGAGTGTATGCATGTCACTGGAACAGAACACAGCTACAACTTTTAAGCAGAAGTTTCCCACAGATAATGATTATTTTTTAAAAGCCAATGCTGCAGAGAGATGTTGAAATGGTGGTGGAGGAATGATAGGAATGGTTACACTATGTACTATTCACTGGAAAGCTGTAATGCCGAAGATCTGTGTGCTTCTATGTGCACTCTGTAGTGATGCCTGTTTGCCTACAAGGGGAATTATGTTCTTTTACAGTAATTTTACAGTAATTTGATGCATTAATAATATTGCTTGGTTGTTTCTACTTCAATTAATTTAGCCAGATCTTATTTTTTATATGTTTTAAATGTTTTTAAATTGTTATTAATTGCCATCAATTAAGAAGAGACCCACAGCGGATCTAATGGAACAGGAAGGGGGGAGGGCGTTGGAGGGGGCAGCCATTGAGGTGGTGCTGGGTAGGGGAAGGAATGGCGGTGGGGGTAGGACATGCCCGAGTAGGAAAAGAGAGGTTTGATATCTTACGTCTATCCCCTCTTCTAGTCCTGCCCCCAACCAGATGGTATCAGGCAACCATATCAGCAAAACCTCGAGCCACACGGTGCTGTTGATGAACGCCAGGTCAGTACAAAATAAAACTGCCCTCATCCATGATGTAATTCTGGATGAGGCTGCTGACCTGGCGTGCATTACTGAGACCTGGGTGGGAGAGGAGGGTGGTGTTCCCCTCTCCCAGTTGTGTCCGCCTGGGTACTTGGTCCAGCACCAAGGTCGCTCGGAGGGTCGGGGAGGGGGAGTTGCTATAGTCTATAGGAGTTCTATCTCCTTGACCAGGCTTCCTGTCCCTTTAAGAGGAGGTCTCGAGCGCCAGTATTGTGTGTTGGGCTCGCGAGACAGGTTAGGGATTCTGTTGGTGTACCGCCCACCCTGCTGCGTACCAACAGTCTCCCTGCCTGAGCTGACGGAGGTAGTCTCGGACCTGGTGTTGAGGACTCCCAGGCTGTTGGTGCTGGGGGACTTCAACATCCATGCCGAGGCTGCCTTGACTGGGGCGGCTCAGGACTTCATGGCCACCATGACAACCATGGGGCTGTCTCAATGTGTCATTGGCCCGACGCATGAGAAGGGCCACACCTTGGACCTGGTTTTCTCAACGGGACTGGAAGATGGTGGTTTGGATGTGGAGGGGCTGGTCGTGACCCCATTGTCATGGTCAGACCACTTCCTGGTCAAATTCAGTCTATTAGCTTCTTCTTCCCTCTGCAAGGGTGGGGGATCTATTAAGATGATCCGCCCTCGGAGACTAATGGATCCAGATGGATTCCTGAATGCTCTGGGGGATTATCCGTCTGATATGGTTGGCGCTCCTGTCGAAGCTCAGGTCACCCTATGGAATAGGGAGATGACCCGGGCGGTTGACATGATTGCGCCTAAGCGCCCTCTCCCTGCTCGCCGAGCCCAGACAGCTCCTTGGTATACTTCTGAACTGCGGGCGATGAAGCGAGAGGGGAGACGGCTGGAGCGCAGGTGGAGGAAATCCCGCTGGGAGTCCGATCGAACACGACTTAGAACCCATTATCGGGCCTATTTCGTGGCAATACGGCTGGCGAAACGGCAATATTTCTCCAGCCGTATTGCTTCCTCAGAATGTCGTCCAGCAGAGCTGTTTCGTGTGGTCCGGGATCTTCTTCAACAGGGAAATCCGGTGGAGGTCCCGGACTGCTCATCAGCTCGCTGTAATGAGTTTGCCATACATTTTGAGGGAAAAATCACTCAGATTCGCAGTGGGTTGGACTCCATAGTTACTGCAGAATCAGAGGATGTGTCCAGTGCGCCGTGCTTAGGTCCAGTATTAATGGATGAGTTTCAATTGTTGAGACCTGATGATGTGGACAGGGTGCTTGGATCTGTCCGTTCTACCACCACTCCGCTCAACCCTTGCCCATCCTGGCTAATTGGAAGATCAGCCAGGGGGGTTCGCACCTGGGTCCAGGAGGCCGTGAACACCTCTCTGAGAGAGGGAGTGGTCCCTACCGCCTTGAAAGAGGCGGTAATTCGACCACTCCTTTAAAAGCCTAACCTGGACCCAAGGCTGGTGGTCAACTACCGACCAGTGGCGAACCTCCCTTATTTGGGCATGGTGTTGGAGCGGGTTGTGGCCGGGCAACTCCAGGCGCTGCTGGATGAAACGGATTTTCTGGATCCATTTCAATCGGGTTTCAGGCCGGGTTTTGGTGCAGAGACTGCCTTGGTCGCCCTGTACGATGACCTTTGCCGGGAGAGAGACAGGGGGAGTGTGACCCTGTTGATACTCCTGGACCTCTCAGCAGCTTTCGACACCATCGACCATGGTGTCCTTCTGGATAGGCTGGCTGGGTTGGGAATTGGGGGCACCGTTTTACGGTGGTTCCGCTCCTTCCTGGCTGACCGTGTCCAGAGGGTGGTGCTGGGGGACAGTTGCTCTACCCCATGGCAGTAATGTCATGGGGTTCCTCAGGGCTCAATACTGTCCCCCATGCTGTTCAACATCTACATGAAACCGCTGGGAGAGGTCATCAGGAGGTTTGGGCTGAGGAGTCAGCAATATGCTGACGATACTCAGCTCTACCTCTCGTTTTCCACCAATCCAGGTGAGGCAGTTTCTGTGCTGAACTCGTGTCTGGACCTGATAATGGACTGGATGAGGGTTAATAAATTGAAACTCAATCCAGACAAGACGGAAGTGCTGTTAGTGGGTGCTTCACCGGACAGGCTGGAGGGCCATTTCCCCGCCCTGAATGGGGTTACACCCCCCCTAAGGGACAGGGTCCGCAGCTTGGGGGTGCTCCTGGACCCCAGTCTAACACTGGAAGCCCAGGTAGACTCGGTGGCCAGGGGCGCCTTCCTTCAGCTGCGGAAATTATACCAGCTACGGCCCTACCTGGACGAGCGGAGTCTCATGACAGTCACACATGCACTGGTAACATCCCGTGTAGATTACTGCAATGCACTTTACGTGGGGCTGCCTTTGAAGACGGTCCGGCGACTGCAACTGGTCCAGAATCGAGCTGCGCGGCTGGTGAGTGGTGCAGCCGCCAGGGAACATATCAAGCCGATTCTCTATAAGTTACATTGGCTACCAGTTGCTGCCCGGGCCCAATTCAAAGTGCTTGTTTTGACATAGAAAGCCCTAAACGGCTTGGGCCCTGGATACCTGAAGGACCGCCTCCTTCCATATGAACCTACCCGGCAGTTAAGATCTAGCCAGGGGGCCCTTTTGAAAGAGCCGTCCCTTAAGGAGGTAAGAGGGACGGTTTGTAGACAAAGGGCCTTTTCGGCAGCTGCCCCCAGACTATGGAATGCCCTCCCGACTGAGATTTGTCTGGCGCCGACGCTGATGACATTTCAGCGCCAGGTCAAAACCTTCCTGTTCCAGAAGGCTTTTAATTGAAATAATATTAGCTGTGGGTCTGATGGCAATTTTAATTGTATTTTAATTGTATTTTAATTATTTTATCTTTTACTGTATTGAATTTTAATTATTGTAAGCCGCCCAGAGACCTCTGGGTAGTGTGGGCGGCATATAAATTGAATAAATAAATTAAAAAAAATAAATCCAATAGAGCAGAGGTTGTCAACCCCCGGTCTGCGGCCCGGTGCCAGTCTGTGGCCTGAGCAAGACCGGAGTGCAGAGACAGAACTCCCACCCTCTCCTGCATGCACTCCCTTCCCCACAGCTGCTTTGCTCATGTGCGTGCATGCCAGTGCCGGCGTGAGTGCTCCCCCACCCCTTCACGCATGCACCCAAGTGCCCACACAAAGGGGTAGATGGGCGCATGGGTGTGTGTGCAGGTGCTCCTGCGGATACATGAAGGGGTAGGGGAGCATGCTCACTGGTACTGGCGGGTGGGCAGGCTCCCCCACCACTTCGCACACGTGCCCGAGAGCACGCGTGCACCCACACGAGCATGTGGGGAATGCCCCACCTTCCTCAGAGGCTCAGCTGGTCTGTGGTCCCAAAAAAGTTGGGGACCGCTGCAATAGAGCTTTTGGCTAGAGCAACAATCCACCAAACTTTTTTGGTGAGAAATCTCAATTAATTTCAGTGGAATTCCTGTAAAATAATCAATTAAATGAAAAGAGGTTGTACAGCAGCACATTTTGAAGAACTGCCAAGTCAGGGACATAAAGATTTTCATGTTATAATGGCTGAAATCCACTGGTAGGTTAAAACTAGAGTACACCCACTGATTTAGTGGGGATTTGGTGAATCAATTCCTGCACAAGTTACACTGATCCAATGGGCTTTCTCTAGTTGTGACTTCCTGCTAGATTTCTGCCAATGTATTATTTCCTTAACTAAATGACACATGGCCTGCTCCTATAAAAGATTAGGGTATGAAGGGGGTTTACTTTTTATACTGGTACCATTTACCAAATTTACCAGAAGGGATCAAAGGATACTGAGGGCAAACTCACAGATGCTTAAGTATCCTCACCATAACCTTAAAGTCAGTGGGGTGTTCAGATGCTGTCTACCTAACTGCGGTATGGTTGAAGGATGCTGCCTTGTACTTTTGAGCCAGAAATTTCTCCCTCTAACTCAGTGGTTGGAGAACAGGGGTAATTTACCCTAAATGGGGTAAAAATGAAAATCCTGGGGGTAATGAGGACAGTCGCGGCAGTGTGACTGTCCTCATTACCCCCAGGTATTGTGGGTGGAATTGATAGCATGCCTCGCAAAGAATTTACCCGCTTCCTGCGAAGGGAGGGGAAGAGTAACAACTATCATAGAGTCTAAGAGCCCTAAGGGGATAGAGGAGCCTTAAGTTCCGATCCCTTGTCGTTTCTCCTCCGTTCTCAGACGTTTCCTGGTAAAAGGAGGAGGGGGCTGTGCAGTTGGGAATGGCTTTGTAATTGGTCCGGGTGGCTGCCTGCGCTTTTCCTCCTTCCTTCCCATTCCGAAGATTTTTGTGGCACTGCTGCCTTCCCTTGCTGCTTATCTGCAGTCAGAGGGACGGGTCGTCCTGTTGCTCTCACTGAGCTCTCATGGAAGAGCGGGAGATGCGGCGGGAATGGTGACTGTGGTAGGCTGAGAGGTAACGTGTGCCCCCCTCCCCGATTCCTTTCATCCCTTATCTCCCTTTGTCCCACATGCCTCCTGTCTCCCTTTTCTGCCCATCACACTAATCCACGTAAAATCCATGGGGTGTGTGGGGAATTGGGGTACCTCCTGTGTCAGGGTAGTCCTGGCTTCCCTTCCCTTTGACATGGCAGTTAAGATCCTCTGCTTGATTTCAGAAGTGACAGTTCACACGTGACGCTAAAGTGCTTCTTCTTTGTGTCAGTGTTGTTCATGTGGAATAGGAAAAGAAGTGGTTTCAAACCTGTAATATGGCCAGGCTAAACGGTGGCAGGCAGAGCAGGTGTTTCACCCTGTGCAGTCAGTTTGAAACAATTGTGATCCCTTGAAACTATTATATTAGTGGCCGAACGTTGGCTCCGTTTTTTGCCTCATGTGGAAGCTGTTAAAGTAGAGCTTGGGACAGTTCTGGCATCCTTAAAATACGCAGGGGGGCTGATATAGATACCTGCATTCACACGCTACATCAGTGTCCTGTCAAGGGGGTAATGTTGGCGTATATACATTTTTTTGGGGGGGGGGTAAAGGTTAAAAAGTTCCCTGACCCCCTGCTCTAACTCTTTACTGTCTACAAAGACTGGAAGCAGCTCACTAAGGTTCTGGACAGGAGTTCTGTTCAGTACTATTTGGAGATGCCTGGTTCAGAATCTCATTTTTGCAGATTATAGAATCATAGAATCATGGAATTGTTAAGGGCCTGCAAGGCCATTGAGTCAAACCTCCTAGTTATGTTGTGGCATAAGGATTCATGGACCCATCACACCTCATCAAATGTATCAGTGTGCAAAAAGTGAGCTGGGAGAGAAATCGAATGCAGGAATATAGAAACACAGACATCTGACAGATATATGTGATGTGAACAGACACTATCTGAATTAATCAGCTCATTAAGGAAAGGATGGCTCATGAACTACCAGCTAGCTATTGTTTTGGCAATGATCACTATGAGGCTGATGTTCGTTTCTTAATCTCCTGATCTGGCTGTTTAAAATTCCCCAATACAGTATTCAACCCTGTGGTTTCTGTATTCCTCCCAAAAGAAGATAATATCTCATGTATCTGATAAAATGGACTGTATCCATATAAAACCTATTCCATTCAGTGAAACCCCCAAAAGCACCCACTGGGACCACATTGCTTTTGAATTTGCTGCTGCTGCAGCAGCTACTCTGCAATTTGGCAACCACAGTCAAATTTGCTGTTGTAACCAAAATCTGGCAGCAACTGTAGCAGTTCTCTACCAAGCAAGAGACTACCAGAATATCCTGTACCACAGAGCTGTCTTTGGAGGATCAAGAAGACACAGACATATAAGCAAAAGCACCTAAAATTTGTGGGGCTAATTAAGAGACAGTGATTTATTTTGTGGAGGTATGGGGTGCAAAAAGGGGGACTGAGCTGCATGTCACCCAATCATGGTCTTAAAAGGTTTTACTCTCCTGTTTCTGATGCAACAAACTGCTCTTGAAACTTTTTTTTTTAAAAAAGCAATCATAATATATCAGTCCTTCAGAACAGTTTGGCTTTATCTGCCACGTAAACTGAGCTCTAAATTGCATTTAACTTCTGCCTGTTTTTAAGGGGGGGGGTTCCAATATGAGACAGGAACATACACAAATAAGAGATTCTGGCTGCTCTCCTATGAGACACACTGGCATGTCTGAAGCAGTAGCAAGAGAAGACGGAGGCAGTGGAGACTTAAGGAAGACACTGACTAAAGCCCTAGAGACATCTCTTCTGTAAGGAGTTCTGGGTTGCAGGAACATATGAACCAGACTCCTTTTGTCTCCCAGTTTTAGTGATTATACTACATAAATTTTATCTATTTTAAACAGAAAGGGTTGTGTGTACTCAGTACATCCATGTACAGTACTCAATACATCTTTCAATATGGTCCATATTTCAAATAAAACACATAAAAGAAGCCATCTAGGCCAACAACACAGCAAAAAGCAACAACATCATAGGAAATCCTCACTAGAGTAACTGCTACTACAAAGGAACATGACTGGTCTGGGAAAGGATCCAAGTCCTGGAATCTAGAGGAAACCTAAATTAAATCCACATTTTAATCATATCTCTACGTGACTTGCTCTGAATTCTGGAAGTATCTCTTGTGAGAAACACAGCTGGTGGAGTATTTTAAGTGTGATGACGTCAGCTATACTTTGATAAGCTTCTGCGTAAGGGCACACACACTTCAGCGGTGAGAGGTCGTCATTTTTTCTACCAGACGATGGCACTCTCTGCTTCTGAAAGGAAAACTTTTCCCACTGTGCCACTTTTAACTGCAATGATGATATCCCTAGGGCGAGAGAAAACACACAACAGAGGAATTTGCTTCTGCTATACCTCTGCTGCTGGCACAAGGGATAATAGTCGCTCAGTAAGAGAAGTCATAAGGATACTAAAATGAGCCATGTGATCAGTTGCTCAAGAAAGCACTGTATGTTCTATGTTTCTCTGCAGGCAAAAAAAACAAAACAAAACAAAACACCTCTAAAAAGCAGAGACATCACCTTGCCAACAAAAGTCCGAATAGTCAAAGCTATGGTTTTTCCTGTCGTGATGTATGGAAGTGAGAGCTGGACCATAAAGAAAGCAGACCGCCGAAGAATTGATGCCTTTGAATTGTGGTGCTGGAGGAGGCTCTTGAGAATCCCCTGGACTGCAAGGAGAACAAACCTATCAGTTCTAAAGGAAATCAACCCTGAGTGCTCACTGGAAGGACAGATCCTGAAGCTGAGGCTCCAGTACTTTGGCCATCTCATGAGAAGAAAAGAGTCCTTGGAAAAAAACTTGATGTTAGGAAGGTGTGATGGCAAGAGGAGAAGGGGACGACCGAGGATGAGATGGCTGGACAGTGTCTGCGAAGCAACCAACATGAACCTGACACAACTCCGGGAGGCAGTAGAAGACAGGAGGGCCTGGCGTGCTCTGGTCCATGGGGTCACGAAGAGTCGGACACGACTAAACGACTAAACACATTCCAGACTGCACGGAATAGCCTGCAAATCCCATCTGTTTCCCTATTTTCCTGGGAAGGCCACATAGCTTTTAACAGCTGTATGAGGTGGGGGAAATGTTCACATTATTGCACTATGGATGATAAGGGTCAGTTCTGGAGCTTGTAAAAGAAGAAGAAAGATATATCTATGGAGGAAAAAAAACCCACTCAAAACCTAGATTAAGAAGGTCTGGGCTAGACTCTCCAACATTAGGAACTCTTGAACCTTTCCGTAACTCTGCAATCACCTCTTCTTTGTGCCATCTGTCCCTTCTGGTCAGAGATACCACTGATTCAAAAGGCACATATTCTTCTTCTGGTGTCCCCTATGATGCACATCATTTACCCACTCTTCTCCAATACATTTTTCTCTTCCTGTATACAGAACCTTTCCTTTCAGTCTTTATCTGAAAAAAATAAATAAATAAACGCACCAGCAACCAACCTACCTGTTGAGCCTGCTCTTCTAGCTTGGGTTAATTTTTTATTCTCCTCCCCCCTTTCTGTTTATATCAGGCAATACTGCAGACCCCACACTTTTAAATGGAGTTTGGATAGAGGTTTTATCTTGCTCCCTCCATATGTCTCTTCAACTTGGCCAATCTTACAGATCTGACCTAAGAGCTCCCATCTTCTCTTGACAAATTACTCCAAGACCCACCACCTACATTCTCTTTAAGCTGTGGAGTGCTGTACTGGTGCTGTACACCCAGTGTTGCTGCTCATTTGGTTCTGGTCACGGATGGAATTTTGTGTGCACGTCATGGGGTTTCCACTAATTTTCCACTCAGCACTGGTGGAAAATTAGAATGAATATTGCCCACCACATATCCAATTTGTGTTCTTAGGACTATTACAAGATCAATTTCCTAACATTCATAGAATGAACTGCATACAACCTATCTGTGTGATTTGCACAAGCATGTGACAGTTTAAAAACCATCAGCATGGAGGAATTCATGGAAGCATATATGTAAAGTGTGTCATCTTATTTCTGCTTGAGGTAGGTTAAGAACTATACCATGTTTGGCTCACCCTTTAGTGGTTTTACTTGATTTCCTGTTGCAGTTTGTTGCATTCAGACAGAACAAAACCTGTTATATATTACATAGATATATGTCTACGGGTGACCTTGGATGGCACACATTTCAATTTAAGACATCCATTTAAAAAGGACTGTGTGGGACCTATTCTTGTCAGATTGCTGTAAAAACAAATGTACAGATTACAAGATATGTAATAATGAAAATAACTAATAATGAGCAAACCTGGCTTAGTAGCTCTGAGAGTTCTGTACCTGGCTGTGAAGCCAGAGGTCAAGCGCCTGGTTCCCCACGCTGCTTCCTGGGACAACCATCAGCTCCTGAAGCCTTGGGCAAGGTACACAGTCCCAAAGCACTGTTCCCAGAAGAAGGAAATGGTAACCCATTTCTAAGTGCTCTATACATAGGAAACTGTGCAAAAGGTTGCCATAAATCAGAATCAACTTGATGACATCTCATTTTTATTATCAATAACGAGCAAAAATCTCTTAAGTACAATGGGCTGGAAATATTCTAAGTCTGCCTTTTAGTTTCAATATACCTCCCTCCGTCTCTACTCTCAGTAAAGCTGCCACAGGTTGATGTCTCTGACAGAAAAGCCTGTTTTTGATACAATGTCATCTATCATCTGCTCTCCTCTGATAAACTCAAGCTGGTTTGATAAGGTATATAGTGGCTACATTCAAATATAATGGCAAAATACATAAACAGACACAAGTCTCAGACCTGCAAACTTAATTTTTTTGTACTATATGTGAATGAACGTTAATAACTTCTATTTCTGGTTTGCACAAACCAGGATCAAACTTTGGTTTGGATGCTGCTGTGCTCAAAGCATAGTTTGCTGATTTGGGACAAAGCAGCAAAATATGGTTTGCCCCACTTTACTTATTTGCATTTACAGACCAATTGGCAAATGATCTCAGGATGGTATGCAACTATATAAACACAAAACAAATCACAGATCATAACCAGAAAAATCAATCAGTCAAACCTTAATCAAAATACTTAACTACATGAGCAACAATAAACACTAAGTAGTAAAAGCAAAAAATGACAAGTTAACACACTAAATTACTGACAGGAGATGAAAGACTTAACCTGATGTTTGAAGATTAAGTAATGCGAATGTCATGTGACTCTCCTGTGTGAGAGAATTCTACAGATGCTATTAACAAAAGCTTCTGACTTGTTCCTCTCAAGTACTGTATACAGGAAGAGGAGTATGGATTCCAAGAGCTCAAAGCCTTGGCGGCTTGCAATAACGAATCATGGCTTACATGTCTGAAGAACTAAAGTGTCTTTGATTTATAAATATCCTTAACTTAAATCAATGGTAGGATATGGATTCCACAATAATTCTTCCTTCCAGCTACTAACCACTAGTCTGAGCTGTTTATCAAAAGCAAATGAGCATCTTTTGCCAAAATGCATACTTGAAACAGGTGAACATTGTAAGTTCAGACCCCCTAACACTACAAAAAGTCTGATTTGGAAATTTCTTTGTACCCATTATTACCATCTGACTAACTTCCTTAAAGCCTCCAAGGAACTACTGTCAATGCCTACTTGACCTTTAGGAATCTTTGAATGATTGGCTGATTTTAGAAGCTAGCTTTGGTCAGACCCACAGCAGCTTCTCCTTCCTTCTAAGCTGTCTGAGAGGGATCAGGGAAGAGATCTTTGTGCGTTGGTGGACAGTTTGATGAAAGTGTCAACCCAGTGTGTGGTGGCAGTAAGAAGGCCAATTCCATGCTAAGCATCATTAAAAGGGGGGATTGAAAATAAAACAGCCAACATTCTAATGCCGTTGTACAAAACAATGGTAAGGCCACACCTGGAGTACTGAGTACAGTTCTGGTTGCTGCACCTCAAAAAAGGCATAGTGGAACTGGAAAAGGTGCAGAAGAGAGCGACTAAAATAATGACTGGGCTGGGGCACTTCTCTTATGAGGAAAGGCTACATTTGGGGCTCTTTAGTCTAGAGGAAAGGTACCTGAGGGAGAACCTTTTATACATGATGGAGATGTATAAAATTATGCAGGGGATGGATAAAGTAGATAGAGGGAAGCTCTTTCCCTCTCACACAATATTAGAACCAGGGGACATCCACTCAAATTGAGTGTTGGAAGAGTGAGAACAGATAAAAGAAAATATTTCTTGACCAGCGTATTGTTAGTCTGTGGAACCCCTTGCCACAAGATGTGGTGATAGCATCTGGCCTTTAAAAGGGGATTGGACAGATTCCTGGAGGAAAAGTCCAAGTTACAAGCCATGATGGGGATGTATAATCTCCAGGCTTCAAAGGAAGGTACCTCCAAATGCCAGATGCAGGGGAGGGGTATCAGGAGACAGGTATCTACTTGTCTCATGTGCTCCCAGAGGCATCTGGTGGGGCTACTATGAGATACAGGAAACTGGAGTAGCCTGATCCAGCAGGGCTCTTCTTATGTTCTTCCCTTGGGTTCCTTTTGAAAAAAGAGGGGATTGCTATTGAAAAAACCCAGATTGTGCAATTGTTCTCGCTAAGGCTGATGTGCTACTTTAATTTACCTAGGCAATGGATATAGGGAAGATTGGAGGGACTCTTACAGACACTGGAAAAATCAGCACTCTTGTCCGGGAATGTAGCTTTCCCAGCCATACTTGCAAGGGATGTGCTATTCAGTTTTGTTTTGTACTGTATTCCTGCTCCCAGAATGTTATAAGAATTTCCCAGGCAGAATTCCGGAAGTTTGAACCCACAGGCCCACACCTATTTTGCTCATTTGGAGCAGGACCTCCAAGCAAAAGCTGCCTCAATGCAAAAACATTTAAAATTATTTTCCTTCCTCCCTCCCTCCCTCCCTCCCTCTGTGTTTCATTGAACTGTCAATGAACAGGTAATAGAATGCTAAATGCTTATAACTCACATATTCACTGTATTGATCACTAAGAGATTAGCAGAAAGACAACTCTTTCTCCACATATACAGTAACAGAAACGGCTATAAAATTATGTAGAGAAGTATGGGCATGGTGAAGCATGGGAACAATTCTCCTTAACATTTGTTAGAAATTGAGATGGGGGTATTCGTATACTATTACCCCATGCACAGGTGGATGTGACGAGGGGGCGTCCCCCTAGGGCCAGACCATCCACTCACCTGTCCACTGCTGGCTCCGCTCTCCCTTCCAGTCGCTCTGGAGCTCCCGACTGACTATCCTCCTGGCAGGAGGAAGGAAGACGAGTCTCCCTGCCAAGCTGACAAGTGGATAGCCGACCGGGAGCTCCCGAGCAATTGGAAGAGACAATAGAGCCAGTGACAGATGAGTGAGTAGGCAGTCCAGCCCTAGGAGGCCGGTCCCTCGTCACGTCCACCAGTGCGGGGGTATTCGTATACAAGTATTCCCATCTTTAGTTAGAATCCATTCATCAGTTGCATGGAATTTTGCTGAAATCTGAGGCAAAGCCAAAGAGATTCATATACACGTCGAAGCATTCTAGATACACTTAGAATAAAATCCTTGTCATAGTCTTCCCATTTCAGTTTTTTTTTCTGTTTTAATTTTTAATCTTTACATGTTTCTCATACATATACACTTCCTCCTCCAAGCACAGATAATTTAATATTCTTATTCTCTGTCTCCCATCACCCAACTTCAATTAGTGCAGAATTTATGCAAATTAACCAATATGACACCTAAATAAATTGTTGTGGTGTCCTGGGGAATGAGTGAAAAGAACCTTCAGAAGCAAGTCACAAAACAGTCAGACTACAAGATCAGGAAGTAGTTAGGTTATAGCTTCTGATAAAACAAATTAGCAGAATGGCTTAGTAAGGCACTCATAGCATGTATGGCAATATTAATTCAACATTTAAAAACAGAAGAACAAAGTGCTGAATCATGGAGGAAGAAGAACAGCAACTGAAAAGTGGAACATCACTAGACTTCTGTTCCAGTGAACTGTGGGACAGTCTGTGTTATTTATCAAAGAACTGGACTAAATGTCAAGGGAACCTTTGCATGGGAAATATCTTTAATAAAATGTTTTCCAGCATCCCTGACCACTGGCCATGCAGGTTAGTGCAACTGAAGGGCACAAAACTGGGGCATGCTATAAAAATGTAATACTGTACGTGTTTAAGCATGTTTAAGTCACATATAATTTATATTTCTGGACCATTCTTTATGTAAGTCATTGGGTGATTCATAATGCAAAAATTTCGCTCAAAACCCAATTCCTTTGTCATTGGCATAACTCTGGACAATCCTTTCACCATGACAATAACTGACTCACCTGTTAGCCAATCATTCCTCTCACAGCATTAAAACATTGTAAGCAGAGATATTAGTTCCACTTGCCCAATAACGCCCTCGCCCACCCTCACAAACCTATTACCTGTGCTCGATGCTCTCCGACTGCAAACTGTATCATGGCAATGCCAGGGTTATGGCTGTCATCGATCCTTTCCACCGTGCTGGAGTCAATTTTCAGGTCACTGCTAATTTCTGCACTCTGTATAAAGTCTTCAGTTTTTAGATCTTCTACTTTCTTCAGTTCTCCATTGGCCAACTGAATGATAGACCCTTTCATGAAGTAAGGAGGCAGTGTAGGAGGAGCTGCTGCTGAAGAAGGTACTGGCTGGACCAGGGGGAGGTGTATCTGGGCCTGCACTACTGCTGCCTGGTAAGCCGTCTGACTTGCTAGTGATTCAGCATTGAAATTCTCACTTTTTGGAATGGTGGTAGTGACAAATGTGTGAGGCACTGCTGCCAACTGCGGAGATGATGTTGCTATAGCAGGTGGTACCCCTGAGGAGTCAATATCTGCATTGCCTACTGGTATTAAGAGGGGCTGAGTACCAGGGATCACCAAGTGCTGTGGGAAGCTTCCAGGATACCCAAAGGCTTGCTGCTGACTGCTCAGATAGCCAATGACTGGTGGTTGAGTCCCAGTGTAGAAAGCCGCAGCAGGCAACCCAACAGGGAGCTGCTCTGAGGTGCTATGGGTGGTCTGGATGACTGTGTGAGGGGACAAAGTGGCGACTGCTTTCACCCCTTCATGACCCACAGTCTGCTGTGGAGATAAAGCATAGGATCGGTGGACTGTTTTTCCCAAATGTAAGCTTCCCTTTTCATTGAGAGTTGAAGGAGGTGTTTCTCTGTTGGCAGCTTGTTGGACCTCCATGTCTCCAGTAGGTGTGTTGCTGTTGGGGACTACCATTATGGAGGACCGGACACTGGTGGAATCCCGTGCAATATAATCAGCAGGACCCGAGTGCACCACCACATGCCTGGCCTCACAATGATGAGGAGATGGTTTATTGCCTGATTTGACAAGATTTACTTCTGAGGATGGTGAGATGCCATATCTCCTACTCTTCTCTATTTCCCCATTCATGATTTCTTTTGCTTGCATAGCATGCAGCCTGTTGCTTTCAGACTTCTTGGTGGACTCCCTAGTGACAAAATGGCCACCAGAATCTGCATACTGCACCACCACCTGGGAGGAGGGACCAAGGGTAAATGCATGAGGAATCATGGTCTGGTGGGGATGTAAATGAACTGGGATAGCTGGAGGAGAAACATTTCTGACAACACTCTGAGAGCTGGAAATATGAACATATTGGTTTTGTTGGGTAGGTGGAGGAGACCCTGCAGTGATCAGTCCAGGTGTCCTGACTAGATGTGGCTCAACTTTGTGTCCCTGCTGGCTTAGGTTGCTCATGCTGGCCAACAAAGTAGAATATGCCTCCAGCTGGGAACGCTGGGATGGAGTGGTTGCAACAGCAGTGGCAGAGGCTGCTGTGCTGGTTGCAGAACTAGCTGTTGGGGAGATCAGTGGGGAAGGGAGGAATCCGGCATATGGTCCACTGTACTGGGGCCCAACAAACTGCAAAGTGTGCTGCAGATGTGTGTACTGCACAGGGGAAACGGGTGTTCCTGCCTGTGAGAGTGCAGATGGGTACACTGTGGGAAGTGTTGCAGTGGCTGGAACAGACCTAGGAGCACTAGGTGGGGAATAATCTATTCCTGTAGATAATGATTTGTGTAAACCTATTCCCTGTTGTGAACCAGCCTCCACAGAGATTCCACCAGGCCTGTTCCATCCACTTGTGCTGCTTTGGCTGCTGGTTGTACTTGAGAGCCATGTTACATTATCTGCACGGTGGTTTTCACTTGCCAGAACCAATGGCTTAACCTCAGAAGGCAGGCTGGTGGCAGGGATCTCTCGTTTCTTGGGTGGAAGGCTTTCATTGCTTCTTTCCTGGTTGGATTTCATTTTTCACTGGCCCCTGCCCTTCACTTCTGTGGCTTCACTGCCTGGTTGGCTCTGATTTCAGTCTATTAAGCGGAAAGTCACATTTGATTTCTGAAGGGGATCCAGAGACTTCATGAGGAATCATCTCCCTGTGAGCACAATCCTCCACAAGCATCTCTAGAACAAGAAAAGAAGAGAGAGAGGGGAAAAAGAGGAAAAAATCAAAACACTAGTAGTTAGAAAAAATGAAGAGGAGTTTACCAAAAAATCAAGAACATTTTGTCTTTCAGAATTTCAGTTACGTGTTAGGTTTACAGAGGCATTACTGAAAAAAAGTAGGAGACAGTCATTCTCTCACTCTCCTAACTTTATTCCCAGGAAATTCCTGGGAAAGGGGTTAACATATGTTTTCCAGGAAAGTACCTATCCTAGATTTTTGAATTGCAGTTTTGTATCTATGTGTGATTATGAGTTCTTTTCAGAAATACATCCAGTCTACATCAGTACCTGTAGCTTTTAGTGGTAAACAAATATATATTTATAGAGCTCTATTATACAGACCTCTATTACCATCTCCACGCAAAAACTGGAGGTTGTTCATGACTTTGTGTACCTTGGCTCAATGATCTCTGACACTCTTTCCCTAAATGTCAAGCTGGATAAACGCATTGACAAAGCACCTACCATGTTCTTTAGACTCACAAAGAGAGTATGGCTCAATAAGAAGCTGACAACATATACCAAGATCCAGGTCTATAGAGCCTGTGTCCTGAGCACACTCCTGTACTGCAGTGAGTCCTGAACCCTTTGTGCACAGCAGGAGAGGAAGCTGAACACCTTCCATATGCGTTGTCTCCAATGGATTTTTGGTATCACCTGGCAGGACAAAGTTCCAAATAGAGTAGTCTAGAACGAGCTGGAATTTTCAGCATGCATACATTACTGAAACAGCGACATCTACGTTGGCTTGGGCATGTCATGAGAATGGCTGATGGTCAGATTCCAAAAGATCTCCTGTACGGATAATTAATGCAGGGAAATTGCCCCAGAGGGAGACCACAGCTGCGATACAAGGACATCTGCAAGTGGGATATGAAGGCCTTAGGAATGGATCTCAACACATGGGAAACCCTGACATCTGAGCGTTTAGCCTGGAGGCAGGCGATGCATCATGGCCTCTCCCAATTTGAAGAGACCCTTGTCCAGCAAGCTGGGGCAAAGAGGCAATCCCGAAAGTAACAAAATCAGGGAGCTGGACAGGGGACAGATTGTATTTGTCTTCAGTGTGAAAGGGATTGTCACTCTCGAATTGGCCTTCTCAGCCAAACTAGATGCTGTTCCAAGTCCTCCATACAGAGCACGTTACCATATTCTTTCGAGACTGAAGGATGCCTAAATGAAAACTGTTAGAGCTAAGGTGATCTGGAACTATTTCATGTTGGAGCAAAAATATGATAAAAATACAAAAAAAAAATAGTAAGGACTGATGTACTAGCACAGTAAGTGACTTTGCTTCAGTTCTCAAGTCAAACCTGTGCCCAAATTACAGTTTAGCAATGTGGAGGAACACACAGACATATTACAGATCAAGAATGCGTGCACTCATAAACAAAATTATAATAAGGTCTGCATGTAACCAATTCTAAAATTAATTTTGTTTAATTCAATGCATTTACTTCCAACCATCTTTCTGTGGAACTCAATTCAGTATACATATTTCAGAAATTCTCCAAGTTAACAGCAAATTCCTACTATGGAATCGCAATTATCTAAGTCAGGGGCCTAAGGTCAAATCTGGCTCACTCTCAGTAAGTGAGCATTTCTGCTACGGGTGCTGAGATATCTCCTCCCAACTGCTGTCCCCTCCTCTCCTTTCTTTTTTCGCCTATTCACCAAAGAAGTGCTCATACAGAATTTTGCTTTCTGATCCCTGCAATCTATATCTGCACGGTACAGGTTAAGCTCCACTTGCATGGTTAAAATTGCTTACTACAATGACAGCATATGTAGCTCCAATCATATCATGTTCTCTTGTTTCCTAGTAACCAATGAATTGTGAGCTGCAGCTGCTCCATGACTGCTCTCTGTGTAGGAGAAGAGCACTTACAAATGACTGGGACCTGTTCTATGTAAGGAAACAGGTTTAATAGACTTGGGAGTATGCGTGGGAATCATGTTATACATAAGAATAGGAACAGAGATAAAGGGCAGCTGCAAAATTCAGATCTCAATGTTTGTACTTATCCTGGCATCCAACCTTCCAGGATGGCTCTACTCTTCACACTGTTGCAGATTTCAAGTGTGGGATGGCAGAGGAAGGCTGGCTGTACGTGTGTGCATCAATACAAATACTTCTGTGTGCATGTGTGAGTGCCTTGCAACCTATGGGAATATGGGTCTCAGTGATCTTAGAAGTATGCTACAAAATAAGGAGCTGCTTTCTGTCAAACTCTTTACCTCAGGATTATGTGGATAATAAAACATGGCCTAGGATCAAAAAGCAGTGCTAGAAACCAGGTTTGACAAAGGAGAATCACTCCCCTATAGTCCTAGTTTTGGTAGGTTATGGAGGAATAACATTGGCAAAGTGGGGAGAGTAGGCTTCTGGTTTTCATTAAACCTGTCTTCTCTCCTTCTTTAATCTGAACACTGCAAAGAAAGGCAGAGATAAAATACCAAGGTTGCAAACTAACAGTAACTTTGGTAAAACAGAAGTCATTCAACATGGGCAAGGCTCTGAGGGATAAGTTTAAAACACACATATAAACACACACACATATAAACACACACACACACACACACACACACACACACACACACACACACACACAGAAAGTGCACCAAAGAGATATGAAAGAAAGATTATTTTTGCAACTGACCTTGTAAATAGGCCAGGGTTTCCCAGTTCTACACATATATACACGCAATTCCCACATATAATCAAGAGTATGTGGAGTTATTCAGCCATCATCTAATCTAAGCACCTATCAGCTATTGCTGACAATCTATAATTCAAGTAATACCAGTAAGTCTTTTGCAGCATTATTACGCAACAGTAATACTATTCACACTGTTATGGGACAATTGCAAAAGATAGTTATACTTAAGCAACAAAAATGAAAACTGACAGGAGAAAAACTCTTCAGTATGTATCAAGGATGTATAAAGGATTCAGAAGACTGAATACAATAACATAATGAGATCAAACAATCTGAGTTTGAGAAACAAGCCAAAAATAAATTTTGGATCATGTATCTTCAGGCAGCGTCTTGCTAACTTCAGCAAGTTGATGTTCTGCTGCAAAAAAGAGCTTATTTTAGTAAACACTAGAAATCGATTACTATTGCCTCTTGACTTGGACTTTAATTAAACTGCCGAAGTGGTAACAATCATTTTCTCTGTGTTCATATTTTATACACCATCATTAACAAAACAAGTTCATTCAGTCTTGCAGTTGATGTGTTTATTTTTATGTTCTACAAATAAAGTAAAATGCTGGGCTTCATTAGTAGAGTCACTGTTAGTGAATCACACAGAACAGATTTTCTATTACTGGCATCAGTTTTTGGAACATAATGCAATACAATGGTGCCTCGACTTACGAACGTCCTGACATACAACCATTTCGATTTACAACCAGCTCCGGCCGCAAAAATGTTGCTTCAACTTGTGACTGGAGCTTTGAGTTACAACCAAAAAAAAGGCAGGGAAAAAGGCGGGGACTTAAAATTGCTAACCGTTGGTGGCGGCTGCTTCTTTGTAGCTCTTTTGCCCCAGCAGTTAGAGACAGTGCGATTGAAGGAGGCTTCAGACTGCCTGGTAAGATAAGGTGCTGCTTTTTACTTTTAAAAAACTGTTCTGGGTGGGTTTTGCAGCGTGGTTTTGGGCTGGGTGGTGGGATTATGTTTCTATGCTGTGATGGGTCTTGCAGGGTTTGTTTTTTGGGTTTTTCCCCCTCATTTCCGATGGGTCTTGCAGGGTTTGTTTGCTTTTTGCTTTTTTTTCCCCCATTTCCGATGGATCTTGTAGGGTTTGTCTGCCTTCTGCTTTTACTTTTTTTGCATTTCCGAAGGTTCTTGCATAGTTTGTTTGCCTTCTGCTTTGCTTTTTTTTGCATTTCTGAAGGGTCTTGCATGGTTTGTTTGCTTTTCTCCCCCCCCCCCCCCACTTGGCCGGAATGAATTAATTGCGTTTCTGAGGGTTATTGCAGTGTTCTGATTTTGCAAATTTTTTTTTCTTTTGCCGGAATGGATTAATTGCATTTCAATGCATTCCTATGGGAAATGTGCTTCAACTTACGACCATTTCAAGTTATGACCGGAGTTCTGGAACCAATTAAGTTCTAAGTTGAGGCACCACTGTACAGTATGTCCCCTCCCCCCAGTCTATTTTGCTACAAGAAGCCAAAGGGATGAGATAGATTCACAAGTTTACTTGTGTGTAGAGATGGGGGTATTCGTATTCGTAGATGAACACAAATACCTCCACGCAGGTGGAAATAAAGAACATCCACTTGGTGTTTGGCTGCTGCTGCAGGCACAGCAACAGCATCTTTCTATTGCGCTGTTCTCTGCAATTGATTAGCCACTCTGCGACCTGACAGAGAGGCTTGTCATCCTGTGAATACCCCCATCTCTACTTGTGAGGCATTCAGACAGAAACTGCCTGAAGTCTGACCTTTCAGAGACATGAAAGAGCACTCTAAAGCAGGGTGCAATTTTAACTGACAACACAGATTCAAATACCATGATCTGTGATGCCATCAAGGTAATGCAGTCTCCTGCTCTGATGTTTGCACAACAGATTTTAGTAATAAAGCACTGTGCAAATCTCCTTCTTATACAGTAGCTTGATCCTACCATACCTATGTAAAGACAGTACGGGACATTAAGCACCCTTATGCCGGTGTACTTCTTTCTGACATATTACAGCATATTACAGCTAGACAACACAAAACATCTCACCTACCCATCTAGCATTGCTGTTGTTGTTACATGCTGCCAAGTTGCATCTGACTTAAAGCACCCTAATAAAGTTTTAAGATATTTGAAAAGTTATTTTATTGGAGTTGCCACTGCTGAGCAGGGATTCAAACCTAGATTTCCAGAGCCCTAGGATATCACTCTATCCATTACACCACAATGGCACTCATTTAGCTCATAATGGGTAACACTGTGTTTTCAGTATCTTGGACATTACGAGTCTACTCACCTCACATCCTTCAAAGAGACTAGAAACTGAATCTTGGGCTTCAGTCGTACAAAGATATACTCCACCCCTGAATTATGGCTACATTGGATGGTTCCAACAAAACTGATGACATAGACTCAGGCTGGCTCATGAGATCAAACTAGGGAACATCAGTGGCAGGTCAAAGACCAATCAACTACTAGAGGAAGATTCTCTCAGGCTTTCAGAACAATTTTGTTCTACATACTCTTGTCAGACCATGGATTTACATTTGGAAGAGATGTGAACAACCTGGATTCAGCCTTTACCTGTTCACTGGTAATTAATCTGTTTAGTTTTGTTGTTGGTTTCTTCCAAATTCCCTTTTCTATTCAGTCTTGTTAAAACAACACGAACAGACAAGTAATAAGTAATTTTTTTAAAAAAAACCCTCTCCTTTTAAACATTCTTTTTTCCTTTTTACTTTCTTAAGAATGAGTGAACACGTGCTTAAAGTGAGGTGGTGAACAAAACAAGGAAAACTGGAGATGACCATTGGGACTTCTGTATGCTTTTAGCCGGAGACACTGTGGAGTATCTGGGTAGCCAGAATCCATTGGCAGTGTGCCTACACTTACTCCAACTGAAGCGAAAAGGGGAAAAAAAGCAGAGAAAAATTGGGGAGACTACAAGCTCTAGCCACAAGAATCTCAAATAGATGATAGAACAAGAGGACAGCTGAATGCATTTTCATTGCACTTCCAAAGAATTCAAAGTATGAATTCATAGGTTTTAAAACTGAACACTACTATCTTTAAAATATCCTAACCAAAAAACAAATTTTAATTAACCAATTTTTACAAATTAAAAACATTTCCTAGGGAGATAACAGGAGGAGCCACACCATTCTTGTGCTTTCCTATTGTCTTGATAACTAGTTGAATGAGGACTTCTAGAGCATGATAGCACAGTGAAGCACTATCTTTTAAGGCTACTGCACGAATTAACTTGGAAATAAGCTTCACTATACTGAGTAGGAATTACTTTTTTCTAAGTGTGCATAGGAAAGTAACTTTTAGAAGCCACATTTTTTTCTCACCAAAACAATGATAATGTCATAATCACTATATCAGACTGGGGCATAAGCAGCAACCCTCACAATCCAGAAAGTTCACCTGCCATCTGGGAGACATGTATTTGAATCCAATTTTGAAAAACTTCAAATCTTAACATCCACATTAGGCACAAAATTGTATTAAAAATGGAATTGACAAAATGCTTGGTAACTTCAATCTTAATAGTAGCACATGAAAACTGCATAAAAAGTTCACATACATATATAACGCAGCAGGTTTTCACTCATGGGTACAGCTTATTTCTTTTTAAATTGATGTATTTTTTTAAAAAAATTGGTTTTATGTTTTCAACTATGATTCATTTCATATTGTTGCTAGTGCTCTGTAAACTTATTACATAAATTAATAAAGTTGTCAAATGAATATCATTCAATAAACAATTATTGCCATGATATTCGTATTTTTTAATAAGAACAGTAAGAATCGGGATTCCCCTTTCCTTAGCTTGCTAAAGATCTTGATCCCATATTACTTAATGAGAGATTGGACATGATTAAGAACCTTTTGATGGTGAAGTATTCAGCGTCCAAAAAGAATGCCAAGGTACTGATGAAAATGTACCCATCAATACATGTAATCATTGTCACTATCATCATCTTGGCATATTCAATTTGATTCTGATCTGCCAGATTCTCTCAGTCCTTTTACATCTTTATTTCATCAGCCACGTGATCACTGTTGTAATTGGTAAGATTGCAATTAGATTTGGCACATATGTAGTTGAATACAAGCCAACAATGCTACATAGCTTATGATCTGACTCTTCTGGCATTTCACAGTTTTTGGGCAAATTTTCCCAGGGAACAACTGCATAATTATAAAACACAAAATCACATGGATTTTTTATTTTCTTGTAATGGCAAATCTCTTTACAGCACTAACATTTTCCTTCAACCACAGATTATTAAAAATGGACAAAAGGTTATCAATCAAAGTATGCTCCTTTTATGTGCATCTTTAAGAACCTATCTTCCTCCTTCACTATTGAGGCAGTCAGCTCTGCATTTAGAAGTGGTGCTCCCTGGAAGTGATAACACTGTATAGACACTGGATTGTCCTTACATGACCCTTTTCTCACCTCCATATTTTCCAAATTTGCTTGCTGCATTATTGTACAGCAGAGCAAATCAACATTCTACAAGGCAATTCTAAACAGTGGGGCAGCTCAAACAAAAAATTGTAACTTTGAAACTGGATTTGGGATCAGCACCAAATGTGGCACAGAAGTAGCAAACAGTCTGTTCTTGCTATGTGCCAAATTTGGAGAAGTTTGGGTAATGGTGTTTTGAGTTACGATTTTTTAAAAGTAAAACTATATCCCCCATGCAGAAACAAGTCACCTTAAAACATCCCACGTTTAAACAACTCATACAAATTGAAAAGACCAGTCTTACTTATCTTGAAGAATAATGGTTTGTCCCACCCACTTTTTTTCCAATTTGGAAAGAATCCAGGCTATGGGGGCTGAAATACTTATCCTCAAAAAATGCCTTTCTAAAAGCAAAAACAATCACTTTGTTATAAAACTGAGCATATGTTTGGAGGGCAATGAAGGTCACAGAAACTGTCAAAAGACAGGTTTTTTTGAAGAGTAAAAAAAACCCTCAGCCTTGCTTTAAATAAAGTGACAGTTCTTTAAAGGAGTGACAGTCTTCCAGAAAGAGGCATTTGGCCATGGATTTCCATGGAATTAACATACAATTTTTGTAAGGCACATTCAAAGTATTTCTGTATTTAAAAAGGACAGATCAGTTGAATTTGTCCAGCCCTGAATGTTTTCAGTAAACGTTCTCTAGGATTTCTGACACCAAGCTCCTGACAAAAGTCAGGATATAAGCCACCTTGATGTAAGCTGATTGGGTCCTTTTAAAGAGAAAGGTAGGGTAAATATATTTTAAACAAAAAAAATAAAAATAATTAAATAAAAGTATTCAAAGGGGAAATCAGCACCAGGTCCAGGGTTATCTGAACTTTTGACACTGTCAGTCAAGGCACAATTAGCTGATACTCAGGAGGTGCACTTTTAACTCTTTCCTGGTTAAACAGACATTTTTTGCTGGAAAAGGGATTCAGTGTCTTGTAAAATATTTTAAAACATACTAAAAACACTGAAAATAAATATTCATAAGCCCACTTGTTTAAACTGTGAAATTACTATTTTGTGCTTTGTGGCTGAGTATGGACATACTCAATGTTAGCAGAGCTTTGATGTCTATGTTCTGTCATAGTTTCAGTCATTCCATCCATCTTGTCACTATACAACTGTCTGGTAATTAAGAAAAAAACTACAAAGTTGCTATGTGCCTTCAAGTCACTTCTGATGTATGATGACTATGAGTTATCATACCATCCTACAAAATTTCATATCACTAATGGCTCTTCTCATCTTCCTACTGTCCCCACCCCTTTCTTAACAAGATTGCCTTTTCTAGTAAGTTCTGCTCAGATCGAAAAATAATGGTTGTGGATTTCTTTATTGAGACAATCTGTCTAATATTAGGTCTTCCTTGCTTCCTACTGCTCCCATCCCCATATTTCTCTGCAATATTGTCTTTTCTGATCAGTTTTGTATTTTCATTTTGTACGCATGGTAGGATAAAGATGGGATGTGGTGGTGCTGCGGGTTAAACCGCAGAAGCCTCTGTGCTGCAAGGTCAGAAGACCAGCAGTCATAAGATCGAATCCACGCAACAGAGTGAGCTCCCGTCGCATGTCCCAGTTCTTGCCAACCTAGCAGTCCGAAAGCACATAAATGTGAGTAGATAAATAGGTACCACCATGGTGGGAAGGTAACGGCATTCCGTGTCTAGTCACGCTGGTCATGTGACCACGGAAACTGTCTATGGACAAACGCTGGCTCTATGGCTTGGAGTCAGGATGAGCACCATGCCCTAGAGTTGGACATGACTGGATTAAATGTCAAGGGGTACCTTTGCCTTTACCTAGGATAGCCTCAGGTTATTCATTTTTGCTCTGGTGAAAGTTCCAACTTGACTTGGTTGAGCACCCTCTTTTCTGCTTTTTTAAGTTGTCTGTAGTATCTTTAAGGCTGTCTTCCAACACCACATTTCAAATGAGTTGATGTTTATCCCTGTTTTTCTTCACTGCTTTTATTCCATATACAATGATGCCGCGCAAGACGAAAATAATTTGTTCTGCGAGTCGCTTCATCTTGCGAAATTTTCGTATTGCGAAGCACGGTTTCCCATAGGAATGCATTGACATTTAATTAATGTGTTCCTATTGGTGAAAAAAGAGGAATTTGCAGATGATCCCTAGTTTGGAGAGCAGAGCGTGCGTTGTGTTTTTACTGCCATGAGAATGGGAATTTGCAGAGAGCCTCTGGCTTTTCCTCCTCCTCCTGGGGCCCCACCTACTCCCTCCAGCCTCGCTTTGCCACCGGCTCCAGCTTTGCTGGCAGCAACACCGGCAACAACAAAGGGAAGGAAGAGGAGGAGTTGTGGGAAGGCGATAAGGAGGTTTTTTGTCAAGCGCGGCCAGCTCTTCATTCATGGCATTGGGTTGGAAGAGGGAGTGGCGGTGGCGGAGACGGAAGGAGTGAGTGAGACCACCTGCCTGCTTGTGAGAGAGGAGCCGCTGTGGAGCCCAGCCGCCACCTTCTTCGCAAGACATCCTTGCAAAAACTAGAAAAATTCATCTAGCAAGTCACAAAAAATCGCAAGACGCTTTTGTCTTGCGAGTTTTTCGTTGCGTGAGGCATTCGTCTTGCGAGGCATCACTGTACTACAAATGATTTTCTTCTTGGTTTCCAGTGACACTTTTTGCTAACTCCAACCTATCCCTCATACTTGTTGGAAAACAGCCATGACTATTGCTTTGTGCTTGGGTGAGAAGTAGTTAATTGATGAAAAAAAGGAGTCTGGGATTTTCCCTTACATTGTGTCATTCTGTAAATGGTAGTGAGCACAAGAGGGCATCCTGTAGACTAGCCATTCTCAATTGGAGCCATATGGCCTCATCAGAGCCCCAGTATCATTTGAAGGGGGTCATAAACTGGAAACAATTCTTCACACATCACCTTTTAAGGTTCATTATGCAACTTATCCAATCTTGATTCAGCCTCTATTTCTTTCATATTGTGTTTATGGCCATGGACTAAAAAAGGTTGAGAATGGCAACTGCAGACCATCTTGACTGCTCTCATTGGTGCTGTCAACATTCAGGCTGCCTGTTGCTATGTAAAGCTTGGCATCTTCGTGACATCCTATTGGGCCATTTCCTGGCATTTTGAATCATGGATACAGAAGCACAATACCCTCATTCATAAACCAGAGCTATTTTTTCTTCTTTTTTTAAGAATTTAATTGTTTTGTGATTGGTCGCTCTGAGGTAAACACTGGCTTCATTTGCAAGTCTGGTTGGCTCAGTTATGAATTGCTTTACTAGAGGGAAAACCAGGCTCTCAGCCTCTAACAACATGACTGGTTTGGCCCTCATGCAATCTGTTTCCTATTTGTTTTGCTCCACCCTAATCCACCCTAGCACTCCTGCTTGCACTGCTAAAGGAAACTCCGACTCTAGATATACAACTGTGGATGCCTATGGTACAGGCAAGAGAGGAGGAGGAGGAGAGATGTAGTTTAAAATGTCCTAGCAAAATAATCAAGGGTTTTAGCACTGGTGTCATTCAGAGTAAAAAACCTGGCAAATACAGAGTTGAGAAATGTGGGCAGAGAGCCGAGAAGGATGGCACAGAAGACTCACAAACTTGAGTACAAGGTAAGAAGAAAGAGGTGAGCACATTTAATTGTATGTAAACAAGAGCTAGGAGAAAGCAAGGGCCCTTAAGACAAGCACATTATTTCTAACAGAGCAGGAGAAGGAAGGTCTGTAATAGTGATGTCATCAAAACCCACCTTTTTGAACCTGGAAATGATTTTCAAATTTGAGCTGTGGGAGAGTGGAGGGGGAAGACATGTCATCCACATCTTCATACTTGTTGTGGCTGGGAGGGACAGAGTAGTTCCTGGGAGCAGGCTATAGTAGCACCATGACAGAGCAACTTATCGGCATGCAGGAGGCCCTGGTTTCAATCTCTAGTGTTTCCATGGAGGGTTAGGAAAGATTCATTCCCCCAAACCCTGGACAGGCACAGCCAGTCAGTGTCATTAATACTGGAGCAGATGGAGCCATGGTTTAGCCCGCTATATGGCAGCTTCCTAACTATGTCCCTACGCTAGGAGCTGGTGGATCTCGGGGAGGCAGGAGGTAAGTAGCCTTGGTGATTTAAAAACTTTAAATTCTGAGTCTTTATGGATATATGTTGGTTCCCCCCTTCTCTGATGGGTAATCAATGGAAACCACGGGATCTTGTTCAAAAGACCAGAGAAACAGATTTAGAAATGTATTTTGAAAAGCTCTACATGGCTATGGAAATAATGCCATTAATTTTTCAAGTACAGCTAAAGGAACCAGACATGAAGAAGAAGAAAGAAACCAAAACAACCTATTAGTTACGCCTCTTGGTGCCAACTCCATCAATGTAAATCACAGCAATTAACTGCTATGCAACAAAACCTATTTCTTTTTTTTTTTTTTTTTTTTTTTTTTGCTCATAGCAGCAAAAACGTACCGAATATTGTTCTGGCACTCCTTCCCTTACCCACTAACAACTTCTTAAAAGCATGCATTCTAGTTTAGATTTTAGATGTTGCCACTGTTTCCAAGCCCTGCTTAAATCAATATATTAGATTTATTTCCTAGCATGATCTGAATGTGTGGTTTGAAACAGCTTTAGTACGATGAATTTCTGTTTGCAGTGGTTAATTCCTAAAAATGTACCACAGAAATGAGCCAAAGTATACAATAATGATTTATAAGCACTCCAATAAAGCTCAGCATAGTTTTTTCTCCTTCTTAACGTACAGTACAACAGAAAAATCTCTTGCAGAATTTGTCCTATAGATACGTACAATAACGAAAATTGGAGGTGGGAAACTTAGATTTAAATAGACTATGTGGGTTTATGCTACGCAATTTCATACTGTAGTATATTTCACTGGTAATTAAATATGTCAGTAGCTCATTTACTAGTAATATGAGTCACTCTACCCGAAAACAATAACAGACGTGTTAACATTTAACACACGAAACTATTTTGAAACATATGACTCAAGAAACACTAGGCAAGTGTACAGTTTGGCATGACCCAGCTTATACGTACGTGGGAGATCCAGATGCAAATTCTCATTCATTTCAGAAACTTCCTCACAAGGTGACTGTTTTAAGTTCTCTGATTCTGATATAAAACTGTGTGTGAGTTCCTAATGTGGACACAAAATCTTGTCTAGCCACAAGAATAGACAACCCCACTGATAGCAAGATGGAGACAACCAGCCCCCTGGACACCCATACTCCTATCTGAGTATCTACACTCCTAAATCTCTTAAAGGAAACTGAAATGTTTGGATGTTGTGAGAAAGTCCTTGAATTATTCAAAAAGATATTCTGATTTGGGATGTTTAGTCTCTAATCCACTTCACAGGGTTGTTAGGAAACTAAAAAATGACAATAACACAACAAAGCTTGCCATGTATCCTTGTAATACAGGAAATGATAAGTAAACCAAACTCTGGTAAAGAACAAAGTAATATTAGCAAATGTTAGAAAAACATCTTACCATTATGAGTGGTACTGCAGACCAAGTAAATGCGGAAAGAAAAAATAGAGCAATCACACCTGTGGCCGTATGAAGTGAGTGCTGATGTCAGAACTTCTGAAAGACCCAAAGCTCTATAAAAGAGCACTATAACAAAGAAGGAGTGGGTGGCATTTTTGCTATTTCCCCTTGCTCCTGGACCTCCTTTTTAAACTTTATTCATTGATGGTTTCCATGGGAAAGTATTTAACTATGGCGGATATAGGGGTTGTTCAAGGGTCCAGAGCACGATGGGTCTTGTGACTCCATAGCTCTCCCATCCAATACAAGGCATGGCTCCTTTCCTGACAGTCCTGAAGAACTGGCGACAGAGGCTTTTTTCCAGTGGCTGCAGAAAGTAGCTGCAAGGTCAGTCCTCTTGCCACAAAGGCCAAACACTTCCTTCTTTCTTGGAGATGCTGCTCTGATGGGAGTTTATGGTCTCTGAGACATCATGGCAAATACGACAGATTGCAGCTTAACAATGTATTAAAAAGCAAAGGCAGCTGTTCTGGCCCATACAGTTTTTAAAAAACTTTCAGTGGGGAAAGCCTTCACAAGGACCAAGCAGAATAGCTTATTTTGTGGCATTTGGGTCCTAAATCTACTATCCTAAATCTACTATCTTGGGTCCTAAAAGCTATCAATCTACTGTCGATCTAAGCGTAAGAGTTGCTTAGACAAAATCGAAGTATTTAGGCATTTATTTATTCCAAGATCTTTTTCTTTCCTGATTTGACACCTATCTTGACAAACTACCTTAGAAGCCTAGCAAAATTACTTTCAGAAACCAGTAAGGCTGAGGGACAAATAGATACTTTTAGTTGTTTTTAGAGTATTAATAGTTTCATTACGTCAACCTTTATGGCTCACAAGAAGAACAGTCTGGGTTTAGAAAAGCCATAAGAAAGTCTCGTTGATTGCCAGATCTCCTGGTGCACACAGCAGGCAAGTCATTCCTCCTAGCACTAGCTTAGCTTCATTAGGTTAATCAGGTGTTCATTCATCCCATCATTCATTGAAAGAAAGAAGGAGAGTAAGACTGTGTTAATACTAACACTGGCTGGCAGCCAGCAAAAGGCAGAAGCAAGGAACTTGCCAAACTAACCTACAAAAAAACAAAAGCAACCAGTTCATCCACCAAATCTGTGTAGCAGAAACAACAGTCTCAGGATGTAAGAAAGTACATTACATGTTATTTCATATTGGGCATTTTAAAATTAAAATTAAATGTAATATATTTTCTTATATCTTGCAGCTGTAGTTTCTTCTACACAATCAAACATAGAGACACCTCGGAGTAAAACAAAAGGCTTTGCTTCAGAGCATAATTTCTAAGGCTGTTCTATGTGAATTCAGTCCAGTTTACTGGGAATTTATTTTGTTCAGGTGCTTGTTATCTATAAAGAGCAGCAGTGCTACATTTAAACAAAAGTGCAGGCTACAAAAAAAGTGACCCAATCTGGACAGTGAGATAGAATGGTGTGCAAAATATAGACTACAGTGGACCCTTGACTTACAGACTTTTTGAGTTACAGACTTCTCTGGCCGCAAAATTTAGATTTGACTTGCAGACTGAGATTTGACTTACAGACCAAAAAAAAAAAAAAAAAAAACCCAAAATGGAACAAAAATGGCCTGTTACGGGATTAATCAGTTTTCAATGCACTATAGCTCAGTGGAGACTTGACCTACAGACTTTTTGACCTGCAGCCACCGTTCCAATATGGATTAATTCTGTAAGTCAAGGGTCCACTGTACTGCCTGGCCTGTATTTTCCCTGCCTTCCCTGAACCTTTCTTGACCTAAGAAAAAAAAGAAACAAAATATCCCCCTCTAGTGGTTGAATGAGGAATAGCAGCTTCTCATTAATTTCTATGGACGGAAAAGAGCAGATATGGATCAAATGGTTTTCAATGCATTCCTATGGGAAATGCAGATTTGACCTGAGAACTTTTTGACTTGAGAACCACCTTCCAATACGGATTAAGTTCTCAAGTCAAGACCCCACTGTATCAGTAATTAACATTTGTATTTCATTATAATTAAAATATTGGCAGTTCAAAATTACCACCAATAGCTTGCCCAGTTAAGATGATCCTGTTGTAAGATAGAAGATGATGGGTCTATATGATTATATATGTTCACTCTTGAATGGCTAAGTCTAGATCTAAGCCAATATCAGGATTAAGGCTGTTCTTGTTTAAACACAAATATTTTCAAATCAGTAAACAATTTCCTTGGCAACATAAGGAAAGAATAATGCAGAGTACCTTTTGATAAAAGTCTTCTAATGATACCAGTCATTAGAAAAACTTCCCTTCACTAAAAATTACATTACAAGCTGCCTTTTCCAGCATGCAAACAAAGAAATGCATGTTTACCTTACTACAGATCACCCTGAATTTCTACTTTTTTAGTTAAGTTACAGATAACTTAGCACATAACTCGTCT
Source organism: Pogona vitticeps (assembly GCF_051106095.1). Lineage (NCBI taxonomy): Eukaryota > Metazoa > Chordata > Lepidosauria > Squamata > Agamidae > Pogona > Pogona vitticeps. The sequence goes on along the minus strand of NC_135786.1, from coordinate 163,656,884 downwards.
GTGGAGAGACATGTTCTTTCCAAAACTGATAATTTCATGGCTCATTCATTTGATAAAAATTCAAACAGCCTTTTGCTATTTTCTGACAAGTGGTTACTAATGTTAATAAATCTTTGTTCCTCCACCCCAAAGTACAAGTGTAACGGATAATAGATTTTCCATATTATTGGGGATATGGCATTGCCTGTCAATTATACATCGAGCCAGGTTCAAGCTGTTACTTCTGTCTTCTGGAGTTGGAATCCAACTGGTAGTCCAAAGCAGATCCAAAAAATTAACAGAATTTATAATTATTAGAATTTTGTAAGGGATGTGGTGGCGCTGCGGGTTAAACCACAGAAGCCTCTGTGCTGTAAGGTCCATAGATCTGCAGCTGTAAGAGCGAATCCATGTGATGGAGTGAGCACCTGTCGCTTGTCCCAGCTCCCGCCACCCTAGCGGTTTGAAAGCATGCAAATGCAAGTAGACAAATAGGGACCACCTCGGTGGGAAGGTAACAGCGTTCCGTGTCTAAAGTCACACTGGCCATTTGACCACGGAAGATTGTCTTCGGACAAACGCTGGCTCTATGGCTTGGAAACGGGGATGAGCACTGTCCCCCTAGAGTCAAACACGACTGGACAAATTGTCAAGGGGAACCTTAACCTTTATTATATAAGCATTGAGATACCATTTAGCCATTGACTCATAGGTCTACTCTAGCATGGGATTTAGGCCAAAGGATTTACAGTTCAGGATCAGGCAATCTGGGAGACAACTTTCTCCCACCACCCCAATCTTTACGGAGGGCTTTATTTATCATACCACAGACTAGTTACGACTCATTTTGTTGTAGTGTGGAAAGGGCCTCTGTTGTGATGTCAACCATATGAAATGGTCTTTCCAATGAAATCAGAAGAGCTTCCCTTGCTAAATCTTTAACATGGGAAGCTCTTTGTGACATCACTTAAATACCCTGTGTTTACTCAGTGTTTTCCTGATTAACGAGTTCTCCTAGGTGTTAATGAATTGTTTTAATACATTTTCTTGTTTTTACTTTGACCCAATGAATTGTTTTAATACATTTTCTTGTTTTTACCAGAGCACTTCAGACCCTCCTGTCTTCCACTGCCTCCCAGAGTTGGGTCGGAAAGTCTGAGAATTGATAACTATTTTGGTTCTGATGAGTTAGGTGTAATAAGAAAACAAAATAAATGGATTTTCCTTTCAATGATGTGACAATTTTTGTTGACCAAATTTCTTATTTGTTTGAAAATTTGAAAATATTATATTAACTATTTAACCTGTTTTTATTTAATTCTTTTTAAAAAAATAACATTTTATTAGTTTTTCAGTCTACCGTGTTTCCCCGAAAATAAGACAGGGGAAATTTAATTTTTGCGCCAAAAAACGCAGTAGGGCTTATTTTCAGGGGATGTTTTATTTTTTCCCCATGTATGACAATCTACATTTATTCAAATACAGTCATGTCATCTTCTGATTGCTGCACAATGGTGGAGGGCGGTGTTTCACTTAACTAGGGCTTATTTTTGGGGTAGGGCTTATATTACGAGCATCCTGAAAAATCATACTGGGGCTTATTTTCAAGTTAGGTCTTATTTTTGGGGAAACAGGGTATCTGTTTCCCCGAAAATGTGCCTGTTAAACATCATATCATATGGGTTACTTATAATTATTTGTTTTTGCATCTTGGTGTCTTGTTGGTTGTCCCTTCAAAATCTTTACATTTTTAAAACATTGAACCAATCATGTATATATTTAAGTGTACAATATTGGCTACAGTCATAATATTGCTCTCATTTTGGTTTCAAATCTATCTAATTTAAAGCAATTTAACTTATCAACTTTGTACAGTATTTTATACCAATAATAGCTAAATAGGTTCCTAACACATAATAAATGGCAAGCAGTAGACTTGTTATTTCTGACAGGTGAGCGGACCACAGTTGCCTCAGCCACCAAGGGGCAATGAGGATTGCATCTATACCGTACTGGATTATCCTGGATACGATCCTGAGAAGGAGCGGTATCAGAGGAAACAGGTACGTTTGTTCTCCTGCCCACGGTATGAGAAACACGTCTCCCAGTGAGGAGATGTCAATGCCCGCCCTGGAGCAGTATCGGACACAGTTGTTGTTGAGGTGGGACGCGAACAGGTCCAACGTTGGATGTCCCCAGCGGTCGCACAGGTTGAGGAAGACCGTCTGGTCTAATGTCCATTCATGCATTCTGGTGGGGAGCCTGCTCGGGTGGTTCGCTAAAGAGTTGTCTATGGATGCGATATGGATTGCTTGTGGGAAGATGCTGTGGGAACGGCACCATTTCCAGGACCAAATGGTGAGCTGTAGAAGAGGTGGGGATCGAGTTCCACCTTGTCTGTTGATGTAGTGCATCACTGTGGTATTGTCTGTTACCAGTTGCACTGCGTGACCTTGGGTGCAAGGCAAGAAGGATTGGAAAGCCTTCATGACTGCTATCAGTTCCAGCTGATTGATATGGAGAGTCCTTTGGGTTGGAGTCCAGAGGCCGTGGACACGGAGGTCTTGGCAGTGTGCACCCCAACCTGAAGGACGGGCGTCTATGACGACCTGAATGGACAGGAAAGGAGGGTGAAACGGCCTTCCTTGGGATAAGTTGCTGGGTCTGGACCACCATCCGAGGCGTTGAGTGATGCGAGGTGGGATTTTGAGTTTCTTGGATTGTGGGTCTGTCACGGGATCGAACTGAGTGATGAACCATGATTGCAGGGGTCTGAGTTCGAGCCTTGTGTACGGTACCACCGCAGTGGTGGATGCCATCAGTCCTAAAACATGCTGAATGTAGTGCGCTGTAAGTGCTAGGCACGGTTTGAGTTTGCTCACAGCTGTTTTGATCTTGCAAATTCGCTGAGAAGGCAAGAATGCCTTTGTGCGAATGGAGTCCAGAGTTGCTCCTATGTAGGAGACTAGGTGTAAGGTAAAGGTAAGGGTTCCGGAAGGTATCAAATTGGACTTTTTTTTAATGTTGATCTTTAGGCCTAATTTGTTTAGGGTGCATAGAGTGAATTTTGTGGCTGTGAGAGCTTCTTGATAAGACTGGGCCACGAGAAGCCAATCGTCAATGTAAGGGAAAATTTTTATTTTCTGGGTTCATGGATAGGCGACAACTGGTGCCATGCATTTTGTAAATGTCCTGGGAGCCGTGGAAAGTCTGAATGGAAAGGCAGTGAACTGGAAAGTTTGGTGGTGGAACCGGAACTAGAGGAATTCTTGGTGAGATGGGTGGATGGATATATGAAAATACGCATCCTGTAGATCGATGGCGACAAACCAGTTTCCCTGTGACAAGAGGGGAAGAATGGAGTCAAGGGTGAGCATACGGATTTTTTTGTGGAATATGTACCGGATGAGGTCTCTTAGGTCCATAATGGGTCTAATGCCTCCGTCCTTCTTAGGGACTGCAAAGTAGTGGGAGAAAAAACCATCGATGCTGTCAGATGGGATTTGGACTATGGCCCCTTTGGATAGCAGACAAGCAATTTCCAAATGAAGTGGTGTGGAAAATGGGGTAGGCTTGATTGAATTTGATGGGGGAAGACAGGAGAATTCTATCCTGTACCCATGCTGGATGATACTCAGGATCCATGTATCAGTAGTGATGTTTCTCCATTCATGTAGGAATGGAGAGAGTGGTGTAGAAAAGGTAGAATTATGAGAATTGCTTACCCCTATTCTGAGTCTTATGAAAGGACTGCTTGGGGCTGCAGAATCATTGTTGTTTAAACAGCGGTGTCTCAGACTGCTGGGTCTGGTAGGTACGGTCTTGTTTTTGTGTACTGTACTGCAGAGATTGGTACTGAGTGGATGATTGGTACTGCGGTTTTCTATATGCTTGTTTTTGGTACCTATACGGCTGGTATGGTATGTAAGATTTCGCTGTCCATCACATTTTATGGATATTGTCCATAGTCTAATTGGTTTTAGAGTTGAACAGTCCTGTAGCATTGAAGGGTGGTTCCTCAACCTCGGTTATGGTGTCTTCAAGGACGTTGGGTGTTCTAAGCCAGGTGTGGCGTCTAACAACAAAAGCAGTGAGTCTGGATGTAGAAGTGATATTAGCTGTGTGTTTTGCAGCAAATCGCTGTTGCCTGGTAAGAGTGTTAGCCTCTTCATAAACGTTAAGGGCTTCTGCTTTTGCAAGGTTAGGCAGTGATTGCAGTACTGGAGCTATCTTGTCCCACAAGTGCTTCTGACAGGCGCCCATGGCGGCTTGGTGGTTAGCACTCTTGGTCAACATTGCGGCAAATGAATGCAGCTTTTTCCCAAAGGTGACTGATTTCCTTCCGCCTCTGTCAACAGGTGTAACTGGTGATCTGGTACGGGATTTGTGCTGAGTAGAGTCAGCCCCAATAAAATTGGATGAAGGGTACTTGGTCAGAAAGTCAGAGTCCGAACCATGAGCCTTACAGTGGTGCTCAAGCTTGCGCGGCACCTGTACCAGTATAGGAGGTTTGTCCCAAGAAGATTTTACAAGTTCAAACAGAGCAGGAATGAGACAGACTAGGAGGAGAGGCTCTGTCCTGCTCCACATCATGGGGGACAGGGTCCCGTTGTTGTTGAGGCATCTGAGCATCAAGCTGCAGAGTTTTCGCCAACTGCATAACAAGCTGTGCAGAAGATGAGAAGTCCTCTAACAAGGGCTGAGATGACGAGCTTGGGGCGGCAGTATCAGGGGCATCAGAGCCGCTGGACACCGTAGATGGATTAGATGACTGTGCGGCGATCGAAGGAGAACGCCTTAGTACTGAGTCTTCTGGTACCATATCCACGTCCGACTGGGTGGAGTGGGAGAAGGGCACGGTATCGTGAGCATTAGGACCAGGGTAAAGCGACGTAGCTCGAACTGAAGAGTGTCTACCATGGTACCTAGCGCGCTTGGAAAGTGCTGTAGGTACCGAGGGAAATTGCCTCTTGCGAGATGGCATAGAGAATTCCTGTTGAGCATGTGGCTGACACAGGATAGAGGAAGCCAAAGCATGGTGCCACGATACTTGCGCCTGAGGCTCCGACTGACAGATGTAGCCTTGGTACGGATACTGTTGGAACGGAGCATACTGTGGTAGTCCTTGTGGATGGTACCCATCACCTCCATCCCGAGGATGGTAGAGATCAATATTTTTGCACTTTGCAGTACGCTTCCTAGAAGATTCATGATCAGACTCCTGTTCAGATGGAAACTCAGTATCACCCCGCCCTGAGTATCAAGGGCATAGATGGGCAATGGCCCGGCTGGCGTCTGGCTCAGCCTCAAATCGGCCCGAGTTTGGCAGCATGCACATATTGTCCTGAGCCATCATGGCTGAGGGAATGTGCTCCTCTGTATCAGAGAGTCCAATTGCTGCCCCCGAAGACTCCTCGAGCAATATCGAAGGAGGAAGAGGGGGTACAACAGGCAATTCAGCCAGTTTCTTCACCGTCTTAGGCTCATCGGTAGCTTTGTTTTCCGCAGGGCGACAAAGCGATTTGGCTTTTGGCGGTTTGGAAGCGTGCTGAGCCTTAACCGGCCCAGAGACAGTAGGCAGCGGTTGATTGGCCGAAAAGTCTTGTTTAGAAGCCTCAGCACTCAACGAGGACAGTGCTGAGAGGGCGGCACCTTCCATGTTTGAAGACAGAGTCCTTTTGTAAAGGAAAGCTCAACGTCTTTGGCATAAAACTTAATTGCTTGCTTTGAAAAAAAACCTTTGCAAGGAGAGCAAGACCAATCTTAAAACAACTTTCCAAGACAAAAACATTTATTGTGTACGTCTGATAAGGGAGTAGACGACACACTAGTTGAGGCCCCGAGGGGCCATAAACAAGGGAAAAAAGGGAATAGTTGATGGGGGGGGGAACCCGACAGAACACAAAAGCAACTCAAAAAAACAGTAAGTTCTGTCGAACAACCGTTAAAGTAAGATAAAGTAAATAATAAAACAAAGAAAAGAGGTAGCTAACTAGCTAAGTACTTAACGGTCGATAGCTCTGCTCTTCCTATGTCCTACAGGAACGGTGGAAAAAGAGGAACTGAAAGGAAGATCGAGGAGGCGGGGCTTATATACCCCACGGGGGGAGCTAATTGACTCTTTTTTCTTAAGCTCTAGAATCTTCCCGACGTTCCTGAGCAGGCGCAGGATAACCCAATTGTTGGCATTCACAGAGACCACTATGAAGAAACAGAATGGTTTGTCTTTGGCAAGTGTCAGACATTTTACCGGTATTTTCCTGTCTGTTCAATCCATCTGCACAACACAGCATGCAGAAAAATGGATTAGGTTCATATTAAGGATGAGTAAAAATAGGAGGAAGAAGTTTGGATAATTTTAGATATGTAAATGACACTATAATGTAGCAGAAAATCACAACTGTTGAAGAAGGTTAAAGAAGAAAATGCAAAAATAGGATTATGGTTCAACATTAAAAAGATAAAAATCATGAGAGCAGAAGAATTACATAACTGTAAACTTGTCAATTAACAAAATAGAGATTGCTAAAGATTTTCTGTATCTTGGCTCATTTATCAAGCAAAATGGAGGTTGTAGATAAGAAATCAAAGGAAGACTGGAGTTCAGAAGGGCAACTATGAAGGTCGGAGAAAGTGGACTTGTCCATAAAAGCTCATATTAAAATCTAGCAGTTAGTCTTTAAGGTAACAGAACGTTTCTGTCTTCTTTTTTTATTATTATTGGTTTTGCCTGATATGTAGAAAATGGGAAAAATCCTCATCTCTAAGGAACTAGAGATGAAATTTACAATAATACATACTATGACATCCTGAATTATTATGTTCAGATTTAAAACTAGACAGTGAAGAAAACTAAGAAGGAAAAATTGTTTTATTTAAACCTCGTTTTGGAAAATTGCTCCACAGATACAGTAATGTGTAAGAAAGGCAAATAGGTGGGTTCTGGAACAAATGAAAACTAGATGCTAAAATGACTAAACTGGGGCCTTGGACTTGAGACCCAGGATGAAAGGATGCAATGGAGAAAGCAATAATGCCAGAAAGAGTTAACGGTAGCAGGAAATGAGGAAGACCTAACATGTAATGGGCTGACACATTAACTGAAGCCACAGCCTTTAATTTGTAAAATATAAGCAGTTCTGTTAATGATAGAACTTTTTTAAGGTCATTAATTGAAATGGTCAGATTGAGTTGGAAATGACTAGACTGTACATAATAACACAGTAAGTTACAAACAAGACAATCCTTCAGTAAGATGACATGTTTTTCCTTGGCTGGACCTTACAGCTAATTTTTTCCAATTATTTAAAATTTATATTATTAGCTAGCAAGTTCTACTCTGCCTTCAGCTGAACCACAGAGCAGACACACTTCTCAACACTGAAAATTGGGAAGAAGATAACATCTGTAATCTAATAAAGAGAGGGAAATGAAAAGGAAAACTGGATGACACCAGTGGTGTGACCTTGTAATACAAGAAAGGAAAGAGAGTCTTTGTAGTAGTGAAGATAGAAGAGGACAAAATGCAGCCATGTATCTAGAAAAAAGACTTCCTTAGTCTGGTGCCTCAAGATGTAGCTGGACCACAACTCCAGCCAACACATCCAATGGTAAAAGATGATGAGAATTATAGTTCAAAGGATGCTAAATTGGCAAAGGCTGACCTAAGACAAACAGCATTTCTCCGAGGATAGCTATTTTGGCAGAATATTCAAAGCTTCCAATTAGGAAGTTTACTCCTGAATGTCTTCAGGAGTAAACTTAAGACCTGGTTATTTGGGCAGGCTTTCCCTCCTACCGTATCTTAAATTCTGTATTTTTGCCATCTTGGATTCATGTATATGTTTATTGGTTTAACTGTTTTTCAATTTGTAATGCAGCCCAGAGTAGATCTTCGGTCTAGATGGGCAGGGTAGAAATCAATCTAATAAATAAATAAATAAATAAATAAATAAATAAATAAATAAATAAATAAATAAATAAATAAATAAATAAATAAATAAATAGACAGACAGACAGACAGACAGACAGACAGACAGACAGACAGACAGACAGACAGACAGACAGACAGACAGGTGAGCAGATTCTAGAAACATTTTATTGGGAGTGGCGATGTTTGGAAAAACTGCAGCTATATTCAAAAAGATCACAGCATAAGCTGTATCGTGACATGTACTCAACACACACTGGCCTCCTCTAAATATTCTTAAGATTTCAATGGCCACAGACCTGAGATACATGGTATATGTGCAGAGATTCTAGGCACGCTGACTGCCTATGATATCATTCTCTCCAGCATGGCCTGCGCTCCCCAAGCCAAACAGTTTCTGGTTTAGACTGTTAGCCCATCATCTCACATGACTGAGACCTATAGCAGGAATGCCTTTCGAACTGATTTCAGTGCATTCCTCAAGGATATACCTGGAACATGTGGCTCCTGATTTTGAGATGGTGGGCTGTAAGATCATCTGAACAATAACGCAGAGAGACAATGAAGGTCAGTTTAGCAAATAGCAATGCACATTGAATTAAAATAACCAGCTTCTTCTACAATGGTGCAAGGTGAGGGGAAAGGAGAGCCATTATTAAGTACTGTAGCAAGTAAGTGTTGCTAGGTTTCCTCATGCTCCATGTCACTGAGACATTTGTCAGTCAAGACAATACTGCTGCATGGCAGTAAAACGTGAGAGAAAACCTAGTCACAATAAGTGCTCATACATGCATGAGCTGTCTTCATTAAAGGTTAAATCTATGAATTGCCTTAATGCCTTTCATTAGGAATTTACTTTTAACATAAGTAGGCTAACGTTCTGCTGGACCAACACAACTGATATCTGCAAATTGATCATGTTCTTTTTACCTCACAGAAAGTTTCAGTAAAAAAGAAAGACAAACATTTTGAAATCAATGTAATGAAACTCTGTACAATTTAAAAACCTTTTGTGGATTTAAGTCCCTCCCAAGAATGTGTTGCATAAACCTGAAGACTCTGTGTGTTAATGTTTGTAAACACACAAACATATATGAAAACTGTCATGTGACCACCATGCCTGGAAACATGGCTATCAGTAGATTTAGAAAGCTCAAATTCAGTTCATAAGGCATAATTTTTAAAAAATTGCATGAGATATTCATAAAATGAAAGGGATGCCCCCTCCTTATGCCTGTAACTCTCTGATAAAGGAAGGACATGGCTTTCAAGATGGATTGTGCATATTTTTAGGAAATCACATCATCTCCTGCCAGAGTTAATTTGATAAAATACTGCGCTCTTTCAACATACCACGGAAGATGGAAGATTGATGTATTAGCAAAGAGCTAGTCCCAAGCTATAATGAGTGCTTTACATTAGCAAAAAGCAACATGATCTAACTGTTTCCTGGGAAACAGCCTTCTCGATATATATTGGTAAACCTTCTGGGAATAGAACTGCAGCTTCTTTTTCCTAGCAAACACTTCCAACATTACTTATTCAGCATCACTTCATGCAACACCATTACTTCAGTTGCAACTATACAGGTAATAAAAGGCAAAGATTATTGAATATGCTTACAACTTTTTAATTCTTGACAAAGAAGCACACATACTACAGTAATTACATTTCTTTTTGTGGCTGCACACACTTCTCAATTCTGTAAAAATCTGAAGCAATATACTGGATTATAGGATGAAAACAAACTAGGAAGTTCACCTGGCTAGTTGTTTTTCTCTGATTTAAAACTCATCAGGAAACAGTAAGTACTTGGGATGAGCCCTAATAGCTGGGTAGCAAAATTGCCCCACCAGGGCACTTAACTGATACAGTGATACACACATACAGACACACAGCACTGGCAGTAGCACTTATACCTACAATTCTGTATTCTGAATGTTTTAATATGCATACTAATTCCTTATAGTAGCTCTCAGGAACAGATACTCCCCAGGACACTGTAGACTCACACAGACCGAAGCCATCATTCTGCACTCCTATGCTCACAAACAGCCCTCTAGCCGTATTGGCCTCTAGGACAGCAATGGATAACTTCAATTAGATATGGTCACAGGAGATTTGCACATTGACCCTGTTTCCAATCCATGATCAGAAATGAAGGGCTCATCCTGCTCCTTACCATGCTGCAATGGGAAGCTTTTACTGATGCCAATGGAGGCTTTTAAAAGGTTCTTAGCAGCAATAATGGCATTTTAGGAGGGTCACTGCTGAGGAGGAAAGAACTAACCCACCCTCTGAAAGGCCACCCCTTCCGTGGGGCAACTGCATTCCCACGGTGCAGAGCTTCTTTGCAAAGGGGTTGCCTTCTCTCTCTCTCTCTCTGTATGCATGCATACATGTTGTGGGGGGAGTATATCTTAATGACTCAGTTTGGGCAATCACAATGGAGGCCAAATGCCAGCAGTGGGGTTGCTCTGCCCACTGCTGGTACACAGACCCCAACTCTTTGAAGTGGTTCAGTTCTTGGGATGAAATATGTTCTCTCTACTCATGTTGTAGAATCCAGAGGGAAAAGTTTGCCTCCTTTCCCCATTAGTCAACTCAAGTGATTATGGCTGCGAATAATCATGCTGGAAACCAGACATGCCTATGTTTACCATCCTGCCATGCCTTGGCCTCTTTTCAAGCCAAGACATACTTTTGGCTCAGGGCCTGTTGGAAACACTTTGCAGAACAATCTTTCAGACCTGCGCTGACTTGGATGCTGTTGTTCATACAAACCAATGGCCTTTACTTGTCCAAAGACAATGGATATTTCTGCTGTTTTTGTTTTGCAGCGGCGGCGACCTGAGGGGGGGGTTGGCAAGAGCCGGGTAAAATAAAATACAAATTAAAATTCCTGTACATTTCATTTTTGGTTTTTAGGTCCTCCCTGAGCTTTTTGTGAAGCCACACTGGCCTTTTTTGCCTCCTCCCACGTTTTTTTTTCTTGTTGGAATTGTTTGTAGTTGTGCCTTTAGAATTTCTTTTTTTAGAAGCTCCCACCCTTCTTGGACTCCTTTTCTTGTTAAGATCTCCTGATGTTTGTGAAAAGATAGTAATGTTATTTACAAAGTAATGTGCATTCACCATAAAGCATGGAAGTGACCAAGTTTCTTTAACTGATTGCTGATAATGTTACACCCCAATGTTACAATATAGATAAATAGTAATAATACTCTTCCCACATTCTCTTTCAACTTTGATGCCCTTTTCAAGCTGACTGGCAGCTTGGGTGCTGATCCTTGAAAAGTTCATAGAGCGGAGAAGGAAGTGGGTGTAACAACCTGTTCCTTTGGACAAGCTCACATGACTTCTGAATGAAGGGACTAAAAAACAACTACTGTTGACCCCTGGCAATAAGGGGGCAGTGAGGGAGCCACAGAGCCTTTGGGGTACAAAGGACGATTTTCACAGGCACTTTTGCCACTACAAAAACTCTGCTGGAGACACCAGCAATAAAGGATACCTGATACAAATCTTCATACTAGATTAATCTTTATTCTTAATAATATTGTTTCAGGCATTTCTATGCCTCAGTTACACCACAATCCTGTTTAGGGATGCTTTAAAGCATGGAAGGGAGCATGCCAGGCCCACCTTTCCATTGTCTCATAATCATGGAAATACAATACAAAGATGGTGGGACTGAGTGGCAGAGTACTGCAGCTAGGAAGACCCTCCACATCAGCCACTCTCTCCCATATAGATATTGGCTCATGTGAAGAGAATACTGAGATACAGCATCCCCCCTCCTTCTGATAGTCACATTTCTATAATTGAAGAGATAGCAGAAGGATGAAGAGTTGGCAAATTCCACCAAACGTGTGGGCTTGGCACCCTTCAAAGTATGACTATAGTGTGGGTCTTCTAATGACACCGCAAATACAGCACCCAATAACATATACATTCTATATAAATGGTACCTAATATTATAAACAAACAAACACTTATCTTTGCAGTAAAATATGCACTCAAACACATTTATACGTGTCAAAATACATATAACCTTTAAAGTACACTTATGAGAGTGACTGATAAACACAAGTATTTAAGCTAAATGCTTCAGCTTTTACCTTCTTCAGTTGCTCTGATAAGAGCACTTCTGCCATTAAAGTACCATACATATATAATGGATAATAATGTATTAATTTAACAGTTATTGGCTGAAATCCTCTTGTGCTGCTCTTCCTACATAATCAGAATGCTATCACTGGCAGTGGCAAATTGCCATTGATTCAGGACTTTTGTGATTTTTGGGGTGTGCATGGCTTGTATACAATGCAATGAAGTCACAGGTACCCCAAAATCACAAAAGGTATCCTTTAATCAGAGGGAATATGGACCCCCAAGTTGTGAACCTCGCCCTTCATGGTGAGAGTCAGCCCCCCAAAAGTGGAAGTTTTCCAAACCACCAAGGCCGGGGCCACCCACCCTCAGACCTCCGTCTTGTCCGGGTTCAGCCTCAGTTCATTCACCTGCATCCATTTCAATACGGCCTCCAGAGAGGGCTGAAGGGATGAAACGGCATCCACTGTTGTTGGAAAAAAGGAGATGTAGAGCTGGGTGTCATCAGCATACTGATGACAAGAAGCCCCACACCCCCTGATAACCTGACCCAGCGGCCTCATGTAGATATTAAACAGCATGGGGGAGACCGCCTAGAGTGGTCCGGTGGGCCAGATAGGCGGCGTATAAATTAAATAAATAAATAAATAATCGAGCCCTACAGAACCCCACAATTGAGATTCCACTCTCCCCAAGGTTTACTCTCTGAGGACGGTCCTCCAAGAAGGACCAGAGCCAGGCAAGCGACAGACCACCAATTCCCAACTCGGAGAGCCTCCCCAGGAGGATACAGTGGTCAACAGTATCGAAGGCAGCTGAGATACCGAGAAGGACCAACAGAGACATTTTGCCCCCGTCAGCCTCCCTCAGCAGGTCATCAAACAGGGTGACCAGTGCTGTTTTGGTACTGTGGTGCAGCCTGAATCCCGACTGAAATGGATCCAGGGCATTGGTCAACCAAAAGGGCTATCTATCTATAACATATGTGAGGATTATATTAATTGTGTGTGTGTGTGTGTGTGTGTTTTGTATACATGTATATAATAAGTATTAATAATACCCAATTACAGTTCACCAGTAGAGGTCAGCAACAATAAAATCCTTAAATTCAGTTTGTTTTCAGTATTTCACACATACATACAGTACTTATGAACTGAACATATGCTTGTACAATTTAAGATCAAACTTGTATAAAGTTGTTCTGCTTGGGTTTAGCAAACAAACCAACTAACACCAACAAAAACACACGATTATCAACAGTTTTGCTAACCTTAAATGACCTTAACAGGAGGTTCACTTTTGTGGAGAACACACATTTTTCCTGCTCTATTAATAAAATGTAGGTGTGAACAGTATGTGTGTGCATGTGAGAAAGCATTTCATTGCAAGGAACATAAATTACAGAGCTACTGTTCTCAGCAATCACCTCTTAGAGCTATGATAAAATGCTCAGAAAAATCAAAGATCTTTGTCAAAGAAATTTTTTACCTATAAAGGATGTCAAAACTCTAGCTTAGAATGACAATGGCTTTTAACAAGATATGATCAATGTATAACAAAGGCCCGAGCAGAGATTGGAAAACATATGTGTTTGAACATAGCTCCCAGAATGTCTCAGGAAATATGCCTGGAGGCCATACTGAAAAAGAGGTTGTGGGAGATGCAATTCAGACATATAACTTTACCAGGCTTTGGGCTTGAGAATGGGGGGAAAAAACCCAGTCACTTAATTTCACAAAATATGCACTTCAACACTATTTTTTGGTGTAAGAGGCCCAGATTCCAATCATTTGCTCTTCTCTGAATCTAAATGTTTGTGTGTGGAGGCGGTGGTGGGGGGGAACTACACTGACAAGTAATATGGGAATTGCTCCAGGATGGGGATGGTCAGATCTGTACTATATTCTACTGACTACATGATGTACAAGTCAAAGAGATTTGGCGAGGTGGGGAGAGAAGCAGCCAAGGGGCATTTTTGCAGGAATTTCTGTTCTCCTCAACTGAGCATTATTTGTCTCCAAACAATTTGTTAAAAAAAGGATTGGTGCTAATGCTGGAACAAAATTGCATTAGAGCACCTAGAAGACCAAAGGGAAAAAAGAGAGGAGGGGGGAGAAGGAGGAAATTGGTTACAGAAGAAGCTGCATTAACAAGCTGCTAGCAAGGACAGACTGGCAATTTCCTCATGTTTATCTACTGACTCCTCTCTGGATGGCTAAAGCAAATTCACTTGGAGAAACCTGATTTTCCAGGTCCAAATTCATAGTGAATCTACATATATTTCTTCTGCTGTGTAGTTGCACTCTAACACCAACTCTTTGAGCAGGTTACAAGCAATCAGTTTAACCTACCTCATAAGGGGGTAGTGACTGAGGCTAAATTGCTGCTTCCAGTTCGTCACATTTCCCTGTTTGTTTAGTGAAGACAGGTAGGAGAGAAATAACTACAGTTACTGGTCCAATGTAGTGATTGTACTAATTTCTCTATGGAACATTAATGCTGTACTAAGTTAGAGGCGGGCAGTTTCCCAGGGACAGGAGTTGTATTATGCCACCACCTTAATTTACTGAAGTGAACACTCTATTGTCACACTATCACATTTTGTTGCTACACTGCTAAATCATGGTGATGTAGTGGCAAAAAAAGCTCAGTTGTCTTTAAGAATAAAGTTCAAGGTGCAATATGATTTGCTCTAAAGCAAAACTGTGTTATACAATAGGCTCTGTCTCATGAAAGCAGAATGTAATTCAGCTGTGGCAAACTTTTAAGGTATAGGAGGAAGCACTTTGAATTCCCTTGCTAAAATTTTGAGATTTTATATATATATAAACAGCAGTGTACTCATGATTGTAACAATGTTGTCCATTACCAAATATTCTGAACATACTCCCATGGTTAGAAACACCTCTTGTACCTCCCTCAATTTCCTAATGTGCTTGATTAACAAAATCAGAGCAAGCAATTTACAATTCTCTGCAAACCTCCTTATAAGGTACTTTGCAGACTTATTCACAGGTTTATAACCATCAGTTACATAACTTTAATGCTGTAGAAAAAATTAAATGCATCTGTAGCACAAAAAAAATTAAAAAGTACATATCACTGCTCACAAGTTGGCAATCCAAGAGGCAGATAGGCAAAACACAGAGAGGGAGACTGAATCAATTAATGGAATAAGTGACAAATCACTGTGTTCCTGAAAAAAACATGAATTATTTAGCCTTTCAATTTAAACAGAGACACTAAAAAATGACTGAAGATTACTGCTTCCCAACCCACCATATAGTGATCAAAAGAAAAGGGAAGTTTCTTACTGAGAATTCCCGTTCCCTGTAGTCTTATTCACTTTTCAGTTGCTAGGGCAGTATGTTTATCCAGCACAACAGGGGAGGAAGACAGCCCCTCTCCTTCCACTGTAGCTGTGCTCATACAAAACTGACAGATCTGACGAAGGAAGATTTCTTTGTCTACACATGAAGGCTCTCCATGCAAGCCAGAACCTTGATTTCCAGGTGTCTTCTCTCAGATGGAAGAGCCTTCACATGTAGATGAATCTCCCTCTTTTCAGATCCATTTCTGAGGGGATAGCTCAGAGCCTTCTGAACAGCACTCTTTCCTGAGTAGCAAGCAGAGTCAAATTATGTAAATACTATTCAAGAGGAAAAGGACCTATCCTGCTCTTCCATGTTAAGACCACAAAAGCAAAAGCTACAGCTCATTCTTTAAAAAGGGTCAGGTACAACAGAAACAATCCTGTGAATTTATTAATCCAAAGAACCTCAGGGTTGCTTTTTGCCTCCTGTATTGAGTGAATGCTTTGAAAAGCTCCAATGGAGGTTTCTTACAGCCTTCTTATCTGATCTGAAAGTGACTAACATGGATTAGACAAAGTGAAAGTCTACTGAGAGTCCACTCACACAACAGCGCAGACTGTAGCACAAGACACTGCAGAAGAAGATAACCACTAGTGGGGGTTTCGGCAGTGAAGGAAGCACTGCCTCGTATGACAGCAATGCCTCACACTTTGGGCAAAATAAAGTCAGAATCATAGAGTCTGTTTCTTGCCTATCAACAACTATAGAAATATTAATAATAATTTTTAGAAAGAAGATTACTCAAAAACAAGTGGAAGGAAATTTAATTACTATGTAAAACTAGAACTAGCACAAGAAGTTCACAATGTATGACCTCCTGTTTCAAGCAAAGAGAAGGGACCAATGAAATAGATTCAAGCTACAAAACAGGCTTCACTCTTTTTAAACAGGTTTTCAAAGAAGCAACCACATTAGTCTGTGCAAGCATATCTAGACAATAGCAAAAACAAAAAACACATTAAAATGTTGTGATACTTGTTTATATTTCAATGTGTTCTTTTGGGGCTACAACCACTTATTCAGACAACTGGTTTTTGGTTTTATCTGGATATACTTTTTTTTTTTTAAAGAAGATGTGCACTTTCAAGTGGTAAATGATGTATGTCTGTCACAGCATGCTATTTTCCTCAACCGTGTATTTTTCCATTTATCATGCTTTCTTTTGGGACTGGTCGCAGGAAGATAAACAAGGGATTAATTTACAAGACTGGTTTCTAAGGCATATTACTGCGGGAGGGAAAACATGTTCATTTTGGCAGGGGATAACTTTCAGAAATTTGAAGGGTCCACACTTAGCCTAAGGCTAACATTTTAAAATGTAGGATTCTAAAAGCCAGAGAGAGAAACATAAAAGCCAAATTATTTTCAGTGGCGAATAACACAGTGGCTGAAATCCTGTTGCTTAGTGGAATACAATGCAACTAGAGTAGGCCCACTGAAGCTGTGGAAATTTAGTGAACTAACCCCTCCATAAATTTCATTAATTCAATGGTCCTACTCTAGTCGCAACGTACTGTGCTAAGCAACAAGAATTCAGCCAGTATTGCAGAACTGCAAAGAAGAACAGATGCAAAGATCTACCAGCATTGGATGCTTTGAGGCATCCTTCTCGATCATGGTCGATGTATTAAATACACATACTGTATAATGCATCCAACAAACAGGCCTAACCAGTTTTACGAAATGATTTACTACTTGCATCTTATCAGAGCAGGCCTCTCAGCTCTAAAAACCATCAAAGCACTGAAACAATTCTATTGTTTTTGTTATAGTGCTCAGTTATGGGAGTTTCTCTGTTAGATACCAAACACATTGAGAATAGGTCACCTAAATACAATATCTGCAAGCTTCTGGAAAGCATCCTGTATAATCTTTAGTGATCAGTGCTTTCCTTATATAAATCAAGCAGGATTAAACATGCCACAGGAGCTTTGCTTCATCCAGACATAATTAAAATCAAACAACCAGCACAGCCAATAAACCAGTAACCTGTTATCCCAGCATTGCAGATTGTACCACTTCACCTAAGTAAATTTAATTCCCTTTTCCAAGACAGGAAATAAACTATTCTTTTCCTCAAGTGTTGACATAAAATCCACAGAGATACATTAATGCAATCCAAATTATGTCCAAGTCCCCACATACTGCCCATGGAAACCAATTTGTTAAAGGGACACATGGATGTGTGAAGCCCAAGGGAAAACTGAGATGCAGAGGGCTGGGAAACTGCATTTATACTTTCTCAGCAGACCAAGTTGAAAACTCCATCCCACCTACTCAAGGCTGCCCTATCTTCCTGCCTCCTGAATGGATGGGAATGGGCTGTTGGTGAGAAAACATTCTGTTATAGCTGTGGCTGCTGCTGAAAGTTAACCAGCCACCACAAAGAAGGATAAAATGGCTGCAGTACCATAAACCAGTCCCCTAGTGAGTTGGGGAAGAAGTGGGCTTATCAGAATATAAACAGACGGCAATAAAAACATCCACGTGGAATGATGATCATCAATGTGCGAATACAGAAGAACTATAGCCAGGAGATCCAGATACTGTTTCACACTGTTGTTGATAGCTCAACCAAGTAAGTTTTATGTAAGGGACATAGTGGATTGCTTCTTCCTTCCTTCCTTTATTTATTTATTTACTTATTTATTGCTTCTTTTTTGTTTTGTTTCTTGCCTGAAGTTCTATTCAATAGCTATGAAGCAGAAGAAAAGGACAGGGAAGACAGATTGTTCAATTAAACAAAGATCTCTAGATAAAAGTTACACAGATAAGTAATGTTCTGAAACTCTATGAGTAGGAATTCTGCACTGTAATTTGTAATATCATGATGCTTGAGCTTGTGCAAAGGCACCACAGTATATACTAATACTGTAGTACCCTTATTATTAGATTTTCTGCATGGTTACATAAGCCTGTAAAAAGGTTTTTTTTTAAAGATATAAATGTTTCAAGATGATACTCTTGCAGTTTTCATGAAGCCTTTCATAATCTAAGGATTGCTGGCAATAAAGTATCAATTTTAATTAGAATTAGAAGAGTTATTTTGGGTATTTTAAAAAATGCTAATAGGCAAATGAAGCAAATATATATTTAATATAAAGATTTTGTTTTGTTTTGTTGCTAATTTCTACCATTAGTTTAAGCTAAGAAAACTGTGCATACCTGTTTGTCTGCACAGTAGACCAATTTTGCCCCTCATAGTATCAGGTTATACAAATGGATACCTTTAAAATAAAGAACAATATTATATGGCAATGTGCATATAAGGTATTATGTGTCTGTTTGTCTTTCGGAGCCGTAACTCCATGAAACCTAGAAAACTGAAAAATTGATATGTTTACATAGGGAGCACTAGGTGTTCACAGCTGGAAGCTATTTTGGTTTTAAAATGCATTGATTAATTTCAATTAATATGAATACATAAGTGTGTCTCAAGCCTTTGGTACCATCTTCAGTCAGTAGGTGACAGATTTCCATAGTCAGCACGTAATTTAAAGTTGTGGGGTACAGTCTGAGAGACAAATTAAAAGAGTTCCCCCTTTCCTTAGCTGTAAGGTAGGTCTCCTTCATGGACCAGACTTCTTCCTCACTGGGTGTGGGCAGACCTCTTGCTCAAGGGTCATAAGGGTGTACCATGGCAGTGAGCATGCCTAGGGATCTCAATAGTCATGGTTTCAAACAGAGAGGCACAAGAAGATGTCCAGATGTAACAGCTGCATAACACTTCATCAGAGCCAGAATGAACATGGGGGGGGGGAGGTGTCAAACTTCTCAAGCTGAGAAGCCTTCTCTATAAGAGACCTAAGAGCTTGCAGATAAATCCTTGTCAAGTGAAGGCATGTCTAGGTGGCATGCTGAGAAATGCTAGTGATACTGGCCTCACTCAGTGGGTGGCGGAACAAAATGGCTACCTCTGACAGATGAATAATACTGCTTGAAGACTTTGGTGTATCAGATTTAGGACTATTTGAACTGCTGTGAAGCTGTGCAATTTTCAAGTAGTTTATAGAAAGGTCTGATCAAGAAAAAAGAAATCATAGAGAAATTGCCAGTTCTTCCAAGCACTGCAAATTCCACCTATGTTTCCTACTGGGCACTATGTAGGCCTTTCTATTTACTCTGCAAGTAGCAGTAATTTGCATTCTATTTTAGTAGACATGTTACTTTTCTGAACCATAACTCGGGGCAGCATCAAACACTACACATATACACTAAAATGTTCATTCATATTCATAATGTCATGTTATAAATAAAGAAATCTATTTCTTCACAGGTATTTAGGGTACAAAGGCCTAATTATCAAATAATTTTCATGCTGAAATAAACAGAAACACATCTGATGTGCTGGTGCTGCACTGGAAACATGGCATTAATTTCACTTAATTTGGAGACCCTTTCAAAGAACTAATCACAAATAATAGGAAAGGCTTCCACACTGCTGAAACAGAAAGCAAGGAGCCTAAAAGACTTCAGGATCTCCTGACTGTATGAGCATAGACTGTTGATTCAGCTAACAACAATGCTTGACTCAACAACATCAGTGAACACATAATAAACCTCAGTATATGTTCCAGAGTATGAGAAGCCATAGCTGACTACTGTACAATGCACAAAGGAGTTTCGCCAGAACCTAGAACTACAGTACATCAATACAGATATAATACAAAATATTATTTTCTCTTTCGTGTTAAGGTTGATTAAAGAAAAAAATCAAGTACAATTTATTTACCTAATGCCACTGATTTATTTTTGTATATTTTCTCATTCCCCAAATTAAAAAGGGAAACCTTTGATTTCTTTAAACTAAAAATGAATACCTTTGATACCATGGACACATAGTAAAAATCAATACGGTACCATCTCATAATAAAGTTTAGCATTCAGTGTCCTTCAGTCCTATTATGTTTCTGTCCTATCTCTCTACTTACACCACTTGAAAAGGAACAACCAAACTTCTAGATAAAAGCAATATTGTTTGGTTCTTTTGAGAGTAAATTTGTGTGCAAGATAACTGTACAAAATAGCAAAGCAACAGTATACTTTGACCTTTCTCAATAGCAGAGGGTTACTTGCTGTAAAGACAAATTGTTCCTCTGAAGCCAATTTGAAAATCTGTATAGTTCAGCTTACTCTTTTTACATACTGAAAGCTGTAACAGAAGACAAAGAGGCTAAGATATTTTACTTGACTATGGCAAGAAATATTTCCACAGCGAGTTCTGTAGCAAAACAGAATCACTGCCTTCTATCAGATAAGCGCTCATTTCATTCTTGCAATACTTCTAGCATGACTTTTATGACTAAATCCTGTTGAAGACATAAAGAATGCTGGTTAAAAACGTGCTTTTCCAGTGAAAACACAAGGCTTTAGTTGGAAGATTCAAAGGAGACTGTTCAGTACAAGTACTTTTCTTTTAACTAAAGAAAGAAAACTAGTGTGTTGATATGAATTGCCTTGGCCTGAGCTTCCAAAGCCCTCAATTATATACATGCTATTCTATAAAACAGGCTCTTCTATATTGTGTCTGAAACTTACGTTAAGACTGTCTTACTCTTAACAGAATGTGTTAAACAATAATCAAAAAGTTCTCAGAGCTCCCTTTTTAGGATTTTTGTAGTTTGGAAACAAGCTGTTTTAAAATTCTTGCATCACATGTTAACAATGCTGGTACGAAGGGGGCAGAATTTGCATTAAAGAGGCTGGTAAATACTGTTAATGTTGCTATAAGGACAGATTAGGGCATTTAAGTGGATGTTGTTTAACACTTTCTAAGATAGATAGATAGATAGATAGATAGATAGATAGATAGATAGATAGATAGATAGATAGATAGATAGATAGATAGATAGATAGATAGATTTTATGTATGTATGTATGTATGTATGTATGTATGTATTTATTTATTTATTTATTTATTTATTTATTTATTTATTTATTTATCTTATATGTCGCCCACACTACCCAAAGGTCTCTGGGCGGCTTACAATATTTAAAATACAATAAAAAGACAAAACAATTAAAATGCAATTAAAATATATTACTATCATCCCCAGCCACCAGAGACATTAGCCATGCTGAGGGTGGCAAGAGTTTTGTTCATGCATAGGAAGGGCAGCTTTACACTGATGGTCCAAAGGAAGGTGTCAGGGCAGCTATGACTTTGTTCCACCTAGCAATTTCAACATTGCTGCTGCTCTTTCATTGAGTATTTTTCATCGTTTACTTTATTGTTTTCTATTAAGGATCAAAGCTCTGGGGTTCTTTTATGTTATTTAAGATGTTTCCTTTTTGATTACTTAAGGTTTTAAGAGTGATAGTTTCCTTCTTCTTTTTTATTAGGGCTGCCTATTTAACCTTTGTTGGTTCAAAATTGGGAAAGGAGTACGACAAGGCTGTATATTGTCCCCCTGCTTATTCAACTTGTATGCACAGAATACATCATGTGAAAGGCTGGACTGGAGGAATCCCAAGCCGGAATCAAGATTGCCGGAAGAAATATCAACAACCTCCAATATGCAGATGATACCACTCTGATGGCAGAAAGTGAGGAGGAATTAAAGAACCGCTTAATGAGGGTGAAAGAGGAGAGTGCAAAAAACGGTATGAAGCTCAGCATCAAAACAACTAAGATCATGGCCACTGGTCCCATCACCTCCTGGGAAATAGAAGGGGGAGACATGGAGGCAGTGACAGATTTTATTTTCTTGGGCTCCGTGATCATTGCAGATGGAGACAGCAGCCACCAAATTAAAAGACGCTTGCTTCTTGGGAGGAAAGCGATGACAAACCTTGACAGCATCCTAAAAAGCAGAGACATCACCTTGCCAACGAAAGTCCGCATAGTCAAAGCTATGGTTTTTCCTGTAGTGATGTATGAAAGTGAGAGCTGGACCATAAAGAAAGCTGACCGTCGAAGAATTGATGCTTTTGAATTGTGGTGTTGGAGGAGGCTCTTGAGAGTCCCCTGGACTGCAAGGAGAACAAACCTATCAATTCTAAAGGAAATCAACCCTGAGTGCTCACTGGAAGGATAGATCCCGAAGCTGAGGCTCCAGTACTTTGGCCATCTCATGAGAAGAGAAGACTCCTTGGAAAAGACCTTGAAGTTAGGAAAGCGTGAAGGCAAGAGGAGAAGGGGACGGCAGAGGATGAGATTGTTGGGCAATGTCATCAAAGCTACCAGAATGAATTTGACATAACTCCGGGATGCAGTGGAAGATAGGAGGGCCTGGCGTGCTCTGGTCCATGGGGTCGCGAAGAGTCGGACACGACTAAACGATGACGATTTAACCTTTGACAAATTCTAGAAACCAGCTTTATATATTCCTATTATAGGTAAAAACAAAAGTAAGAACAAATTAAAAAAGACAAAAACATGGCGGCATGTTAAAAATTAGCTTTTATATTTTTTAATGTGAGCTTTTGTGGCCTTTTGTCCATGAAAATTCACATTAAAATATAAAAGTTAGTCCTCAAGGTACCACCATGTTTTTGTCTTTTTTATTTGTTCTTTTATTTTATTTCTATTTTTTTTAACCTACCATGTTTGCACAGACTAACATGGCTACTTCTTTTACATCTTTATATTCCTAGTAACCCTCAGCTGCCACATTGGTGTTTTATGAAAAGTTCAGGTGTGGTGCACATGGTCTACAATGCCACCCAAGTCTTCAACAAATATTCTGAGGCATTGTTCTATTGTTAATGTATTTCTCATCAACCATCCAGCATAGTGGAGGTCAGAAGCAGACAGGGTTAATTTTACAGGTGATCCTTCTGCTTTAAGCAGCAGACTTGGAAAGTAATGAAAAGTAAACAAACTTTTATTTATTTAATTTTTACTGCTGCATTTTTACTGTCAAGGATGAAAGAGAGGTGTGTTTGGGATTTTTCTGCATCTCCAAAGACAACATGGTTGGTTTTGGGTGCTATGCATTTTGACATCAGTAACAAGGGCAGGGTGAAGTGGGGCAAGACCACTGTTCTGTCTAAGGTATCAAAAACCCTTGAGCTAGCCCTTTAATTGGAATCATGCATGCCCTTCTTGAATAGCACACTATCCACATAGCTGTGAGTACTGGATAGATATACAGGATAGTTTTCTTCCTTTGTATGGGTTTTACATGCGTATCTGTTATAACAACAACAGCAGCAGCAAACAACAACAACAGTACAAGTAGAGAAAAATTACTTAAGGCAGTGAAAATTGAGAATATTTTGAAAACAGCAGAAACAAAGGCTCAATATAAGAAATAATAATTTGAAAATAAACTAAACAGCTGGAAAAATAAACCACAGAAATGAGAATCCACCACCACCACCACCACAACTTGTATACTGCAGAAGTAGGCGGTAGGTCTCCTCATATGCTAGTGTTCAACAGATGCCTCATATCCATGACTGTACAAATTTGTGACAAAGCGCTTTCACTCATATATACAAGAGACCTATATCAGGGCTGTCTGTTTGCATTTATGTAAACTATGAAAACAAACTGCTGTTACCAATGAAACGGTCCTCAATATAACAGTTCAAATGTATGCACTGCTTCCAATTTATCTGAAATAAAACTTAAGATTCTTCTGGTTACTTTATTTAAGGAGATTTTAGCCTGTACTTATATCGGTGAAGGTTTATCAGAATGCATTACCACTGAATGGATGGCTTGTTTTAGTTAGGCTAATTTGCAGCACTTATTTATCCTATTTGTTAAAAGGTTATTATAACGATGGACAATAGACATGGCACTCACTTTTTCAGCTCTTGCCCTCTTTTTCAGGTTATGGAATATTCTTTCAGAAAAGAAACGAGAAAAGTTACTTTTTTGGATTATAATTCCTACTGCATTCCAGCCAGCTTCCTTCAGTATCATGAGATAAAAAATGAGGGGGGGAAATACCCACCACCCCCCTAAAAAAAACCCAGAGTTGGGAGGCTGTGGTAGAAAGAGGTTAGCAAGGCTTGATGTTTTTGTTTTGATGGAGATTACCTAAATGCAACACCAGTATGGAAACCAGTCTAGCTGATCAAAGGTCACCAACTTCCTTCAAGGATTCTCCCTTCTCACTATTTTGCAGCTGTTAAAGGCAGCACAATGCTTGATACCCTAATTATATGACAGCACTGTCCAATTTCAGCCTGACATGTCCCATTACCTAATTACATCTTATTCTCAAACATATATAACAAGTGCCAAACTATTTTTCCTCCCAAATGAAAAGCAGTCCTGAGTGGTGGGAAACTGAGACAGATACCAGGAGACGAACCTCATCAATATACTGTAATCTGGTGCAGAAGCTCATAACCTTTATTTTGAAATAAAGTGGCTGTCAAAACATCTTCACCTCTTGCATTCATCTTCAGCTGGCCAGTCTTGAAAAGTGCTACTTCAGGCTGGTCAAGGAATATAATTTCGCACACATTCAGAGCTGATGCACATTTTAGCAGCATGACGCTTGCAGTTAGAATTGCTACCTGCTGTCCTGCTGTCCAAACAAAACAGATTTCTTTGCTTCTTCTACTTCTCATTTGCTTCACACTGTTAAATCTCCTAGCAGATCCTCTGGCAACCCAGGGCAACTCCTAGCATTGCTTTCAGTTCACTTGCAGCCAAGTAAAACTGACAAACAATTTTCACAATGTGGTTTGTAACAAAGTGTCATGAACCTCTTCTCTGTGCTGCTATGACTTTCTTTTCTTCCCTGGAAAATTGCTTTTTAGCACAGCTGAATGACAGAACTGAAAATTAAAGCCTGGAAACATGGCTGAGAGGATCTGGAAGCAGCCGCTAAAAAGGTAAAGGTAAAGGTTCCCCTTGACAATTTTTGTCCAGTCGTGTTCGACTCTAGGGGGCGGTGCTCATCCCCGTTTCCAAGCCATAGAGCCAGCATTTTGTCTGAAGACAATCTTCCGTGGTCACATGGCCAGTGCGACTTAGACACGGAATGCTGTTACCTTCCCACCGAGGTGGTCCCTATTTATCTACTTGCATTTGCATGTTTTCGAACCGCTAGGTTGGCGGGAGCTGGGACAAGCGACAGGAGCTCACTCCGTTGCGAGGATTCGATCTTACGACTGCTTGGTCTTCTGACCCTGCAGCACAGGCTTCTGCGGTTTAGCCCGCAGCGCCACCACATCCCAAGCAGCCGCTAATTCTTTGCTAATATTGTCCATAATCCATTTTTAAAAAAAGACCTGAAAGTAAGCTCCCTTTTCCATAGGCTATTTCCTCATATGACTTTTCCCCTTTTCACGAAAATCTATTGTGTTCACAGTATGCTCCTTTATTTTAGGCACTCTGATGAAACTCTGCAAATACGTATGGCCAATATACTTTTTGCCTGAAACCTGAAAAACAAAACAAGAACGAAATACCAAGACCACCTGTAGACACTGCTTTTAGGGCAAAGTAATTCGTAACTTACTACCTCTTGCCTGAACAGCAATATTTTCTGAAGTGAGAAGGAAATGGCAATACCTGTTCTGCTCTGTATTATCTTCTCCAGTGATCACATCAAGCCACTATTTTCCTGGGATCAGAAGATGCTTTGTGCATCTAAACTTTCATGGCCCAGAAACAATTTCTTGGTATTAAAGCTAAGACAGAATCCATTGCTATCACAGCTCCTCCATTCAGCAGCTTAAAGAGAGAAGAAGGAGCAAGAGCAACTCTGGGAATAGCTTTTCCAGCCCAGAGCCTCCTCTGCTTTCTAGTGTCAAGAGAAGGAATCTGAAATAGGGCTTCTTCTGGCTAGGGAATGAATAGGAGGCAGTTTAAAAAGAAAGAGATCTGAAGAGGCACACAAAAGCAGCTTTTAATGTGTGGGGATGTGTGTTTGTCTAAGGCAGTGGTTCCTAGTTGTGGGTAACCCAAGTGTTATTGGCATGCACTTTCTGGAAGCCTTCACCACTAGCTGTGCTGGCCGGGGTTTCTGAGACTTGCAGTCTAAGAACATCTGCGCTACCCAAGGTTGGGAATCACTGGTCTAAGGTCAATGTCACTGCCAAGAGACAATTCAACACGCAGAAGCTAGCATGTGCACATTTCTACCTGTCAGGGTTGCTGGGTTAAAAGACTCTGCAGGGTACTTCAATGCTCATAATGGCTGGAATGCAAGTGCAATTTCAATGCATGCAACTTGTTCATCAAAATGCATTCTGCATGCTTTGTATTTGTGGGCTTTTTTTTTTTTTTTGCTGTTAATCAATGTATTGCAGGGAGAAGTTCAATATGTATATATTTTCTGTAGTATCGGAAGGTAGACTTTTCCATTGCCAGCAAAGCAAGCCACCAACACAGTACATACAGAAAACATTCTGAACAACAAATATTGTAAGCCGCCCAGAGACCTTTGGGTAGTGTGGGCGGCATATAAATTAAATAAATAAACAAACTGCTGGATAGCTCAGTGATTCAGGCATCTGGTTGTAGAGTCAGAGGTTGGGAGTTCAAATCCCCGATTGTGCCTCCTTGACAGTGTTTCATTGGGTCCCTCCCAGCTTTGCAGTTCTAAGATGATGATGATCAACAACCTTGATGTTTATATATTACATCTAGTGTCAAGTTGCAGGGATAATGATTGGGAGAATGCTGGTGGCCTCACATCCTGCTTGTAGGCACCTGGTTGGCGATTGTGAGAACAGAAAATAGGACCAAATAGACATTTTGCCTCATCTTCTATTACGTGTGTGGATTTTTTTTTTTGTCCACATAGACAATGATATTCCCCACAGAACTGACCATGTTTGGGAATTCTTTTATTTATTTATAAACATATTTGTGAGCTTAGTTATTACAACTCTCTCTCTCTTGCTTGTATAAATTTGATCACTACTAATGGAGAGAGAAAAACAGACATGGAAAAAAGGAGATACAGTAGTTGATTATGTAGCAAATATATTTAAGTGAAAGCAGGAAAGTAGAGAACACCGCAGGGAACGATAAGAGGATTTTAAAAAGAAAAACAAGTTCCATACCAGCAAAAGAAATACAATAGTATCAAAAATGGCGGCATTCATAATGCACTAGGTTTTGTCTTCCCCAGAATATTTGCCTTACCAAAGCAAAAAGACAAATGGCATGTTCATCTTGAAGCTGTGTATGCATATGTGCTGGTGGGTGCAGCACTACAATGCTGTTTAATATCTATATGAGGTTGCTGGGAGAGGTCATCAGGGGATGAGGTGCTTCGTGTCATCAGTACGCTGATGATACTCAGCTCTACATCTCCTTTTTTCCAACAACAGTGGATGCCGTTTCGTCCCTTGAGTGCTGCCTGGGGGCTGTTCAGCAATAGATGCAGGTGAATGGACTGAAGCTGAATCCGGGCAAGACGAAGGTCCTTTGGGAGGGTGCCCCAGACATCAGTGGTCTGGGAAACTCCCTTTCCTTTGGGGGGATGAATCTTACCCCCAAGAGTGAGGTTCACAGCTTGGGTGTACATCTGGATTCAGCGCTCACCATGGAGACCCAGGTGTTGTCAGTGGTCCGTTCCACACAGTTCTACCTTTGGTGGATTGCCCAGCTGTATCCCTATCTTGATGTGGGGGTGCTCACCACTTTGGTCCATGTGCTTGTAGTCTAAGGTTAGACTACTGTAATGTGCTCTACATGGGGCCGCCTTTGAGACTGACGTGGAAACTTCAGATGGTACAAAATGTGGCGGCTAGACTTCTTACAGGGGTAAAAAGGTACCAACATATTTCCCCCATGCTCCCCGCTTGCATTGGCTGCCCATTTGTTTCCACATTGATTTCAAATTATATATAAAGCCCTAAACGGTTCAGGACCTCGATAGCTGGCAGAGCGTCTTCTCCCACCCAGTTCCACCAGAGTCACTCGTTCCAGCCAGGCTGGGCGGCTGAGGGGCCTAACTCCAAGGGAGGTGCAGAAGGAAAGAACGAGGAATCGGGCCTTCTTGGCAGTGGCCCCTCGCCTCTGGAACAACTTGCCCATGGAGATCTGCCTAGCTCCCTCTCTGGGTGTCTTCAGAAGCAAACTCAAGACCTGGCTATTTGGGCAGGCTTTCCCTCCTGCTGTATCTTAAATTCACATCCATCTTGGATTTATAGTGCATGTTTATCGGTTTAACTGTTTTTAAAATTTGTAATGCCGCCTAGAGTAGACCTTTGGTCTAGATGGGTGGGTTAGAAATCCAATAAAATATTTTTTTTAAAAAAGCAATAAAGAAAGCAAGCAAGCTGCAAATATTCCCTAGGCCATGATGGCTGAGGGATTTTTGGGAGCTGTAGACTCAAAAAACAGTTTTTCAGATCTGTGCCAATAAGCTAATCAAAAGTGAAACTAATAAGAATGATTATCATGTATACAAGGCAATTTCTTTGTCTGCTGGAGGCAGATGGTTCTGCAGGCAGGAAGTAATGAAGTTGGTTGCATGATATAGTATATGAGAGATAGCCTTTCAGTCTAATGTCTGTCCAATGTCAAAAGGCATTATGGATTAACATACGTGGTAAGCAAGTAGCACAGTTTGTTCTCCCTCCTTGAACAGACCATAAGAGCAGTCATAATGTGCATTAGCAGAACAGGAGGATGTGTTCCAAGCAATAATTAATGTTCTTTAATATGCAAATAACATATCTGCCTTATATATTCAAAATGGATTCCACGGGTGAAGACAAAAGTGGAGTTGAAGCAAAAAAAGCAAAAATGTGTGCTGCATATATATTGCCCCATAGTGCTTAAAGCACTCACTGTGTGGTTTACAATTTAATTATCCAGGCTACACACTGTCATCCCCCCAGCAAGCTTGGTACTTAATTTACTGACCTCAGAAGGATGGAAGGTTGAGTAAACCTCAAGCTGCCTATTTGGGATTGAACCAGGTCGTAAGCAGTTTTGGCTGCAGTACTGCAGTTTAACCACTGTGTCGTGAGGTGAGGTAATTTTCATGGACAGATAAACCTTGAGAGAAAGAAGTCTCAAAGGAATAATAAGCAAATATATATGGTATACAGTGAGTAAAAGATCTGCTCAAACACTAACAGTTATATCTGTGCTGAAAAACAATTATCTTTTCAGCAACTGCATGATATTAATGGCAGTTGTGAACACTTTGTGAACACAGAGCTTTAATCTACTTCAAATTGTAAAAACAGATTTATTGACCCATCAGAGCAGCATGATAATTTCACAACTGTCAAAGTTGGATGAGGGAAATAAAAAACATATTTTAACCCATTTTAGGCTGAATTATACTAGGATTATGAAATTATACGAGAATCAGTGGACCAAATTTTCAAACACTCTTTCCTGAACAAAAGCTACTATTTGTGGACTATTATGAAGCAATGTGGTGTACAGCTGATCAGAGCTCAGGATTACCTCATCAAGCAAGGCTTAACCAGAATTCTTGCCCATGAAGATTTGACAACCAGTCAGGGCGGGGGGCAGTCCAACGTCAAAAGAACACTTTGTTGCATAAACCAAGGCCATATTATATAGTATGGTGGCCCACCACAAAGAACAGCCAGACACACAAAAAGCCAAACATACCCAGTTGAAACTATGACTCTGTCCTAACAACTTAGCTTCCCTAATGCTGGGAAACATTGATTTTCTCTCCAAAATTAGAACAACAGTTTTATGAAGGATATCAAATTTTCTGAACTGCCTTCCTGTAGATGTGTAGATCAGAGCTTAGACTGCCCTTTGTGCTCTGTGCCTTTGACTGTGCTGTGGTACACTTACTAATAATTCAGCGTATAAGATATTGTAGCAAACAATTACAACTTTGGCCATATACAAACAATACTGGTCTTGCACAGTGATTTTACACTGGTACTTAAATAAAGCAGATTTGGGAACTACAGTGGCAGAAATACATAATCTGTAATTCTTCTGTTTTCTTCCCTTTATTACCAACATTCACAGAATATTCTCTGGGCACAAATAGTATGTGAGAGATTCAAAAATACTTAAGCTCTGGTGTGAAAATATCTTAAGACTCAACAGTTATTACAAGAGTGATTTTAAATGCCCAGAAGCTGCTTGCACAGTTTGTATAGAAAGATGAAGTAGCAGACAACTGAATGTAAAGGGGGGGGGGAGCCTATACAGTGCTCACTCAGTCAGTTCTAAAGATGTCTTGACATTTCCCCTCAACCCTGATAATAGAATGCTATATTGGGAACCTGAAACTTCCACATTAGCTTCCTTTCCTGAAAGAGCAACTTGAACTATTAAATGTATTTCTCTTCGTAGATCACCTATGCAGTGGTTGGGAACATATGAAGGAATACTTTTTTCTCTAATTGCAGAAACAGTGAGCTAAACCCAATGTTATTCCCAAACAGACTAGACCCACTTAAAGCAAGAAAACTCATGTAAGTGATAACTAATATTTGTTTCAATGGGTCAACTTTAGTTGGGGGCTATCATTGGATTTAGTGCACTATTTTGAAGCTTTCTACTTTGCTTTAAGACTGGATGGGCAAAATGTAGCCTCTGGGCTATGTGCAGTGTTCCCCATCTCTCATTACAGCTCCAGGATCCCAAGGCATCTTCCCCCCCCACCTTTTTTGGAAAAAAATTGTTGGCTCTAAGTAGGCATAAGCACCCTCTATGAGGTGTTACAATTGTAGCCTCTTATAAGAGGGACAACTCTGTTGTCCTTAGCGGCCATCCAGTGGACTATCCAGATACCCTGGGAATAGGCCAGCCCAAAGGCAAAGATGTCAAGTAGTGGTGCATGGACAGACAAGGGAAGATGGAGGAATGGTGGCCTCAGGAGGAAGGCAGAAGTGCAGCTGGTGGGCAGGAGGGATCAGTTGCAGCTAGCTGGGAGGAAAAGGAGTAAAGCAAGAAGGACTCATTAGAGGCACTAGAAGAGCAGTTATCCATCTTCCATTCCATGGGAAAAGAAGAGGAACCTTCACCCTCCACAACCCCTGGACTGAAGAGTGAACTATCTTTATCCATGGCCAGGCCCTTGTGAGCTGGGTATCCCACTCTAGTGTGCCAGGAGTGACACACTAGGACAGAGAGGATGCCCCACTACTCCTCAACCAGGGCACCCAACCCTGATGTAGGGGCAGCACTGGAATGCGGGAACAGCTGCAGCAGGAGAACCACCTGTCTTATGGGCATACCAGCCCTCACTAAGGAAAGTCTGGCCATCAGGACTAAGACTGCTGAGCCAATGGAGCCCATAGTGGAGGATATAGCCCCATTGCCCCATGCCTCAGAGGGGGTGGAGGGGGGGTCATACCTCTGCACAGGTAATTTAGTATCCTCAGGCCATGGACTGACCCTGCCCACACAGGCTGGCTGCTGGATCTTTGTGTGCAGGAAGGTACATGAAAGGGCTTTCTGTTCCATTGAACACTTTTCCAAGATCTTCCAGAGTTATGGTGTGCTGGTACCATATACTTTGGTCCTCCCTCTTGGCCTGCCTCATTCAGTCCTCATCAGTGGCTTGTCACGCTGCTCATGGTTCTTGCTCTGCAAAGTGCAGCCCAAAATCTGGGCCTTGTAATAGTTGAGGCAATATAAAAATAACATTCACATGAGATATTCTGAGTGTGTGAGAGTATGAAAGAGAGCAGGGTGGAGTGGGGGAGGGAATAATAACTTATTTATTATTTATTTAAAATATTTCTATCCTACTCTTCTCCCCAAAAGAGACCCAATATCACTTCACCTCTATGTGGCCTGCAACATGCTGACTTAAACGGGTATATCCTTGGGGTGTCACCCAAGACATCCTGCAAGAAGTAAATTTAACTGGGCTTGGAGAACCATGGGGGAAATGTTGCAGAGATGCCAGTTTGCCACAGTTTCTTTTTTAAAAAACACAGCCTTTTACCAGTTGTTTACATACATTATACTAATCTAGGGGAAAAAATTCTCACAGCTTTTTTGGGAAATGAAAACAAAATAAATTGCTACACTAAGAGAAGACACATTTTTCTGTATCGAATATTAAATTTCAATATAGTACAACTCTCAACATGAAATAACTGGTCTGTTACTATAGCATCACACATATCCTGAACATTACAGGAAAGCTATTAGGGTATTATTTATTACCCTGAAGCAAGTCAAGATTTGCATGCACTCTGGAAAACTCTAGCTGTTAGGTCTGCACTGAAGTAATTATTCAGAAGTACGAAGGCAGAGGTACCTTCAGTTGCAAAACAGTTTTATATTCCTTCTTGTGACACAATAGAGTAAAATCTGATGTATAAAAGAGAGTGTGATGAATAAAGCAAAACAGCTACTGATTATTTTCTGTTTTAAAACTCAGTGCTGCAAAAAGGCCAAAATCTTGAAAGCAAGCATCTCTCCCTGCCCTTTCAGTTTCACAGTCACATATCAAACCTGAATTTGCCTGTGGTTCTGCAAAACAAGCTATGCTTTGCTCTAACAAAATGACAATAGTAACTTTATAAAATGTTGTCTGGCCTTTTTAATTCTTACAGAAAACTGAAGTAGTACACTGTAAGATTTTGGACAAAGAGCAAAAAATAGATAGGTTTTTTTTTTAAAAAAAAGATGAGCAGTATTATCATTATAGGCATTTTTGTCAATACATAAAATAGCAACAGATTCAATAATTTATAGTCTTATTTCACAATACTGTACCTTCCTGACACATTGTTGGGACTTAGAACTACATTTTAAAACAAGGGAGTGTGATAATAAACACAGATGTTAACTTTAAATTGTCCTGGAATAGGATGAAATTCGTCAATTTCTATAACTGTTTCTCTTAGCTGGCATTCTGGAGTGTATTTAACTTCATTTTCCAACATGTTCAGTAATTTAATTTGGCTATTGCAAGGATTTTCTCCCCACTTTCAATTACTCAAAACTATGGAGCACTGAAATATTGTAGCAATGTCTCAAAAGACAAAACACTATGATGGTATATAGTCTGTGGTGAGGAGGCAGAATTGTTGGGACTAACTCATATGGAGACGCAAGTGTGTGATCTAAAAATGTCCTATGTTGCGTAGGAGAGAGCAAGCCCATAGGCACTGGATCGCTTTTCACATATTAATGTACTGGTGTGGTACAATTTATGACAGGAAACTGCAGTGGACTATTAAAACTGAAAGCACATTAAAGTTCAAAATTACAAAAATGGCACCCAACCAAACCTATTTCATCAGCCCTTTGTAATACTAGAAAAATAAGGAAGTGTTCCATAGGGAAAAAAAGTTTCATGTGAAACTCCCACAGTATGTTTGCTACCAAGTAGCTAACAACAACGTGTCTCATTCCAAGAAAATGCAGAAGAGCTTATGCATCCTTTCCAGCTATTTTTACTAGATGGGACTCAAGCAGATTTCACAAGGCTCCCAGACAGTAGGAGGGAAAAACAATCTTACAGTTCAGTTTTTCAGCAGAAACATACAAAACAGATGTTCCTTCAGTTCCTTGATGGTTCTAACATGCTGATAAGAAATAGGAGCTGCTGATCAAAAGTGGTTATTTGAGACTACATACACCAACAGTTCAGTATAATATTATACACTCAGCAAAAGCAACTTCCACTATCCTCCACGCGTGCCCCCACCCCACACGCACGGAGCCTGCACTCCCCAACCGGTTCACAGTCCGAAAAAGGTTGGAACCGCTGTCATAAATCACTAGTTAATCTAGTGTTAGACTTCTAACACATGGACTGAAAATGTAGGGGCTGTGGAGTTTTATATAATTCAGTCAACCCACAAAACCCTGCAAATAATATCTCTAAAATGTCAAAAGGAATAGTAGCTTGATGGACTAAAATGGTTTCCTAATTCCTCTTGCGGGAAGTCCCGTCACCTCTAGAATGAGGAAATGTCCGGGGGACTAGTCTCAATAATCGTCATGCATCCCCTTCCACAGAGAGGAGCCAAAGAAGCTTCGTAGTTTATTTGGTTGCTAGCCATGCTGAAACAGGTATGAGGAAGAGCAGAGTACTGATGGTGGAAAACTCAGAAAAGGTCTGACCAAGCACAGGCTAGAGACCATCTTCATGGTGGTTCTGCCAGGAAATAAGCCATGTTCCTCCGCCATCAATGCATTTGGTCAGAGTTGTCCAGTGGAACTGTTTCAAGTAGCCAAGGGCCTATTACACTCTGGCCTATGGGAGGAGCGTGCAGAGCACACAACTGGCTGCTGTGAACAACATGAATGGCACTTTCCCAATACAATGTCTTCACTCTATTCTGACTGGATGCTGTAATTGATACAGTTCTAGTAGATGCAATTCTGGCCATTGCTTAGGCAGTTGACAACTTCAGTGTTTCAGTTCTACAGTATATGAACAGGATCATTAGATAGGTGAAAGTCAGTGTGTGTACACTGGATCTTTGTCCTTCTTAGATCAAAAAAGAAATCAGAGGAAGCACCTAAGTTAACAAGGGGTGCCTAAAAGAAACTGTTGCAAGATCACTGTTGAAAAAAAAAAACTCTCCTTAAATCTACTGTGCTGGATAATGACCAGTCTCTATAGGTAATATTGTGGGGGACGTGGTGGCGCTGCAGGTTAAACCACAGAAGCCTCTGTACTGCAAGGTCAGAAGACCAGCAGCTGTAAAATCGAATCCACGTGACGGAGTGAGCTCTCATCGCTTGTCCCAGCTCCTGCCAACCTAGCAGTTCGAAAGCATGTAAAAGTGCGAGTAGATAAATAGGTACCACCTCTGTGGGAAGGTAACGGCGTTCCATGTCTAGTTGCACTGGCCATATGACCACAGAAATTGTCTTCAGACAAACGCTAGCTCTATGGCTTGGAAACAGGGATGAGCACAGTGGCCTAGAGTCAGCCACGACTGGACTAAATGTCAAGGGGAACCTTTACCTTTACAGGTAAGATGCTAGAGCTTGTGGCGGCTTCTCAGCTTCAGAGATTTGTTTTGATCTGGTTTCATGTCTGAGTATGAGACTGAAACAGCTTTAGTCACTCTGATGGATAACTCACACTGGAAATCACACAGGGGAATGTGTCCCAGTTAGTAGGTCTCTGCATGGCTTTCAAAACCATTAGCCACAGTATCCTTCTGGTTATTTCTCAGAGATAGCACCTAGAGGCATTGTCTTACAATAAGTAGGTCCAGTCCTTTCTGGAGGGGCAAACTCAGAAGGTAGTCAACGGCTTGTGAGATTCTTCAGGGCTCCCTCTTGTCCCCTATGTTGCCTAATATGTATATGAGACCACAGGGAAAGGTATGCTGGAGATATGGAGTTTAGTGCCATGAGTACAATACCCAGCTTTATCTCTACTTTTCATATAGATTTGAGAAAACAATTTCAATTCTAACCCAGTGTCTGGTGTCAGTAAAGG
Organism: Pogona vitticeps; assembly: GCF_051106095.1. Taxonomy (NCBI): domain Eukaryota; kingdom Metazoa; phylum Chordata; class Lepidosauria; order Squamata; family Agamidae; genus Pogona; species Pogona vitticeps. The sequence goes on along the minus strand of NC_135786.1, from coordinate 163,621,191 downwards.
ACTGGATGTGGCAGAACAAACTGAAACTTAATCCAAACAAGACAGAGGTGCTCTGGTCAGTGAAAAGACATAAGAACGGATATTCAACCTGTGTTAGCTGAGACTATGCCCTCGCTCCCGAAAAGTCAGGTCTGCAGCTTGGATATACTCTTTGATTCAGCCCTGAGCCTGGATGCCAAGGTCTCTACCCATGGCCAAGCGCTAGCAACATGGCTGTCGAGACTAGCAATTATCCAGCACAGTGAGATTTAAAGAGGGCTTTCCCAGCAATGTCCCTACAACTGCTTCTTTTAGAATTCTGGAGTGCAATTGGACAATTAAACTAGTGCACCATCTATGCCCATTCCTGAAAGTATTTGATTTGGCTGCAGCGGCTGCATACCTTAGTTACATCCTGCTTGATTACTGCTATGCTGTCTAGGTGGGGCTCCCTTTTGAACATGCTTGGAAACTTCAATTAGCCCAAAATATTGCAGCCAGATTGCTTACTAAGACTAGTTATAGTCTACAACTCCTTTCCTATAAAAGCTTCACTGCTTATTGGTCCAGACACAATTCAAAATTTTATTTATAATCTATAAACCCTTTTATATTTTGGCTCCAGGTATTTTAAAAGGTCATTGTTTTTTTTAATGTGCCATCAAACTGGAACTGATTTATTTCAGCCCTTAATGTGGCTTTCCAGGTGAGATATTTAAGGAGTGGTTCTACCAGTTCCACACTCCCAGTGAGCTTCCACAGCTGAGTGGGAATTCAAACCCAGGCTTCCTGAGTCCTAGCATTTCACTCTACACATGACACCACAATGAGTATAGATAGTAGTCTCACATAAAAACCTGTTTGCACTTTGAGATCTGCAGGAGAAGTCCTTCTCTTACTGCTACTACCTTCTGAGGCTCATTTGATGACAACTCAAGATATGGCCCTTTCTGTAGCTGCTCTCACTGTGGAACTCCCTGTCAAGGGAGGCTATGATTTGTTCTTCCACATGTGAAGTTCTTTTCATTCAGGCAAGCTTTTAGTAAACAACAGGCTGCAAGGACAGAAGCTTTATTGGATATGCTGATATTTTTAACTGTAATATCAATTAATATTAGAGCTTTAACTAAATTGTTCTAAAATATTTTAATGTCAATTTTATTTTTGTTTTATAGTGGACTGGCAAAATTAAAAAAAAGACCAGACATACAGGTAGAAAGACAGGCAGACAGTCACCTTGTTAACACTTCTTTCAGGATCTTTAAGGTTTCATTGTTATATGCGTGCTGCCGTGTCTAAAGGACAACACAGACATTCTGTTCTTTATTCTCCTGTTGGGCATTGTGTTAGCAGGATTTTTATACACAGAGGATGGGGGTAGTCTGACCAGCTAAGACTGGCCTGTTTATTTTTCTTTAACATTCCTAAAAAGCAAACACAATGCCAGGAGGAAATGAAGGAGGTCACTCCCATAAAAGCAAGAAATAAGGCACTGTATCAAAGCTGCAACACAACTCTATTATATATGTAACACTGCAACTAATTAGCAGCTAGAGTGTAGTTATCCTTGTAAAATACATGTTAACTAAAATCTGTTGACAATCAACATACCTATATTTTGGCTTATCATTTCCCTCTGTAGATGCTCTCCTGGCAGTACTGCAAATAATGGTTACGTTTGTATCATGACAAGGATATTTTAGCATCAACACAGCCCTGCAAGGTGGGCAATGGCAAGACAATGCCATAGCTCATGGGGCGGGGAACAGGGGTAATTACCCCAAGTGGGGTAAAAGTGAAAATCCTGGGGGTAATGAGCAGAGTGCATAACCTTGCTAGCGTGTGACATGAGTGCAATTGTATGGTAATTGTATGGTTCTTTGGCGCTGCCCTTCTTTGGGATTGGGATGTAGACTGATCTTTTCCAGTCCTCTGGCCACTGTTGAGTTTTCCATTGATGGTGATAAAAAAGCACACTGGTCCTTTGATACTGGGCTGTGGCACCAGGGTGGGTGACATGACCTTTAGCCTGGTTTGTTCCTTTTCGCACACCACACATAGAATGATTAAAGTGGTAGGGAAAGCCCCCCCCCCCAAATTCTGCGTTGGCTGTCTCTAGCAAGCATGTCATTGCTAGCACCACTCTGGCAGCCACTAATGATCCTCTGCAAGCTAGCAAAAATTTAATGCAACTTGCTAGGCACGTTGGACACCTTACTACTCCCTATACCACACCATGGCTGGAGTGGAATGTGTTCCAGCAAAAATAGTGCACATCTTTATCAAATTTGGTGCATCCTGCTAGTTTGGTACACAGCCTGTGTAGATTCAATAATATTTTTAATTCAAATAATGTATGATTTCCTTCCTTTTGAATCAAGGGGGTAATGTCGGCGTATATAAATTTTTTGGGGGGTAAAAGGTAAAAAAGTTCCCTGACCCCTGCCATAGCTAGAGACTTTTCAGTCAGAAGGAATGCAGAGGACCTGAAAGGAATTATTCAATAATTAATTTGGATTAAATCTGTTTAGAGTCAACAACCTTCTGTTTCCCAGCCTTAGTTATTGATCAGATAAATGAATAGGGTAAGTAAATAACGACAACAAAATACACACACACAAACCCATGGGAGACTGGGTGAGATTTTTAAAGTTCTGCTTAATAAGCCAGAAGACAATATTTTGCAACAAATAACACTCTATACCTAGGTATTTTCTTTTCTGTCAAAAAGACATTCAAGAATAAGAATGAAGTGCATACTAAAAACAAAACCTTGATCAAAACATACAATTAAAACAAATGAATTAAAAATACAATTAAGAACAGAACTATGAAAGACACAGTAAGTATTCAGCTTGGTTAGACCCCTTCAACAGCAGACTAACGTACAAACATTGCACTACAGTATTGCTTAGATTACTTCTAGCAATGACTTACAATCCCCTATACAATTCTGAAAAACTTCACCACTCCTGAAAATACTAATCATTGTTTTTTTCTTTCCTCCCAGAGCCAACCTTTATTTAGCAGCAAGGCCACACAGCTCTATCTTAAAGCTGAAGTAATTAGCTGACACAAGCTTTAAAATGGCTTCACTTTTTTCAAAAGTGATTTTGTTACCTCCTTTTATTCTTTTTATGAACTGTGCTTGAAATGTTCCTTGGCACAGAACTCTTTCTGGGGCATCCATGTAACCTGAAGGGTCAGAAGTGTGAATACTGGCAGATTATCATAAAAACATTTTCCCCTGAAGGACATGAATCCAGAAGCCTTGGTGGCAGTTCAAACATTCAGGTTTCTAAATACACAAAACATGCCCTTTCTGGGCAGACCTCTGAAACTAGGGTGTTGCCTCATGCCAATGGATTAGTTTGTCTAATTATAAGTTGCTACTAAGAGATTTGCCTGACAAATGACTAGGCAACAGTATTCATTTCAAGAATGCTGTGATTTTCTGTGTGGGGTAATTGCAACAGGGAAACATGTCTAGTATCTCATCCTATGATCCAGCTAAAATGAGATCACAGTTTTACCTTCAAGATGAAAGCAAAGAATACAGTATTCCCTGACGTCTATGGCAATCACATCTAGTCCTTCCCAAACACATAACCCAGGCAAAGCAAATGTATTCCACCCACACTAACAAATGTGAATTAAATTTGAGTCAAACACTTCAGCTTAGGATAGGATCAATCTGATCAGAAGATTATAAAATATTCATGCAAACTATTTACAAAACTGGCTCTATGAACTCTTGATATGCTATACTGAAAGCACTGCATTGAGAAGAGGTGAGTAGAAGTCTTTTGGAAATAGTTGTTTCTGAAAATATTACTATTTGTAAGAGAACTGGTAAAATCATAGTAGAGGCAATAAGATACTAGTCAAAATCTAGTGTAGCATGACGGGCTAACTTTGAATAAAATTGCTTCAAGTTAAGAAGTCACTGAAGATATTGGTCGCATACCAAGTTGTGTGACTCAGCAACTGATAATGTCTACAGTCATTTCTTAACTTGGTGGAATTTGCCTCCCAAAAAAACACCATTTGTGCTGCCATAAAGGAGTATTTTGGCCACTGGTTACAGGCTTCTTCAACTTGTCACATGTTTTGGACTTCCGTTTCCATCTATCCCAGAGCAATTGCTGGGAACTGCAGTCTAAAACATCTGGAGGCCACTAGGTTGTGGAAGCCAACCATATTATAGCATCTAAAACGAATGCATATCAAATCTTCTCAAGGTAGTGTACTCTTGTTATTAAATTACACATTGTTTTTGAGACAAGGAAAATTCAGAAAGTGTATTTTCTTACCTTCCAAACTTTCCCAATCAGAAAACACAATGGTTGTTCATAGCTTCTGTTGCTAAGGTATTATATGAATTGAATCATGAGTAATATTTTCCCTCAGGTATAATATTGGATCTCAAAAACACAATAAAACTTTGATTTAAACTTAGTATTAATTAAAAACATGTGGAATACAAATACCAGAGATAGTAAATTATGCAATGACGCAATTAGAGTATATGATGCAATTGTAATTCTATTCCCTTCTTTAAAGACAGCTTTCTATACGTTCTTATTCCACAAAACGGTAGCCCTTCCTCTTTTCTCTCTCTCCTTGCTTTGTCCTGGTTTTGTGTCTCTTGCTTGAATGTTTACAGAACTGAAAACCAGGAGTCCTGCGTTATGGCATGTGTGAAATGCAACCAGACACCACTGACTCTCAAGAGTTCAGCATGAATGTTTTATGGAGTTAATCCCTGTTTTCCACTTCACATGTCTGACAAAGTGGTCTAGGGAAGGTCCATGAAAGCTTACGTTAAAATATATGTTAACAGTTAGTCTTTAATGTGCCACAACACATTTGTCTCTTTTTTACTTTTCTTTTTTACTTTTTCCCTGATAAACAAGGAAGTAGCAATAATTCTTTTGTGATCTGTGGAAGGAAAGTTATTAAACATGTAGTTTAACTAACTAATGCCACTAATAATGTGAAAGCCTAAAATACTGAAATCTCTGTTCTCTCAAAATTTCTATTATTTACTCAAAAACAGGGCAGGACTATGGACACATGCCCTGGGCCCAGCTGCACTCTGTCACATATATTTCTAAAGGCCTCCCATGTCCTCTATAGGTATGGAGCAATTTCCCAATTTTTACCCCCTGATGAGCTTGTTCTAGGCCTGGGTGGCTTTATTTAAAACTAGAAATGTATTTTGATCACTTGTAGCTTTGAAAAAAATGCCTTTCTTGGATCTAAAACAAGGGGCGGGAGAATAAGCCGAATTGTCCCCCACATCCATTACAGAGCATGAGGGGACATTTTTAGGTTTTGTTTTAAATCAGGGGAGAGGCAGTCCTCCTACATCCAGATATAACAGTAATGTGTGACCCCTGAACTTCTGAAAGCTGCTCACCTTGATCTAAAGCAACTCAACCAAATGAAAAGATAGCAATAAACGTTGGGTTTATTTTGGAACAAAGTTACTCAACTCTGACAACATGGAAGATTTGTAAAACACTTCTTTGTAATGAATATATTTGCTTTAGAAATTGATTTCTCCTGTCACCGTTTATCTTTATATATTACAGAGTAATTCTGAGAACTTGCATGGAAAATCACAAATGTTACACTTTCCAAATCAACTCTGTAAGGTTAAGACACCAGTGCCTCATCCCAAAATGCAATTTTTCCAAAATTAATGATCTGGTACCACTAAACCAAGAGAAAACGCGATCTCATTTGTACCATACAATGCACAGTGCATAATTTTCAATCTGTTAACTGCCGTTCTGTGCACAAAATATCAATTAGTTTTAGTTTTGTACAGTTTAATTCCAGTATAAGATGTTCATGGTCCTTGAATCTACAAGGCAGATTCAGTCATTAAAGTGTAAAGGATGTAATTAAATGCTCTCTTGAAAAGGAACACAGCTTCACAACAATATTTAAGAGTAAGACATCAGCTGGTATGTAGAAGGGAACTAACAAGAAGGGTTGTGTTTTCTTTCTGCGCGCGCACACACACATGTACATACACACACTCTCTCTCTTACTCACATGCACGGAGCTCATCCCAATTTTCCTACAACCAGAAAAAGCAGAAGCATTTGCTTGTAAAAGCTGTATGCCCTGACTAAAGTCAGTGAGTACACATTTACTCACATCAATAGTGGGGTGGAAGGCTGCCAATTTACTGCCTTGGCTGACATTCAAGCATGCTGATTGCTGAATTCTTTGACTTCTAAGTTCACTATAAAAAAAACAAAATACCCCTCTCAAAATAACTTCTAAGATAGACCTCTTTAAGCTCATACTTAAGCAATGAATACATGCAAACAGTGTTTTGCTCTAGAAAAGGTAGACTGGGGGAAGAGTAGTTTTTTTAAAACTGCATTTTGGCTTTGTATGCAATTATAATTATCTGGTCAAACACTTTTCCTGTGTATAGTTAAAGGCCAACAGAATTTGCTCAAATTAGCCAATAAAGGAGAGATAGAAAATTCTTTATAGGTTAAAATGTTGCTTTAAGAACATGTATCTAATTTTGCAATTATATAAAATGGAAACTAAAGCTTTTAATCTCAGAACACAGACTACTAAATTGACCAAGTTAAAACTGAGCCAAAACCTCCCTACAAAGCCTCCTATTACCCCAAAATATCTCAGTATTGACAATGTAATTAAAACAGGCTTGATACCCTATGCAGAATTTTCCCATTCACTGTCAGAGAAAGCAGATAGAGCAGACTAAACAACCTGGAAAGTTAATTTTTGCCCTGTTTGAATTATTCTGCAGTGCAATGTACAGAGTTTTTATGCAATGATGCTAATTAATGTAAATAGTCTATAAATAATAGTTTTATATGCATATGCATGGACTCGATCCATAGGATCCCTTTAAGCTCTGCAGTTCTAAGATGATGCCTGTCATTATCATTACTTATTCACACTGGATGGGTGATAAATGGCAATTCTGACTGCTTAAAATTATTTCCTGGACAAAAAGCACTTCACAAAGAGAACACAAAGGAAGACTCAGCTCCTAGGTGGAATTATATCCTTTAGGGAGTCCTGTGTTATATTTAAGCACAAGGGATAAACCTAAAACTTCTCTTGCAGTGAAGCACTAATTACCTCTGTTAATCAGCATAACTAAATTTGCAGATTTCATCTGAAGAAATTGTGGGAGGATTGCTAAATTAGCTCAACACATTCAACTTCTTATAAAAGTGGTATTATTTTACAACTTTTCAAATTTTATGGGCTAAAACTTCACAGATTATTCATCACTCTCATGATGAAGCCAAGCTCCGTATGGAAACTCTTCCTATAACTAACAGGAGATATTCTTTTTTTTTAAAAGAGAGGTTACTTACCGTAACTCTGGTTCTTTGAGTGGTCATCTGTGAATTCACTAATGGGTTTTATCTGCGCCTGTGCAGAGGTTTCTGGAATCTTCTAGAACTTAACACTGTTCGCTAGGACTGCCCCCAGTACACATGTCCACCCATCCTGGCAAGTGCCTCAGTTCCCACAGTCCACAGCTGTATAAAAATTTCGACATTGATGGACAGAGGGGAGGATGGGCGGGAAGTGTGAATTCACAGATGACCACTTGAAGAACGAGAGTTACGGTAAGTAACCTTTCTTTCTTCTTCGTGGTCTCTGTGAAGTCCTGTCGATCCCTGATGGTGAGGGGCATCAACATCCAAGTGACCAGTCTCTGGTGTATTATGTGTCTTCCTGGACCGCTTGCATGGTGGTTGAGGATCAGGCAAAGTAGACGCTGAATCTGACTGACACACGGAGACGGAGCAATTCAGAGGGCTCGATTGGTCATATTTTGGTAGCACAGTAACATCAGCCGAAGTATTGGCCAAAGACAGGGACTGTGCCAACAGAGGTGATGGTGGTTGTCCCGATGGTGGAGGTATATAATCATCGTTGTCTACCAAGATGGAATCAAGGCAGATAATCTGCTGCTTATGAAGGGGTACTGAAGAGACCGGTCTGTCTTTCTGATGTTTAACAGTCCGTGTCGCAGAAGATGACTTTTTGGACTTCTTCAGTTTTGGTCACTAAGATCGCCCCCCTAGTACACGTGGTCCGCCCATCCTGGCAAGTGCCTCAGTTCCTTTTTGACAATGGAACTGGTACCAAGTTCTGGTACCAAGAGAAATTTCAGTACCGGTGTAGATTTAGGTGTCAAACCACCAGATTTAGCTTTGGCAGGCAGTTTAGCCTTGGATTTGGACTTCACCAAGGAGGACACAGAAGAGTCTGGAGACGGTAACGGAGGAGGTGGTGGTTGTACCGATTCCATATTCGGTGAAGGGTGAAGAGAACGTTGCCACAAGTAGGAACGGAGATGCTGCTGTCTCAGTTTAAGGGTCTGCTTAGTAAATTTCTTGCAAATAGGGCAAGAAGCTGGCTGCTGGGCCTCGCTGAGGCAGAAGAGACAAGAGTTGTGGCTGTTGGTCAGAGGAATTTTACTGGGACACGAAGTGCACCTTTTGAAAGGACACAGAAGAGGCCGTAAACTATCAAAATGGATAAGGAGAGTGAAGAACAGGGGGAACGGGGGCAGTGGAGAGGAGAAAAGGGCACAAAGTTTCGCACAAATTCCTTTTGAACATAATAGCGAACAGAGTTCATCGAAGAGAAGAAACCTCAGTGGCAACAAAAAGGAACTGAGGCACTTGCCAGGATGGGCGGACCATGTGTACTAGGGGGCGGTCTTAGCGAGCAGTGTTAAGTTCTAGAAGATTCCAGAAACCTCTGTGCAGGCGCAGATAAAACCATTAGTGTGCATTCACAGAGACCACGAAGAAGAACACTATATACTTATTTATTATTGAATATATTTACTGCCTCCTCGGGACTGACTGAGAGGGTGGAGTATCAATGCAGGTGAAATGAGTATATATGCAATGGATAATTGTGAATTTTTCCCCACACTCTAAGGCACCTCCTGCTTGTGACAGAATGAGATTGATTGTGGTTGTCTGCAAGCAGAAAGTATGATTAATTCTAGAAATTTCCAATGGGCTTTGTCCTGGTGCAGAAACACTGATATGTGTGATTCGCAGAGATCACGACAAATAAAATACTAGTGGTCTCCTCCACCTCACTCTACACATGAAAAGACTTCAGAGGGGAAATAAAAACAGTCCCATATTGAAGACCAATGGATGTAAAGCATAGCCACTATGCTATTATTCAATTCCAAAGACGTGTGTACAGTGGGGTCTCTACTTAAGAACGTCTCTACTTAAGAACAATCCAACTTAAGAACAGCTCCATTTGCTAAATTTTGCTTCTACTTGAGAACAGAAATCCAAGATAAGAATAGGAAAAAAACCTTTCCTGCTCTTTTTTTAACCTTAGGTCATCTTAGGTTAAAAAAAAATTCTCCCCCTAGTGGTAGAGTACGTATTAACCAGCTTTGCATTAGTTCCTATGGGAACTAATGCTTCAATGTACGAACGCACCTCTACATAACAAAAAAACAGCCAGGACGGATTAATTGGTTTTCAGTCCATTCCTATGGGAAATTTTGCTTCAACTTAAGAATGTTTCAACTTAAGAACACCATTCCAAAACGGATTAAGTTCTTAAGTAGAGGTTCCACTCTAGTTTCTATGGACGGAAAAGAGCAGATATGGATTAAATGGTTTTCAATGCGTTCCTATGGGAAATGCAGATTCAACATAAGAACTTTTCAACTTGAGAACCACCTTCCAATACGGATTAAGTTCTTAAGTAGAGACCCCACTGTAATTAGTTTGAAAGCTGTAGTCCTAGGTGTGTTGGCATTAGCTGGGATCTCTCATGGGCAAAGAGGAAAGCTCTCTCTTACTTTCCTAAAATGCTCTCGTGCTCTCTGGATATACATGGATCATGGCCTGTATCCCTTGAGGGACTATATGCTGCCAGAGCATACTGCAACTTCTGGGGAGTGGGGGGGGGAGAGAGAGAAGGGTACGCCACTAAGGTGGATGTCACAATAAACTGATGATTGTGAAATGCTCTGAAAACCACGGAGAAACATCCACTTTACAGAGCCTTCTTCAAAGAACACTATTGTACTTCTGAAATGCTTCTTACTACATATATCTAGTATGCTAGCGGGGCTTACTTCATTTCTGGAGCCTCTGTTCGTCAATTAGAAAGCGGACACTCCCTCTCTAAAAAACAAAGCCAACCAAAACTCTTGGATATCTTCATATCACTTAGGACTGGTGGATTTATGCCATCAGCAGAATCAAGTGTGAAGCTTCTCATAAATGACACCTTTTCAACATATAGGTGGTAATAGCAAAATAATTTCAAGATTTGAGAAAACAGTACACACAGAGAAATACAGAGCTTGTACACAATAGTATAAATGAGTCTTTTTTCTGGAGATAATTCAAACATGCACTCCCACATCACCTGCAGCTTGAGTTTCTTGCCCCCTCTGTTGTCTTTATTCTCTCTTTCTTGGTTCCATTGGTTATATAAACCTGGAAGTGTAACGAACTTACTTCCACTGTACATAAATATTTATCCCTCAATAAATGCTTCAGAAATATTTGACATCATCAGTGTTCCGTATCTCACCAATCTTAAGGAAAATATCTGAAACAGGGCATTTTCTGTAGCAGGAACTTGACTCTAGATTTTTCTCCCAAGAGACGTCAGCCTGGCCCCATCCTTATTGAGTCTCCCTTAGGCCAGTGGTTCCCAACCTTGGGTAACACAGGTGTTCTTGGACTGCAATACCCAGAAACCCTAACCAGTAGAACTGGCAGTGGTCGCTTCTGGGAATTGCAGTCCAAGAACACCTGGGTTACCCAAGGTTGGGAACCACTGCCAAAGCTATTCTTCTATCAGGGCTCTGGCCTTGAAAATAGTTTTTAGACTGTTCTTAAATAACACTTTGTTTCTGTCTTGGTTTCATATTGTGATTTATTTGATCCTGTACCGTTTTGGGTTCCCAGTGGGCAGAACTGATAAATGTATAAATGCTCCTAACAAACAGTTTTTTTTTTAAAAAAAGCAATATTTAATTTTAATAATATGAAATAAGACAAAGATACAACCCATGTAAAACTTCTGGCATGTAACCTAGAGATGTCTCCTTACTGAGATGCCATGGCTGCTTCAGTATAAGTCATTTACTTCAGCACTGTTAAATTTCAAATCTATTTATTCCCCTCAAACATAACAAAATACCATGTGCATACCTGGGATTAATGGCAACAATAACAATAATTAATAAAGCTGTTTTGCAATATTGGGCAGCTCTCATGAGGCTTAGTTTTCAAATTTAAAAATTAAAATATTTTCCTTATGCCTAATTTTAAAACTTTGTACTGTTAACAGCAACTTTATCAAGTTTTAAAAACAAAAACCCTATCAAATCTCAACTATGCCCTCATGTATTTCCTTAGCAATTCAAAGGGAATTGGGTAAAGAGTTGACCTAAGTTAGTTGTCTGGAGGAGAACATTTTTCCCATTCCTTCACTGATACAGCATGCACTAACCACAACTTTTTCAGGTTATTATTTTTAGTGTACACTTTGTGATAACTTTACTAAAAAGAAACAAACCCAAGAGTAACTGCAAGTAGAATCCAAAGATGAAGGTGGGTGACACAATTATTAGACTATTAAAATTCACAAGCATAAGCTGTCTTTAACACCACAGGGTCTTCTTCAGGTGGTGCAGAAGAACACAGTTCAATGCCCAACTTTTTTGGACTAGTTGCCAGACTCTCCTTAGACAATGAGGCCACAGAGAGCTATAATCCAAAAAAGTTACTTTTCTAGGCTCTGACTAAAACAAACTTTTGTTTCACAAAGAACACTTTAAGGATGGTTCCACAGATACCTAACAGAAGCATTCATGTTATTTTAGACAGCAGTTCAATCTAGAATGCCATCCAAGTTCTAAACAATGTAAAAACAATTTGCAAGAGTGCAAGGCAATTCGCCCAACTACTTTCTCTGTTGCCTATGAAGTCCATCTACATTAGATTAAGAACAGATCAGCACAATATATTTCCATAACCAGGAAAGCATTCAAACATATTGCTTAAACATGTCCCAACAGAATACTTCTGATTGTATCTATTAGTCTGGGAATTCTACAGTATGGTTATATATGGCAATCTGTCTGGAAGATAATTTAAGAGGAAAGGCCCTAGAGGAAGTAACACACAATGCTCTTCTAACAAGAAAAGTTTTAAACAAAATCGGATCAAAAGAGATGTTTAAAGAAATGAGTAATCTGAAATCCTCTTGTATACATAAGACACACACATTTGATGTCAATATGAATCAATTCCGATTTCTGGGGGAAAACAAGGAGCGCTGTTTGCTTCTCAAAAACATTTCATGGCCAACACTTACCTTTCTGAACAGTGGGATTTTGGGAACTGTAGTCCCTAAAATTAATGTTTTCAGAATTTGTGACTGGCCATTGAGGGAAGCACAATGTTGAACCATAAGGAGATTTGATCTAATGCAGAAATGGTTTTCTTATACTGAGACAGACCAATAGTTGGAAGCAATAAATATGTTCCTCTAAAAGAATACTGAATACATTGGTTACAAACAGCATCAAGCTAAGTTGTAGACACGGGTGGGGTTGAAAGCAAAACCTCAAAACTTGCAATTGGGATGAATGTTTGGGTCCAGCAAACAAGAGATACTGTATAGGAAAAACTATCTATGTTCCATATTTACTGCTGCTTCATGCTAGGCCTTTCTTGTGAGTTTTGATGGTTGAATGCTGCTTTTCAAGGCCTTAACAACCAACCTTATTCTTTTTATAAGCAAAAACTGATGGTCTTCTTTGCTTAGCAGGAGTTAAGACTTTAGCAAGCATGTGCAAACATCAGTGGATAGTCCACTAATACAACAGCCTATCTTTAGGCCTATGACAGCCTGGGTCTGTGTCTTGATACAGCAGCAATTTCTTTGTTCTTTCTGATTTGCTCTTCTGTCCTAGTTCTATGTGTTAATGTGCCATCAGCTCGCAACTCACTTATAGTGATCCTAATAAGTCTGATTTTTAAGGAGTAGCTTTAACTATTCCACCCTCCCAATGAGTTTTCATGGCTGAGCAGGGATTCAACCCCAGGTCTCCCGAGTCCATCACTCTATCCACTACACCACACTGGGTACTCTTTTATTATTCAAATTCATTCTACATATATCCTGTGTGGTCAGTACATGAATACATATATCCTAGCCCAACATTCCCCCTTCCACACAGATATCAGTCAGGTCATGTTCAGTGCACAAGCCAGATGAGGGTTTGGAGTTGTAATTGGTTGAATGGACTTACAGTTCTCCTAAGACTGGCAGTCCAGCCCTATTATGGCTCCGGCTCACAGGACAGTAGGGAGCGTTTTCAGCAAAACCCAGGTACAAGGACCTCATCAGCCCTTTGCACTGAATGTACATCCAGGTCAGAGAACAGAACATAGAGATGCATCCTTCCATCCTGCCTCCATTCACCACAGTTATTGCTTAAATAGAGCTTCAAGGCCACAATTCTAGAATCCAGGGTAATCCAACAAAACTGAATGAAAAGGAATTCAGTACTGATAAAAGGAAGAGCTCCATCACACAGCATGTAGTCAAAACTGTGGAATTTGCTACCGCAAGATATATTGACAACCACCAACAAAGATGGCTTTGGAAGTGGATTAGACAATTTCATCACTGTAACAATAATGTATACCATGCCTCCAGCATCAGAGGCCGCATGCTTCTTACCAATAATGGCTGGGGAAAAGCAAAAAGAGAGGGCTGTTACTCTCTCTTGTCTTGCTGGTGGTGGTGATGGGTTCCCAAAGCCATTTAGCTGGCCACTTTAGGAACACAGTTCTGGATTAGACAGACTTTTGATCTGATTTAAGCAGCATTTTGTCTTATGTTCGGAGCCTATGCCCCAAAGTAACACGAGCTGCTTTAACTGAACAGCTTGACAAGGTTACAGTGCTGCACATTTACATTTTTACCTTCACTTACAGTCATGCAGACTGACCACTAGATGCCTCTATTCTGTAGTTAGAATTTCAGGAAGGCTGTAACTAAAAAGAGCCAACAAGGAAGTCATCACCTGATTTTTTTTTCCTTACTACTCTCCCTCACAAAATGTGGTATGAAACCCCATGGTAATCAATTAATGAGATTTGGTAAAATAGATTTTGTGACCAAGAAATGTTAGAAGGCATATTCTACTGAGAAACATTAGATATATTTTGACTCTTTTTTTTTTTGCTGTAACATCAGCCTACAGATTTTTATTATTATATGTCTAAAACTGTATTGTTGAAGACCAGTCCTGAGCATTGTGATAAAATATGTTTAATATCAATATTAAACTCTATATCTGGTGCTATCACTATCCATCTTTGCTATCCTTCTGCAAGCAGCCAAAAACCTTCCTCTTCAGGCAAGCCTTCCTTTGTAACCAGCCACATGTGTGCGCTTTTTAGATAGATCTTTATCCATTACTGCTTTGACTGACTGTTAGTGCTACTTGCGTTTTCCATTTTTGTGTTCTCCAATTCTCAGAGTGACATTTTTTAAAATTTTGTATACTTATTGAGCTTTGCCTTAATATTGCCTGTTAACTGGTGTAAAATGCCTCCTTATTCACTGTTCATAATTTTTAAATATAGTCTTTTAATTTTTAAATATAGTCTTTTCATTATGCTAACTACCACTGTATACTCATTGTTTTCAACTTTAAATATTGTCTTCCATTGCTATGCCTTGGGTCCTTTTCAAGGAGAAATGTGGAGTAAAACTATTTAAAAATAAATAAATGAATAAACAAACAAAGCCTATCAGTGCACTATGTCTACCTAACACCTTTATTGTCATGCCCTGCTCTTAAACATTTGGTTGGAGGGGTGTGTGACTTGTGCATAGAGCCAAAACCTGTGAGTCTTTCCAGACAAGTTTCATTTGAGTAATACAGAAACACTGCATAATGCATTTATGCATCCAGGAATAGAGATGCTAAGTATAAAGCCAAAAGCCAGTCTCGGGGTCAAACAAGATGTTAAAGAAATGTGTATGTCCTCCCATTAACCAACTTCCCTTCTGATAATGAGATATTTTTAGAGATATGTGCAAGAATTACAACTTCAAGCCTATGATAGATTGCAAGTTATGTAGTTGAGGAAAAGCAGGTATTGACAAACAAATTTTTCACCACCTTTGGGAATACTTTTAAACACATGGTATAGTCAAATGTGACCCTCAGAAGTACTTTTCAGAGTTGCCAATCTAGAATAATATTTTTTTTTTTGGCCTATCCTCAGTTTGCCATCTGCCAGCCCATTCATTAGTACCCTGCATTGTTGGCTTTACCTTTACACAACCCACAATCTCATTTTACTGGTTCTTAACATCTCCTTCAAACTCTTCTGATTCTGTATTCGCGAAGGCTTTCATGGCCGGAATCTAATGGTTGTTGTGGGTTTTTCGGGCTCTTAGGCCGTGTTCTGGAGGTTGTTCTTCCTAATGTTTCGCCAGTCTCTGTGGCTGGCATCTTTGGAGGACAGCACTCCTCTGAAGATGCCGGCCACAGAGACTGGCGAAACGTTAGGAAGAACAACCTTCAGAACACGGTCAAAGAGCCCAAAAAACCACAACAACCATCTTCTGATTCTACTACTCTCAGATGTTAGGATTTTTTCAGCAGTTTTCACTTTGCCGGAATAGAACTCAAGACTCTTCTTTACTGTCTGAGATTTTCCTCCCTTCAGCTGAATGCCTGAAAGGGGGCTGGGAAGTCTGCAAGCTTACAGCATTCTATTTGGTTTTTATTAGAACCCTTACACCCACCAAATAGAAGGAAGTACAAAGATTCATAAATGAGAGAAAAGACTTCTGAAACCAAAGATTTGTGTTGTGTATCAGAACTAAGCGGAACTCACAGTCCTTTTACACACAATCTTCAATTTTAATTTTACTCAAACTTCCTTAATTACACAAGTGTAACTTGTGATATGAGAGTAATTTTGTTCTGAAAGTTAAACAACAGGGAATCATAAACACTACTGTCTACTTCATACCACATGGAGATCTTCAAGAAGATTCTGATTCATTGTTTTACAATGCCTAGCCTAATTGTTTTGTTTTTAATTTTTTTTATTTTAACTATAACATAAACATAAAACACATAAGCCAAAATACAAATTAACTGTGTTCCCCACCACCATAGACGGGACCTCTTGCAATAATCTTCTTCTTCCTCCATCTATATTCTTCTTCTTCTTTTATTGTCCTCTTCTCCAGAACTGCATTGATTTTTGATTTGGAGCTTTCCCTTTTCCTCTTGCTAACACATATTCCAAAATCTACCCCACATAGCATAAAAATTATTCTATTTCAACTCTCCTTTCTTAACCATTGAATTACAAATTAGCTTATCATTTAAAGCTATAGTCCATATTTAATTATACCATTCGTCCATTCGAAATTTAGATTTTGATTTCCATTTCCTAGCTATTATTAGTCTAGCTGCTGTTAATAAACTGGTAATCAAATCAAGCCTTTGTGAATATATTGGTAATCAATTCTTTAGTAATCTTGACATATTCCACATTCTCAAATATTGATAAAAAAGCAATCTCAGGATTAAATTCTATATCTTTTTCACATATGTCATTTAGTTCTTTAAAGATTAGTTTCCAAAATCTTTGTACTTTTTCACATTCCCACCACATATGAAAGTATGTACCGATTTCCTTTTCACATTTCCAACAGACATTCAGATAATTAGTGTTAATTTTATTCATTTTTTTTCGGTGTGAAATACCATCTTAAGCCCAATTTGAAAAAAAAATTCTCTTCTTCTCACTGACATAAATCTTAAAACCCTCCTTTTCCACATCTTCCTCCATTCTTCATCATTTATTCTTTTTCCTAAGTCTCGTTCCCACACTAACTTCAATCCTTCTTTCTCACCTAAGGTCTTTTGTTACTTAAATTATGCAGAGGCATAGTTTGCCTCCTTACAGATTTGCTTGTAAAAATGTGGGGTTGGGGTTGGGGAGAGAAATCATCCATTAGATAGTGTTAAGAACGTATCTAAATATTATGAATTAGCTAAATGGATAAATATAAACAGTTTAGAAAAAATGATGGGGTCTTGACTTTCGGTAGGGCAGAACCTAAATGCAAAAGTTTTTAAGAGATACAAAATGGAATCTTTATGCTGGAAAAATTCATTATTATCACAGTTACTGTTAGTGACAAATCTCTGATTCAGGATGTACCACTTGGAAGTGAATGCAAAATTTCACCTGATTAAGAGATATCACAATTTTCGAAACATCCTGTCATCCTAAGACTGAGGCGCAGACTGAAAGTAAAAGCTATAATTGAGAAACTGGAAGTTCTCCAAGGGCAAGATACAGTAGTTGATCATTTTATGAATGGGAAGATTAACAGGCCAGAGATTAGAGATTATATTTAGCAAGAGTCATAACTCAGGATAGAGTTAAGAGGGTAAAGCACTGTGAAATATGACAGAAGGCCAAGGAAAAGTAGTAGAGGAAACCCAGAGAAATATGTGCACACAAATATAATACAGGAATTCCACTAAGATTTTTTTATACTATTTAATTTCAGAACAGACAAAATACATGAAAGGTAATCATCTGATGACTATCTGCAGTTCTGTGTGTGTTCCTGACATTGACTTTTTCTTGTCTGATCAGACAGTCATGTTATTACATCTCTGGAGAACAATGTTTCCTGAGAGACCAAGCACATTTACAGCCCATCACTATCAGCAAAATACCACTAATTAGCTTGGGACCCACTTATTTCACTCTGGACAATTTCAGAGTGAAACATGTGTCCCAGCTGTGACTTTGTATCATGCAAAGGAAGTAATGAGGATAGTTAAGCCATCCAAATAATATATGCAGACAAGATACAGAAACATTTATCTAACATTTACTAACATTTTTTTCCTCACTACAATTCACATATCGTACATATCTTAAGCTCCATCTGAAACTGTTTTTCAGCTAATTCTTTATTAATAGTATTACCATCTCTCCTGCAGTATATCACTAGTAATCACAGGTCAATGAAACAATCAACCAATTATACTTATAGATACATGTGAAATCAGGATGAAAAAGTATTTAAAAAATGTAGAGGCAGACAACGATAAAATCCAATTTTTATTTCATGTCCCTGACTGAGTATAGCATCGCAACAGTATTTAATTATTTTTTTAAATTACCCTGTCTTTCTCCTTTATAAGGACCCAAGGTGCCTTACGTCATTAAAAGATAGTATTTAAACTGAAACAGGAAGTGTGCAAATACTAAAAAGGATCAAGTAAATACTACACTAGAAGAGTGTAAACAAAAATAACGCCAAAAACACATTCAAAGCATAAGGCACAACCATCCATTTAGAAGCCCCACTCAGGCAGCCAGTTATTAAGGGGAAGCTTGCCTGAAGAGAAAGGTCTTTGCTTGATTACTGTCCAAATTAATATCTGGCTATAAATCTATCTGAAAGCTAATTTTGCACATGGGTTTAAATTTTTAAACAATCTGCTACACCTGGTTCTCTCTGCCTGCTTTTCAATGTCTGTCCTGAACTACCTTTAGTGAAAGGACTGGTGTCAGATCTGTATAGGACAACATCCATGGACTTTTAGGAAACAAATCACTTTATAGAACAAGCAGAATAGCACTAAATAAGCAGAAAGACTGGTTCATTTGTATTACATTAAGCGATTTAGGAAAAATACAACCAGATTAAAATTAAACCAGTTTCAATATCACCAACCTGAATCAGGTCTGAGTTTTCATCATATAGCTCTCTGTTCAAATTTTGCTCTGCTTTCAGTATTAGTTACAGCTTTCAATTTGAACAATCTCCTTAAAATATATTATAAATCTTCCTGTAATGCTATTGCCACAAATAGCACTGCTATTGCTCTGTTACCAACTACTGTATATGTTGCAGCTGTAAAAAAGCAGGAAAATTACGCTACGACCGTCAATGCTGAATCAAAAGGCATACAAATGATACAACAGAACAAGCACACACAGCACAGAACAATACCATACAAAAATAGAGTTGTAGGTGGTTGTTATAATTGGAACACTTCATAATATGCAGATACAAGAAAAAGAATTAACAAGCTTTAGGGATGTCCATTGAAAGGTTAATTCCTGCATACTGGAAATGCAGTAAGATAACTTAAATGAAGAAGTAAAAAAATCTGTTTAAACAGTGATGCTTAAAGCAGCTCTGTAGGCAAAATTAGAGAGAGATGTACAGAAATATTGACAGAAAGAAGTTCGATGACAGGATCATTATCTACAGATACAACTCTGAGAGTACATTTTGTCATATGAAATCTGTCTTGTAATTCCTACACATTGTATGTTGTTGAGAGACAGTAATTTTCACACATACAGACACAAACACACAGAGGATCACGCATAATATCATATTGCCAAGACTAGAGGTAATGTAAAGAATGCAAGAACCGTGGATTGCTTTATTTCAACATGACTGTCAGTTGCCCAGGAGGAACGGGATAGAACAGGAAGCTCAGTAGTCAACAAAATGACAGAACTTTGATATATGTTTGGCACACCGGAAGCAGCAGTATTACAGCAAACATAATATTCATAATACATTATATTATACTAGACTATTGGTAGTTTAAAATGGGAACTGACTGTGTTTATGAATCAGATCACATTGTCAGGAAATAGCTAGGAACAGCTCCTGCTTTAATGTGATTTGAGGGAGCACAGGTATTTGCAGAGCTTAGAATGTCAGGTTAAAAAATTAGTCAATTAAAGTTCAACGTTAGAAATTAGGGAAAGACCTTGTTACTATTAATGCTGAAATCTGAAAACACTGAACTTGTCAGTAACGTTTTAATTAAAATACTGGTGGCTGTGTCCTCTGTAGAGTGCATATACCACTATTCTCTACATTAGAAGGGGAAAAAAAAGGAAAATACCTATATGTTTATATGAATGCACACACAAACATTTTTTTCACATCAGGTAGCCCAGCCTTGGTCATGTAAGTGTATTTGGCTATAACATCCAGAAGAAAGGAAGGTGAGTGTCTAAGGTGAAAAATGAAACAGAACACATAGCAAATAAAATTATCATTTAGCAAGGTTACAGGTTAAATGGAATAGTTGATAAGATATTAAGGGTTAATTACTGAGGGGTTTCCCCCATTTTTTTGTTTATGTTTACTAACCATTTCATTCAGTGGCTGAATTCCTATTGGGCAACTTTACTCCATATATGGCTGATGATGCCTCAGTGGTTTTTCATAAATTAAACATTTCCACCTCCACCACCCAAAAAATTATGAGGCTTCCTAGGGATCTCTTTTATCATGGGGAATCCACTGAGGAACATAGCATGCAGGTAGATTCTTTAATTTCCAAAAACAAAACAAAACCATGGCTGGTAAAATCATCGCACTAATTATAACATTTGGAAATTACAGATTCCTCCACATCTCATGGCCCCCAACAGCTTTCCCATGAAGAGATTCTAAGGGAGCATTAGCATTTTGGGGGGGGGGATTTGAAATGTTTAATTTACAAAAATATGTTGCAACTGGTGACATCATAATCCTTATGCAAAGTAGTTGAGCAAACAGGATTTCAGGAATTATATATTTTGTTTTGTATTTCAGTCAGGTAGCCAAGACAGCTCAAAGGGGCCTAGATTCAGTTTCCTTTCTGGAAGAGAATGGAAAGGCATGTCCAGGCAAATCTACCTAGGTTTCTCTTGCACAGAGATTGCCGGGCTGTGATTCAGCTTAAAAAAAAAAAAAAATTGCAAAATGATCCATGGGAAACTGAAAGCAGTATTTATTTCCGCACACGGTTGGACAACTGTGTTGAATCGGCTTGGATGCAAGGAATTTGTCACCATAAGCCTAATGACTGCCTGAGATGGAGTCAAGTCTTTTTACAGTGTTGTGCTAAACACATGTGAGTGTAATCAATTAGTTCTTTTTGGGTCATTACTTCCTATGGCAGTTATTATGAACTCTGATGCCCAGAGATCTTGAGAAATGCCCCAAACTTGCTTAAGATGTCATGGTATTACAGCCAAATGCATTAGGGTCAAGGCTAGACAACCCATATATATAGGGTTTTTTAAAAGTACTTGGAAAAGGTGCCTTGAAAAATCCATTCTAGATAACTGAAAAATGATGACATCCTCTCCTATTACCAAGCCTATCTCCTTGTTCCTACAGCTGACTGTCAAAAGAAGTAAGAGCAATCAAGCAGCTATTTCCTGCTCTGCCTCTCTCCTGACCTCTGTGCCATCAGATCTCTCTGAAACATTATCAGTACCTGTAACTCCAAGTACCACACCTGAAACAATTGGAAACGTAAGCCTCATTCTGAAGAAATACAGATACTGCCAACACCATCAAGTGTTCATGAGATCATCTAATACCTCTACCTTACCCCTACACTTATTTAGATAGGTTTTTAAAAGGCTTGAAACAAACCTGGAGTGAATGTGAATAAACATTTTATCCTGAATGGAGTAGTATTTCTTTTATGAGAGTGAACAGATTACGAATCCTTTCCACTGGTACAGCAATGACCCTGATCTTCCTTTTTCAAACGAACAAGCAGCAAAGCAAGCTGAGAAATAAGAGCATTTAACAGATAGTCCATGCTACTTTCCGAAAGATATCCTTATGGCATTCAATTGCCCTCTACCAATCCCTACACTATGTTTCACTAGAACTGAATTATGCCCACATTTTCCACAGCTAAATGCTGCGCGTGTCCTTCGAAGACAGTTGAATCCAATGTTCTGCTGACCCTCACAGTGGAGCTTTTCTCCCCTCCACTGGTCAGCCCTCTACCTTTCCTAACCATTTCTAGATTCAGCTTTAGAGATTCACATTAAACTGCGGTGAAGAGGACTGCTTCCACATTTAGGATTCCACTAAACTCCCTCCCCCCCCCATTCCACCGATGAAATGCCATCAGAATTAGATGAGAATCTACGTGTACTTTTATGGACAGGATCAGTCTCTACTTACTCAGAGGTCAACCCTCTTCGATGGAATTTGCCTCTGAGTGAAAATGCATAGGACTGCACTTTCCAGTAGTTACAGTGCAAATGAAACTGACAAATAACTCCTACCATCTGAATTGGCTGTGAAAAGTATGGATTACTTAAGTGAAAAGAAAGTTGACCTCATAAAGAAAGTTGACCGCTGAAGAATTGGTGCTTTTGAATTGTGGTGCTGGAGGAGGCTCTTGAGAGTCCCCTGGACTGCAAGGAGAACAAACCTATCTATTCTGAAGGAAATCAACACTGAGAGCTCACTGGAAGGACAGATCCTGAAGCTGAGGCTCCAATACTTTGGCCATCTCATGAGAAGACTCCCTGGAAAAGGCCCCGATGTTGGGAAAGTGTGAAGGCAAGAGGAGAAGGGGACGACAGAGGACGAGACGGTTGGACAGTGTCATCAAAGCTACCAATATGAATCTGACCAAACTCTGGGAGGCAGTGGAAGACAGGAGAGCCTGGTGTGTTCTGGTCCATGGGGTCACGAAGAGTTGGACATGACTAAACAACTAAACAACAACAAAAGCAATCTAAACAAGCTGCTTTCCTTTCTTTTCCACTGATCTGCTTTGCCATGTATCTGTCTGTCTGGAAGAAAAAGGCCCTGCAAGCAAAACCATCTTGACTTGTGTTTTCAGGTTCTCCATGTGGCAAATAATTGCCCTTTGGAAGCCAGCTATGATAATATTTGAGAACATTTGCTCTGTACTGGAAGCATGTGGCACAAAACAGAACTCAGAAAACAGGACATTCTAAGTAATCATTCATTCACTTGATGCTAAATTCTAATGGTTTGGACAGAAATATATTCTTCATGCTTGATATACAGTACAGCATGCCTGAAGAACTATTTAAAGGAAAGCAAAAGCTGTGTGTGGCTTTTAATCAAAAATAATGCCTGAAAATAAATCACTGTCTTTTCAGAAACTGCATTCTTCAAATAACTGTGATTGCTGCTCTTTCTGCCCTATCTCTAAAAATATGGCATAGCACAGAAAAAAGAACTAGTTACGAGAGCAGAGGCATATGGATTCCCCCTCCCCTTCAACAATCTGCAGTTTCTGTTTTTAAAAAATCATGGAGTGAGTTGTAAACAGGAACAAGCAACTTTAGAAGCAGACTAATTCAAACTTTAAACTGTGTCAAAACTTCCCATTCATTCTGACACAGTAAAGAGTTGACAGTCCTCCAAGAGATCCACAATAGGCCATTCTCAAGGATCAAAGTGGAAGTGCTTTCTCTGTTCAAAGGTCCTCTGAAAAATGCTGATTATCACACTACTTTTCATGTTACCGGACAAAGATTTTAGTCATATGCTCTGTGGGATTCTATTGTTGCTGCTATGCAGATCTAGTGAAATGGTGTGTATATGAGGAAGAAATAATACTCTTAAGCCTAAGGAAGGGTGTGCATGGATTCCAGTGGAGGCTGCTGACTAGTGCTTTGTCCTCCACAAAGACCTGGTCAGCAACATGACCTGCCAAAAATTATGGTCCTGTTTGCACTACAAGCTTATGCGAGTTTCTACATCTTCTCTCAAAGAATTCTGAAAATTATAGACTGGTTGTAGTTTATGTTTGAGGATTCTATCAGATACTCTTAGTTGGTTGCTCATGGCCTTTTCTTTTAAATCTGCAGGATTAATAAGAGAATAACAAAAAGGGCAGCCTGTTGCCAATTCAGAATCAGGCAGCTATGCTGAACACCAGAACTGCAGATTTTGCTGTTCCCAAACCCTGATACACCCCGGCCTCCTCCCCCACTTCCCCTGATGTCTCACCTTGTGCCTCCTCCTCCTCTTCCTCCTCCCTTTCTCTTGCTGCTACACTTTGTTCTTCAGTGCTGCCTCTTACCAACCTTTTGTGTAAAGTTGCACTGGTCACAACCAAAGCGCCTAGGCCTGCTTTATACAGATGGTGGTCAAACAGCAAGACTAGGCCCAGAAGAAAAGGGAGACTCAAGACAAGGTGAGATGTGAGAGAAGACAGGGAGAAGACAGTGGTGGAAGTTAAGCTGAATCATGAGGAAAGGAAAAAGAAGGAGGTGGCAGCATTGGTGGGAGGGAGAGAAGCAGGCTGATGAAGTAGCACAAGGGAGAAAAGAATAATGGGGTACTGGTTGTATTGATGATGCTTCTCCTACTACTCCAAATTCAGGCTACATAACGCCTAAAAATTCATTCATACTGTCACTTTAAAAAAATATGAAAATAATGTTGAGGAAACATTACCATTATGCAACCCAAACTTTCAATGATGTTATTATGGCTTATTAAGCTATATCTTCACTATTTTTCCCACAGTTATCAATTATAGATTATAAATAAGAAGGAACATAGCTCAATGGCAGAGATTATTTCTCTAGCTATCATACCCTACCTTAGCTGGGAAGCTAAAATACTATTCATGTAAGTGTAACATGCAATTAAAATAAATACAATTGCTTCTCAAATACGTCTTACTAAATAAAATCTAATATATGTTTCTTACATAAAAATAAACAAATCATAACATCATATTTCTTCGAAATAAAATTTTCCTTTTTTAATGAATGCTTTGAATGCCTGTAATGGAAAATTTGTAGACAGATATCTTTCCTACCATCAAAAAAGAAAGACGGGAGTATACTGTACAGGAAAATGCTGCTGCCTTATAAACAAACAGTTTCAAAATGAATGTAAGATGTTGGTTCTAAACTTCGTTTTTTAAAAACATAGTTGACTCTGGATTATACCTTGTGAAATAACACAAAAGACAGAAAAGCTTGAGCTGAAAATGAAGAACTAGTTGTATTCATCCCAAATCTGAACAAAGATATTTCACTACAAGACTTAACTATGGATCTTACTTCGCAAAAATTAATAACCCCATTTTCATTGTCATGGATTCCAGAGCTGTCAGCATAAAAATGAAGCGAGATTGATTAGTTAACAGGTTATTATCACTTCCTTTTATTGTAATATGAACACGTATTTCTAAGCTAAAAATGTAGATACTGAATTAACTTTTGCCCCTATCTTTCCCCACCCAAATCATCAAGTTGTACTGTGGGTAGCAGTTTATACAGCGATAATAAAGTAATATATATCCCAACAACATGAACTGATGTCACCATAAAGAAAAAGAAGGCTAACACTATCCTCTGCCTCAGAGGCATAAAGCAACAATACAACACAGCAGCCTTACATTAAGACATACATAGACCATCCCCACGGATCTTCACTTCAACGTTAATTGTACTATCTTCAAGCAAATGTATACTTTACTTCTGTGTAAATATATATAGGCCAGACTGTATGTATGCCATACCACAGTCAGACTGCTCAGACTGTGGTCAGTGTTTACCTACAAGTAAGGCCCTCTGAGTTAAGTGGGCTGACGTCCTGGTTTGTATGTTTAGGACTTACACTAAAATCCTAAATTTAACTGTTTGCAAGCTACTCTGACTGAATTTAGTGAAACATAAAGTATATAGGGTTCTGAGCTGTCCATGGAAAGAGATCCTGGTGTGCTGGTGGACAGCTCGATGAAAATGTCAACCCAGTGTGTGGCAGTAGTGAAGAAGGCCAATTCCATGCTAAGCATCATTAAAAAAGGGATTGAAAATAAAACAGGCAACATTATAATGCCACTGTACAAAATGATGGTAAGGCCGCACCTGGAGAATTACATACCATTCTGATCGCCGCATCTCAAAAAAGACATAGTGGAACTGGAAAAGGTGCAGAACAGAGCGACTAAAATAATGACTGGGCTGGGGCACCTCCCTTATGAGGAAAGGCAACAGAGTTTGGGGCTCTTTAGTCTAGAGAAAAGGCACCTGAGGGGGGACATGACTGAGATGTATAAAATTATGCAGCGGATGGATAAAGTGGATAGAGGGAAGCTATTTTCCCTCTCATGCAATAACAGAACCAGGGGACATCCACTCCAATTGTTGGGAGAGTGAGAACTGACAAAAGAAAATATTTCTTGTCCCAACATGTTGTTAGTCCGTAAAACCCCTTGCCACAGGATGTGGTGAAGGCATCTGGCCTCGATGCGTTTAAAAGGGATTGGGCAGATTTCTGGAGGAAAAGTCCATTGAAAGTTACAAGCCATGATGGAGATGTATAATCTCCAGGCTTAAAAGGAAGGTACTTCCAAATGCCAGATGCAGGGGGAGGGGTATCAGGAGACAGGGATCTAGTTATCTCATGTGCTCTAAGACAGTGGTCCCCAACCTTGGGCCTCCAGATGTTCTTGGACTAAAGCTCCCAGAAGCCTTCACCACCACCTCTGCTGGCCAGGATTTCTGGGAGCTGAAGTCCAAGAACATCTGGGGGCCCAAGGTTGGGGACCACAGCTCTAAGAGACAGCTGGTGGGGCCACTGTGAGATGTAGGAAGCTGGACTAGATGAGCCCTTGGCCTGATCCAGCAGGGCTCTTTTTATGTTCTTATTCCCACTAAATATTTGTGAGATTAATAGTCACTTGAAGGTCACCAGCATCCTACAGAAGGAGTATCTTCTTCATTTGTAAACAGTCAGAGACGTAAAATTTATGAAGCAAAAATGATGTACATCTTTACAGCGAGGTTAGACATTAACATTAATAATATATAGCACCTTCTGATATGACACTGCTTTACTTTGATTATGTTACTCTTCAAATAAATGTGTAGTATTTGTCAATTTACGTTATATACCATGTCTTGATAAAATTTCAGCTACATTTCCCATTTTCAGTTTTTCAAGGGATCATAAGAAGTGGAAAGATGAGGAGAAAATGTGTAGTCACTTCTACTTACAGTATCTAGTTTGTAAATCTTTTAAAAGATTGGCTCTTTCTTCACCTTGGTTAAATCCTTAAAATCTTTCATCATTTTAGTTATTTGCATGCAGAGAAAAGTATCCTTCATGGAAAACTATCACAACATCAGGCAAGGAATGGAAAAGAAAACAACTTTTATATATAAAATAAGAGATATTTCAGATCATCACCCCTTTCTGTATCTAAATCTCTACACATTAAGAGTTAAGATAGGCTGCACTGTTAAGTCACTGAAAATGCAGCACCAAACAAGATGTTTTGGGTGTCACTTAAGCCAATCCTCCTTTTAAATTCTGATAATTCTGTTCCAAAGGTATTTATGGTGGAAGTAATAATCATTGCATAGTTTACTCACAACATTCACGGCTGGCTGCTATGTGTCCCAGATTATCTTTCACCTTGACGAATTTGCAGATGTTGCGGGATTGCTCAGAAGCCTTCAGTGGTGCTCTCTTTCCAGTAAAACAAAATAAAAACCTTTAATTTAAAAAACAGTGAGAGATAATGTAAAAAAATCTCTAAAGTACACCTACTAACAAAGTTCCAATGACTTTTATAAGCTTAATTATCAAATGTAATTGTGACTGGAGATCCCATTCCAAAATGCAATAGGAGATCTGCTCTTCAATTTAATTATTCCTGTGGCTCATCAAACCTTATTTAAAAACATGCAAACAATAATGTGGATAACTAGCATGCAATTTCTGAAAGAACCTTTCATATTTCTATGTCATACATGGTAAACACATGTGACTCTAATATAGCAAAGGAAGCCATATGGGAAGGCCTTTATACTCTTATCCACTACATGTGTTCTTTGTTGCATGCGCAGGGGTTAAGGGTCCACCCACACATAAACCTGTGCATTGTCAGAGCTATTATCTGCAATACGTCATAAGCCTGCATGGTACTGAACAATTTAAAGCAATAAGAGTGCTGTACAATTTTGCGGTGCTGTGAAAATTTCCACTTGGCTATCATCCAGACCCACCTACTAAGAAAAACACACAGTATAAAGTGCAACAGCAGCTAAGGAACACTCAATATGTTCACAGATCCCCAGTTTTAATCCTTAGCACAGAACATTTTCTATAAGAGACATTTTTCTACATATCCTGAGCTATGACCCTGGCTCTTTTTTTTTTTTAAACAGACCAACCTAAGTATTTTTATTCATCTACCTCCCATATCTGAAGTTCTAGAACTTCTGCTAGTAGGCGAGGGGAACATAAAAGCCATGCAGTTCCAAATGCCAATCTAGAATTTCACCCTGAGATAGTGCCGAATAATCTTCCAAACTATCCACTGCAGACAAATACAGGAGAGAAGCATACAGAATAATACAAAGGAAAGAGTTGTATACTTTCTAATGTTTTGGAAAATTAGGTGAAGGGGCACTGCATTCACAGCTAAAACTGCAGCAAAATTTGCAACTGAACTGAATGAGGGGATCTCCTTTTTACGCAGTCAGAATGTCTCAATTCGCTATGCTATGTTATACTATCAGATCATGGGCTAGTTTGACCCAGTGAATACTTTGACTGGCAGCAGACAGAAGACAGCTGAGAGCTAATACAGCAAAGGAAGCCACATGGGAAGGGTTTTATACTCTTACTCACTACATGGGTTCTTTGTTGAGTACACAGGAGTTAAGGGTTCACCCATACATAAACTGTGCATTGTCTACCCTATCTCTAGAGGCAAATGCAGATAGGACACTTTATTTTAAGAGATAGACCATAATGAAAGCTCCCAGACTACATTGCTATAATATTTTTTTCCACGCAGAGTCCAACTGTGAGGCTATTCAGAGTCATAATTATGACAATTCTATGGAGGATGGCTATGACTATTCATGCTGAATTTTTCATTTTACATTGAAAATACATTGCAAGTCTTTAAAGTTATAAGGAAATTACAAAGCCAAATAAATAAAATAGACGTTCCAACAGCTAGATAACCACTCCCAGAAACGCTTAATGCTATGGTGTAGTGCTCCCTTGTATCTTTATTTACTGGTTTTGGGTGGCTATGGAAAACATTAATATTGTTTCTATTCTAACACAGAATGAAAACAGCAATTGGTCATACCTATGCCTCAGCTCAGAATGTCAGCTTCTATTTGAGTCTATGTTCACTTTATTTAGTGTCTTATTAACCAATATAAACTTCCTTTCTCCAGTGGATAGGGTAATGGACTTTGGTTTCAGGAGTTTTGAGTATGAATCCCTGCACACCCATGGAAACTCACTGGGAGTGTGGAACTGGTAAAATTATTCCCTAAATATCTCACCTTGAAACCCCTATTAGGACTGCTAGATGTTGCGTCCAACTTGACAACACATATTTATTTATTTATTTATTTATTTATTTATTTATTTATTTATTTATTTATTTATTTATTTATTTATTTATTTATTGGACTTATATACCGCCCCATAGCGCTACAAGCACTCTCCGGGCGGTTTACAATTTTTAATTATACAGGCTACACATTGCCCCCCCAGCAAGCTGGGTACTCATTTTACCGACCTCGGAAGGATGGAAGGCTGAGTCAACCTTGAGCCGGCTACCTGGGATTTGAACCCCAGGTCGTGAGCACAGTTTTAGCTTGCAGTACAGCGTTTTAACCACTGCGCCACAAGGCTCTTTCATAACGTAGCGTATCATAACGTAGCGTAACATAGACTTCCTAACAATCTGTAAAGAGTGATTAAAATAGTGACTAAATATCCTTAGAACCTAGCAGGAAAGCCCCATGGAAAATGGCAAAGGACATTACAGTGGTGTCTTGCTTGATGACGTTAATTCGTTCCAGCGAAATCGCTGTAGAGTGAAAACGTCGTCAAACGAAATTAAAAAACCCATTGAAACGCACTGAAAACCATTCAATGCGTTCCAATGGGCTGAATACTTGCTCGTCCAGTGAAGATCCTCCATACAGCGGCCATTTTCGGTGCCTGTAAAGTGAGGAATGCATCCTAGAAAACAGTGGGAGGCCATTTTCTTCAGCCGGTGGCCATTCTGAAACCCGACGATCAGCTGTTTGCTGATCATCGTAAAGCGAAAATCGGTTCCCAAAGCAGGGAACCGATCCTCGCACAGCGAAAAAACTCCATTTAAAACATTGTTTTGCGATTGCAAAAGCGGTCGCAAAAATGTCAACATAAAGCGGATTCGTCGTACAGATATGATGGTGTGTATAAGACAATTTCCTGGGCCAATTTGTTCCTTATCTTATTAAACCTATTCCACAAGGAACAGACATGAGGTCTTACAATGAAAGTCAGAGCTGACTCCTTTCAGGACAAATCTGCTTTTTATAACATTAATCTAAATATTTGCACATTTCCCTTTATAAAATTATCATCCCAGGGCAAATAATTGCAAGGCCATACTATATGTTACAGATAAGCCATTAGGAACTAAAACCATGTTACTGTTCTGGATGTCATTCCAGTAGACCTTCGTGACAAGGAAGTCCATGTTTATGTCCCCCAAACCAATCACAAAACAAAGAAAACATTTTTTTTCAAAATATGGAAGGTATGCGAAGCTCCTGCTGCAACAAAAAGATCCCTTCAGCACTTAAGGAATTCCCTCTTCTAATTACATGTTCTCTGTAATGTATGGTCTAATCCTCATTCCCTCTTTGAAAAATGTTGTCTGGCTGTCCAATTTGCGGCCAAAATAAAGTGAAAAATTTGATTCCCCAAAAGACAAATACACTTGCTGACAGGCCACTTCTCAAACTGGCTCATCTAGAAAAATAGTTGCTGACCAGTACAGTGGACCCTCGGCTTACAGAATTAATCCATATTGGAATGATGGCTGCAGGTCGAGTCTCCATTGACCTACAATGCATTGAAAACCGGCTGTTTTTGTTCCATTTTGGGGTTTTTTTCTGGTCTGTAGTTCGATTCTCTGGCTGCAAGTCGAACCTAAATTTTCTTGCCAGAGAAATCTGTAACTCGAAAAGTCTGTAAGTGGAGCTGTCTGTAAGTCGAGGATCCACTGTACAGTATAAGCTTAAAATTGCAACAAAAGCTAAATCCTACAAAGGTCTAATGGAGTTCCACACTTCCTTAACATGTCACTCAGCAACTCAGCAATGTAACTCAGTAGAATATGGTTTAAATTGTTATATGTGGGTTTCAGGATGATTTATTAAGTAGGTGTGGGCAAAATGCAGTTCTCCAAATGTTAGTCTGAACTCCCTGTCATGCCTTACTACTGGCTGGACTTGCCAGATGTGCTGTGAGTCGTAGAGTAACATCTAGAGGGCCTCCCTTTGCAGACAAGTACTAAAGGAGTTTAACATGTAGGATGGGGACAGTGTGCAGCATTTCTGCAAGTTACCCATTTAAAAGCCACCAGAGGATGAGCAGAACTACTATATTTGATCTGGAAGATAAATTCCATGCATAGTACCCCACTTGCTTCAAGAAATTATTTGCAGCCCCCAAAATTTTTCACCTCTTCGTTTTGTTTGTACAATACTTTCTCCATCCTGGGGATACTCTATAATTTGGTTGTTCCAACTCAACAAGTGCTAATAAAAATGCTCTTAGGAATGCTGCTTCTGCTTCATTATTCATACTATTCCTTCACTAATCCTTCATTTACTTTTAAACACTAGTTCACTTCCTCTTAGCATGAAATAAGCCTTGGACAGGTTCACTCATGTTTTGAGTGAGATGAACAGGAGATGAAGCTACGCTTTTCCAAGTGTGTATTAGGTGCCATTTCAAACATTTTCAGCATTTATAAAATGATATCAGAAGGAGGAAATGAACATTCCTTAACAGTTTAAAATATGTGCTTGATAATTATACATTTGTGTCCTAAGCAGAGATCTCTACACTGCCAACCACTTATTCTTAAATTGCACTATACCGTATTGGCAGAAACTCCCAGGGTTCTCTCCACATCTTGCTGAAGCCAATTGTAAATATGCCTAGATTTACCAAATAAGTGCTGAAAGGTAAAGACACCCAAATCTACCAGAGAGTTAAGTTCAATTAAGCTAATATACCGTATTGACGCCCTCATTCTAAATAACAGAGTAAGAGACAGCTCTTCTCCAAAATATGACACAAAACAAATAAGACAGCACTTATTGTGTCGATGACTTTTCAGTTGCCTCAGGGTTTGGAGGCAGAGCCCTTCTCTGGTACTGCAAAATATGGGAAGGGACAAAGTGAATGCTCCATTGCATTGTACAGATTGTATCATTCAGAGCTAAGACCCTTCTAAGACCTCTGTAACATGCAGATAACTGAGATAGCAGCAGAGGTGGTGTGATCTCTCTCTCTTTTTTTTTTTTTTTTGTTATCAAAATAAACAGAGTTCCAGAATTGTTCAAGCTTCAGACACAAAGACTGGAATCCTGTTGAGGTCTGAACAACTTACTGTGGCTAACTGCAGCTAACTGACAAGGTGCTGGGACATATCTGAGGGAGCAACCAGAACAGCATATAGCTCGCTATTTGGTTTGCTTTTGGTGCATTTTGGTTTTCCCCTATTTTCCAGTGACAACATATGTTTTAACCTCCATAATAATTAAACCAGCATACCAAGTCAAGATAAAACTCATCCATTTCCATGTTTTACTGTTTCTGACCTTTCCGGGGAAAAACACATCCAGAGATAATCTGCTACATTTATAAGATTGTCTGAAATAATGTTCCAGAAATCAAAGATTCATAACAAATGTACCTAAGTTAAAATGTTATCTATCTGTTCTTGCAAATCCTTCTTTTCTGGAAGCATGCAGCTTAGCTCCCAGAAGGCTGTGAAAAAATAATAAAATAATTGGCATGTTTCTGCTGCATCATCCTTCCTCACTCCACGATGGATCCCCTGCTTCTTATGCACTGTTTGCATGCAGCTTTGCAAACCAGTCTCAATTGTCTGCAAACAGGCTTTCCCCCAGATTGCAACTTTTACCTAGGGAATTGTGCACTGTCATCTCTCTCAGGCTAAAACACACCCAATGGCAGCAGCAGACTTCTTTCTCCCAAAACAACTGGGTGAAAAAATGTCTGCACATTTTCCCTGTACAGTGATGCCTTGACTTACGAATGTCATGACATATGACCATTTCGAGTTATGACCAGCTCCAGCTGCAAAAATTTGCTTCTACTTGCGACTGGAGCTTCGAGTTATAACCAGAAAAAAAAAGGCAGGGAAAAGGCGGGGACTTCAAATTGCTAACCGTTGGTGGCGAAGAGGCTGCTTCTTTGTAGCTCTTTCGCCCCAGCGGTTAGAGAGTGTGCAATTGGAGGAGGCTTTGGAGTGCCTAGTAAAGAGCTGCTTTTTACTTTTTAAAAATTGTTCTGGGTGGATTTTGCAGTGTGGTTTTGGGCTGGGTGGTGGGATTATGTTTCTATGCTGTGATGAGTCTTGCAGGGTTTGTTTGTTTTTTGTCCCTCCCCCCATTTCCGATGGGTCATGCTGGGTTTGTTTTTTGGTGTGTGTCCCCCCAGTTTCTGATGGGTCTTGCAGGGTTTGTTTGCTTTTTGGCGTTTCCCCCCCATTTCTGATGGGTCTTGCATGTGTTTTTTTGTTTTGTTTTTTGTTTTTTTGTGATTTTCCCCCCTTTGGCCGGAATGGATTAATTGCATTTCAATGCATTCCTATGGGAAATGATGCTTCGATTTACGACCATTTCAAGTTATGACTGGAGTTCTGGAACCAATTAACTTCGTAAATCGAGGCACCACTGTATCCCCCTTTCTACAAGGGCTACAGACTCACTTAAAAAAAAAAACAGGACAGCATGTCCATAATCTGGGTAAAATACAGCCAAACAGGATATATTGCAACCTAACCATGTTATATATTTGTAGGACATTTTGTTAGATTGTGCCAAGTGTTGCTTAAAGGAGGTTATTGCTTGCTTCATTTAAAAATAAAAACTTAACCAAGCTGCAATCAAAATATTCCAAATACAAAAAACAATAAAATAATAACTTTGTTTCCCCAGTCCCCAGTACCACTACTTGGAAGTACTGTAATTCTGTTTGATTTAGAAGAACTGGAAATCAATAGTTCATGTTAATAGTAATTTTATCTCTACTGATGATTTACGGTCACATATAATATCATGAATACAGGTTTATGTATTCACCTCCCAGAGTAGTGTGAATTCACTAACTGGGTAGTACTGTATATAAAATAAATACATAAATCAAGGAAGAACTAAACAAATCTAGAATGTAATGTAATGTAATGAAGAACAAGATAATTCATTCTTGGGTAAATAGTATACAATGATAGCTAAAATAACCAGTGCTTGAACTGCAACAATTCTTTTAGCTCAACTTCAAAGTGAAGTGTAAATGACAAAGTTCAAAGATCCTCTTGCTGTTTTACTACATGCAACAACATGTAATTCTGTTCAACAATGATTATTCTGTGTCGAGTACTTCCTTCTCAACACCCCACCCATCCATCAATCAAGGTCTTGAATTTAAACACTAGATTCATAAGGAAAAAAGAGGTAATAAAATGCACAGCTGGCTTCTGCACCTTATTAACTAACTAACCCACATCAAAAGGTGTTTCCCTCTAGCACTTCAACAGGTAATCATTTGATTTACTGCCAAGTACTGTTCTTAATGCCTGGTGCTCTATGTTGAAGCAACTGAAATTTTTGCTTGTAGGCAAATACAGTCTAAGTAACACAAATACTAGCTAATGGTGGCTGTATTTTACAAAGCAAAACACATTTTTAACTGGTCCAGTTATAGTTGTGTTTTTTATTAAGGACCGCAAATGGATATAAAGCTTACTTGCTCCCTTAACACTGATACTTTCTACAGAAGACTGCTTTAGAACTCAAACCCATGGGCGAGAAAGCAGCATGAAGAGGCTAATTTTGACTTGAGAAATCAGAAAAGAAAAATTATGCAGCCTCTTTTCAGCCCACATCTTTCGCTTTGACTCAACTCACAGCAAAGCCAATTCTTGCTTCTTAAACAAACAAAATAAAATCCCACACTATGTATATTTTGAACCACAAGTATGTAATGTATAGTTTGAGCCTTATTATGCAAAGAAACATTAAGCTTTTATCCCTTGCGTTATTTGATGTCTTAAAAGGCAGACAAATGCATCATTTATTTTTATACCACAGAAACATTCGTACAATCGTATTAGAATCAAGCAGACCCTAAACAATAATCCAGCAGAGCTTTGTTACATTTATTCTGAAAAGAGAGAGAGAAAAGAGTTGTGCAGGAAAATAATGCAATACAGGTAACACTTCAGAAATACAGTATATTTAAATCCTATCCAGGCATTCTGCCTTTGTGAAAAAATTACCATGCTAGGAAAGAGAATGAGGTTCAGCCACAGTAGCTCTGCCTCTTCACTGTCATGTTCACTGGCTTCTCACAAATTGGAAGGAGGAAGCCTGGAGCAGGGAACCTTCTTTTCTGGTAGGCTCTCTTGAGTGATTCAGATCCTTGGAAAAATCAGGTTTCTTCACTGACAGGGGAGCCATGGCTTCGGAAACAACTCCTTGAACACATGGAGTGCAACAGAGATGTGGAGGGAGAGGAGCTAGTCTGTGTGGCCTGTTTCCCTTTCTGTGCTGATTTTCGTATGCTTCTTGGCTTCGGGCAAAAGTTTTAAAACCTCCATGACACTGAGCAGCTATTGCCTCAACAGTCTTCTTATTCAGACCAGTCAAATAGTGAACAATAAACAAAAGTGCATATACATTAACAGACATATACATTTTTTAAAAAAAGGAAATGGACTCTAACCTCCACTGATCAAAGGATACAACTGCATGCACCAAAAAGAGAAAAAAAAGAAAATCTTCCACTTCTTGCCAAATAGCACAAATTGGCAAGGCATACACACCACCTTTTCAAGGAATTCTTAATAATCCAAGATCCCAGTGACTGGAACTATTTATTTAGGTGTATCAGTTCTCCTTCCCATCCCCAGCTCGGTCTACTTGATTGCTGACTTGCCATTTTTTACTCTTTGAACTCCTATCTTGACTGAAATTATCAGTGTGCTTGGATCAGATACAAAAATTCTCAGTATCAGCAGTGCCAGCTGTGATTCCCAAGCAAATGACCACTTCCTTTTCCAGAAAAATTATGAAGTACTTTAAGGCAGTGGTCCCCAACCTTGGGCCTCCAGATGTTCTTTGACAACGGCTCCCAGAAGCTTTTACCATCAACTCTGCTGGCCAGGATTTCTGGGAGTTGAAGTCCAAGAACATCTGGAGGCCCAAGGTTGGGGACCATTGCTTTAAGGGATTACCTGTATTTTTCCTTGTATAAAATACCCCCATGTATAAGACGCCCCCACTTTTCTAATCCAAAATTAAGAAATCTAAGTGGGGTTTAGCAAGCGTAGGGGGAAAGGGATAAAAGCCCCGCAGGATCACTTTGATCCCTGTTTTCCCTTCCACTTGTTTTTGTTCTCTCCTCAGCTTACTTCCGTGTATAAGACGACCCTCAATTTTTATTCTAAAGTTTTTAGACAAAAGTATAGTCTTATACACAG
The DNA here is from genome assembly GCF_051106095.1 of Pogona vitticeps. Lineage (NCBI taxonomy): Eukaryota > Metazoa > Chordata > Lepidosauria > Squamata > Agamidae > Pogona > Pogona vitticeps. The sequence goes on along the minus strand of NC_135786.1, from coordinate 163,584,731 downwards.
AAAAATACGGTAGCTACATACATTAAGGAAACTGAATAGAGTGGCCAATTTTTGTTAACTATCTCTACTTTACTCTCCTCATTGAAAACATGAGGGTGGACAAGGGAGAGCAAAGCAGTGAGAGAAAAGTATCAATTATTACAGATGAAGGAATCTGACAGTGGCCTACATCTACTAAAAGATAATTGAAGGGAACTCCCCCCTTCTTTTCTCCAACTGCCCAAGGCAGCCCACATACCACATGATAAAGTGTTTCTTTTGGGGAGCACACAGTTGCTCCACCAAACACAGGGACAAAGACACTTTTCTTCTATAGATTTATTTTTCAATTAATTTATCTTAAAATCTAAGCAAATGGCATTTTAAACAAGAAAAGTGCACAGAACGAATTAGGCAAAGGAAGCAAATTCTTAACATTGTAATTACTCAGGTTCCTGTTTTGTGGCTTCTCTTTTGACGTACAACTAGCTGGTTATTTTCTTGAACACCGGTTTGTGACCACATGAACTGTCAAGTTGAGAAGTTTTATTACTCACTACAATGCTCATTTATAGAATCAATTCATTACTACAGAGCAGAACACCTGGCACATGGAATATCAGTGTCTAGTGGTTTATTGATGGTTCTCTAGTCTTGGCCCACAGTTCTCTACTCTTGGTCTACAGCATCCAGGCTCAAAGACACACAATCAGCAGACTAAAGGCTCTTGTTAGTCAGTGAGGAACCTAAATTTTGGGAGCCCTGAAGCCTGAACTGTTTAGGGGGACCCTTTGCAACCAGTAACAAGGTCTGAGTAGCCAGTGTTATCTTCTTCAATGGGGTTGTTCCACAACAAATCACCACTTCTGGGGCTCCTCTGGGGTTAAGGGCCCTGAAGCTTAAGCCTCATTAGTTTCCTAGTACAGTGGTCCTTTGACTTACGAACTTTATCCGTAATGGAATGGTGTTCATAAGTCAAAAAGTTCGTAAGTCGAGGCAGCATTTCCCATAGGAATGCATTGAAACCTGATTAATTTGTTCCAGCTGTTTTTTGTTTTTTGTTCAAAGCATGGGTTGTAAATCAAAGCATTCATTCCCATAGGAACTGATGCAAAACTGGTTAATCCGTCCACTACGGGGAGAATTTTTTAACCTAAGATTATTTAGGTTTTTAAAAGGGCAGGAAAGGAGGGAGACAGAGAGAGAGAAGACAATGGGGGAGGGAGAGAGTTTGGAGTCTAAAACACACGCTAGCTAAACCAACACATTTTAAACCCACACATTTTACACCAACACATTTTAAACCAAGCCAGCACAGACCCTTGCAGAAACTTTTCTGATTTGCAAGGGAAGCATGTAGAAACCATTGCAAAAGCACAGAAAACAAATGAAGCAGATCAGAAATGCAAAGAGAACAAAGCAAAAAAGCAAGAGAAGCATGCATGAACCATTGCAAAAGCACAGAAAACAAATGGAACAGATCAGAAATGCAAAGAGAACAAAGGGACAAGGTCAGAAATGCACAGAAATCAAAGGAAAAACCAAGGGAAGCATGCAGGAACCATTGCAAAAACAAACAAAGCAGATCAGAAATGCAAAGAGAACAAAGCAAAAAGCATGCAAGACACATTGAAAATGGGGGGACCCCAAAAGCAACCAAACCCCCCAAGAACCATCAGAAATGGGAAAAAACACTCTAAAAAGGAACCAACCCCCCCCATCGGAAATGGGAGGAACCAAAAAACAAACACCCCCCCAAGACCCATCACAGCACTGAAAAATAAATCCCCAGCTGAAAACCACGCTGCAAAAATACCCATAACAGTTTTTAAAAAGTATAAAGCAGTGTGGTTGTTGTGGGTTTTCTGGGCTCTTTGACTGTGTTCTGAAGGTTGTTCTTCCTGATGTTTCGCTAGTCTCTGTGGCCAGCATCTTCAGAGGACTGGAGTAGGAACTCTGTCTTCCACTGCCATGTTTGGTCAAATTCATGTTGGTAGCTTTGATGACACTGTCCAACCATCTCATCCTCTGTCATCCCCTTCTCCTCTTGCCTTCACACTTTCCCAATATCAGAACGTTTTCCAGGGAGTCTTCTCTTCTCATGAGATGGCCAAAGTATTGGAGCCTCAGCTTCAGGATATGTCCTTCCAGTGAGCACTCAGGGTTGATTTCCTTCAAAATGGATAGGTTTGTCCTCCCAGTCCAGGGGAATCTCAAGTGTTTCCTCCAGCACCACAATTCAAAAGCATCAGTTCTTTGGCGGTCAGCCTTCTTGATGGTCCAGCTCTCACTTCCCTACCTTGCTACTGAAAAAACCATAGCTTTGAGACCTTTGTCGGCAAGGTGATGTCTCTTTTTTTTAAGATGCTGCCAAGGTTTGTCATCGCTTTCCTCCCAAGAAGCAGGCGACTTTTAATTCCGTGGCTGCAGTCACCATATGCAGTGATTATGGGGCCCAAGAAAGTAAAATCTGTCACTGCCTCCATATCTTCCCCTTCTATTTGCCAGGAGGTGATGGGACCAGTGGCCATGATCTTAGGTTTTTTTTTTTTTTTCTGATGTTGAGCTTCAGACCGTTTTTTGCACTCTCCTCTTTCACCCTCATTAAGAGGTTCTTTAATTCCTCCTCACTTTCTGCCATCAGAGTGGTATCATCTGCATATTGGAGGTTGTTGATATTTCTTCCGGCAGTCTTAATTCCGGTTTGGGATTCCTCCAGTCCTGCCTTTCGCGTGATGTATTCTGCATATAAGTTAAATAAGCTGAGGGACAATACACAACCCTGTCACACTCCTTTCCCAAGTTTGAACCAACCAGTTGTTCCATATCCATTACTAACTGTTGCTTCCTGTCCCACATATAGATTTCTCAGGAGGTAGATAAGGTGATCAGGCACTCTCATTTCTTTAAGAACTTGCCATAGTTTGTTGTGGTCCACACAGTCAAAGGCTTTTGCATAGTCAATGAAGCAGAAGTAGATGTTTTTCTGGAACTCTCTGGCTTTCTTCATATTAGTAATTTGGTCTCTAATTCCTCTGCCCCTTTGAAATCCAGCCTGTACTTCTGGGAGTTCTCGGTACACATACTGCTAAGGCCTGCCTTGTAGGATTTTGAACATAACCTTGCTAGCGTGTGAAATTAGTGCAATTGTATGGTAGTTGGAGCATTCTTTGGCACTGCCCTTCTTTGGGATTGGGATATAGACTGATCTTTTCCAATCCCCTGACCACTGGTGAGTTTTCCAAATTTGCTGGTAGATGATATGATTATGTTATGTTAAACAATTAAACCCATGAATAGTGCATTCATTCTTGTCTCTGTCTTTTATGCCAGCTGAGCAAACTTGTGGGAAAGGAGAGTATCAGAAGTGTAGGTCTACAAGAATGTTGTGGGTCTGCTATGCCTAACTGTTCACATTAACTGTAGAGAATCCACCAACTTTCTTTCCAAGACTTTACACTTCAAAATCATTTTGTGTATGCTATGAACTGATCCACGTTAAAAGCTACCTACTTCACAAAGCACACTGACATCTCCAATCACACTTCAAGTTTGAGGGGGGGAAACCTACTTTATTAAGTCTCATTGGGTTTTACAAAAGTGCTGCCTCTCTCTTTTTATTACAATTGACAGCAAATCTCTTGGAAATGATTTGTCAGAAATTTAGTTTAAATTACTTTATAACTAGCCATTTTTGAAATGCATTTACTTTGTTGCAAACTAAAGATGACAGTGTATTCGCGAAGATGACAGGCTTTTATCTTTCTCGTTTAAAAAGTAAATAATCAGTATTAAAACAAACCAAAAACCTTTTACAGTGTAATTTCACAGTTTAAACTTTGTCTATATTCCACTGGCCATTCAGAAAATATTTTCAGACCAGGATGGTCAGTACTATGAGCTGTGCTCTAAATTTTACCATCTCATGATTCTGAGATACACTTAGGGTAATTTCATTTTCTTGTTGTGATTTACTAGTTTTCTTGTTGACAATGCAAACTACAAAGGATGCAGAATGATTTCGCATTCCCTTGCTAACTTTAATATCCCACAGTCATAACTTTGTTGGTCTTTTTTTCTTTTTAATGCAAGAAAAGAAAAGGAAAGGAATAATGAAACAGCAAGCTCTTCATTTCATTGTTATATTGTGATACACAGATATAATAATTTGTCCTATTGCTATGAACTACTGAACAGTTATACCGACCCAGCAGCATACTAATGCCTAAAGAGGACACCAAAGATATATGCTTCATATTCAGAAGTATATATTCTCCATTAAAGAGAGCAGGATGGAAAGACAGATGAAGAATAACAATGCACCAGGAATGCATAAAAGTGTGAAGCAAAATAAATATGGAAAACATCTGTAAGGAAGTTCCCTATCCATGGAATACCAGTTCCTATTCCTTTTCTGTTCCCAATACCTAAATCTGATGCATACCCACACACAAAAATTCCACAACAAGAGCTGCTAATGTTCAGGAAGCATTTGTACTGCCTGCTTTCTATCTCGGTATCTTTGCTGAAATAGCAGTATGTACCTGACAACTCTCTAAATAACCAAAGCGGTGGAGTGCGGAAGTAGAGAACAGTATTCTTTGAGCTTCTAATCCCTACTACTATTACTGCTGTATGTTAACCAAGCATCTGTATCACACATAAATGCACTCTAGTGTGCATTCAAGAAGATAGCCATAATCTACAGGACTTTGTTATAGTTCCTCCATTTTTAGACAGTCATGACCTAACAGGCCATAAGATCCTAGAATTCTATCCACAAGCCTCCCTTCTCTGCTTTATCTGTTCTGGTCCTCAGAGCTGAGCTCTCTTTTCAGGCCAGTGTATACCAATCTTCAATTCTGGAGGATTTTTAAAATTAAGATTTCAGACTATATACTGAAGCTCTTTTATATTATTTTGCTACTCTCTGACAAGGTTTCTTCCATTACTTAGTAAAGTGGTCAAATACTGAGAGCTCATGTCTAATTTTACTTACTAGGGGGGTTCGGGTGGCAAGGTGATGGTTATATATCTCTCTTAATTTCATTTTGTATAAAGTGATTGGTGTGATTTTTTAAAGGCTTTTATATCCTTCAGTGCCACCGGCTAATTTAGAATTTCTTTCTTAACTTCAGTGTCTTAAAAGAGCCAGACAGTACACTGATGGTGACACATCTTGTCCAATGTCTTTCACTATTATCTAATATTATGTGATTCTATTTAAATAACGTATTGTTATCTTTCTGGTCATTGACCATAATAATAATTATTAATAATAAACTAGTTTTCAATATTATCTAATGGAGAGGTAGAGGATCATTGGCTTGCTCTTTTTCTGTATTTTAGGGGTGCTCCAATTTTAATTAACAGTGTTAATCAGGTCCTACATTTATGGTACAAGGGAACACTGGGCAAAAGGCCTGAGGACATGTGGGCTGAACTGGCCTGCAGATATATGGCCTATGGAATGGACTATGCACCTGTGGAATGGACAGGCAATGGAAAGGCATTGAAGAGAAGTTGGGTTACTTACCTGTAACCATGGTTCTTCCAGTGGTCATTCTGTGAATTCACACAATAAGGGGTTAAGTCAGCGCTTGCGCTGGTCCTCTCGGAAGATTCTGGAGCTCTGCAAAAGAAACAATGTTTGTACTGAGTATACTGCGCATGCTCCGCCCGCCCAATCCTCAGTTCCATTTATCCGCCAGAGACAAGAGATGTCATGGTAGAAAAATTGTACAGTGACGGATAGTGGGGAGGACGGGCGGGTTTGTGTGAATTCACAGAATGACCACTGGAAGAACCATGGTTACAGGTAAGTAACCCAACTTTCTTCTGCGTGGTCTTCTGTGAATGCACACAATAAGGGGTGATTAACAAGCTAGCTTACCGGATGGATGGTGGGACGTCACTGCAGGGCAGAGGCGAGGACTGCTCTCCCAAATTGTGTCTCCTTTCTGGCTCTCACATCCAACCTATAGTGGGAGATGAAGGTTGAGACTGTCGACCATGTAGCAGTTCTGCATATGTCGGGGAGATCAACCCCACGCAGGAGAGCTGTGGAAGAGGCCACTGCTCGTGTAGAGTGGGCACGTAAACCGTCAGGAGGAGGCCTGTGTTGTAGTTCATATGCTAACGATATTGTGGAGACTAACCAACGAGAGATTGATGGAGGAGAAGCAGGGAGTCCTCGTTTGTGACCGAAGTAACAAAGAAAAAGCTTTGGAGACAGTCTGAAGTCCTCGGTTCGTGCAACATAATAGGAGAGTGCCCTCTTGACGTCCAAGGAATGGAGCATGCGCTCTGTTTCATTGGCTGGTTGTGGAAAGAAAGTGGGAAGAATCAAGGGCTGTTTCAGGTGGAAGTCCGAGACAACCTTGGGTAAAAACGAAACATCTGTATGAAGAATAACCTTGTCCTTGAAAAACTGCAGAAAAGGTTGATCAACTCTCAAGGCGGCTAATTCACTAGCCCGACGGGCGGATGTGATAGCAACGAGAAACAAAACTTTCAACGATAGTAACTTCAGTGAACAGGTGGCCAAAGGTTCAAAGGGAGAGGCCATAAGTGCATTGAGAACTAGATTCAGTGACCATTGAGGCACTAACGGTTTAAGGGGCGGTCTGAGGTGGACAAGTCCCTTGAGGAATGCTTTGACGGTGGGGTGAGAGAAAAAACGTGAAGAAGGTGAACCTCTGGGCTGGAAGGAAACGACCGCTGCGAGGTAAACCCGTAAGGTGGTGACAGACAGCTTGAGATCAAACAAATAACGAAGGAACTGTAATATGGTAGAGAGTGAGGCGGGGACCGGTGACAGACCCTTAGAGTCAGTAAATTTCAGGAAACTCTTCCATTTATATGAGTACAATGTGGAGGTGGAGAGTTTCTTGGATCTATCTAGTACTTCTTTGATTTCCGGGATATCCTCCACGCTGTAAGACGAAGAGTGTGGAGGTCGGGGTGGTACACTGTTCCCGCATCCTGTGTGATGAGTGCCGGAAAGTTCGGAAGACGCACGGAATCCACTGTCATTTCCACTAGAGTCGGAAACCATGGCTGCCGAGGCCAGAAGGGAGTCACAAGAATGGCCTCCGCTGAGTGGAGTTGGAGTTGTATTAATGTCCTGAGTACTAGTGGAAACGGGGGGAAGGCATAAAGTAGACCGTTCCTCCAAGACAGCATGAAGGCATCCCCTAGTGAATTGTGACCTATGCCGGCTCTTGATGCATATTGCTGACACTTCGCGTTTCGTTGAGTGGCAAACAGATCTATGGTAGGTGTGCCCCAACGTTGGTATAGTTGATGGAATACCGACACATCCAACTCCCACTCGTGCATTTGGTCCTGGCGACGGCTGAGGTGGTCTGCAATAAAGTTGTCGTCCGTGGAGAGGTGAACTGCTACCAGGTAAATGTGGTGCTGGTAGCACCATTCCCAGAGAGTTACAGTGAGAAAAAGCAGGGATTGAGAATGAGTTCCGCCTTGCTTGTTTACATAGTACATGGCCGTGGTGTTGTCGGTGACTATCTGAACACCACGGCCACGTACTAGGGGAAGGAAAGCTTTCAGCGCCTTCATTATTGCTAAAATCTCGAGGTGGTTGATGTGAAAGGTCCTTTCCTGAGGGGACCACAACGCATGGACACGATGAGGACCACAATGGGCTCCCCAACCTGTAGGGCTCGCATCTGTGGTGACTTGGGCAGTGAGCCGTAGAGGAAGGAATGGGCGACCCACTCGGAGATGTGGTGTGAAAGCCCACCACTGCAGTTGTTGGACCAACTCTGATGAGACCAGAAGTCTCTTCTGTGGGTGATCTCGAAGGGGATTGAAGAGGGACAATAGCCAGATTTGTAGGGACCTGAGCTTCAGTCGAGCATGTGCAACTGCAGACGTCGTAGAGGACATGAGTCCGAGAAGGTGTTGGGCGTGCCTGGCCGACACCGAGCGACCGGGGCGAAACTTCCGAATGGCGGTGTGGATCTTCCTTATTCGCTGATGTGGAAGAAAAATTCGCCCTTTGCGTGCATCTATCTTGGCACCGATGTAATGGATTACCTTGGACGGACGAAGTCGTGATTTCTTGTGATTCACCGTGAGGCCTAGTCCTTTGAGGAGGCGAAGGATGAATTTTGTGTCCTCCAGAGCCTTGTGCCTGGAGGGGGAGACCACCAACCAGTCGTCGATGTATGGGAATACGTGAATGCCGTTTAGTCTGAGGTAAGCTGCCACCGGGGCCATGCATTTCGTGAATGTGCGAGGCGCTGTGGCAAGGCCGAATGGGAGAGCAAGGTACTGGTAAGCTGTATCCTGGAAGATGAATCTGAGGAATTTGCGATGGTCTGGATGGATCGTGATATGGAAATACGCGTCCTTCAGATCTATCAGGACGAACCAATGTCTCTTTTTTAGAAGGTGTGTTATGGACTCTAGCGTTACCATGCGGAAACGACGAGAATGCAGGTAAGTGTTTAAATCCCTCAGATCCAAGATAGGTCGCAGTCCGCCGTCTTTTTTGGTGACAACGAAATATCTGGAGTAGAAGCCGTTGGTGATGTCTGTTCTTGGTACTGGTTGAATGGCTCCCTTTTGAAGCAAGGACTGAACTTCCTCCTCTAGGGTGGGATTTGATGTAGTATATTCGAGCCCCCCTAGAGGAGGATATTCGGAGAACTCTAGGCGGTAACCGGAAGAAACAATTTCTAAAACCCACGAATCGCTTGTGATAGTGGACCAGTTTTGAAAGTAGGGTTGAAGTCTTATGTCTGTGATGCGAGAGGTAGGATGGCTCAACCAGTCAAAGGTATTGTTTGTGTTTCTTTGCAGGTGGTTTATAGGACTGACGACGCTGAGGGGCCTGATGACCACGGTAAGTGGAGGGGGCAGAAGAGTTCTGGGATGATGCAGAACGTGACACATCTTTGAACTGCCGAAAGTGTTGTGAGGGTTGATTGTACTGGTTAGAGGACCTTTTCCAGTGGTATCTATTGAACTTCGGTTGTGGTTGAATGTAGTAAGATTTAGCAGTTTTCTTTGCTTTGTGCAAGTCCTCGAGGTGGGTATCAGTCTTTTCACTAAAGAGGCCCGAAGAGTCGAATGGTAAATCTTCAACCTTGGTTTTTACATCCTCAAGAATATTCGCAGCGCGTAACCACGCGTGTCTACGCAAAGTAACAGCAGTAACAAGGATCCTGGCTGCTGCTTCAACTGAATGTCTGGTTGCAATCCTCTGGTGCTTGGAGACTGTTTGAGCTTCCTCATAAGTGTTAAGGAAAGCTTGGCGTGTATCCTCAGGTAACATATGCAAAGCTGGTAGCATTCTGAGCCAAAGTTGTTTCTGATACGCCCCTAGGGCGGTTTGGTAATTTGCAACCCTGAGAATAAAAGAGATTAAGGAATAAAGGCGTCTACCGATTAATTCCAACTTTTTCCCTTCCTTATTAGTGGGAATGACATGGGCCTTTCCCGATGGTTTGGTGCAGCTTGTCTCCACTATGAGAGAATTGGGGATGGGATGTTTGAGTAGGAACTTAGCGTCATCCCCAATAATCTTGTACATGTGCTCAGTTCTCTTAGGTAAGGGTACAGATACAGAAGGATGGTCCCAGAACTCATGAACAATCTTCAATAGTGCTGGCAGAAAAGCTAGGCTAGGAGGTGGCGATCTTTCCTTGGTAATGTCACCAAAAATGAGATCTTCTTCTGGAGGTGTTGGTTCATCTACTCGCAGTTTGAGTGTTTTAGCAAGTCTAGAGAGCATTTGCGAGTACGAAGAGAAATCTTCGGATGGTGAGGAGTCATGAGGATTGCCTGTGTCTGACTCAACCGTCTCGCCTTCTGGTAACTCTGGAGGAGCAGGTCTTGTAGGTGGCTCCTCCTCTGAGTCAGGGTCCTGTGAGGAGAAGGGAGCATCGTCATCCGATGACAGCTCATGTCCCCTCTTAGGGCGTAGACGTGGGGCATCTGGTACAGGTATAGGGACTTGCTGTGGAAGAGAAGGAGGGGGCGGAACAACCGACGTCGAGGGAGCAGTGGGGGGTGGAGCAATGGGCTGTGCCGGCAACGGGGCCGGTTGGGGGGCCTCTTTCATCTTCTTCTTACGATGACGTCTATGCTTTCTAGGTGGTGTCGACGTCGAGGAAGACGAGGAGAGGTAAATATATTTCACCTTCCGATGGCGATGACGGTGATCGGGCGACGTCGACGAGGAGGAGGAGTATGAACGACGTCGGGAACGGCGTTTGTGGCGTCTGTGACGTGACGCGGAAGAGGAGGAGTCCTCCGACGTCGAGGTATAGCGACGTCGAGACCGTCGGTGACGATCTTTGTCTTTTCTATGGGGCGATCGATGGCGATCCTCAGATAGGTGTTTCCTTTTCCCCGATGATTTCCTCGGTGGCGAGGGGGGATGAGGAGGCAGTGGGAACTGCGGTGGAGCCGGAGAAGCCCGCCCAGTAGACGCAGGGCTGACAGGGGCTGAACCCAAGCTTGCTGTGGATCGGACAAGCTGACTTGGCGTCGGAGAAGGAGCGCCAAGGGGTATAGCCGGCTCAGAGTGTCGAGGAGGAAGGGGTGTCACCGGCCCCGACGTCGAGTCCTTATCTCTCGACGAATCCTCCAATATAGGCGAAGGGATGTCGACGGAAACAGCTAAGATCTGCGGAGTAGTGTCCTTAGATCTAGCTGAAACATTCGCCTTGGTCTGCTTTGCAGGTTTTGCAGAAGATTTCTTGGAAGCCTTCTTGGATGCCTTTGTAGGAGGTAAGTCAGAAGACTTCAGGGCTGCAGATTGGATTGCCGTTCCCTCAGAGAGGGAGGCGGAGGTAGATGGAAGCTCCATAGCTGACGGTTCTGAGGCCGACAAAGCAGAATTCCAGAGATGTAACTTTAGTCTCTGCTGTCGAGCCTTTAGGGCAGCCTTAGTGAAAGCCTGGCAATGCACACAGTTTTGGGGAGAGTGTGATTCGCCCAGGCAAAAGAGACAAGTGTCGTGCCCGTCCTGAAAGGGGATCTTACCCGAGCAGACGACACAGCGACTGAATGGGCCCGATGGTGGGGGGGGCATAGGGAGTCTGAGTGCCCGCGGTAACCGTTAGGAAAAGGGCGGGAAAGGGTCCGACTCACGAATAAAGAGGGGAAAGGAGCCGATGCAAAGAGTCCAGAGTCCGCTAGACAATGGGAGGTCCGTAAACGCGCCAAATATTCAGTTTCCAAAGAATCCAGCCAAGAAAAAATAATGTATGTGGAAAATTAGAAGAGCTCTATCCGAGAAGAACCATCTCACAGAGCGGAGAAATGGAACTGAGGATTGGGCGGGCGGAGCATGCGCAGTATACTCAGTACAAACATTGTTTCTTTTGCAGAGCTCCAGAATCTTCCGAGAGGACCAGCGCAAGCGCTGACTTAACCCCTTATTGTGTGCATTCACAGAAGACCACGCAGAAGAATCTTTGGTTTACTTCATTTTTGTTGTTGTTTAGTCATTCAGTCGTGTCCGACTCTTCGTGACCCCATGGACCAGAGCACATCAAGCCCTCCTGTCTTCCACTGCCACCCAGAGTTGGGTCAAATTCATGATGGTAGCTTCGATGACACTGTCCAACCATCTCATCCTCTGTCATCCCCTTCTCGTCCTGCCTTCATACTTTCCTAACATCAGCATCTTTTCCAGGGAGTCTTCTCTTCTCATGAGATGGCTAAAGTATTGGAGCCTCAGCTTCAGGATATGTCCTTCCAGTGAGCACTCAGGGTTGATTTCCTTCAAAATGGATAGGTTTGTTCTCCTTGCAGTCCAGGGGACTCTCAAGAGCTTCCTCCAGCTCCACAATTCAAAAGCATTAATTCTTCAATGCTCAGCTTACTTTATGGTCCAGTTCTCACTTCCGTACATCACTACAGGAAAAACCATAGCTTTGACTATTTTGTTGGCAAGGTGATGTCTCTGCTTTTTAAGATGCTGTCGAAGTTTGGCATCGCTTTCCTCCCAAGAAGCAGGCGACTTTTAATTTGATGGCTGCTGTCACCATCTGTAGTGACCATGGAGCCAAAGAAAGTAAAATCTGTCACTGCTTTCATATCGAAGGTTGTTGATATTTCTTCCGGCAATCTTAATTCCGTTTTGGGATTCCTCCGGTCCTGCCTTTCGCGTGATGTATTCTGCATATAAGTTAAATAAGCTGAGGGACAACACACAACCCTGTCACACTCCTTTCCCAAGTTTGAACCAACCAGTTGTTCCATATCCATTACTAACTGTTGCCTCCTGTCCCACGTATAGATTTCTCAGGAGGTAGATAAGGTGATCAGGCACTCCCATTTCTTTAAGAACTTGCCATTGTTTGCTGTGGTCCACACAGTCAAAGGCTTTTGCATAGTCAATGAAGCAGAAGTAGATGTTTTTCTGGAACTCTCTGGCTTTCTTCATGTTAGTAATTTGGTCTCGAGTTCCTCTGCCCCTTTGAAATCCAGCTTGTACTTCTGGGAGTTCTAGGTCCACATACTGCTGAAGCCTACCTTGTAGAATTTTGAACATAACCTTGCTAACGTGTGAAATGAGTGCAATTGTACGGTACCTGGAGCATTCTTTGGCACTGCCCTTCTTTGGGATTGGGATGTAGACTGATCTTTTCCAGTTCTCTGGCCACTGTTGAGTTTTCCAAACTTGCTGGCACACTGAATGTAGCACCTTAACAGTGTCATCTTTTAAGATTTTAAATAGTTCAACTGGAATGCCATCACCTCCACTGGCCTTGTTGTTAGACAAGCTTTCTAAAGCCCACTTGACTTCACTCTCCAGGTCTTGTTTTTGCTGACTGTATAGAGCTTCTCCATCTTTGCCTGCAGAGAATAAAATCAATCTGATTACATATTGCCCATTTGATGATTTCCATGTGTAGAGTTGTTTCTTGTGTAGTTGGGAAAGAGCGTTTGTGATAATCAGCTTGTTTTCTTGACAAAACTCTATTAGCCTTTGCCCTGCTTCATTTTGAACTCCAAGACCAAACTTTCCTGTCGTTCCTTTTATCTCTCGACTCACTCCTTTAGCATTCCAGTCCCCTAGAATGAGAAGAACATCTTTCTTTGGTGTCAGTTCTAGAAGGTGTTGTAAGTCTTCATAGAATTGTTCAATTTCAGTCTCTTCTGCATTGGTGGTTGGTGCATAAACTTGGATTATTGTGGTGTTGAAAGGTCTGCCTTGAATTCATATTGAAATCATTCTATCATTTTTGAGATTAATTCCCATTACAGCTTTTCCCACTCTTTTGTTGACTATCAGGGCTACTCCATTCCTTTTACGGGATTCTTGCCCACAATAGTAGATATGATAGTCATCTGAATTGAATTCGCCCATTCCTGTCCATTTTAGTTCACTGACGCCCAGGATGTCAATGTTTATTCTTGCCATCTCCTGTTTGACCACCTCCAGCTTCCCAAGGTTCATAGATCTTACATTCAGGCTCCTATGGAGTATTTTTCTTTGCAGCATCGGACTTTCCTTTTACTTCCAGGCACGTCCACAGCTGAGTGTCCTTTCGGCTTTGCCCCAACCACTTCATTAGCTCTGGAGCTACTTGTATTTGTCCTCCGCTCTTCCTCAGTAGCATGTTGGATTCCGACCTGAGGGGATCATCTTCCAGCGTCATATCTTTTAGCCTTTTGTTTCTGTTCATGGGGTATTCTTGGCAAAGATACTGGAATGGCTTGCCAATTCCTACTCCAGGTGGACTGCATTTAGTCAGAACTCTCCACTATGACTTGTCCATCTTGGGTGTCCCTGCACGGCATAGCCCATAGTTTCTCTGAATTACTCAAGCCCCTTTGCCATGACAAGGCAGCAATCCTGCCCAGAGTGTAGGTACCAATATATGGGCAGGCTATAAATATAACAAATAAATAAATAAATCCATACTTCATAGACAGCACAAATGACTGTTTCCTGTTGGCAAAAAGGTCTGAGGCTGCCTTCTAATATGGAGTTTTGCATGATAGAATGAGCAAAGAAAGACTGATAAATGATTGCTGTGGGAACAAGGCTCTGGCCGATCTGGAAGACAATGGACCAGTATGGAGAGGCTACAAGTTTGAATACCAGGCCCAGAGTGTACCCTGATAAGATGCTATGATCATATCATGCTACAGGACAAAGGGATAAATCACTTTCGGGGAATAAAGAAAGGTGGTGCAATGCACTTTTTCTCCCAGTTTGCCACCTACCGACACAGAACTGAATTTTAGGGGTGAAGGTAAAGAAGCCAGCCAAAGGCAAGAGAATTAGGGGCATCAGTGGAGCAAGAAACCATTGTCGCTTCAGACTCATATTCAACATCACATTCTTTCATACTCACATGCAGAAGCTTCCTGGTTTACTTTTCCTCATGTAATTTTTACTTTTGCAGATTTTGACTGCTCTGGGGCCTTCAAGCCTTAATGTGTCTTGATTTTGAGAGATGCTTCAGTTTTTACAATAGAGCTGACTAATCCTTCTGGGAGATTCTACACCTCCCTTGTTGTTTCCTCTCTCACACTCACTCACTCTGTTTCCTTCTAATTTCCCCATCTGGATTCTCCTGGATCAATTTTCCTGCATGTTTCCCTGAATCTTCAGGAACCTGTTCCTTGGGATGGGGAGCTATAAGTCTTTCTCAGTTTTTAGACCGAAAAGCTGGAACATAATGAGCTTCAACTAGAGGACTGATGGAAAGTTAGGGGCAAATACAGTGTTTCATAAAGGACTAACTATGGCTGATTTTGCATAACTGTAATTTCATCTGATACTTTAATACAGGTTGTTCTGCTCTGCACTCTTTCTTTAATCAGAGCATTGTGCTATGTTAAGAATTCACTGATTTTCCTTTGATTTCTTTTCTAATACAGTGGTGCCTCGCTTAACGAGCGCACCATTTAACGACAAATCCACATAGCAACCCATTTTTTGCGGTCGCTACTGCGATCGCATTGCAATATTTAGATAGGCTAAACATCGCATTGCAATCATTTCTGCACCCGGCAGCCATTTTGAGAACAGCTGATCGGCGGTTCCAAAATGGCCGCCGGGTGCAGAAATGGCCGCCCGCACCATTTTCGCGCCCTGCCCTCGCTTACCGGGCAGCGAAAATGGTGGCCAGATCCAGGATTCTTCGCTTACCGGTGAGTTTTTCCCTAATAGGAACGCATTAAACGGAATTTAATGAGTTCCTATGGATTTTCCCCACCCGGATAGCGAAGAATCCGGATAGCGACGTTAATCCTGGAACGGATTAACGTCGCTATGCGGGGCACCACTGTATGCTTTCATCTGCTGTGAGTTAAATAAATCTTTCCATTAATTATACTTGCAAGGGGCCTAGTGTCATTTCTGGTTATGCCCTCCTTCCCACTGGGGTAACAGGAACCTTGTTTTCACACAGCTGCAAAGGTAAGTTAAAGCAACTCCACCTCCCACTTCTAACTCCAAGCTGAAGAGAAGAACCACAAGTGTGTTGACTTGCTTCTTGCCTATAGCCCCAAGTTCACTTGACAGCGGCTGTCCGCCTTCACCGTGGCCAGGAGAGGAGACAGAACCATAAAATCATAGAGTTGGAAGGGGTCTGTAAGGCCATCAAGTCCAGCCTCCTACTTAATGCAGGAATCTAAATCAAAACCCATCTGACAGATGGCTGCTTGAATTATTTATTTATTTATTTAAAATATTTTTATCCTACCTTTTTTCTTAAAAGAACCCAAGAGGCCCAATTTTCTCTTGAATGCCTCCAGCATTGGAGCACTCACCACCTCCCAGGTAATTGGTTCCACTGTCATACTGCTCTAACAGTTAAATTTTCCTGATATTCAGTCAAAATCTGGCTTCCTGTAACCTGAACCTATTATTACACATCCTACACTCTGGGATGATCAAGAACAGATCCTACCTTTCAAGTGTTTAAAAAATGCTATCATAACTCCCCTCAGTCTTCTTTTCTCAAGGCTAACCATGCCCAGTTCTTTCAGTCTTTCTTGATAGGGCTTGGTTTCCTATCCCTGACCATACCTGTTGCCCTCCTCTAAACTTCCTCCAGTCTGTTGGCAACCTTTTTAAAGGAACTGGACACAGGATTTGAGATGAGGCCTAACCAGTGCTGAATAGAGAGGGACTAGTACCTCATTGGATTTGGAGACTATACTTACATTAATGCATCCTAAAATAGGATGTGCCTCTTTTGCAGCCACATTGCACTGATGGCACATTTTCAACTTGTGATTTACAACAATTCTCATTCATAGTACTACTGAGTATCCCCATCTTGTAACTGTGCATTTGGGTTTTTTTTCCTCTCTAGGTGTAGAACCTTGCATTTATCCCTGTGAAATTATTGAACCCCAGACCTAAACAGTATCTTCACACTTTCATTACAAAATATCAAATTTATAATGATGGAAAATAAAGAAAATGCAGGTAATTTTAAAAATGCAATCAGTACTGAAATGTGAAACTCGCACCTAAAAACACTCTAGAAAAAGAACTAACATTACGCACCTTTATTAGAATCAACTGTTAATCCACAAAATATTCAGACTTTTTAGTTCTTTAAAACTCTTTAGTACATTAAATGGTAAAAAGTGGGATGGGGAGGAGAGAAGGCATGCACATGAGTAAAGTCACACAGAACCACAAACTACATCGGAAATTGGGAAACAGAGTATGCTGAGTCAGGAAATCAAGCCAGTTGGCAAAGACCACTGGAGAGAATACAATACAGAGATTCTCATTCTCTGCAAACACAAGGCTAAGAGCAACATGCCTCTGCATATAGCCCTGAGTGAAATACACAGATTCATTTGGATGCTTTAGTAGAGGTGAAAAACCCTGCCTTCTAACCTGGGTTTGACTGCATTCTTCCATGACTTGAAACCCCTAAGGGGAAAAAATCAGCTTCTGTTTGTTTCCTCTCCCCCACTTTTCACATGTACAGTGTAACTTGATGAAAAGTTCTACTATAAACATCCATATTTCGTGCATTAACAGTTGGTCCATCTTCTAGAGTCAGTGTATAAGATCTTTGTAGCAGAAGTTTGAGAAAAAGAAATAACTTCTAAACAATTTGTCGACAAAGATGGAAAAGGAGATACAAGAGATGAAAGCAGAAAGAGATGAGATGCAAGCACGTCTTGCAACATTAGAAATGGAAAAAGCATTTTATTTTCTATGAATCCAGAATGTGGCCCAACTAGAGGGAGAAACAGAAAAGGACTTGCTGACATCAATATCCAAAGAATTGTCTGAGCAAACAGGAAATTTCTCCTGACCGACAGGAATTTTCTCAAGCTGTGGAAAAAAAATTCTGAGTGGGCAACGCGTATACCAGGCGCAACAACCTACCGAAAGAGGTTCATATAAAATTTCTAAGGAGAACAGTGAAAGAAAAACTCCTTAAAGTAAACAGAAAAAGAGCTCACAATAAAAGGAACCAAAATCAATATACTCAAACAAGTGCCTTGGACTGTGAGAAAGAAGAGACAAGAGTACTCCTTCCTAACTAAGATATTACTAGACAGGAAAATACTGTTTCAATGGAGGATCCCGGAAGGGCTGGTTCTGAACTTCCAATCCAGGAAGTTCAACCTTAACAGCAAGATGAAAGCCAGAAATTTCATGAGGGAAATGAAGCATGAACTGAACCTATCAGAAGAGGACCTAAAATTTTTGAGTGAAGAATCAGAAGAAGAGGAGGAGGAGGGACAAGAAGCAAGAGGGGATTGAAGTCAAAGGATATCATCTCCAGGAAGGGAAATAAAGGGAAAGAAACAAAGAGATAAAAAAGGTAGTAAAGACCAGCAAGATGTCTAAACAAATCAAGTTTCTCTCCGTAAATGTCAAAGGACTCAACTCACCCCAAAAAAAGAAGAAAAATATTCACCAAACTTCTCAAAGCTAAGATGGAAATTATATTTATTCAGGAGACCCATATTAGAGAAAAAGATTTAAAAAACTGTTAGAAAATCCAAAATTGGGCAAAGTCTTTATAGCTTCAAGCAAACAAAAGAAAAAAGAAGTGGCCCTGTACATCAAAAAAGAACTAGAACCAAAACTAGTGCTCACCGCTGAAGATGGGAGACTATTAATGGTAGAAATTTCTAAGGAAGGAGAAAAAGTCCTGTTGGTCAACATATATGCACCGAATGAAGCACAAGTCAAATTTTACTCACAGCTGAATAACCAGCTACTGCAAAAGTCAGAACAGAAAATACGTATTATGGGAGATTTTAACGCAATAATTGATAAAGAGAAGGACACATCCAAAGAAACTTGGCATGGGAGGAAAAAGTTGAGGAATATGATACCCAAGGTGTTCCTTGAAATGGCACAGGAATTAAACTTAATTGATCTATGGAGACTTAGGAACCCGAACAGAAGAAACTATACATTCTATTCCAATAGGCATAAATCATGGTCAAGAATAGAGAACTGCTGGATATCAGCGGAAGCCATACACCAAGCGGAGGATATTGACATTCTACCAAATACATATGCAGACCACAACCCAATATCGCTGACCTTAGGGCAGTGGATAAGGAGCGGATTTTGGAGACTTAACACGCAACTACTGAGAGTAGAGACCTTTGTAAATAAAATAAAAAATGAGCTGAACTTTTTTTTCCAAACTAACAAACCTCAAGATACAGGAATGACAATGATATGGGATGCAGCCAAAGCATACTTCCGAGGATACGCAATAGAATTCAATGCACAAAGAAAAAAAGAGAGAAACAATAACAAACCCGAATAACATCTTTAAAGAAAGAAGAAGCAGAGCTTAAGAAGGCACCAACAAAAAAGGGATTGCTTAACAAAATAAATATTCTACAGCATAAAATTAATTTACTAGAACAGGAAGAGATGGAGAAGAAAATTAAATTTGCAAGGCAAAAATTCTTTGAAAATGCAAACAAACCGGGAAGATGGTTAGCTTATAGAATAAAAAGGGAGAGAGAGAAAACGAGGATTACAGCAATATTTGATAAGCAAGGGAAGGAAGTATATAATCGAAAAGGAGATCCATGAATTTTTCACCGAACTATATAAGAGAAGGAGAAGAAGAAAGACAAAAAAATTATTGGAACAATATTCCAGAATGGAGACTGAATCATCAACAATTGGAGAAACTGAACAAACCAATCGCAATGGAAGAGATCAGAGAAGCATGGAAGAAACAAAAAAGCAGCAAATCCCCCGGTCCAGATGGACTACCAGCAGAATACTATAAGACATTTGAAGAAATCTTAAGTCCACAATTCAAGAAACTAATTGAAGATATACAGACTAAAGGGGAAATTCCAAATTCCTGGAAAGAAGCATACATCTCGCTAATACATAAAGAAGGCACGGATAAAAGACTATCCAAGAATTACAGACCGATCTCTGACCTAAATGTTGATTATAAGATCTTCACAACCATCCTAGCCACAAGACTAAAGGAGACGCTTGAAATAATAATACACCAAGACCAAACAGGCTTCTTATCTAAAAGGAAATTATCATCCAATATAAGGACAATAATAGACACACTGGAATACTACGAAATGCATCCCGAAAAGCAGATGATGCTAATCTTCCTTGATGCAGAAAAAGCCTTTGATAATGTAAATAGGGAGTTTATGCTATCATTACTGAAGAGAATGGGCTACCAAGGAACATATCTACAAGCAATTAAGGCAATATATACTAAGCAAGTAGCCAAGATAAAAGTTAATGGAAGCCTAACTGGGAATATACAGATTGAACAAGGAACAAGATAGGGTTGCCCACTATCCCCCCTATTATTTATTTTAGTACTGGAAATACTTAGCAAGCATATCAGAAACAATGAAGCAATTAAAGGACTCAAGATTAGAGGAGAAGAATTCAAGCTACAAGCGTATGCTGATGACTTAGCAATAATACTAGAAAATCCTTTGGAAAATCTTGAAGGGTTATTGGAAGTTATAGAAGATTTTGGACAGGTGGCCGGATTTAAAGTAAACTATCAAAAAACAAAATTTATGACAAAAGATGGGATGGCACGCATATGTATGGTATGGGAAATATAAGGAACACTCACAGTTTGGAGAACACATTATTAGGAAGGCCCTAGGGATGGTATGGCAAAAATTTCAAGCACAAACTTATGAAAAAATCCCATTGTGGGTGGCACCCATAGAAGCATTTACATTAAAAGCCCTGAACCAGAAAGGAATGCTGACTACATATGAAAATCTGTTAACTAATGAGCAGAAGATAAAGGACAAACAAGAGCTTGAAAAAATGGGCGTAGCTGTTGATTGGTGGTCAATGTTAAAATTGGAATCAAGATACAAAAAAGATAGGATGGTGGGTTTCTTTGAGGGTAAAGTACAAGTGAATAGATTGTGGATATATACGGATGAAAGAATAATTTAAAAATGTACACATACTTAGTAGAATATGATTTAGAGGATGAGAGGGTGAAAGAGACAATGGTAAAAAGGGCAAAAAAATTTGGATACAGTGTGGATCTTGATGATTGGACTAAGATGTGGAAAGAAAGCTATAAGATACTTAAACCAGCAAATCTTAGAGAAAATATCCTTAAAATGTTCTACAGATGGCATTACACACCTGTAAGATTAGCAAAAATATCAGAGGGTAACAGCAATATATGCTGGAAGTGTAAAATGAATGCAGGAACTTATTATCATATGTGGTGGACATGCGAAAAGGTCAAAAATTATTGGATATAGGTATGGGACGTAGCAAAAGAAATTACCCAGCAAAAATTAGATATAAAACCTGAAATGGCATTTTTGAATGTCATATCAGGCATTAATGATAATACATTGAAGCATTGTCTTATATATATACTCACAGCAGCTAGACTCCTCTGGGCCCAAAAATGGAAAACCAAAAAGGTTCCAACGATAGAAGAGCTGTTAAAGAAGTTATGTGATACAGCAGAACTGGACACTCTATCAGAAGCACTACGGGAACTACCAAGAGACTATGTAAAACAAAGCTGGGAACTAATATATTCTTGGGCCCAGAAGAAGACAGGAGTGTAGGGCAAAGTTTATGTTGCATGTATATCTACTTAGCACATACTGGAAATGAAATTGGGGGAGTAGACGGGTTAACGAAGCTGGAGTCTCAGACTCCAAAGGGGGGAAGGGTTAGTTTTAGGGGTTAGTTTCTCCCCCTTTCTTTTCTTTTCTTTTATCCTTGTTCCTATTTGTCTTGTTTTTTGTTCCTGTGTGAATAAAAAAAATAAACTATTTGTCAAAAACAATCTTACTATCTCTAAGACTCTTGTTTTGTAGCTCAGTATAACTAGGGACGTGGTGGCGCTGTGGGCTAAACCAGTGGTTCTTAACCTTTTTGAAAGAAACGCCCCCTTGAGCCCTTGAGGAAGTTATCATCGCCCCCCTCCCCAAGGTGACGATATCGTATTTATTTATTTATTTATTTATTTATTTATTTATTTATTTATTTATTTATTTATTTATTTATTTATTTATTTATTTATTTAAGACACTTAAATCCAATGACCCCTGAAAACAAAATTAAATTCCAAGAAAATGAAATGCCCCCCAAAAAGTAACATTTAATGATTTAGTTGCAAGTGAATTTTAAGACGCAAAAAGAAATATAAAAAGGGCATAAAAACAAATGCAGGAACTAAAAGTTTCAAGACAAAAAGTCTGAAACTAAATTAAAATTGGAGGAAAATATATATTCATGCACACTGTAAAAAGGCTGCAGCCATCTTCACAGGTTTGGCTTGCTCCAGCGCCCCCCTACCGCCCCCTTTTGCTCCAGCGCCCCCACGCCGCCCCTTTTCTTTTTACCGCCCCCCTGAAAAATGAAATCGCCCCCTGGGGGGCATTATCGCCCACGTTAAGAAACACTGGGCTAAACCACAGAAGCCTGTGCTGCAGGGTCAGAAGAGCAAGCAGTCGTAAGATCGAATCCACGCGACGGAGTGAGCGCCCGTTGCTTGTCCCAGCTCCCGCCAACCTAGCGGTTCGGAAGCATGCAAATGCGAGTAGATAAATAGGTACCATCTCGGTGGGAAGGTAAACAGCGTTCCGTGTCTAAATCACACTGGCCATGTGACCACGGAAAGATTGTCTTCGGACAAACGCTGGCTCTATGGCTTGAAGAGCGGGATGAGCGCCACCCCCTAGAGTCGGACACGACTGGACAAAAATTGTCAAGGGGAACCTTTACCTTTACCAATTAGAACAGAGATGAACAAATTGTGCCTCCAGATGCTGCTGGACAACACTGGGCATCATCTCCAACAATCAAGCACACTTGCTGGAGTTGATGCAAATTGGGGTATAACAATATTTAAAGATCCACAGATTCCCTGTCTTTGAATTAAATGAAAGAAAAACCTGACATGTTGCTAGTACTTGAGTGCCACTTCTAACTGTTGTACCAAATATCAAAGTATAGAGAAGAAACCTGTACCCTAACTTTATTTTTATACAGGCAATGGCACATGGTACTTTTATACAAAACTGAAGTCAACTGGCAGAGTACCTTTTAAAAGTCCTTGGTTCACTGCTCCATTGAACCAAGGACTTTTTAACACAGATAACTATAATAGATTTTATATTACTATCTCTAAACCCATCAAAATTGTGGACCACACTCTTCTATTCTAGTGCACGTAAAACAAAAGCCTTTTCTCCTCCCTACATGTGTTAACCTCCTTATCCATGTCAGAATGCATTCGGCACCTGCCAAAAACTGCCTATGACTCTGAGCCACTAGTGGCTGACCATCACCATGCTGGACCTTTTGCACTTCCATTTCATTTCACATTCCCACTCTCTTGTCTACTGAGGCTGAACAAGCAGGCTGTGGTCAATGAAAGCTTATGCCAAATATTATTATTATTATTAATCTTTAAGGTGCCATAAAATTCCCGTATTCTTTTTGATTGACTGTCTTTCTGCTAACAGGTAAATGGCCCCTTGGCATTTAAGCTGGGTTGCTGAGGTGGGTTTTGTTCAGTTAGGTGTTGCTTTCTTTTTACTGATGCCTTATAATCGGTTTTAATTTTTTTTAATGTTTTAATTGTACTTCTGTGTTTTATTTGTGTTTTTATTTGATGTTACCACTGTCAAGTACCATCTGTTAGGAGAAATACAGGGTATACATTGGAAAAAAATAAACTGGGTTTCATTTGTTCATAAAATACTTTTCATAATTTTTTTGGTTCCTGTTTGAAAAAAGTGACCTGCAATGTGCCTGAGAGAAACGGCACTAACTGCACATTCAGCACAGGCAAGTGTCAGAAGATTATTAAGAAACAGAGGTTATATTTTGTTAGTCAATTCAGTAATGAAACAAAATGTGTCACAGTTACACTTAGTAAACTCATACTGGCTGAAATCCAATAAGTCACAACTAGAACAGGTCCACTGAATCAGTGGAATACACTGAGGAGCTGACTCACTAAATCCCCACTGATTCAATGAGCCTATTACAGTTGTGACTTACTACAAAAAGCAATGAGATATCAACCACTGTGTCCTAGACACGGAATCGTTAGGCAGCCTTTCTGTAGAATATATATTGTTCTATTCACATGGAAACTCACTCTCTCTCTCTCTCTCTCTCTCTCTCTCTCTCTCTCACACACACACACACACACACACACACACACACACACACACACACACACAAAATTGTATTGCTCTTTTCAACTTCTACTCATATTAAGAGGCAGTGCCTTTCAAGTAGCAATGCCATACCTCTAACTTCTACACTCATTCTTAACAATACTGAAACCTATTGTATGGGTGTTATAGCACAAGTGTTAAGACTAGAAGCTGAGAAATAATTTTTAAAATGCTACTTTAGTTACTAACATTTGTGGCATCAGTGAGTCTCATTCTTATTGTAATATGAGGATAATAATACTTCTCCACTATACAAGATTTGCAGGATTTACAAACAAAAGTATAAAATTATTCAGACCAGAACATTATGATGCAGGTGTGGAGGGGGTGGGTACATCTGAATCTGGAATGACTGTTTCCTTCTAAGGCATTCAAAATATGCATAGAACCATGGGTCACAAGCCCTTTAGTGGGTACTTGAGTGCAAATGAAAAAAGTAGAAGAAGTAAACAATGCATAAGTAGCCAGAAAACAAGAAGAACAATCAGAAATTGGATCTGGAACAATAAGTATCCAATATACTTATGTTCCTCTGTGGGGGGAAAAAAGTGTAGCCCAAAAGAACAAACTCTGGATGAACATTCAAAGGAAACGCCCATTTACAAGTAGCCCTAAGAGTATTTGATCTAATTGTTGGGCATGATATCACAAAAAAAGAGAGGAAGCTCAATGATAAGAGCAATATGGTCTGCAAGACACAAAGGGGAAGAAGATGAAGGTTCTAGTGTATACCAGGACTCAACAGGTGTTAGATTTCACCCTACTAGTCCTGTTTTGCTAGAAACAAGAGACCTCAAAAAGCAATGGTAGTGGGATCTCAATTTTAAAAAGCTGCCTTATATTCAATGTTCCTTCCCTCGGATTTAAGAGAGAGAGGGAGAGGGAGAGAGAGAGAACGTAGCTATTCAAGCTGGTGGACCGTCCACTGGAAAAAGATGTAATGCCGAATGGACTGGGATTTTAATTTGTGAGGATTCATTCCTGCAACACAAAGTACAGCTATCCAGATTGCCTTGTCCTGACTTGCTTTACTTGATCCATCAACCACAATTACTTCTAGTCCTGACAGTACAGAAACTGTCTTTCTGCCATCCTTCCATAAATGAGCTCTAGGGTTTGCACTAGACAGAAACAGCTTTGAGTTACAAGGGGGTTGTTCCATTTTCAGAATGAAGATTCAGACTTCACTGTTTTTTATGGTCTTCTCTTTTGTGTTATTTTAGTTAATCTAATAAAGGATTCTGGATCCTCACACAAATTATACTCCATGGAAAGCATGGTCAGAGCTTCAAATGTTAACTCTGAAAGTCAGTTTGCTAATGATATATATCAGAAACGGGCAGATAAAATTGTAGTTTTTAAGGGTATCAAACTGCAAACATTTAACGTTCTGGATTATTGCCATTAACTTGTTAATTACATGGTTAGTTTTGGAATAAATACTGTGTTTCCCCAAAAATAAGACAGGGTCTTATATTAATTTTTGCTCCAAAAACACACATTAGGGCTTATTTTCAGGGAAGGTTTGCTTTTTTTCATGTACAACAATCTAAATTTATTCAAATATAGTCATGTCATCTTCTGGTTGCTGCACAATGGTGGAGGGTGGGGTTTCACTGAACTGGGGCTTATTTTCGGGGTAGGGCTTATATTACGAGCATCCTGAAAAATCATTCTAGGGCTTATTTTCAGGTTAGGTCTTATTTTTGGGGAAACAGGGTAGGGATTTACAAGGAATGGGAAATGCAATGTGACCACTGAACCCTAGTGGCACATTTGTCACTGACTCTTTTGTAACAGCTCTTTTTGTTGCTTTAAAATGATCTCTCCCAAGCTGACTCTCTTTTCTAGACAGATGACAAATCTTTTAGTAATATTGTTAGCTGGGGTATTGGGGTCTATCACGTCTGAAAATAGAAAGGCTGGGAAAGGCACTCTCCTTTAAGCACACCAAAGCAAAATGCAAAAGACCAAAAGAGGAAAAGGTCTCCATCTTCAATATGTCTGCTTCTATGCTGAAACACTAAAAAGAAAAAAAAAGCATGCTGCTTATATACTGCCCCTTATTGCTTAAATCACTCTCTAGGTGGGTTACAAGTTAATTATGCAGGTACAAATTCCCCCCACCCCAAGCAAGCTCGCTACTCATTTTACCGACCTTGGAAGGATAGAAGGCTGAGTCAACCTTGAGCCGACTACCTGGATTGAATCCCAGGTCGTGAGCGCAGTGTAGGCTGCAGTACAGCAGTTTAACCACTGTGCCATGAGGCTCATAACTCTATTTTTTGGTGACTACAAACATATACTAATTTTTAGGCCACTTTTAAATACTCCTTTCTGACAGGGTACTACATGAGCTATCCCTGAAAGTAAAACCTCAAGTAAAAGATCCTCAGCCCTCTCTTATAAAGCTATGGGGTAACAGCAACCAATGGCCTATCATACTTACCACCCACATAGAACATTCATAAAACTCAAGACTACTGGCTTCTGCACTCCTGACAGTTTAGCTGAGAAACCTGTTTTTAAAAAATTGTATTTGGAGCACAAGGTATATGCATGCATAATCATATACAGGATCCCAGCTTGACATTTTCATTGTACCACAGAGCTCACTTCAAAAATCAAAATAAATCAACATGCAGGTTTATGTTTTAATAAGCCCCTGAAATCAGATGGAAGATTAAGCTGGGATGATTTGAACATTCCCTCTGTAGACATAGCTATTGCTGGAGAAATTTCTAGAAGCAGCTGTTGTATTCTGTTTGTTGTTGTTTGTTGCTTAGTCATTAAGTCGTGTCCGACTCTTTGTGGCCCCATGGACCAAAGCACGCCAAGCCCTCCTGTCTTCCACTGCCTCCCGGAGTTTGGTCAAATTCATGTTGGTAGCTTTGATGACACTGTCTAATCATCTCATTCTCTGTCATCCCCTTCTCCTCTTGGCTTCACACTTTCCCAGCATCAGGGTCTCTTCCAGGGAGTATATTGTGTTAGTCTTTCTGCAATAGTAACCCAACTCTATGACACTTATAAATATTAACAAACATATTAAAAGATAAACCTGAAGACTGTTTTATCTTGATTTTATGAGTAGGTTCTAGTTTACGTATTATGGTGCAATAAACCATTTTAAACTGTTTATGCAGATATATACCTGAGATAATTCTTTTGATGCTCTTCTTGTTTTCTCAGTTCTTTTCCATTATGCTTTTAATTGTTTTTAAGTTGTTTGTTTTAATATGGTGATTTATTATCTTTTCAGGTGTCTCTGTTTTTAACAAAATAAGCAAGGAATATAATATATTTAAAAGATCTGACTTTATTTTATAATAAGCAGCTGGAAAGCTTTTTAATATTTTTAAAATGTAACATTAATAAAACTAAACAATAGGAATGTCAAGGAAGCAAGAAATGGCTATGTCTGAATGTGAAATTTTATTTTATTTATTTATATCCCACCTATTTTACGGGGCAGGCAGGACTTGTGGAGAGTCATACCATGGACTAAAACAGATATTCTATGCATTATGCTTTGTGATCCAAAATGATAACATTTCTATGCTCCATGATTCCAAGTGCTACTGGAAAAAGAAACAACTAATTCTACATACTGCTCTAGCAAAGTGGTTGAGTGGAAATAAAGTGTGTGCTTCTTCATAAGGCCTCTAGTGCACATCAGATTGATAAAAGTACATGATTCAAAAATAAAACTTAATGTCTTTACTTAAAAAACAGAATGAAACTTAAAATCCTTGGCTGTTGTAAAAAGTATTCCTAGGGTGCAATCAGACTATGATTTAGCTTGTGTTTTGGGCTGCTTTTTGGTATTGTCCCGTTCAATCTATTTTCTGGTGACCACAAACATACAGAAAATTGCAAATCAGTCCAATCCTGTTCCATGCCTATTTAGACCTTTTTGGTTCAGTGGCAAAGCTTTTCTTTTTTTCTTTTTTGGAGCTGGCCTGGAGCGATAGGGACTAAATTGTGTGTGCACAGAAGGGTTAATGTAAAAGAAATTGTACCCAGCAAAACAATATTTTCAGAGTGATCCAGCACAATCCTGCTTCCCTGTCTTGATTACATCCCTAGTGAAATGCAAAAAAGTTAGTCAGTAAGGATCTGACCATCCAGAATTAAATGAAGAACCTAATGACAAAAATGGATTTCAAATGCTTATCTTAAAAGGAAAATCTAAACATCAGGATTAATATCAGGGTAGACTGGAGGGGTGGGGGGGAGTAGACATTGTTTATAGAAACACTCTGGAGGTTATTAGGTGCTCTGCGGTGGTGAAGCTGGGTCTGGAGGCCCTCCATGTGTCGACTGGGGCCGGAGATGGTATTGGAATCTTCCTGGGTTTCCGTGCTCCCCACGACCCAGCCATTTCCTGGCGGACTTCATCTCCACGGCACTGTTGGAATCCCCAAGGCTTTGGTGATTTCAACATCCATGTAGAGGCGGAGATTTCTTGAATTCTTGGAAACCATGGCTTCCTTGGACATGTCCCAAGATGTCAACGGCCCCATCCATGTGGGTGGTCACATACTAGACCTCGTGTTCTCCACTGGGTGGAGTGAGTGTGGTCTGATGGTGACTGACCTTGTGTCAGTTCCCTTGTCATGGTCGGATCACCACCTAATAAAATGTAACCTCTCAGTGGCTCTCCCTCCCCGCAGGGAGCAAACACGTATTTTAATGGTCCGCTCTTGAAGGCTACTGGATCCTGTAGGATTCCATGAGAGAGATTCCGGCTGATCTCACTAGGACTCCTGTCGAGGCTCTGGTTGATGGCAGTGACCCCTCGCCTTTGGAACAGTCTGCCCTCAGAGATTTGTCTGGCTTCCTCACTGAGTGTTTTTAAGAGCCAACTTAAGACCTGGCTCTTTAGGCAGGCTTTCTCTCCTGTCATCACTTGATTATTTTTATTTCCCCCCATCTTGAACCACATTACTATTGTTGCCTTTTATTTTATTATACTGTTTTTATTCTATTTTTATTGTTAGCCACTCAGAGTAGACTTGTGTCTAGATGGGCGGGGTATAAATTTAATGAACAAACAAACAAAACATTTTACAGAGAATATCAATAGTAGTCAAAGATGTACTGCTCCCATCTACGTAGTTTTTAAATTAGGGACTGAAAAAAACAAGGTTAGGTATCTTTTCAATTTAATAATTACATCTATAAGGAATGATAACATTGTAACTGCTTCACCTATCTAGTTTGCAAAAAAAAAAACATTAGCATTAGTTTTCAACCATGAGCATCAGCTGAGATGTGTTTAGCTGTAAGAAATGGCAACTTTTGAAGGCAAATACTCCAAAAGACTTGTGTTAGGTTCCAGTTTCAAGCCAGCAGGTTTCAGCCAGCAACAGAGTATTCATTATGAAGAAAAGAGGGGAACATGGAAGGAATCTTCACAAAAAACGGGAGAAATATGAACTATCCCCTGGGCAATGACTGAGGGACATAGGTTTATGGAAGAGGTGGGGGTGGAGTGAGAAAAATCGCACCAGAAGAATTTTATTTCTCCAAGAATATGCTCAGGGAGATAAACCAGAAGGAACAGTAGGATCATGGTGGATAACATAATTATTCTAGCACAATGGTCCCTGATAATTTTCTTTTTGTGTTATCAAGCAAGATCCCTGTAAATGAAATAATAAGAATTGAGTAGCTCATGTCTAACAAAGAAGTGCTGAATTTATAGTTCCCAAATTTAACCTTTATTTGTTCCCTTCTTGAATATATTACATAATGAAAAAAAGACAACTCAAGGAACAGAAGGCTATAATTTAGGGAGGGGAAAAATTATCTCCTATATATCATTTAGCTTGTAGAAGCATGAAAAACTGTGTAGTCAAGATATACCCTGTTTCCCCGAAAATAAGAACTAACCTGAAAATAAGCCGTAGTATGATTTTTCAGGATGCTCATAATACAGTGGTGCCTTGCTTAACAACGATAATCCGTTCCAGGAAAATCGCTGTTAAGCAAAAACATCGTAAAGCGAAAAAAAACCCACTGAAACGCATTGAAACCCCTTCAATGTGTTCCAATGGGGTCAAAACTCACCGTCCAGCGAAGATCCTCCATAGGGCAGCCGTTTTCGCTGCCTGTCTTATGAGGAATCCGTCCCAGAAAACAGTGGGGAGCCATTTTGTTTACCTGGTGGCCATTTTTAAACGGCCGATCAGCTGTTTTAAAATCGTTGTTCTGCGAAGAATCGGTTCCTGAAGCAGGGAACTGAACATCGCAAAGCGAAAAAAACCCATTTAGACCATCGTTTTGCAATCGCAAAAAGATCGCCGTAATGCGGTTTCATCGTAATGCGGTGCAACTGTAAAGGGAGGCACGACTGTATAAGCCCTACCCCAAAAATAAGCCCCAGTTAAGTGAAACTCCCTCCTCCACCATTGTGCAGCAACCAGAAGATGACATGACTATGTTTCAATAAATGTAGATGGTTGTACCTGAAAAAAATAAAACATCCCCTGAAAATAAACCCTAATGTGTTTTTTGGAGCAAAAATTAATATAAGACCCTGTCTTATTTTTGGGGAACATGATTTATCTTCAGTTCTTATGCTGTAACCACACCCCAGCCAAGTTTATAAAGCTACAGGGGCAAAGGAAGAGCAAATGACTCTACGAAGACACCGCTGATCTGAAATTAGGAACATGATTCATAAAGAGAAAGTGGTTCATACATTATAACTGCTTGCATTTCTTTTGGTACTTCTATGAACCTACTTTTCTCAAAGAGATGTTACATCTACAGTGGTGCCTCGCACAACGAGGTTAATCCATCCCGGATTAACCCTCGCTGTGTGAAACATCGCTCAGCGGAAAGTAAAAAGCCATTGGAACGCATTAAACAGCGTTTAATGCGTTCCAATTCGGCCGAATACTCACCGTTGTGCGATGTTCCTCTATGGCCGGCAGCCATTTTCATGCCCTCCCCTCGCTTTACGAGGGCGCGAAAATGGCTGCGATCAGCTGTCTGGCGGGTCCAAAATGGCCGCCGGAACAGCCGAAAGGGGCCGGGGCGCAGCGTTTTCGCGCCCTTGGTTGCGCGCAGCCATTTCGGGGCTTCCGCAGCGTTTTCGCGTGCTCCCCTTGCTTACAAAGGGCGCGAAAACGCTGCGCCCTGGCCCCTTTCAGCTGTTCCGGCGGCCATTTTGGACCCGCCAGACAGCTGATCGGCGGGTCGCAAAGCGAAGGGCGGTAAGCGAGCAGCTTACCGACCTTCGCTCTGTGAATCCTAGCCTATACGGGCATCGTTTTGCGATCGCATTTGTGATCGAAAAAACGGCCTCGTAGAGCGAATTCATCACTCTACGAGGTGCCCGTTGTGCGAGGCACCACTGTATATGAAAACAAGGAGTTTACAATCAGCAGTTCCCCAAGCCAACAGGACTCCACACTTATTTTCAGTCAGCTGGGAAGACATTCTCCAGGAGAAAGGTTATTTATCTGGCTATTGAGACCACTGATTTCGACTATTCCACTTTTAGAAATATGACATTAGTCTACTCTTCCAAGCAATAGTGAAACAGGACCTCTTTCTTAGAGGCAGAAAGTCTTAAAGTTCCTAACGTTGGGGACAGACACACAACTTTTATCTTATTTGTAGACTTCTGTCACAGATCTGGGGGAGGGGATGACTTTCCCTACAGTGGCTCCCCTCACTCACAGGGGGTTCCCTGCAAAATAATTATTACTATGCTGCTTCCAATCTGGATCAGACTTTTGACATTATCCTATTCTGACCAACTATTGCAGGGCTAAGCACATTGCAAAAGACCTCTTCAGCTCAACTCTTGAGGGGAAAAGGGGTTTATTTCCTACAAATAACTAAAATCTTGTAGAACTCATAGAAAGACAATGGTGTTGCCTTTCATGCAGGGAGAAGAGTTTTATTGGAATTTACTATTAGAACAATACTGGTGGGTTTCAACTATATTTACAAAAATGAGCTAATGGGATGGAGAAGATGGGGAGGGAAAATAGGAAAAATACGAAGGCATGGCACAACTACACACAGAAAGAGAATTCCAAATCAACTCAATTAAATTAACAAGTTATATGTTACACAGTTAACTAGTCTTCAGTTTCAAGGCAGATGCAGAATTTCAGATCGTCTGAGAGGCAGAAAGCATCTTGGTTTTTGATTACACATTATGATGATTATCCTCGAGGAATGTGCAAATTGTTAGTTGTATGGGAGTCTGATTTCATTAACTCGATCACTCTCCTACAGTGACTTTTGTTTTGACAATTATATATCTCCTACTTCTCATGTCAGTGGACTAGCCAGCAACTTAAAAAATGTAGCTCAACCTACCTTCCTGAGGGCCCTAAACGTACACTGCAAAAGAACCAGCTGGTTTGAAGCTGATGAGTTTTGAATGTGTACTGGAGAAATAAAACTGCAGAAGGGGCAAACTCCTATACTACTCTTGAATATATGGGCTTGTTATCGCTTCCCAAAAGCATTTGGTTGGGCACTATTGGAAACAGAATTCAGGAAAAATACACTTGAAAATAACTGCTGGACAGCTCAGTGATTTAGGTATCTGGATATAGAGCCAGAGATTGGGAGTTTGAGTCCCCCTGTGCCTCCTTGACAGGGGCTGAACTCGATGATCCCTTCCAGCTCTGTAGTTTTAAGATGATGGTGATGATGATTAACAACTAATGTTCTTACGTTGTAACTTCAAAATAAAGCAGTAATACAGGTTAATACATAACAGTAGAAGAAGATCTGAACAAACTTTGGTACTGCTTGAAGTATTTTGACAGGAATACAAAAGACAATAAAAATTATACCAATTAATTCTACAATGACATAAGTTTAAATGCACAACAAACATCAATTGTTTTGAGAGACAATTCAAAAAATTAAAGAGTGAAAGCTTAAAATCAGGTATGCCTTGCATAAAAAGATTATGAGAAAGTGTTGACTGGTTTTCTGCAAACACAGACAAGCATATATTGAGATCAGATTGCTGGCTTCCTGCTATGTGCAGAGGTTGAGAAACAAAGCCAGATTTATGTGATCAGTGTAATTCAGTAAACTGATAATCATATACATTATTAGGTATTTGTTTCTCACATATATTTCTACTTCATCTTAGGACTGGCTACAGAAAGTAGTTACAGCAGGCAGGATCTTTATCTTCCTATGAAGTTTTAGTGCCTTGCTATGCCAATAATTATTGCAGCAAAAACAATATAGGAAGTGATTAATTGGTATAGGACACAGATATGATACTTAAGAAGTCCAAGCACTGGTCTTCTTCAGAACAGTACATGGGTTTGGCAGAATGTGAAAGTATGATATCTGAAAACTAAAATGAGTTAATTTCATGCTTAGTTATGGCTATCATCAACATGAATGAGTTATGCTTGCCTGTGTTTGCACCTTCTCCATGCTTTTTCATCTCTTGGCTTTGCCCATTTCACAGCACATAAAATGTAATGCAAAAGGCAAACAAAACATAATGTGACTACAATAAAACTTTCCTCATGGTTTGTGTTGGAGTTAGCACAATCCAAGTATGTACCGGCAACTACATAACATACAGCTAAGCTCAGGAAAGCCTGATATTTTTCTATGAGCAGTCAATGTGTTTCGGTCCACCAGCAAGATTTCCTCATATTCTGTGCCAATTCTGCAGATACTGATTTTCTTCAGTTTCTCTCATATGATTGCCTACCTCAGTCCAAAACCTACTCCTATTGTTCCCTTGGAATGAACAGGCATATGTTGAAGAAGAAGAACAACAACAGCAACAACAAATATATGATTTTATACATAAGATAGCCAATTACAGTAATTTAATTGTACACAGTACAAACTGCACAAGTTGATAAAATATTAATGTAGAACACCCCCTGTGAACCCAAGTGTGACAGAGAATAAGCTGAAATAAAGAAAAGGCACTCACTCCCAAAGTTTCAACAATATCACTTTCTGAGTCTGGCCATCCAGGAAGGATCAGAACCACTGTAAAACAGTACATCCAAGACTCAGCCCAGAAAGGCACCCCAGGATACCATGACTGAGGTTGTTGAAAACTGCTGAGAGGTCCAGCAGAACCAACAGGGTTACAGTCCCCTTGTCCAGTTCCCAGAATAAGTCATCCACCTTGGAAACATCATCCACCTTAGATCCACCAAGGTGGCCAAGGTTGTGTCTGTTCCACCACGAGGCCTGAAGCCAGACTGAAAGGGTTCCAGTTAATCCGCTTCATTCAGGAACCACTGGAGCTGAGATGCCCTGACAGGCTCCAAGACTTTGCCCAAAAATGTAATCCTGGAAACTGGCCAATAACTATCCAATACAATGGGGTTCCAGGAGGGTTTTTCTTTGTTGTTTTTCATTCATCCCAACCTGAAAGTCCCATGCTTTGTAATGACATCTTGGAACTGACTCCCACAATCACTGTCAACATTTTCACACTGTCAACGTTCATGATCACATGTGAACCAACTATAATAACTTCCATTAGCAAAGAAACAAGTGCTACACCCTTTAAAGACACACATACAGTATATGGCCATCTCATGTTGTACTTCTAGGTGCTCAGGTGCCCAAATATAATGTCACGGAGATCAATCTTTGGCAATAGCGCCTGCACAAACTGGCACAGTAGAAATATGATCGATGTTGAGAGCCGTCCTAGCATGACAGCCTCTTCTAAAATGCTGTGACTATTTTCTTTTTCTTTTGCAGCTGAATGGCACTACCCATACTCACACAAAAGAACATGATTGCTAATGGATCTCAAAGAAATAAACTGATAGGTTGTGACACTTTTTTCAGATCCGCACGTCAACCTGTTCATGACATGACATGGGGGAATGCTGTTAAATGCTATTTTTTCTTTATTTCTTTTGAAACAGCACAGAGAGAAAAAAGAGAAAGAGGCTCTTTTTTAAGAAAAGAAAAGAAATCAGTGCTGCATACAAATATAGGTTTTCTGCCAGTTGTACTAAAAACTGTGCCAATTTGTTAGAGGAATATTTTCTTCAATGCAGTCACACAAAACCTATGTAACCCCTTCCATTTTAACTGAAGGGATTCCAAAACCACTTCTCTGACAAATGCATGAACTTCTGAAAAGTAGAGAATTTTCCTTGATTGCTTTACAATTATGTTTTTATACAGTTGCAATAATATGACTTCCCAATATCTTCTGGGATCCATGCAGACATTTCTATCATGTTGGGAAGCCTTTATTATTTATTTATTTATTTATTTATTTATTTATTTATTTATTTATTTATTTATTTATTTATTTATTTATTTATTTATTTATTTATTTATTTATTTATTTATTTATTTATTTATTTATTTATTTATTTATTTATTTAATTTAATTTAATTTAATTTATATGCTGCCCACACTACCCAAAGGTCTCTGGGTGGCTGCACTACATGAACAGAAGCACAATAGAAAGTGTAAAATTGATAGCAACAATTGCCTATGTGATAGTGTGTGTGCATGCAGACATGGATGCACACACATATATGTAGATATGTCCTTGCACACGTATGTTGCCCCCCTCTAGCACTATTTTGTGCAATCAGGACCATATCCAAAAAGATAATTTGTTAATGGATTATACATTTTAAATTTGGGTAATTATCTTTTAAAGGGTTGGCGTAGAACCACTTTACCTCAAGACATACCTCCTTTCATATATTCCTGCCCAACTGCTAAGATACAATTTAAAGTTCTTCTCTAGATGCTGCTGCCCACAGTGGTATGATAACTGTCTGCCAGGCACAGTGCCATCTCGGTAACGGCCTCACATATCTGGAATGCACTCCCAGTGAGATCTACATGGCACCTCTATTAGTAGCATTTAAACACTAGCTTAAAACCTCTCTTTTTAAGAGACATTCAATCCTTGAGTCTACTGCTGCCTTATAACATCACTTTAATATTTTAACATTCTAATACTTTAATATCATTATTGGATTTTTGTTCTTTTAGATGTTTGTGTTTTTGTAGTCTTGATTTTCGTTGTGTTTTTTTTAATTTTGTAAACTGCTTGAAGTCCTTATCAATCGGGTCAGATATAAAATCTTTCAATCAAACGAACTATTTCCCTTGCTGCTTCCGATCTTTGATCAGAAGATACATAATCTATCTGAGAGACGTGAAACCTTATCATTAAAAAAGATTTACTTACCATGTCAGCCTAAATGATCTTCTTCAGCACTTTATTCTTAGTTTTCAAATACATCTGTCCATCTGCTCGTCTGACCTACAGGAGAATAGGAGTATTCTTCAGTATTCTTTGACTTTTTCAATTGCAAAACAAAACCATATCTTGTCAAATATTTACAGATTTTCTACAATTTCACATATTGAGTATTTATTTATTCAAGTAATCAAGTAATTTATATCCTGTCTTATAATTTGTACAAATTTTCAAGGTCGCTCACAATTTAATATAACGTTATAATATAAGAAACTGTAAAATACAATGTCATAAAGAGTAAAAGTAGCAGGCAACAGTGAAAAAAGAGAGAGAGATAAAACAGCAAGCAAAACTCCAGGAACTTCACAAAACATTATTACTCTATCAATTATTCATTAAAAGCACTGAAAGCATATATACAACCATTATTAGAACTTAACACAATACTTCATCCCTGGTTTTGCCTCCTCTCTAAAACATATACAAAGATATGGTGGGGAACATTTCCATCTCCCCCCACCAAAAAAATTCAGATATGTTAAAGCATTTTATTGGATGACTAAATTTATAGTTGCAAACTGATGGTTCTTGATTAGTATTGTTAATTTCTGACACTATCATATAATCAACCAAAACTGCAGTACAGTACAGTAGTTAGTTTTACTCTAACTGTAATTTCTGTCATACATGTGGAGTGTGTTGCCATATGCAGTGAGACTCAAGCTACATAAATTAGCATCGTAGGTGCCATCCTAAAGGACAATGTTTTTTTCAAAACAAGTAGCTTATTATAAATTATACCTCTTTCTACTGTGCATTAGGATAGAGTACCTTGATCTATCCTTTTAGTAATGAACACCAATAGTGATGTACATATTACAGGCAATGTCTCCTGTCTTTCTAAGCAGAATTTCATTAATATGAATTAACTAATTTCTCTTATTACATGAATCAGTCCTAGCACATCTTAACTACAATGTTTTGCTAACAGGGTGATTAAAGGATGAAAGAATCGTGTTATGTAGTGAGATAATACAAGGCAGTTTTCTAGCTTCTCAAATTAAATTAAAAGCTACACATACTGTATGTTGCAAGAATTGTACATTTACTCTATAGAGTTTTATCTGAAAGGAGGTTTAGCAATCTCCCATGGAGCTTATACCCAAATAGGCATGCTCAAAATGGGAAACAACAGATTTAATTCTTTTTTTTTCTTTCAATAAGGACTCCAATCTGTGATATGTATAAATATGGAACTATACATAAATGGTAACAATTCTGAAGTAATTACCTTAAGTTAGGAGGTGACATTTTATTACATATATAGCATAGATGTCAAAAAAGAATTTTTAAATTATAACTATAATTATCACCACAAAAACACTAGCCATTAGTTTTTGTAAACTCCCCTGGTATCATAAGACAAACAGCAGACTAAAGTATATTAAATAAATAGATAAAACAAGGAAGCTTAAAATACCAGATCTATCCAACAGTTCAAGTGAAGTGTTCTGTTCAAAAATGATTTAGCATTTGCATGACTGAATTTCCTGAAAGTCACTCTTCTGCTAACTGTTATCACTATAAGGGCATTTTTGCTTTTAAGAATGTTTTGTTCCTAGCAATGGATGTTCAGTCATCTGATCTCTTCCAAGGTCAATGTCTTCAGTAACTTAATAACGATTACATCATTCCCCTCTATCCATCTCTAGGACAATTACATCACTGATCTATAATAGTGGTCTGTGCTTAGTATTAGCATATTCATATTAACAACAGAATGCATATATTCCCAGCTACTTCATTTACTAAAAGCAGCACAGTTCTCAAAAGATTTTCTTTCTTAAAAGATTTATTTTACCATCTGTGAATAAATATATGTCAAAGGCAAACCAAAACACAGTTCACTCAGAGTAAACTGCCTGTGGGCTTGCTTAATGAACCCAGGGATAATGAAGGTTATTTCAGCCTATTAACAGGATGGAGCAACCTTACATCAGATGGATTTGGGTGGCTGGGAGAATCCCACAGTCCTGTAGCAATAATCTCTTTCTCAATACTGTATCTGTTTTATTTCATCCGTCTAATTTCATCCCCATCCCTTGCCTAACAACATAACATACAAGACTACCAAGACTACTTGCTGGGCTGGTACACAAAAACATACCTGCCCTGAAAATACTGACTACTCACTGATTAGCAGGATTTATCTGTTTGCTTCAGTGAGTAATCCTCATGCTTACCAAGGTGGTTATCCTTAAATCATTTACTAGAAAAATTAAAGTAAGAGGCACAGAAGTCTTTGGCCAAAGTAAGTTCTATTTTTACCAGAGGTGGGGAAAGGGGCAACAGGGGTGGGGGACGGTGGGAATGCTCCAAGACAGTTTTACCTAGCCAGCATTCTCCTTTCAATCTACACCAGGGGTTTTAAACTCAATTTATCTGGGGGCCACTAGAGGCTGAGTCTGGGTGAGGCTGGGCCATATCAGATTTTCCGCCAAGTGGAGCAAGAGCCTGAGGAAGCTGCTCAGGAGTTTCCTTAGCTGACAGACAGGTGGGCTGGCTGGCAGACTGCACTTCTGGATGGAGGGTGCAAGAGGTGCTGTCTTAGGAGAGAGCTGGCGAGTGAGGCAAGGCTTTTTTTTATTCTTGACAGCAGAGGGTGTGAGGGCGCTTTGGGGGGGCAGGCAAGGCGAGGGCCACAAACTATCATCTGGGGGGCCACAAATGGCCCCCAGGCTGCATGTTTGAGACCCCTGATCTACACGGATTATAAAGTTGCTACAGCCTGGACTTGGAACCTCAAAATATTTTCGTATTATGTCAGATGGCATCTTCTCACCCAAGCTGCAACACAAACAAACAACAACAACAACAACAACAAAAAACCAAACCAAACAAACAAAAAACCCCACCAACCTTGCAGTTTCTCAAACTTAACTGGGGCTTCCTAATTATCCCTTACTGCTCAACAGTGTCTCTCTTCAGCCTTTCAGGGACATTACAAAAATGGAGAAACCGCCCATACTGGATGGCAAGTAGAGCTCTGCTTGTTTCAATGCTACCCTGTGGTAAAATGTGCACTTGCATATGAAATGTAAGTAAATCAGGATAAAGGTCAAAGTAATTTTTGTATTTGACATAGTACTTTTCCATACATTTGTTTAAAAGGTAAAAAAAAAAAACCAAAGAGAGTATAATAATAATAATCTTAGAACTGCAGAGCTGGCGAGGAACCTATGGATCCCTGAGTTCAGCCCCTGTCAAGGAGACACAATCAAACTCCAAACCTATGACTCTACAATCAGATATCTGAACCACTCCACTATCTAGCAGTTAATTACTGGCCCATCATCTAAGCAAGGGTATGTCTCATTCCACAGTGGCTAGGTCATCCCTATTCAAACCACAGACTATCTCTAAGGTGTATCAGACATATGAGCTCTCATTAGCTATTAGCGATAGAGTTCAGGAAGGACTGCAGCACATTAATTTTGCACATCACAACTGGTGTGGGTGTTATGTACTCTAATGGCCTG
The DNA here is from genome assembly GCF_051106095.1 of Pogona vitticeps. NCBI lineage: Eukaryota > Metazoa > Chordata > Lepidosauria > Squamata > Agamidae > Pogona > Pogona vitticeps. The sequence goes on along the minus strand of NC_135786.1, from coordinate 163,545,310 downwards.
TTCAGTCACTCTCTCATATGTGCATATGCAGATTAACTTTAAGACAAGAAGAATTAATATAAAAAGTATCCTTCAGCTTCCTAATTTTGCTCTATAATGCTTCTTTCTTTAAATTTACCAAAATGGAAACCAAAAGCTACATAATTATAGAACATTATAATGCAATTTCCCTACAAATAACCTATCTGTGCAGTATGGCATATACTTCATAGGAAGAGCTAAATAAGTTCAGTGCTACCTTTATTTCATGACTACTAGCACTTTACTACTATCTCAGAACCTAACAGTAACCTGTGGGGAACAAAACCTCTAAGTGCATCCAAAAAATGTATCTTGGTGGGCTGTCCCCTTTAGACCTGTACCCATCCTTGGACTTCTCAGAGACCCTAGTGGCCTGAGGGGGGCGCCAGCAGAAGTCTGATGGTAGATGAGTCACACCTGGAGGTGGGGCTGAAGCCAGGGTGGGATGGCAGGAACCAGACTTAAAAGAAGGGGAAGAAGTTGTTTGTTATAATTGGAAGACTGTGGCAGCAGTCACAGTCTAACACAAAACAATTTATCATGCCTGCCTCTGAAAAGCAAACTGATAATCTCTTGAAGTAACATCTAACAACATATTTCTTTTCAAAGCAACCAAACAAAAATCTCTCTAAAATATCTGGTACTGCTGATTTTTCTCTTTTTCCTTGTTCATGTCAGAAACACAACAGTACAATTAAGAAACGTATCAGAACATTTTTGCCCCAAAACAGACTACACCATAAAGCCTTCTTTAGTACATGCTGAGGATTATAAAGCACACTGACATAAGCATGAAGCTGCTTGTTCTCTCTACACTTTCAAAAGACTGTATCAATGCAAAAGGCCCATTTTGTTTGGTTCACTTTGGCTTTCTCAGCCCCGTTCTGAAGCCTACTGAGTGATTTCCACATAACTCAGTTCTTTATGTTACCAGGGATAACATGAAGAAAGTCCCAGGGACTTTCCCGGGATTCCATCTATTTAAAGAGGTGGGTCATTCATTCTTTCCACATTGTATCACAGCATTCTCTGCTGTTCCTTCAAGATTTACAGATGTTGTGAAAAACTCTTCCTTGATTTTAATCTGGGAGGGGTAAAATAGTAACCAAAGAGTGAGTACATGTTTGATATACTGCTTTGAGTCTTTTGCTATTTAGCTGCTATCACTCTCAGTATGTGGCTGGGTGCAATGCTACTAGATACCTAATTTTATCAATAGGAGCTGGCTTCAGGCTTTCAGTAATACAGTGGTGCCTCACTTAGCGATGTTAATCTGTGCAGCAAAAATCACTAAGCGATGATATTAAAAAGCCCATAGAAACGCATTAAAACCTGATTAATGTGTTCCTATGAAATAAAAACTAACCTTAAAGCGAAGATCCTCCATAGGAGCGGCCATTTTCAGTGCCTCTAAAGTGAGGCAAAACAGCGGGTGGCCATTTTGTTTACCCAGCAGCCATTTTGAAATCGCCGATCAGCTGGCCGAAAATGGGGGCTTTGCGATGATTGCTTCCCTGCAATCATCGCAAAGCGAATTTTCCCCGTAGGGACCATCGCAAAGCGATCGCTCTTACGATGGCAAAAAGTCCATTGCAAAGCGATTTCATCACTATACGGAGCGATCGCTATGCGAGGCACCACTGTAATTTCATAGCTTTCATTGAGTGCTACATCTATGTATTTTGCATAGGCTGAACTGTACCATACTGGGCTGGTGTATCTGCCTGAAAAGCAGCACAAGAACAAGGTTATAGTTCTTAGTGTTTGTGGCTGTATGCCCTGATTATGTTCCAATAACTTTCAAATAATACTGTTCCTTGTGGATACCGTTTCGATTGTATTTTGGCAGTGTTTCTTCGGCGCTTTTCTAATGTAACACTAGGTATCTGTGGCAAAACAATTATCTAGTTTGATTCCCTTCCAGGTAACCTGAAGTTTCCAAAATGCCTGCTTGTTTCTCAGATGGATGGCACATATTCGAGTCTTAGTTGTTGTTGTTGTTGTTGTTTAATTGTTAAGTCGTATCTGAGTCTTTGTGACCCCATGGACCAGAGCACGCCAGGCCCTCCTGTCTTCCACTGCCTCCCGGAGCTGGGTCAAATTCATGTTGGTAGCTTCAATGACACTGTCCAACCATCTCATCCTCTGTCGTCCCCTTCTCCCCTTGCCTTCACAGTTTCCCAGCATCAGGGTCTTTTCCAGGGAGCTTTCTCTTCTCATGAGATGGCCAAAGTATTGGAGCCTCAGCTTCAGGATCTGTCCTTCCAGTGAGCACTCAGGGTTGATTTCCTTTAGAATGGACAGGTTTGTCCTTCCAGTCCAGGGGACTCTCAAGAGTCTCCTCCAGCACCACAATTCAAAAGCATCAATTCTTTGGCGGTCAGCCTTCTTGATGGTCCAGCTCTCACTTCCATATATCGCTACTGGAAAAACCCTAGCTTTGACTATGCCGACCTGTGTCGGCAAGGTGATGTCTCTGGTTTTTAAGATGCTATCTATGTTTGTCATTGCTTTCCTCCCAAGAAGCAGGCGTCTTTTAATTTTGGGGCTGCTGTCATCATCTGCAGTAATCATGGAGCCCCAGAAAGTAAATCTGTCACTGCCTCCATATCTTTTCTTTCTATCTGCCAGGATGTGATGGGATCAGTGGCCATGATCATAGTCTTTTTGATGTTGAGCTTCAGACCGTTTTTGGCTCTCTCCTCTTTCACCCTCATTAAGCGGTTCTTTAATTCCTCCTCACTTTCTGCCATCAGGGTGGTATCATCTGCATATAGGAGGTTGTTTATATTTCTTCCGGCAATCTTAATTCCAGTCTTGGATTCCTCCAATCCAGCCTTTCACATGATGTATTCTGCATATGAGTTAAATAAGCAGGGAGACAATATACAGCCCTGTCGTACTCCTTTCCCAGTTTGGAATCAGTTGCTCCATATCCATTACTAACTGTTGCTTCCTGTCCCACGTATAAGTTTCTCAGGAGATAAGGCAGTGAGGCACTCCCATTTCTATAAGGACTTGCCATAGTTTGCTGTGGTCCACACAGTCAAAGGCTTTTGCGTAGTTAATGAAGCAGAAGTAGATGTTTTTCTGGAACTCTCTGGATTTCTCCATAATTCAGTGCATGGTCTTAGTAGGATTAGATTTGTTTTAGGGACGTGGTGCCACTGCAGGTTAAACTGCAGAAGTCTCTGTGCTGCAAGATCGGAAGACCAGGAGTCGTAACATGAAATCCACACAACAGAGTGGGCTCCTGTCAATTGTCCCTGCTCCTGCCAACCTAGCAGTTCGAAAGCACATAAAAATGCGAATAAATAGGTACCATCATGGTGGGAAGGTAACGGTGTTCCGTATCTTCTTGTGCTGGCCACGTGACCACGGAAACTGTCTATGGACAAACACTGGCTCTACGGCTTGGAAACAGGGATGAGCACTGCCCGCTAGAGTCGGACACGAATGGACTAAATGTCAAGGGGAACCTTTACCTAGGATTGGATTTAAGTTGATTCCTGCCACAGTATGCACTTTTTCTAATCCATATATTGCAGTGATGGCTAACTTTTTTGAGCTTGAGTGCACAAACTGGGGGGGAAAAACAACTCAATGGGCAGCGGCGGTAGCGGAAGCAGAATTTGCGGCGGAAGGGAATGCCTCCAGACGCGACTCTGGATCCTCCTCCAATTGTGCCCAACCCCTGCCAGCGCCAGCTGCTCCGGATCCTGGCCCGCTGCTTGTCGGGGCACTAGCACTGCAGCTGCAGCCGCCTCCTCAGGTTTGGCTGACGGGGGTAGCAATCCAGCCACTTATGGCTGAAGTGCCTGCAGAGAGGGCTCTGCGTACTAGCTTTGGCATGCGTGCCAAAGGTTTACCATTGCTCATCTATTGGAAGATTTTCTACAGTCTGAGAGCTGTCTAACTGAGCAGAGAGTGCAAGATTGCCAGCATAAATAAAACCTTTACTGCCTCAGAGAATTGTTGATGTAGATATGAAACAAAATAGGAGGTGGTACACTGCCCTGGCTATAGTGCTGCTCCACACAATGTAATGGGGTAAGATCCTCTCCCACCTTGGGCAGACTGGATGGTGGTCCCAAATCAGGAGAGAAGGAGGTGGAAAAAATGGCTAATCGTGCTGCCTAGAGAAAGTTGCCCATCCATGATCTAGAGGCTGCTTGCAGAGAAGCACAGAGGGTTTGCCTTACATGCTTGCTCCCTGCAGCCTAAAAACAGATAGGATTGCTAATACCTCTCCAGGCATACCCACTGTGGTGTGGCAGATAGAGGGATGGACTAAGACTCAGGAGGATTGGGTTTGAATCCCTGCTCAGCCATGGAAACTCACTGGGAATGGGGTGGAACTGATAAAACCACTCCTTAAATATTTCACTTAGCTGGAAAACCCTATTAGGGTTGCTGTAAGTCAGTTCTGTAACAATAACACTTCCCTGGGACAAACATTTCTTTTGGTTTCTCCATTTACTGCTCTGTCCTTGAAAGTTAATTAAAAAAATCTGTGATTTTGCAAACAGGTTCCTATTATTTTAATTAGCTCATAATCCTTAATTAATTATAAAATGTTTGCAGTAGTGCTTGATGCTGAATAGTGTCATAGGCAGTCATGAGTGGGATATAGAAAAAGCCTCACCAAAGATAAACACATGTGAAAATCAAATCCTAACATTTATTTCCCATCTATAAGGGCAGTTCTTCCTACTTCTGCTATTATGTCTCCCTGAGGAAGTATACAGTATTCTTCTCATGATCAGTCTACATAAATTCAGATTATATACAATCGTCAACATACTATTGTGTAATACACGAGCTTGGTCGAATCCCAAAACTTACTACTTTTCTTACTACAAAAAAGATAGCTGAAGCAGCCATTTCAGAGAGAATACAAATATTGAAGAGCTGATTGTACTTTGACATTATCATGTTTATGATATATACAAATGTAGCAACTATGTGCAGCTGGAACATGACAGTCAGTTGTAACTAGAGTTCATAAACTGAACACCACTACCCTTAACAATTTTCTTTCCAAAACATTGTCCAGGAACCCATCCTAAAATTCAAATTCCTTCCGTTTTTGCTGAACTACAGCCATTTAAATGAAGACCCCAACCATATTAACAGCTACCAAAGGTGGATTTATCTTCCATTTCAGTCTTATAGAACCACCAACCTTAGGAATTGTACAGGATGCTAAAAGTTTGTGCATTTGTATATACACATAATTCTGAGGTAATTCAAGGCACTCTTATTTGCATACTTTTATTCTGATTCCCAAAGCTCAGATTAATGAGAAACAGGATTCATTCAGAGAGCATTTCTCTTAGGTTTTTGAACAAAAAGGTGATTTTCACTTTGCTAATGAAGTATTCAGGACAAGAATAAGCTTTTACATTTTGAAGGGTGACAAGTTTTTCAGAAACAAGTGAGACAGATTAAATCGCTGTAAGTAGCAGAACTAATGCTATAAAGAAAAAAAATCACTGTAAAAACAAATCCATACAGTATATAGGGTTCATGCAATAAAGTAAGCTATTGCCTGTTCTGGGTATTTGGAGAAGGGAGTTATCAAATATGAGAATAGCAGTAGAAAAGATATCAAAAACTGAAGAACTGATTCTCTTGTTCTTACGCACTGCTTTATAAACCAATCAGTTCTGATGTCAGTGAAATAATCATGGCAAGGGTCAGCCTAAGTCGGAATCAGTTTGACAGTTCATTTATAATGACCACCATCACCATGAACTGAAAACTAACTACAGTATTAAGTTTCTTGACTTGGCTTGGCTTATGAAAGCTACTGATATATTAGCAACATTCTGAAAAACCTTCTCTTCCGTGAAGAAAAAATGCTTGTGGAACTGTTTTTCGGGAACACAATTTCATAGAGGGTTTAGTGCACATTAGTGCTGGAAATATGTTCAAACAGTTCTCAGCCTCAGACCATGTCAAATGAGTGTGTTTTGAATATGTGCAAAACAACCTTGGGAAATAAATGAGTTGCCCAAGTCCCTTACAGAATAGGAGCCACTGTCTATCACATTATGAATATGCTACTTCATGCAAGTAGATTAAAGGAATAATGTTTGAAATTACTGAAATAATCTAATGTCCAGTAAAAAAATTTACTAATTGTTGTTGTGGGTTTTTCAGGCTATTTGGTTGTGTTCTGGAACATGGCCAAATAGCCCGAAAAACCCACAACAACCACTGGATCCCGGCCATGAAAGCCTCTGAGAACACAATTTACCAATTCGTCCAATAGCCTTCTGAAATAGCAATCCTGGAACATACCTTCACCTTACACACTTGCACATTACTATTGGACTAGGCAGCTACATCCCACTGTAGTTTTAAGTAAACATCTAGCTTTAATGAGCTCATTTGCAATTAATGAAAATAAACAATATTCAAAACATATATCTTTTGAATATGTATGTTTTGGTCATGCCATGTTACAACTTTTATTTATTTATTGGATTTCTATCCCGCCCATCTAGACCAAAGGTCTACTCTGGGCGATTAGAACGAACACTTAAAAACCTATGCACTCTGAAATAAAGAAAAATAATTCTCAGCTAATAATTCACAGCACAGAACCAAAAGTAAGACATGCTAGAGCCAGCTGCCTCATACCCCTTAGTATTTCACAACCCTTATTAAAATTGCCTTACCAACCTAAAATTAAGACGCGAAATGGAAAGATGTATAATATGTATGCTAGTGTGAATTGACAATGGCATATATAATTGCAAAAGTACATGTAGCAATGTTCAGTTTTTGAGAATGTATTTTATAGTAAATTGTGTTCCTTAAAATAGCATAAATTCACATTATTAACCAAACCAGGAAATAAAAGATCATTTAAAAGTATACCAAAAGCTGGGGTGTTGCCTGAAGAAGGTCTAAATAACATTTACTAAAATGTTTTGAGTACAAAACAAGCATTACAAAACAAATATTAGATACTATTTCACTACATTACAAGGCACAGATTATCTGAAAATCTGAAGTTTTACATTATATTATTATTTGAAATATTTTTACCCCACCTTTCTCCCAAGGTGGTTTACATCATTAAAAGACAATATTAAAGCTAACAACAGTGAGTATATAAATACTAAAAAGGATCAAACAAATGTGATACAAAAAACAAGCAACATCAAAATACTGTACATTAAAAGCAGTAAGGTACAACAATCCATTTAAAATACCCCACTCAGGCAGCCAGTCATTCAGGAAAAACTTGCCTGAAGACAAAGGTCTTTGCCTGCTTCTGGAAGGTCAGCAAAGATGGGGCCAGCCTAGCCTCCTGTGGGAGAGAGTTCCAAAGTCTGGGAGCAGCAACACAGAAGGCTCTCTGCCAGGTACCCACCAAACACACCTGTGAAGGTGGAGGGATCAAGAGAAAGGCCTCTCCTGATGACCTTAACTCCTCAGCAGGATCACAAACAGATACAATCCTTGAGATAGCTTGGGTCCAAACCATTTAGGGCTTCATAAGTTAGAACCAACACCCTGAATTCAGTGTAGAAAGAGACTGGCACCCAGTGGAGCTGCTGTAACCTGGGGGGGGGGGTGTTAGCCAAAGAACATTTTAATGCAACCAACCCATTAATTTATGTTGTTCTTCATTACTTTGTATTTGTAGGATGACTAACATGAAATTTCATATCTTTATATATCATAAATTGTACTAACAAACCTTCTTCATTGAAGGGCCAGTTCTCATATCATGTATTCTGGTATAGTGTCTGTATGAACAATTATACCATCTATGCAGCATAATATTTGTTGCTGGTGATGCTTGCATCTCTTAGATTTGTTCAATTCATATGCTAAATATATGTATAATGACTTCAGATAAGTGAAACGTATACATGGGTGAACAACACACTTATGGCTGCCAACCTGTCTGTTTCCACCCTAAGAAAGAGTTATCAAGAGGGTGAAGATCCTGGCAGAACATTAGCACCAATAATCAATTTATATTGCTTGTCATTTCATCCATTCAGAGCAACAACACAAAGATAATGTACCTCTTTGGATTTTACCTACTACTAATCTAATTCATTGTAGTCACACCCACCTCCCAAGGCATATTATATTTACTAATTATACAAACAGATAAAACAAACAGTATCAGATTTTTAGTAAAAAATATATCCATTTACAAAATGCTTCCAGTGCTATTAACTATGCTGTCAGATCTTTAACAGCTATGGTACATGACCCATTCAGTCAACCTCTGACACCTGTACACACCTATACACACATGGAGCTTATTGCACAAATTCTGTCTTAACCGTGTCACCTGCCAACCTCTATGACCAGACCAATTAAACATTTGACATTATTATATAATATCTCAAACAAGTCAAGCTAAATTTACCAAATATAGATAGATATTATTAAAGCACCTGAGGAAGTGGGCTAAAGTCTATACAAGCTTAGACCAAATAATATTTGCTGGTCTTTATGGTACCACAAGATCCCTTGACGGGTTTTTTAAATGGCTAGTCCGCTGGAATGTTACAGTCAGGGAAAAACTGGAAGAAGACGAGTGTCTTAGAATAATTTTTAGGAGTCACTGAGCACTGTAAAAGTAATAGTTAAAGAAGTAAAATTAATGAATGCTGACCAGCTGTGGGAGTTAACAGGTGAACAATGTTACCTGATTAACAATAAAATAAGAGTTTGATAGCACTTGAATTTATTGGACCCACAAAGGAAGGAGAGTGAGGAATGAACCTGATTGAATCACAGTCTCTTGATTATATTCACATACTTTCCTGGCTTTCTGCATTTGGGGTGGGGGGTTTCAGGAAAAGAAGTGGACTGCAATGAGGGATCCTGCCTGAGGCCTCTATACACCAGACAGGCCATTCTGGAGAGCCACATTCAATTCCACAGGCCAGAGGTTTTGCATACCTGACACAGAACTATCAATAAACTGAAATTGCAGTTGGCACAATAATGGCACAATAGTACATGTCTGAGTAGCAAACAATGCTTAGCTTGTTTATTCCATGCTATTTCCTGCTAGAAAATTTGTTTACTTTTTTGGCACAACCACTATGAACTTAATCCCAGCCAATAATTTTACATTTGCCTGTTTCCACTTACCTTCCCCCATGGTTATAGAGTCCAGAAGCCTTTGTTTCCTTTTTTGACTAAATGTAGTTGAATGCTACACCTAAACCTAGACAAACTGCAGTTCGTTTTAACAGTAGCTTATTATAACAAGCTTAGTTTAAACCATGTTTTTTTCAAGCTGACTTGCTTTACTTAACTATAGTTAAGATCAATTATCTTAAGGTATGCTGTAACGTTAAACTGGATTTAAAAAATTCAAAGCAGAAACAATTAATTTCCTGAAGTTCTGGTAAAGGAGAGGGAGGAAGCTCAAGGCTTTCAGAAGCCCAAACTAGTTATAAATGTGTAAATAGTCATGTTTTCTATACAACAAGAAATCTGTTGGATGTTCCCTTTTTTCACTCCATGAAATGTTTCAGTAATATAAATATCTCCCCTAATACTGCTGCCACTTCCCACTAAATTCTCTTTACTCAACAACCCAATTTCCCTTTTTCGTATTTTGAGAAATCAAGTTACTACTAACAGTTGATGTTCTATTTGTTTACAATGAAAGCTTGAGTACATTAAAAAAACTCACCCTAACGTCTGTCTTGACTGAAAACATGGCCCAAGTGAATGTTGTTTCTGTTATTTTTAAGGGTGGAAGGAAAGGTATAACAAGGAGAGTCAGCAAGCCTTTGTGGGGTATGTAGAAGAATGGCAAAAAGAAAAAATGATTTAGGGCTGGTTTCGCCTCAGATTGCTTCCAGAAATTTCCACAGAGTTTAGGGTTTGTGTTACCACCGCACCAACCAAATTATGATGCCTTGTCAATTTTCAGATATGCCAAAAGGATTTCCAGCTGGCCTTTCACAGAGGAGCTGTGGGACTACTCATGAACATTCTGATCTCTATAAACTTGATCCTGGCTTGCTCAACAAACTGTGACTAAAATGAACTTTTCCTCTGGAGTTATATCTGCATGTTGCCACTGCCTCTAAGCAGCAGTGCTGTTTTATGTATGTAATTTAAAACTGAAATGTTACCAATTCATTTTCAGCAGATTTTTAATTCTTGCAAACAAGGAAAGAATGGAAGGGCACTTTTTTTTCCAAAACAAGTAGCAGAGAAGTCCCGCCCCTTTTTTAGCTTAAAATGAAAGCAAAAGAAACCCTAATAGTTTCTTCCATAAATATATTTATTATTCTTATACATAAGCCTATTAAAGAATTCAGGTTCATGTTGAAGAGTGATCTAAAGCCAAAAAATATTCTAGATACACTCTGACAGCTGGAGTCAGCTCCTGTAATTTTAAAATAAAAGTATACAATTTATACTATTTTTGGATTGTCTCGGGAAAGACAATCCTTTACACACACACACACACACACACACACACACACACATAATCTGTCATGTTGTCATTAGTAGATTATATCAATAGCTAATGCAGGAAAGTATATTGATCTTATTAAACTCACTGGAATGTTTCAATAAATGTATCACAAAGTCTTATTATAATAATATTTTAATTTTTTAGAAAAGAAAATAATTCAAGGAAAAAATCTCTAGGGTGAATATTTAACAAAACTAAGAGATCTAATTATTGTCACGATGGATACATTGCCAAAAATCCTTTTGTGCAGTTATGTAAAAGATGTAACTTCCAGTGGCAAACTGCCTAAATGAAGAAATCTCTGTAGGCATTACCTGTTGCACTCCAACTCAACATGCGACAGACAATGCTTATGGAGATTTTTTAACTTAAGGTAATTTACTACTAAAAATTACAACTTTTGCACAACTGCACAAGAGGATTTCAGCTAATGAAATAGAAAAAAAATAGATTATAATATCAGAGAGACTGAAGCCCTACTCAGGTTTTACCCACTCTGCTTTATCCAACACAAAAGCAGGACAGAGCCTAGCTCTACATCCCTCTTTTGTTACTTCTTTTATAAAGAAATTGACAAATCTGCAGAGGACAGGTTCCTGTTTGGATGGAAACTCTCTGTGGGAGCAACAACCTAATCTTCCATAGATACTTGCTTGCATGGAAACCCTCCACTCAAGAAAGGAAACTCTCCCCTGTAGATTTCCCATCTTTCACATGAGGAAAGCAATGCCAGTGGGTTATCTCCTATTTGTATGTTGAAAAAGGCTGAACAGGACTTAAGTGACTGAAATAGAAATGAAGAAGTGTTTGGGTTGAGTCTCTCTTTTGCTTTAGACTGAAAAAGCTACCTTTAGTAAGATATTTTCAGTCCCTCATCTGCACTACAGACATAACAATACTCATCTTACAAGGCTATTGTAAGGTTACAAGAAAATACATACAAAGTATTTAAAACACGTCAATGTATAATACAAATGTTGTGTATTATTATATAATAAATGAGAAAACATATTTATTTACTTGTTTGTTTGTTTGCATCATTTCCCCCAAACTATCTGGGTATTATTTAGATACTTATACAAGAAATGGTACAAAACCTAAGCAGAATGAAGCTGGATTATGATTAAAGTCAATACTTTTGCAGCCACCTTTTACAGAATGACACTACTATTCATATGTGCCACAGTTCTAGCGTTTGCACATTTCCCCAGCTATTCATCTTCCCTTCAAATTTGAAGAGACCCTTGTCCAGGCCGAGGCAAAGAGGAAGTCACAAAAGCAGCAAAACCAGGGAGCTGGACAGGGATTGGATTTGTCTTCAGTGTGGGAGAGATTGTCACTCTTGAATTGGCCTCCTCAGCCACACTAGACGCTGTTCCAAGTCCTCCATACAGAGCACGTTACCATAGTCTTTCGAGACTGAAGGATGCCTACTACATCTTCCCTGCATGAGGGAGGAAGTATAGGCTGAACTAGGCTAAACTGCACAGTATGCATATTATTGTGCTGTGCCTTCCAATTCCTTAAGCCATAATGTACACGGCCGGAATCCTGAAGGCCATTCATGTATACAAATTTGTGTGGTATAGCTAGGCATTCTCCATCTCAGCCCATTCGTTGGTCAGAAATATGACAGTATGGTCCAATCCCAAACAACTCTGTGTGTGTATGTGTGCGTGTGCGTGCATGTGTGCACACTGAAGCTTTATAGCACAATCCTATACATGTTGCTGTGTGTACTCCTAAGTGCATGGGTACAGAACTACAGCCTGGCATCTGCTGGATTCTCAAAAATTCTTTCTCAGCGGAAATGTGTTCAAACTCCAATGAAATGGAAACATAACTAAAATATGTAATACCAAATTCTTCAGACAAGAGTTTGCTCTACTGTGTTTATATTGTTAAACAAGTTACATAGAACTTTTTAATCACAAAATTTTGATACTCTTATAAAAGCATTTAAAAGACAGACAAATGCTTTGTACACACACAACAGTCACCACATAACGTACTTTATTTTTAATAGCACAACTCTGCAGAAAGGAATGTTATTTTTATACTTGCATGCCACCCACTCCTAATTAACATCAATCTGTCTTCTGTGAACAGTACATCAGAGGTCGTCAATCCCCAGTCTGCAGCCTGGTCTGTGGCCGTGGAGACAGACCTCCCAGCCCCCCTGCATGCACTCCCCTCCCCACAGCTGCTTTGCATGCACACATGCGTGCCAGCACTGCCATGAGCGCTCTCCCACCCCTTCATGCATATGCCCGGGGGCCCAGTGAAGGGGTGGGCAGGTGCATGGGCGTGCGTGCAGATGCTCCTGTGCATGCACAAAGGGGTGGGGGAGCACTCATGCCGGTGCTGGTGGGTGCACACGCGCTCCCCCACCACTTTGTGCATGCACCCACTAGCGTGGGGGATGCCCCGCCTTCCTCGGAGGCTCAGCAGGTCCGCGGTACCAAAACAGTTGGGGACCGCTGCAGTACATGTTAGAAATATGCATGGTCTTGCTACACTACAATATTTTGGCACAATGTTCCACAATACAGTACTGCTAAAAATGAAACTGTTTTACCCACTGCTGTACAGACTAATTTAGGAAATTCATGAGTCCTCATTCATCTATGGCTTTTGAAGGTTTAACAGGACAGGCTGTTAAGCTGTAACTGTAGTTCTTCAAGTGGTCATATGTGAATCCACAAATAGAGGTTCTCGTACCTGCACAGAATATTTCATAGAGTATTCTACAGCTTAGTAGCCTGAAAAGGCCTGTTATCTCCTACTTCCTATTGTGCATGCTCCAATCATCCTTAATGGTAAAATGACCCTTTACAGCACCTGACATCAGTATTTTTGCTGTCTCTTAAGGAAGTTTAATTGTTGAAACAACTCTTTTAATCAAACGCTGTGCTGATATTGCTTACTCTTCACATGGGCCCTGGCAGCAAACAAAAATCTTTGCAGACTTTCTGAAGTCTTCAGTCTTTGTAACATAAAAAAGAAACATATTTTAATGTCTAAGGAATGTGAGGATTTCTGTAATACTGACTGAAGTAATGGGTACAAATGGGGAGGATAATTTATTTATTTATTTATTTATTTATTTATTTATTTATTTATTTATTTATTTGATTTTTACCCCGCCCCTCTAGACCATGTCTAACACAACAAAAGGTTGTGTTATGTGAAACTCAGAAACCACTTTTGGATGGAACACCTGAATACAAAGTAACTTTGTCCTTATCTAAACCTGAAGGCTTGTGTTTCAATGCACAAAGTTTGCTAGCTCTTCAACTTGTCCACCTCTGGCTGACAGACTGTCATTGTGGCACATCAGCAAGTTTAGTATGAGAGGCAGCCTTAGTATATTGATTAACATGAGAAGGGTGGCAAACCATGGCTTATGGGACCACCAAGCAGAACTCCATTTGACTTTTCCTTGTCTGAGCTTAACCAACCACTCAGTGCAGGAGGGGAAGAGGTGGGAAGAAGGATATCAGAGCCTGCCTAATAATAGTACTCCTTGCATTTGTAATTGGCGTGTGATGCAAACATACTAAGACCTGGCCATTGAGTTATGGTTTTGATGGCCTGTGATGAACAGCTCCCATTTGTGAGACTGTGTTAAATATCTGCTTAGGTAATCCACTTCTTGATTTTCCTCCCTGTCACATGAACAGGAATGGGAAAAATGTGTACATTATCCCCACAAGTAGTTTGTCAGCAGCAAAGCAAAAGCAAAGCGTGCTGCTTATATACCGCCCCATAGCGCTTCAAGCACTCTCTGGGCGGTTTACAATTTAATTATGCAGGCTACACATTGTCCCCCCAGCGAGCTGGGTACTTATTTTACCGACCTCGGAAGGATAGAAGGCTGAGTCAACCTTGAGCCGGCTACCTGGGATTTGAACCCCAGGTCGTGAGCACAGTTTTAGCTGCAGTACAGTGATTTAACCACTGCGCCACGAGACAGCGAGACATGGATTTCATTCCTTCCTCTTTTTAAATATAATACATTTTCATAATATTGTCTGTTGCTATCTGAACTACTCTGCTTACTATGGGTAGTTTGAAGGTTCTCAACACTTTGACAACAGCCGGGAGTTCAAGAGATGATAGTGTCTCTCAATTGTGGAACAGGCTGTACACTCCCCAACCTATGAGACTGGCATTTGTTGTCCATAGTATTGAAGGTTGCAGCAGTTTAATAGACTGCCCATGAAACCTGTGATATATATATCCACCACTGTAGTTCGGTTAACTCATATGACACTGTAAGTCCTTGGTGACACTTGTGCTTTGAGTTGCAGTAATTAGTGAGGTACCAAGACTGCAATGGCTTCATTTTGAGCCTGACATAATAAACTACTGCCACACTTGAGGCTATTAGGCCTAGTAGTTTTTGCAGTGGATGGACTTAGACAGTAACCTTTTTTATTTCCTTGACCGAGTTCTTTTTTCTTGTAAAAACACTCTCACTATACTTGAGTCCAGAATTGTCGCTATATCCTAGATGGTCTTTGAAAGCTTGAGATGAAACTTTAAACAAAGACCAAGGTCTTTGGAGTGTTAATTCCACATTCCTTTGTAGAGTGTCTTACGATTCTGCCACCAGGACCCACCTGTCCATGAAGAAAAGATGGTGATTTCATGAAGTTGAAAACAGACTGCCACTGGAAACTCACACTTCATGAACACCATGTGCATTGTTGATAGTCCAAAAAGGAGCACTCTGAATTTATATGTATCAGCTCCTATTGAGAAATAAAGGAAATGGCAGGAGTCCGGCCTGATGAAAATATGAAAATATGCATCCTTTAGTTCTGTAACAGAAAACCAGTGTCCCTTCCTTAGCAATGGGAGAATAGCTGAAAGTGTCACCACACAAAAAATTCTTTGAACTAGATTTGTTGACAACTTAAAAGTCCAGAATAGGACAGAAATCCATCTTTTTTCACGATTGTGAAGTACCAAGAATAAAACCCATTTGGTATTAAGACACTGGGGTACTGAGGCTGCAGCACTGTTTTGAAGTAACACTGTAATTTGTTACAACAAGGTTTCTGACAGTGTAGTTTTCAGAAGATGCCCTGCTGTTTACCACATTCTATCTATAGCCATGGACCATGGTAGGACAATATGCCAAGTGTTGAGGAAGTTCCTGGTTGAGAAAGGAAGGTAAAGAATAGTGAATTCTTGGGAACCATTGTTCTAAAACATGAGACTTTCTGATGGTGGCCTATTTTCTGAGTAAGGATTAAAATGTTTCCTTGCAGTTTTCAATTGCCTCTGACCTTGCCAGAACTGTTGAAAGCCAATGCAATACTCCAAGTAGATCTTCTATCAAAAACCTCTTCCATGATTTCATTGGTCTTGTTATTGAAAAGACCTTCCCCATCAAAGGGGAGATCTTTGATTTGAGATCTGGAGTCCTCCAAAATATCCAACGACTGGAACCAGGCATGTGTCCTGAGTGTTACCACAGCCATCACTGATCTAGTGGAATAGCCAACAACATGTTTAGTTGAGTGTATCTGATGGGCTGCCAGACAAAAGCTTCTTGTTAGAAAGAGTGCTAATTTTGTCTTCCAGGAGACTCATTAGAAGAGGTTGGTGTTTCTCCCAAATAAACTGGAGATATGCTGCCTCTGCAGCCTGATAGCTTGAAATTCTCCTTCCAAACATAATTGTAGAATATATTCTGCAGCCTGACAGATCTAGTTTACATCCCTCCTTAGTAGCCAGAGTGAACTGACTGTGTAGTTTCCATGATAATAGTTTGGCGGTGGATGCTTAAATAGGAACAATATTCCCTGTCTTTGCACCTATACGGATTTTCAATTTGATATGATGTCACAGGGATGAATGACAGTTTCTGTTAAGGCTGTTTAATCTATTCTGTCAAAGTTGGAAAGAGAGACAGTCGAACAGACATAGTAGTTTTACCTTGAACCCTTCCAAAAACTGTGTCGGACACCTGCTGTTATCGTCTTTTCACTTCTACCTGTAGTGATTTGGCTGATCTGGAGACCATATCTGATCTTATGTCTTCCAATGGCAATAAAGAAGAGATACTGTAGAATCTGGACATGAAATCAGATGGTGAGCTTGCTGTTAAGTTTTAATTGTCATTCAAATGCAAAAAAAATTTGGATTCCATTGTTCAGCATTATATGTTAACAGTGTGGTTGAAGATGGTTCACTGTTGGTTGTGAAGGTTCCAAGGAGCTTATCTGAACAAACAGAATCAAAGATGATAGCTGAAGCACTGGAACTGAGAACTTTGAAATCGGAGATACAATGTGAGGCAACTGCTCCATATTTGATGTTGACAGAGGTATTAATGTTGGCATTACAATTTGGTACTGAGGAAAGGGCTCAAGTTACACACATATTCAATGTCAAAGCAGACACAGCCGTTGGTTCAGCTGTCATCCATGGTAAACTATTTGGAGATTCAGGAGGCTTCAACTGCATTTTTGATACATGTCAACACAGATTGTGAGCTGTTATAGGAAGAGGCATTCTAGATCTCAATCTGGATCATAGCAAGCATCTCTTATCATAACTGAGGTTCCAAACAATTCTGAGAATCCACTTCCCCTGGAAAATATTAAGATTTTCCCACTGAAAAGAAAATGACCATCTTATATTAACAGATATCAATTCATCAGTGTTTTGCATTATTTTTTCTAAATCTTTATTTGAAAGATTAAGATTATTTACCAAGGAATATGTTTCTCAGAGTCAGTGGCTATTCTTTTCCTTCTGAATAAAATATACAAGAACAGGCTGCAGAATAGGTTCATTTCATTTCTTACCCCCTCCCCTACATCAGATACAATATGTTTTCTCCAATGTGTGCTATGTGTTACTCACTTATAGAATACAGTATAACAGTTTTACTTTCAGCACTGTAGCATCTGTTCTACTTTATCCTCCCACACACATATTTATTTTTGTTATTTAGATTATCTATCTATAAATTTTAAACACATACAGAAAGCCTTTAAAACTTATTTTATATGAGTTGACAGATTTATTGGAAATGTCTTGGAAAAAAAGTCACACTTGATCTCCTATTTCTCCCCTACAGTCATGATACTTTACTAAGGTCATGATTCCTTCAATTCTTCACTACAAAGTACAATTTCACTACACTATGCACAGTAAATCTGCAGGACTTGCTCAATCAAGGCAGCATTTTGTATGCTACAGTAGGAAACTGCGCTAGTTTTTTTTAACTTCTCTTTCTCTTCTTGCTATCATGTACTTCCTTTAAGTTAAGCAACTAATATGGAATGTATAATGGTTGCTACCCATGGTTTCTGGTTACTTGAGCGCAGCCACTGAATGCTCTAAGAAGAACTACAAGAAACATACAAAAAGGAACGACCTACAAACAGGTTTCCTTGGGAGCAGATAATTAAGAAAAAGCATGAATTAAGTACACAAGGCAAGCTTACAAACCCTTTTCTTTAATCTTTAGTTTTCTTGCATTAAAACTTAAGAGTAACCAGTTCTCCGTAAGACGTAATGCAGCAACATTGTGGCTTTCCAAAAAAAAAAAAAACAACTCACAGTGCTGATCTAGACAAAATCAGATTTCAAGAGAATAAAAAGATGACACTGAGTTGTCATGAGAATACACTGAAATCTGTGGACTAGAAAGAGTATGACTAGCAAACTGCAGAGGCTAGAAAACAACATGAATTGTTTAGGGACATTTCTTTCTTTTTTTATGTTACCTAAAAAGTGAGTAAAAGTTTGCATACAAAAAGAGAAGGAAGATCCTACCAGCTGCAACAACTAATTCATGCTTATTCTTACAACCCCTACAGTGTCTACTAAAATTGGACTTGCCTTGGACTTTTCCCCTGTTCCAAATACAACTGTGTTCACCTAATACAGTGGTGCCTCGACTTACGAATGCCCCTACATACAAACAATTCGACTTACGAACAGTTCTGTTCACAAAATGTTGCTTTGACTTGCAAATGGGGCTTTGACTTACGAACAAAAAAACGCAGAAAAAGTGGGAAATGGACTTTGGACTGCCTGGTACTGTAATTTTAAAATGTAAAAATGATTTAAAAGGTGCTTGGTTTGGTTTAAAGCTTCTTGACTTGAAAGGTGCTTTGTTTAAAATGTGTTCGTTCCCTCCCTCCCTCCTTCCCTTTTTTAACCTCAGGTCATCTTAGGTTAAAAAAATTCTCCCCCTAGTGGCAGAGGACGGATCAACCGCTTTTGTATTAGTTCCTATGGGAACAAATGCTTCGACTTACAAATGGTGCCTCTACATAAGAACAAAAAACAGCCGGAACGGATTAATCAGTTTTCAATGCATTCCTATGGGAAATGCTGATTCGACTTACGAACATCATTCTGGAATGGATTAAGTTCGTACGTTAAGGCACTACTGTAACTGAGGAAGGTACAGAGTAGCTGAGAGAAATTAATGACTTGGCAAAAGCCTCCTTTGGGCAGCAGCTCCCTAATGCTCTCATTTCTTTTCTCTCCACCTGGGAAATAGCTCCCTTTTTCACTTTTCACTTCTCAAGAGAGCAATTATGAGACCAGACCACGAATCTGGATGTATTTACTATGATTTGTCAAATCCAGGGTGTATATCACTAAATGTTTTCTGCTTCTACTTGAACTGTGATTTAAGACAGATACATTGAAGTGGTCCTCATCGAAAACCAAATGTTTTTATTTTTTTTTAAAAAAAACAAATTTTTAAAGGAAAGTATATCACTAATTTATTGATAAAGGTAATTTCCATAAAATAACCACATGGTACTAGACATCTTTGCACCATTATGTGCAATGATTATCAGATAACTGAATCTATTATCGAAAAATGTGTTCAAAAGACACAGACATTATTTTTAATCTGTTCCTTCCAATCAACTACACAAACAAGAGAACCTGCGCCATCTTTATTATATTCTGCATTGTATCAGCAAGCAAGTTCACTCTCAGCATCTAAATCGCCCAGAAGGATATTGCTGGAAAGGGAGAAGGAACTAATTTCACACACTTGCAATTACAACATGACTTTTTAAATGTTACATGCATATACAGTATTTAAGTTTTCCTAATTTTCCATCTCATTCCTGGGCCTCAGTCACATTCATATGATTCCTCGATTTCCTTGCTAATCACATGGCTAGAATATTTCCTTTAAAAAAGTTTTTCTAAAAAAGAAGGTACTCTTTAATTTTACTGACCTCGTTTAGCTGTATGGGTGAAGTGCCCCAGGTTACACCTCACTTCAGTTGTGAATTCATTCAGTAGCCTTATCCCAGACTTGCAATACAATTACTGTAATTACAAACTCACTCAGAGCAAGTCCCATCACATTCAATAGTGCTTGTTCTCTAATTAGTGACATTTGTAAATAATATTAGTTTCAACTGATAGCCAAAGGCAAAAGCAGAAGCCTCTCTAGGTCTAAGTGTTACATATTTAGAAATTTCTATTTTTTCCCAAATAGCCCAGATTGCTTAATTTTGAAGGCACTGTGACAAACCCAGACCTACTGGGATATGTCACACAGTTACACTAAGCTGCCACCAACCATTCCCTGTAAGAAGTCACACAGACCAGGGATGGATTTTTAAACAATAAAAAGAATAAGGTTTATTTTAAATACACACAGGGAAAAATAAACAATCAGGTGAATAGGATAAAGTAACGTGGCTTATTCTCACTCATACAGGCATACAGTTTGGTTCACCCAGAACCCTTAACTTGAAGCACAGACCCTGAACCTATCAGTTCTGGCTAACCCACAGACACCTGAACCTATCAGGTTGGTACTCTGACACACAGTAGTACCCTGTCTGACACACAGACTCCCACAACAGCTTCTTCTTCCCAGCTGCTGCTTCGTCACATCCCAGTGTCTCACAGTGTCTCTCTCACCACACAGGCATCACATATTTATACAGTACAGCCCCTCCTCCTGATGTCCCGCCTTCCACTCCCCATAGGATGGAACTTTCCCTCCAAACCCATGACAGACAGGTAACATCAGTGCTGTTATGTAACACCTCCCCTCTTTATAAGTTGTTTTGTAGGGGGAAAGCTAACGTGCTTTTCACCAAAAAAACAACCTGGATAAAATACACAACAACAGTTATACATACCATATTATACTTACTTAAACTTACATTCTAAGTTAAACCATAGCAAACAGGCATTTAAACATTTACCATATACATTACATCAATTTACCTTTATTCATACAAACCAAATTCAGAAAACAGGTACATTAACTTTTTGTCATCATATATACACATAGTCCATGTTTTTTCGCCGTCTTCATTCTTCAGGTCTTCTTGATAAGGCGTCAGCAACACAGTTCACTGACCCTCTGACCACCTTCACTTCAAAGTCATAGTCCTGTAGGTTTAAAGCCCACCTCATAAGTTTGCTATTGTGGGTTTTCATTGTCTTTAACCATTGCAGTGGTGAATGGTCAGTACACAGAATAAAATGTCTTCCCCAGATGTAAGGCTTGGCCTTCTGGATCGCGTAGACTATGGCCAAACACTCCTTCTCCACGGTTGCCAAATGTCTCTCACCTTTTTGAAGTTTCCTACTCAGGTAGGACACTGGATGCTGGTCACCATTCTCATCCTCCTGGCACAAAACTGCTCCTACCCCGCTGTTAGACGCATCGGTGTAGATGATGAACTCCCGGTCGAAGTCTGGAGCCCGCAGCACAGGATAGTTGATTAACGCCTCCTTCAACCTCTGGAACGCCGCCTCACAGTCGCTGGTCCACGGGATGCGGTCATCAGCCGTCTTCCTCGTCAGATCGGTCAGCGGAGCCGCAATCTCGCTAAACCTCGGGATGAACTTTCTGTAGTAGCCCACCAACCCAAGAAATGATTTGACTTTTTTCTTGGTGTTGGGTCTAGGCCAATCACGAACTGCTTCTATTTTGGCCTCCAGGGGTTTTATCACTCCTCCCCCTACCATGTGACCCAAGTATTTTATTTCTGGGCTACCCAGCTGACACTTGCTGGCCTTTACTGTTAGCCCTGCTGCACTTAACCTCTGCAGCACTAACTCCAGGTGTATCAGGTGATCTTCCCAGGTATTACTGAAGATCCCTATGTCGTCAATGTAGGCCACTGTAAAGTCACTGAGCCCTGCCAAGGTCTGGTCCATCAGCCTTTGGAATGTGGCTGGTGCATTTCTGAGACCAAAGCTCAGGACTTGAAACTCATAGAGACCAAAAGGGCTGCAAAAGGCAGTCTTTTCTTGATCCCTGGGATCAATTCTTAATTGCCAATATCCCTTTACCAGGTCCAATGATGAGATGAACCGACAACCCCCTATGGTTTCAATCAGGTTGTCTAGCCTGGGCATTGGGTAGGCATCAGGAGTGGTTACACGGTTTAATTTCCTGTAATCAACACAAAACCTAATGCTCCCATCAGGCTTGTCCACAAGGACTATCGGAGAGGACCAAGGACTAGAAGAGGGGACGATTATGTTCTCCCTCAGCATTTCGTCCAGCTCCTTCCGCACCTTGTCCCTATAGGGTCCCGTTACTCGGTATGGGGATACTGCCTGCGGGGGTGCATCCCCGGTGTGGATCCGATGCATCACTCCCTTCACTATCCCCGGCTTGTTGGAAAACACCTGTTGATATTTACTAAGCAGCATTTTTAGTTCTTGCTGCTGGTCTTGGGTGAGTGCAGGACTGATCTTTACCTCCTCTGGGTTGTATTTTACTTCCCCTCTACCCTCCCAGAAGGGCAATTCAGCTTCCTCACTCTCAGCTGCTTTTATCGCGAATAAAACCCTCTGTTCCCCTCTGTAGTAGGGTTTTAGGGCATTCACATGAACCACCCTCCTTGCTTGGTTCTCCTCCTGCTCTATTAGGTAGTTCAGGTCTGACATCTTGGAAATGACCCTATATGGTCCTGCCCATTTGAGCTGCAGTTTATTCTCTCTGCAGGGCCTAAGCCAAAGCACTTCCTCCCCTGGGTCAAAGTGCCTCTCTCTAGCTTTGTGGTCATACCATGTTTTCTGTCTGACCTTCTGAGCTTGCAGGTTTTCTGCTGCCAGCTCTAAATTTCTCCTTAGGTCATTCATCAAGGTGTCTATGTATGTCACAACGTCTTGTGGGTCATCCTGGGTGATCTGCTCCCAATTTTGTTTGATCAAATCAAGGGGCCCTTTCACCCTTCTCCCAAATAAAAGTTCAAATGGACTAAACCCGGTACTGGCTTGTGGCACTGATCGATAAGCAAACAAAAGGGATTGCAGCTTCTGGTCCCAATTGTTTGGATTTTCTGCCAAGTAAGCCCTAATCATGCGCATTAGAGTCCCATTGAACTTCTCAGTTAACCCATTACTTTCCGGATGATAGGCAGTGGTTTCCTTGTGCTTAATTCCACAGATTTGCCATAAGCGTTTCATGAGCTTTGATGTGAACGATGCTCCCAAATCTGTGATTATCTCTGAGGCAAATCCCATCCTGGACATATACCCCACCAAAGCATCGGCCACTGTGTTAGTTTCAATGTTAGTCAAGGGTATGGCTTCAGGATACCTTGTGGCATGGTCCACAATTGTTAGAATGAACCTGTTCCCCCTCTTTGTGGCCTTGGGCAAAGGTCCCACAATATCCACCCCTATGCATTTGAACGGAGTGTCAATCACAGGCAAAGGGCACAACTTTGCTTTGGTCCTGTCGCGGTTATTCCCCTGCCTTTGACACACATCACATTGTTTACAGAACTCCCTGATCTGCTTCCCTATGTCAGGCCAGTAGAAATTCTGTGTGATTCTCTGCTGTGTTTTGTTCACCCCTAAGTGTGCAGCAAACATGTCAGAGTGCCCCCTTTGTAAGATCATGGGGCGATACTTTTCAGGTACCACCAGCTGACTTCTGATCCCATCTCCCCCTTTTGAGATATTCCTCAGGGTTTCTCTATATAAAACCCCCTTTTTCTCCAGAAATCTCACTGGGGTTTCAGGTGTTAGCTGGGCGTCAGTCACCTGTTCAAAACACTTTTGGAGAGTGGCGTCTGCCTTTTGCTCCTGTCCAAATCTGCTGTCTGTGGTTAAGGTTTCCACCACAGCTTCTGAACTCCCCTCTGCTTCCGTCTCTGGCTCATCATTACCCCCCTGAACTGTCCCTGTGGTGGCTTGTGAGCGTGTAATCACTAGCACCCGTTTCACATGTTCAGCCAGGTCATTTCCCACGAGCACGGCTGCTGGCAGAGTCGATGAAATCGCTAGCCGCCAAGCTCCCCTCCAGCCTTGAAAGTTGACAGGTACCTCTGCTACTGGCAGAGAGATTACCTGCCCCTCAATCCCTGCCACCTTCATGCTCTCATTTGGGATTATAAACTCCCTAGGAATAATATCCGGATGGCACAGGGTTACCTGGGAACAAGTGTCCCGCAGTCCCCTATACTGACGGTCAAGTATTCCTACGTCCACCCCGGCTGTCTCAAACAACTGAGAATCTGTTTTCACCAGCAAGCAGCGTTTTACCTCTATAAGAGGACCATTTTCCTCAGCCTGATCAGCAGAGGTAGCTGTTCCAGACTGAGTAGCCATAGCAACAGGCTCCCTCTGTGACACTGAGCCTTGCTCTTTCTGGACACAGAACACAGCTTTTGGCTTGGTCCCACTAGACTCCTGAGGCACCATTCCTTTTAGCTGCTTTAATATCTCACACTCTGAGATTAGATGACCCTTTCCCTGACAGAAATAACATTTTCTGGTGTATTTTGATTCTCTCTCATCTTGTTTTGGTTTTCCCTCCAAAATCTGAGGTCTTAGTTTCATGTCTGAGGGCTTCCCTTCACCATGGGCCCCTCCCCCTTGCTGGTTTTTCCCTGGTCCCTGAGAGTACTTGCTGTAGGTTTCTTTAGGTTTACCTACAGATTTCCCCTCACCCAAGGGCTTTCTTATTTGGGAGATAAAATCTGCGATCTCTGCGGCTGCTGCCACAGATTTCGGTTTTCTTTCCCTCACCTGGAATTTCAATTCCCCCTGCAGGACTGAATAGAACTGTTCCAGCGCTATCAAATCTTTAAGCTGCTCATAGGTCTCTGTTCCCTCCTGCGATAGCCATTTCTCAAGCAGCCTCACCAATTGGGCCCCCACTTGGGTAAAAGTCTGTTCTGGTTTCTTGGTGAGGGACCTGAATCTTTGTCTCAGCTGTTCTGCATTTATCCCATGTCTGGCAAACACCAGTTTCTTAAACTCTGCAAAATCTTTCATCAGTTCCTCAGGCATCTCGGCATAAACCTCAGCCAGGCTACCACTGATTAAAGATCGCATGATGGTCATCTTCTCAGTTTCCCTCACTGAGAAGTCCACAAACGCTCTTTCCACTAAGGAAAAGAACACCTCAGGACAATCTCCCTTGTGGTACACAGGGAATTTCTTCAGGTCAGCCTTAGACAATTGGCCTCCCTCAGAATCCCTATTATTATTATTGTTCTGGTTCATCAGTTCCAGTTTTCTTAATTCAAACGCCATTTTCTCTCTCTCCATTCTTTCTTCTCTCTCCATTCTCTCTCTCTCTCTCTCTAATTCAAATGCCATTTTCTCTCTCTCTAATCTTTCCTCCATTTCCCTCACCCTCAGTTCATGCTGTTGGGCTAGGATCAATTTTCTAAGTTCTGGGTTCTGCTCTCCTGTGCTGTCACCTTGCACTGAGCCAAATTCATCCTCAGAACCTTGGTCAATCTGGGGGTCTTTCACTTCACTCATGTCTGCTATCTGGCTTCGAGTCAAGGGCATAATCCCCCCTCAGAACAGGCTGCTTTAAAAGTCAAGCCTCAAAATAAAACGACCACTTTTTTCCTTCTTGCCTTAGAACCAGCTCTCCCTAGAGATTGCTGCTGTTCTTCAGCACTAACTTGCAACAGTATCGAGTCAGAGCCTACCCCCCTCTGCTGGGCCTCTCAGCTGGCAAGCTAGCTCACTGTTACTACGCAGTTTTGCCTCAGCTTTTTCCCGCCAAAACTAGGCTGCCTCAGAGCACCTTAATCTAAGTCTCCCCAGTTGGCACGTTCTTCCACTAGTGCACCCCCCCGTGAGGTACACCTAGAAGATTACCTACGCGCCTCAGACTGTCCCTGACTAGACCCCCCTTGCTCTGGGCACACCTGCCAAGGCTTTGCTGGACCGCTGGACAACTGGACCAGTCGTATCCCACACGCTGGACACCAATCAATGTGACAAACCCAGACCTACTGGGATATGTCACACAGTTACACTAAGCTGCCACCAACCATTCCCTGTAAGAAGTCACACAGACCAGGGATGGATTTTTAAACAATAAAAAGAATAAGGTTTATTTTAAATACACACAGGGAAAAATAAACAATCAGGTGAATAGGATAAAGTAACGTGGCTTATTCTCACTCATACAGGCATACAGTTTGGTTCACCCAGAACCCTTAACTTGAAGCACAGACCCTGAACCTATCAGTTCTGGCTAACCCACAGACACCTGAACCTATCAGGTTGGTACTCTGACACACAGTAGTACCCTGTCTGACACACAGACTCCCACAACAGCTTCTTCTTCCCAGCTGCTGCTTCGTCACATCCCAGTGTCTCACAGTGTCTCTCTCACCACACAGGCATCACATATTTATACAGTACAGCCCCTCCTCCTGATGTCCCGCCTTCCACTCCCCATAGGATGGAACTTTCCCTCCAAACCCATGACAGACAGGTAACATCAGTGCTGTTATGTAACAGGCACCAACAATGAAAAACTCTTGTAGAGTTACCTGAACCTGTCATCCATTTTCAAATCAAGCGGAAAATTCAAGAGGGAAAAATAAACCGATATGTATTGAAGAGCTCTCTTTGTTTTGCTGTAAGAATCTGCTACCAAGAATATTCCGTGAAGTGTTTGACTGGGCAAAAGTATACAGATTTCCTGAGATACAGACCATGGTAGCAGATTAACTAAAACTGCAAATAATAATAATAATAATAATAATAATAATAATAATAATAATAATAATAATAATAATAATAATAATAATAATAATAATAATAATAATAATAACCTTTACTGTCAATGTACATGTGTGCAGTGAGATTATATGAGCCTCCATTGTACAACCACACAAAGTGCAGAAACACAGAATACATTCAAACACAGAATACATCTCCAGACAGACAGACAGACAGACAGACAGACAGACAGACAGACAGACACACACACACACACACACACACACACACACACACACACACATTATTCCACCGGTGTGTACATATTGCATGTTGCACTGGCACTGTGAGTCTGTTATATTAAGTCTAATCATGGTGTTATGTGGCATTTAGAAGTCTGGCGGCCCATGGATAGAAGCTATTTTTCAGCCTATTTGTCCAGCTGGCTATGCTTCGATATCTTTTGCCCGATGGCAGAAGTGTAAAGAAGTGAGTGAGAGTCTTCCCTAAGGATTTTACTCACTCTGTTGAGACAGCGGGACCTGGCGATTTCCTCCAGTGGAGCTGCCCATGATTTTTTGTGCTATGCTCATCAGCCTCTGTAATGCCTTCTTATCTGCTGTTGTTAAACCAGCATACCATACTGTGACACAGTATGTGAGGACGCTTTCTATTGTTGACCAGTAAAAAGATGTCATCAGCCACTGTGCCACCTGGTTCTTCCATAAGACTCTTAGGAAATAGAGTCTCTGTTGGGCCTTCCTGATCACCTGGGATGTGTTACTTTTCCAGGTGAGGTCCTGGCTGAGGTGCACTCCCAAGAATTTGAAGGATGAAACCCTCTCCACACTGCCCCCCTTGATATAGAGTGGAGTTGGTTCCTGTCTCTGTTTCCAGAAGTCCAACACCATCTCCTTAAGTCTTGCTGGTGTGTTTAGGTGCAGATTGTTTTCTGAGCACCATGTAGTTAGCTTCTGGATTTCTTTCCTGAAGGTGCAATTTCCCTAGGAGATGGACTATATATCACTTTTGGGTACTTTCTATGTACCTCACAAAATACTATGAGATATTCCTATCCTAGTTTTCATTGTTTTTAAACAGTTCCCTGATAACTTGAAACTACGTCAATAACCACATTAAAGAGTGCACATCAAAAAGAGACACTGTTCCATTCTGCATTTCAGCTGAAGCCTTGTATCAAAATATTGGTAACTGAAAACTTTCTCATTTGAAATGAAAAGCTTCTGAATATAAATTTTGAAGAGCAACCACAACTTGTTTCCCAACTCCTTTCTCCCCTTGTACTCTTGCATAGTTAAGCCAGCGTGACACTAACAAGGTGAACTCTTTCAAGGAAATCATGATACACATCATACACATGCACCGCAGTGCACAACAAATAATATCTACAGTGATTTTTTAACTGGAGACAATCCAAAAGTTCCACTATTAGCATTACAGTGAATTTTAGCCACTGAATTAAAACAGGAATACTGTAAGATATGGTGCATTATGTTTTTTAATATGGATTTTCATGTAGTCCTTACTGCCAAACAAGCTACATTAGCATCAAATAAGCAACATCAAAATGAACGCCATCATAGATCAGCTATGGAGCCTAGAGGATGCTGAAACAGAGTGTGTCTATAAAAATAACACACTTATAAATCACTGCCATCTAGCAACTAAACAATATAATGACAAATTTCATACATATACCAATATGGGGGCAGTATGAGAACTTTTATTTGCTTCTCAATCAGACAGTGATGAAAGAGCCAACTCCCACGCTTCACTTCCCAGACAGAAAAGATGATTCAGAAGGAACCACAAGAAAAGATACCAGTCAGATCCTCATACCATAAAGCAATACATGAAAATGCAGCTCTGGCAAATCATTTGCCTGGTCAAGTCCAGATGTTAATTACAGAATTTACAAGCTCTTAAACAATCTCACTCAACTCCTTCAGGTAAGCATAATGGGATATAAAAATGTTAGAACTTCGATAAATATCCAACTAGACCATGTTTCTCTACTCATTTGGAATAGCTGACAACCATCAATTTACTCAGCATAAACTAGCATCTTTGCGGTATTAGGGGTACAAGATTTGAAAAGCTTTATATGCAGATGCATTGCTAACAAAATGCATGCACAGGAACTCAATCCAGAAAGTTAATATTCACACAGCCAGTAGTTTCTGAGTCTCCTCAGTTGGTAAAGTAGCAACCCAACAAACTGAGTCAAATTCAATGGAGTCTCAGAAATGAGCTACAGGAGAAAATGCTGATGCAGGTATGCACAATAGAAACATTTGTGTAAATATGTTCTAGAAATACAGTATCTGCTTCTTGGATTGAAGTCATATTCCTAGAACATCTTTACCTAAATGTTTCCATTCTCTTTCATTCTCCATTGTTAATCAAGGGTTGTTAACTTCTAGAGTTTAAGGGTACACTGGCCAAAATGCATGTAGACATGTGATCTACAGATATATGGCTTATCGATTAACTACCAACCTGTGGAATTGCCTACCTGTTGAACGGAAATTTTTGGTTCATTTCAGAAACAGCATAATTGACTACTGGAAAAAAGGGCAGATGGTGGGGGAAACCCTCATCTGCTCAATCCCAAAACATCTAAATGCAGATTATATACTGATTGTTTTGCCTGCAAAAGACATTCCCTGCCTAAACTGGTATCTACATTACAAACTTTAAATGATCTAAGATCACAATCCCAGAGGAAATAGCATAAGCTTTTCTTCCAATGAAATGTCAACCTCAAACTTCTAAAGCACGTTAAGGCTTCCCCTAACCAGGTCCTGAGTACCACACAATATTAAATCCAGAGTCACCTGTCCTCTGGTGGGCTCCATGACAAGCTGCTCCAAGGCACAGTCATTTAGCGTGTCAAGAAACCCGGTCACTCTTTCTTGACCCAAGCACATATTGACCCATGATTACGATGTCCCCCTTGGACACCTCCCTGATTTGTCTCCCCATTTCAAGGTCCCCTGGAGGATGACAGCACACTCCCACTATCACATCGTTCCTTGGGCCCAGTAGTTTAACCCACAGTGATTCTATGATGGAGTCAGACCTGCCGTCCATCTCCATTCTGCTGGATTCTACCCTTTCTTTGACAAAGATGGCCACCCCACCTCCAACATGCCCCTCCCTATCCCTCCTATAGAGTTATAGCCTGGGACTGCAGTATCCACTGGTTCTCCAAATTCCACCAGGTTTCTATTATGGCCACTATTACAATGATACCCCTAGCCACCAAATGTTCCAGCTCTCCCATCTTTGCTTGGATGCTTTAGGCTTTTGCATAAAAGCATCTGCAAAAGGGGTCCCCCAAGAAGGGCTGCTTGCTTGTTTCTTTTTTTCCATAACTTCTCATTCCAATGGACCAACTATCATGTCCCATCACCAGGGCCTGAACATTTTTAGAATGTCTCACCAGTCAGTCAAAAATTTCACCGGTCAGCATGACTATAGCCTTGCAATTTATATTACCAAATTTAAACTAGGCACTTGTTCACTTTTGGTTCTATGTAACAATGCGTACAAACCCAAAATAAATATACCCTTGGGTTGCTTTATTACCTGCGTGCCTGTGGGGTCATGAAGCTTGTATTTTGAATGCTTTTCTTTTGAATATCTCCAGCAAAAATAAAACTGAAAGCAAAAATGCCTGGCCTCTTAAGGAGCCATGGTTCCCACCCACCCCAGGATGTGTCCTCATTGGGTTGAAATTGGGAGCAGGGGATCTCCATTATTCTCCCTCATGGAACTACTCTATATTCTCCTGCATAGCTATATATCTATGTGCCGCTTGAACTCTCTTATTGCAAGAAGAGGGCTGTTTTCCTTTTGCAATGGGAGGGAGGAAGGGAGGACTGCAGGATCACTGAGAGAGAGAGAGAGAGAGAGAGAGAGAGAGAGAGAGAGAGATGGGCGGAGGGTAAGGAGGCAGGGAGGGAGGGAACTGTGGCTCGTCAAGCAGTGTTTTTTCACTCATCACAGACGAGTGGACGAGTACATTTTTCAAGCCCTGCCCATCACACTCCCAGTCCTAATTCCTACACTGTCATCATTTTGTGGTTCTCAACCCTTTCCACTCTCATTCCACAGGGACGAGGAGTCCCAAACCAGACGCCCCTGTCAGCTTTCCCCCAAGAATCAGTTTAAAAGCTACTCTGCCATCTTTTTAATGTTACACGCCAGCAGTCTGGTTCCATGTTCATTCAAGTAAAGCCTATCCATCTTGTACAGGTCTGGATTGCCCCAAAATATTCCCCAGTGCCTAATAAATTTGGACCCCTCCCCCTGACACCACCATCTCATCCATGCTTTGAGACCTCTGAGCTCCTCCTGCCTAGCTGGCCTGCACATGGAGCAAGTAACACTTTCAAGAATGCTACTTTTGAGATCCTGGCTTTGAGCTTCCTCCCTAAAAACCTAAATCTGACCTCCAGGACCTTGTGGCTACATTTCCCCACACCACTGGTGCCAACATGCACCACCACTACTTCCTCCCCAGCACTCTTTACCAGCCTATCCAGACAAGACATGATGTCCGCAACCTTTGGACCAGGCAGGCAAGTCACCATGTGGTCCTCACAACCATCACAAACCCTTTGCTCTATGTTCCTGACAATCAAATCACCCACTACCAGAAGCCCCCTCCCCCCCCCAAGGAGTATCCTCAGTGCAACTGGATACAGGCCCATCACCTATAGAAGGGGTCCCCTCTAGGGGATGATTTTCAGAAGGCATTTGACACGATCCCTCACCAAAGGCTGCTGAGAAAACTCCACAGTTGGGGGGATAAGAGGGCAGTTCTTATGAACTGAGAATTGGTTGAGAACCAGGAATCAGAGAGTAGGTGTCAATAGGCAATTTTCACAATGGAGAGAGGTGAAAAGCAGTGCGCTCCAAGGATCTGTCCTGGGACCGGTGCTTTTCAACATACAGTGGGGTCTTGACTTGAGAACTTAATC
Organism: Pogona vitticeps; assembly: GCF_051106095.1. Taxonomy (NCBI): domain Eukaryota; kingdom Metazoa; phylum Chordata; class Lepidosauria; order Squamata; family Agamidae; genus Pogona; species Pogona vitticeps. The sequence goes on along the minus strand of NC_135786.1, from coordinate 163,513,831 downwards.
CGTATTGGAAGGTGGTTCTCAAGTCAAAAAGTTCTCAGGTCAAATCTGCATTTCCCATAGGAATGCATTGAAAACCATTTGATCCGTATGTGCTCTTTTCTGTCCATAGAAACTAATGGGAAGCTGCTATTCCGCCTTCGACCACTAGATGGGGATATTTTGTTTCTTAGGTCAAGAAAGATTCAGGGAAGGCAGGGAAAATACAGTCCAGGCAGTACAGTACCAGGCAGTCTGAAGACTGTCTCCCAGTCCACTCTCTAAACGCTGGGAGGAGTGAGGAAGCAGACAGGCACCCTTTTCACTGGCCAACAGTCAAATGAAAGTTCAAATTTTGCACTTTCCCTGCCTCCCACGTGGTTTTTTTTCAGTTCTTAACTCAAATCTAAGTATGTAAGTCAAGTCAATATTTTCCTATGAGAGTGGTTCTTAAGTCAAAATGTTCTTAACTCGAGCCGTTCTTCAGTCAAGACCCCACTGTATTCATAAATGACCTGGAGACAGGGATAAGCAGTGAGGTGGCCAAGTTTGCAAATGACATGAAACTTTTCTGAGTGGTGAAGACCAGGAGGGATTGTGAAGAGCTCCAGAAGGATCTCTCCAAACTGGGAGAATGGGCTGCAAAATGGCAAATGTGTTTCAATATGAAAAAATGTAAAGTAATGCACATTGGGACCAAAAAAATTTCAAAACTTTATTTATCAGCTGATGGGTTCTGAGCTGTCCATGATGAATCAGGAAAGAGATCTTGGTGTGGTGGTGGACAGCTCAATTAAAGTGTCAACCCAGTGTGTGGCAGTAGTGAAGAAGGCCAATTCCATGCTAAGCATCATTAAAAAGAGGACTGAAAATAAAATAGCCAACATTATAATGTCATTGTACAAAACGATGGTAAGGCCGCACCTGGAGTATTGCATACAGTTCTGGTCGCCGCACCTCAAAAAAGACATAGTGGAACTGGGAAAGGTGCAGAAGAGAGTGACCAAAATGATGAATGGGCTGGAATACCTCCCTTATGAGGAAAGGCAACTGCATTTGGGGCTCTTTAGTTTAGAGAAAAGGAGCCGGGGGGGGGACATAATTGAGATGTATAAAATTATGCAGGGGATGGATAAAGTGAAGAAAACTCTTTTACCTCTCATGCAATACTAGAACCAGGTGACATCCACTCCAACTGAGTGCTGGGAGAGAGAACTGACAAAAGAAAATATTTCTTTATCCAACATGTTGTTAGTCTGTGGAACTCCTTGTCACAGGATGTGGTGATGCCATCTGGCCTAGATGCCTTTAAAGGGGGATTGGACAGATTCCTGGAGGAAAAGTCCATTGCAGATTACAAGCTACTATGGGGATGTATACTCTCCAGGTGTAAAAGGAAGGTACCTCCAAATGCAAGATGTGGGGAAGGGGTATCAGGAGACAGGTATCTAGTTGTCTCGTGTGCTCCCAGAGGCATCTGGTGGGGCCACTGTGGGATACAGGAAGCTGGACTAGATGGGCCCTTAGCCTGATCCAGCAGGGCTCCTCTTATGTTCTTATATTCTTATGCTAAGTAACATGATTTTGGCTGTTATGAAAAAAAAACTCACAATAAACAGCAATTTTTTAAAAGTGGGCATTAATAAAAGTTTCCCTATAACATATTATTATATCCATCTGGCTACTACAATACCAGCCTTCCAACTATTTTAACTTGCCAGGTTACACTATATTACTTTTATGTTCAACTGTAGACAACTGTTCTGTTTGTTTGTGGGTTTTTTTGGGCTTTTTTTGTTTGCTTGTTTTTCTTTGGGTTTGTTTGCATTTTCAGTTATTTTAAATCTAGATTTCAGAAACAACAGTATATTTGCAAAGAAAATGTAGGCAATTTTATATACCTCCAGCATTTCACCTCCCCATACAGTCTGGATTCTCTTTGTACAGATTCCATATTTTTAATTTTTTTTGTTGCAATCTACCACAGACGTAAACATACATTTAGACCAGTATCCTTTTTCTAACTAGATATCAGATGTTTTCAATTAGCTACAAAATAATTGAGGCATAATTTATTTCACACATATTTTACTCAGATTTCCAGACATCAGAGTCTACTGACAAATGAGTAATAATAAAACAGCTTGCACCAACTGTACTAGCAAGCAGAGATTGTTATGTTAAGTTGTCAAATCTTTCTCTTTTTTAGCTCTGCTTGAGGCTCTGGAAGAGTTATATGCATTGAATTTGAAAGGTTAATTCTACACATCTTTGGATGGCTGCCTGAAAATTTAATTAGGTAAGCCATCTTTTTGAAGAAAGTGACAGACATATGTCACTCTCCCTGCAGCTTGTGATATTTATATTTTTGTACCAGATGTAGCATTTCAAAGATGTACTTTTGCAGATCATTAGCTTTTGTTGGCTGTTTCACTTCAACTAGTGCAGGTAACTTGAGGCAGGTCTCTGTTTACATTCCACAATGATTTGTTGGGGTAAAACACGTTACTCTTTGGACACTTCCTCTGGGACAGAATGTGCCAGATACTTCTCCATTTTTGCTTGCTGCGGGTGGAGTTAGAAAAGCTGCTGAGTACTCGTTACTAGTGGCACACCATCTACATTCCAGACATAAGTGGTTCTTATCCTGCCTTCCTAGACAGCCTCCACTTCTGTTAATCACAGTATAGCGTGTTGTCCAAGCCCTCAGTTGAGATTAATCTTAACTGTGGTTTGTTAAAACATACAGGTTTTCCAACCTTTGAAATCACAGTGTCAAACAAACCAGAGTTAAGATCAAATGCAGTGTGTTGGTTCAGAGAAAAGGACAATCTGTGGTTAAAAATACTGTAGAAATGAAAGCTCCTATTCTTTCTCTGTGTAGATTTGCAGGAGTGGATGAGAAAGTATTTCAGACTGAGTGATAGGAGGGAAAGCTCATTCTGCAGTTAGGCCATAGTTTAATAATGACATCTCAACACAGTGAGTATGCTGCCCTGCCATTTAGCCAGAGGCAGAAAGTTGGTTTTACTTAATTATACTTTGATTCATGTCCAAATTGAAATGCTCCACTTTGTTTTCCTTAACATAAGCCATGTTGTTATCTAAAATCATTCCTTTTGCTTTCGCTTATTCCGAAATAATCTGCTAATTAGAAAACCAGTTTACTGCACTTATTTACCAAGGAAGTTGAATGGTGAGACATTGGTAATATGGCTTGTATGTAATAGATATAATTAGACAGGATCATGAATTACAAGTTCAACTGTATACAGTCCTAAACTCTATAAGGTAACACAAAATAAGAAAAGAATATATGGATCTTGCATCACTACCACTCCTGTCCATATCTCTCTGTCTATCTGGATTATAAGCACGGTCAACAGGGGACAGTTATGAAGGCTTATTGCAGTAAAATATCTCTAGAAACATCTCTCTTAAATGTTATAAATCACCCCACACCTGCATTTGAGCAAGCTGGCTCATTTAGGTCAGTCTGGGAAGAGAAAGTAACTGCAGAGTTCACCCTACACTAAATGAACAGAGACATTCCCAGTGAAGGAGGGACAGCTGTCTGACACCCAACAGAATAACAGAAGGCTGAAGCTGATCTTATCATTGTTAATATTAAGATCAGGAAATAGCGAAGGGTTTGAACCAAAGTGATTTTATCAGAATGCTAATGGTTTCCATTCTAAAATACAGAGCTTCTCAGTGATCACAATTATTCACCAGTTAAGCAGTGCTCTTTGCAACAAAAGCATTTTTACAGAGGAGAAAATTCCCATTTGAATTCTACCTATATATTGCAAAGTTGTTATAAAATGTCAGCCACCACCATTCCGCTTGAATTTCTCTTATAGCATGAACACATTTATCCTCGGAGCTACTTCAAGGAAAAGAATTCTCTCTTTTTCATTGAGGAAAAATATGGCACTGGCTCACTAGCTTCAGCACTAAGTTGGAAGTGCAAGGTGCAGCATAGTTCTCCCAATGCTTCAGAAACACCGGTACTAAATTTGGCAAGACTCTGTCATTTATCTTATGTGCAGATATACTGCTGAAGGGACACAGTCCAGGGACTGCCACCATTCCACTGAAAATTTCATGTAGTGGAATCAAATCTGGGTAAAGACTTTGAGCAACTACAGTATAAGCGCCCTGAGAGCCAGGCACCAGCAATGAGTTGAGTATTAGGGCTGAAACTGTGCTATTCAACCATACAGTTGAACTTGTAATTCATGATCCTGTCTAATTATATCTATTACATACAAGCCATATTACCACATATGGTGAGTTAAGTCCAAATATGTGATCCTAAACTCTATAGAGTAAGAGTACAACAGAAATACTGGAATACAGTTGTAATAGTAGTTATGTGCCATCAGGTAAAGGTAAAGGTTCCTCTTAACAATTTTTGTCCAGTCGTGTTCGACTCTAGGGGGCGGTGCTCATCCCCGTTTCCAAGCCATAGAGCCAGCGTTTGTCCGAAGACAATCTTCCGTGGTCACAAGGCCAGTGCGACTTAGACACGGAACGCTGTTACCTTCCCAGCGAAGGTGGTCCCTATTTATCTACTTGCATTTGCATGCTTTCGAACCGCTAGGTTGGTGGGAGCTGGGACAAGCGATGGGAGCTCACTCCATCGCGTGGATTCGATCTTATGACTGCTTGGTCTTCTGACCCTGCAGCACAGGCTTCTGCGGTTTAGCCCACAGCGCCACCACGTCCCCATCAAGCAACCTCCAAATTATGGTGACTCTGTAAATGAGTGACCTTCAAAACTATACTACTCAGCTGTTGCTAATTCAAGCCTATTGCTTCCTTTATGGCAATGTTTCCCATTCTGGGGGTTGTGACCCCCAAGGGGGGTTTGAGAAGTGTTTAATTGGGGGGGGGCCTCCACAGTTCACTTTATATGTGTTGCAGCCCTTGCTAAATAATTTCTTCCTTCACCTTTCGGATTGGCATATTAAAGTTAGTGTGTATATATGAAAAACAGACGTTCTGGGAAAGAAAGAAACCTCTACTTTCTGAGAAGATATGACTTCACCCCATTAAAATGCCTTTTAATGGTAATAACAGGGGGGTAGTGTTGCAAGTTATTTGGTTGTTATAGAAGGAGCCCATGGTTCAAAAAAAGAGTGGGAACCCCTGCTTTATGGAGTCAGTCCACCTCCTATCTGGCATAAGATTGATAGAATATACCAGATGGGCGGGATATAAATCAATCAATCAATCAATCAATCAATCAATCAATCGATCGATCAATCAATCAATAAATAAATAAATAAAATTCTTCTTTTCTTGCTGCCTTCAACTGCCTACTATAGGCATAATAATGCCTATAGTGATAATAATAAAACAATAATTGCATGTTATCAAGTCAATTCTATAACAACCCTTTCCAGGGTTTCTTAAATATAAAGTACTCAAAATGGTTTGCCATTGCCTTCTTCCGGGGCACACTGGGACCTTGTAGCTGGCCAAAAGTCAAACAGGCTGGTTCGTCTTCTGAAAAACACAGTGGGGAATCAAACTCCTGACCTTTGGCTCCTCAGCTAAGTAACCAGACCCTAATCACACAAAGGAAATGTTTTCCACTTCTTCCAATACTTTCCATACCTGTTGTACTGAATTGTGGTCATGTGGCTTATATCTCAGGATGACTATCCTAAGAACTTTTAGCAGTACTGATTTATTTCCTCCTATTTGAATCGTTATGGCCGGCTACACCACAGTGCCAATTTATTTTCTCTTGCTTCAAGGGCCGAATAGTCCCTCGATATATATTTAAAATAATATTTATCAATACATTAATATATCAGAAACAAGTCTCCCTCTGAGGTGCATGACTGCACATGCGTACTTGACCCCACCCCCTTCTGCACAGCTTTCCTCCTCCCCCTTGCACCCACATCATTTCCAGCCCCTTTCATTCTGTTGCAACAGAATCCCATGCGCAGGGGAAGTGGGGTGGACTTGCACAGGGGGGGAATTAGAGGGAACATCGATTGGGAAAGGGTTTCTGTTTAGGAAAGTGTCCCTCTGTGGCACTGGCTGCTCCTGCAGAACTGCATTGCACACAATGGGCTTGGGATAGCCATGCAGCAGTATTGGCAATCACACACACACACACCCAGGTGACATTGGCATATCACTGTATCTTCCCATGGGAAAAAAATTACTTGCCAGTAATGTTTTGGCAGTGCCCCCCACCCCCGGTGACATACTTTTATCAATGTATTGATGTATCAGGCACGATTTTTTTTAAATTAATGTGCACACTGCAGTAATGAAGGCAACCTTCCTGGCTTCGATTTTGAAAAGAAGCGGGGCAGGTCGTGCACACAGGCAATTCCAGTAAGCAATGCGCCAGTACAACAAAGATACAAAATAACACAACCATTCTGGCAATGGGGAAATCTTCCACAGTTACACCGCTAGCCAGCAAAAAGGACTCAGGCTTGACTCTGCATTGTGTCACCAGGAAAAAAAAATACCGACATAACTAATGGATAACTACATAACATTTTCCTCATGTGATCAGGCCCTACCTGAGTTATTTAGCCAGCTACAAATACCCAGGACTAAATGCAGAAAAATGCACAGTTATCAATCTGTCTTCTGTATACAAAGGAAACAGTAGACTGCATGTGTCGTTTTTGTCTTCTGTTGAAAAAACTATTTAGAAATTTTCACCAAGTTGTCTTCTGTGATATTGACCAAAATCTCTTAGTGTCCTAGAACTGCTTGTATCTGAGCACTTCTGCAGATGTAAAATCTGTGTTTACAGGGCCCAAAATACCAAGCTGGAGAAAAATCAACACAAAACCAGCATTACAGATTAGAAACTGAACAGGCACATTCATTTGCCTTCAGTCAGATCAACTAAAATATGAACAATCTGGGAGGGTTACTTCAGATTAAGCATATTGTGCATTAATTACATTTAATTTTTTTTAAAAAATGTAAAATAGAGCTTGATGGTTAAAAGGAAAGGGTGCATTCACTATTTAACGGTGTGCACTTTTATTCACAGACTATATTATCCTTTCAAGAAAATTATCATATTTGACTAAAAGTATTTAATGAGGCACTAATTAGTATTTCTCGCCATTTATAATCCCTTTGAGAAATGCACTACACCTCTGTGAGGTTCAGGAGAGGAAGATAAACCTGAATGTATTCAAATGAGGGAAGTAGTCATGTTTGCTTGTGAAGAGAGGAAGGTCTTTAATGCAGGGCCCATGCATGAATAATTCCAAAGGTGTGCATTCCCTACTTCCAAAAAAAAGTGAACTGCTGTAATTAACAAGCTGACAAGCAGCAACTGGAGGTGTGGGTCCCAAATGTGTTTGTATCTAGCGCCAGCCTACCTGTGTGACAAAATCACCTTGCCTTTCATTTGCCTGTACAAAATGTATCTTTGTCATGTCTATAAGACTTCAGGACTTGCTGACTAGCCAGTTTTCCAGAACATGGCTTGAGAGGGCAGCCATACCGTGTGAGACTTATTTGCAGAAGAGCTCATGCTCCATCTTATTTCCTTCAAATGCAAGAAGAAAGGAGAGACCATACTCTACATTTTTCTACAGCAAAGTGTCTGACAGTTTGGTGGCTCCTTGCCACAGGCTTAAGCTCTTGCTGTTCTTTGCAAAAGGCGTGGCAAGCAAATTAGAGGTTATAAACACCTCTGACAGCAGGAAAAATTCCTTTCACTCTATCTCACTGAAAGAATTCTGCCAGGCAAAAAAGAAAGGAAAAAGAACAAGCAGAGTGTAACTTTGTGAAATGCAAATGTTCTAAAAGTTACCTACAAATTTATGCCAAGTCACCCATGTGGTTCATTGCTGTACTTGCTTTGGACAGCACAAGGACTGCAATTATTTAGAAACTGCTCTGTCAAGACATCGGAAGGGTGGTGGTTTCCTTTTTTCATACTACCTCACTTTCAAGTTCAAAGTGTACACTCGGCTACAGATAGCATGAAATACTTTAAAGAGAGGAGAACAGAAGAAGCAACTAGCGTTATTTAACATACATTCAGTGGCTCCATCATTGCAAAGAATAGATCATTTCTAACTCATATTTAAAGCTTAATTTCCACACAGATAAATAAACATGTATCTGAGCTATATTACCGTCAGTGAGAGGTGCTTACATAAAGGAAAAAATACTTCATACATAAAATCTTCTCCACAAACAAAACTACTATACTGGATAGGAAAGGAATATTTTTCTTTTGGGAGTTTGAGATCCCTGCTTTCACGCTGAGAGCTCCTGCCTTCAAAAGTAGTGTTAATGGTGTGCAGATCTGTGTTTTTGGACTACAGTTTCCAGAATTCCCCAAGCAGCACAGCTATCTGGGGAATTCTGGAAGCTGGAGTACAAAAACACAAATCCGCATATCTGTGGGAAGCTCCTGCTCAAGGCTGTTACTTGTTATCTGTTACAGTGACGTGCAAACACCCTACCTTCATCCAAAACTAGATTGGCACCATACTTACCTTACTGGCGCAATATTACCACCAACCGTTGGGTCCTTACTATTATTTCACAAGGCTATAGAGCTGAATTCCAATCTATTTGTGAAGGCTTTCACGGCCTGGATCTAAATGTTGAATTAATAAAATAATTAGTAGAATGAGTAGGGTCAGATTTTTCTCTAGTTTCTCTAGCACAGAGTGCTGTCCTCTGAAGATGCCGGCCACAGAGACTGGTGAAACGTTAGGAAGAACAACCTTCAGAACACGGCCAAAGAGCCCGAAAAACCCACAACAACCATTAGATCCCGGCTGTGAAAGCCTTCGCGAATAGATTGGAATTCAATTCTATAGCCTTGTGAAATAATAGTAAGGACCCAACGGTCGGTGGTGATATTGCGCCAATAAGGTAAGTAAGGTGCCAATCTAGTTTGGGATGAAGTTAGGGCGTTCTCATAGGGAGGGGAACACGGAAAAATGGAACCAGTATGGCTTACCCTTCCTTTGGTTCTTGAGAAGGGGTTGACGTTGAAGTGTTGAACTGCGGGCACGAAAGGAAGGCAGAAGCGGCTGCGGGGTCGATGGAGACTTGTCTGACTGTTGAGGTCAAAACTAATAGTGGTAGCTCTAAAATTCCCAAACACTAAAGCCCAGAAACAATGTTATAACCTCGCTGAGCACTATACAGTGGACCCTTGACTTACAGAAGGCTTGACTTACAGACTTTTTGAGTTACAGACTTCTCTGGCCGCAAAATTTAGGTTTGACTTGCAGCCTGAGAACTGACTTACAGACCAGAAAAAAAACAAAATGGAACAAAAACGGCCTGTTACGGGGTTAATCGGTTTTCAATGCACTGTAGGTCAATGGAGACTTGACCTACAGACTTTTTGACTTGAGAACCGCCTTCCAATACGGATTAAGTTCTCAAGTCAAGACCCCACAGTATTCAAGATTGCATCCCAGGTTCCATATAAAAACAAAACAGAAAGCTGTCTATTGGGCAGGGGACTGTAATTTCAGTTCTGATCCCCACTTGAGAAAAACATTTGTGGCTCATGGCCAGGCAAGAAGCACCATAAGTCATCCCTCCTATAGAATAACCACAAGCTGCCTTTCTCTTCTGTAGGTGGTAACGTGACTCTGGAACCTTTACATATTTTCCCTCCCTCAGGAACAGCTAGATCAGTCACTTCAGAGAAAACTCCCTGCTGATTCTCCAAAGGTATCAGAGGTATTTATGGTAGCTGGTATACAAGTACTAGAGACCTAAATATCAGGTACAGAAATAGGCACAAAATCCTAGTCCCATTCATCACATTAGAACTTATATGGAAAGCATCCTAACAGAATACGTAGTCTTGTCCTTCCTTCATTCATAAGAAACAAAGCACAACCTATTATCTAATGGTATCTATTATAAAGGCGACCAATTAACTCCCAGGGTACACCCAAAGCAATGACAGCCGTACACTACAACCACTGTTCTTCCTGACCAGTCACTTAATGCAACCATACAACCTGTTGCTATCTTCATAAGGCCTTTGCTGGGAAGGATACTCAGATGTGCTGTTTACTAGGCTTTGCTATAAATATTCCCTATACCAATTCTCAAAAACCTGGAAGTGATGAGAATGAAAGAGTGGTTGTTAGGAAACTATATGCATATCTTCTTTTTTTAGTTCGTCACCCATTTATATGAGACAGGGCTACATTCATGAAGGAACAAATCTTTAGGTTCTAAAGAGAATTGCTTTAATAGTTGCACATAAATGAAAGCCTCTTTTCTACTAAAAGAACTAGTGGAAATTTCCAACAAGTGCACCTGAGAGGAGGGAGCTAGGGAGTTAATATATATATACCTGCAATAGCACTAACTGGAATGAAAAGAGGATGACAATTTCCTGCTCTCCAATCTACTTTACCTGTCAGTTACATTATCAAACATGGTAGGATATTGCTCTTCTTCGACAACTGCTCTTTTTCATTTTGATGTATCTGGGAACAAACCAATGCTATCTGAAAGCAGCTTAAATTATGTCAGAACTAGGTCGTTCAAGATTCAAAAATAAGGCCATCTTTAACAAGTACTTAAATCTCCAGTCTGCTCAGCTCACACTAGCCAGAATGATACTGCAATCTTATACATGTGCAGTCAGAAGGAAGTCCCACTGAGTTCAATAGGTTTCCTCCATTGCTGGAAACAACAGCCTAAGTATCCAGCAATATGTGGCCTTTGGCTTAGTATGGCTTTTAGGACTGCTCATAATAATAATAATAATAATAATAATAATAATAATAATAATAATAATAATAATAATAATAATTCATAACTAACAGTCTAGTCTATTTGCTTTCGCTTATCGCCCACAACATTTCAGCAACACCAGTGTAATCTATGAGTTTGCTTCCCTCCCTTTGTTCTGGCAGTCAGTACCCTCTTCTCCCACAACAGTTACTTGCCGAGACATTTAATGTGTTTGTTGGCATGGCAGGTGTTGGAATTTGGAGAAGAAACAAAAACAAAACCTTAAAACCATTTAATTGTTTTCAGAATTTTTGCATTCCCTGCACCTAAACATGTACCTTGGCTTACAGGCTCCACTACTCTTCTCCAACACTGAAACAAAACCACCTCATCTTTTAAACATGTAGAAAGAAGCAGAGAAGTTTAACAATAAAGTAGAGGCATCCCAAGCATCAACAATATTTATGCTATTTTTCATGCCAATGACATTCTTGTAAATTCAGTAGACTATAAAATGACAAGTGAATTCAGATAAAAGGCAGAGGATGTACAGAGCCCAAGGTTGTTAGATACCATTAGGAATGGCATAATGTCACATGTACATAGGAGATAACAGCACCCAAAGAACTGGGTATAAATCATTTTCAATCAACAGCCTACTACTTGCACAGTTGCAGCCTCACTGCATTAAATATTTTTTGCAACTGAGGCTAAAAGCAAAGCAACTGGTGCTTACTGTAGTGTTGGGCATGATTGGTTCTTCAGCTGTTGCAGAAAAATGGGGGGGGCAAAGTTTCTAACATAAAAACTACATAGCAACATTGGCTCTGTCTACTGCTTGAATGGAATAACTTATTTCTAGTATTTTTAAAATATAAATTTCCTGTGTAGGAGGCAGTATGGGAGGGAATGTGACAAAGTATGAATGGATTGTCTCTAAAACTGAAAAGGGGGGGGGAGTCAGAGGGAGCACACTGGTTAACAAAGTGATGTTATGAAATAATATATGTGACAACTCCTGTAGCTGAAATTAATACTTAAGGTTTTGCTTATTTGCATTTTCCACCCCTACCACTCATGATTTAACTGTTTCTTTACCTTTCTGGTTCGGAAGAAAAGTACTACAGTATATGGTTCAAAAGACTACACATGCTTATAGGCATATCTAGCACATCCCTTTTATAACATTTGGGGTGAGCAATATGCAACTATGAGATATTGTTTAACTCCAGCTCCCAGTAGCCCCACTCAATATGGTCAAAGGTAAGACGTGACAAGAACAGTAGCTACAATTTTGGAGGTGACAAGGTTCTTTTACAGCAAACCAAATAAAGAATGAAAGCATGTAGACATGAGCTCATATGCTTGTATATCAGGGATGGGAACTCTTCACCCACAATCTTGCCCTTGCAAAGCCCTTGAGAGCCTCGGGATGCAGGAGATGTGAGCCCTTAATAATTAAAAAATGCTGTTGTATTACTGCCACTGGGATAGGGGCCACTGCAATAGGAGCGATCTCTAATGTTAAAGTCTTCCCCTCCCCTGAAGCCCCCAAAAGCATCCCAAGGGTACAAGGGAGCCCTAGGAAGCCTTGGAAAAAGAAAACGGGCCGGGGGGGGGGGGAGAAGAGGAAACTTTCAGTGAGTTTAAATCAGATGCTTCCAGTGCCCAATCTGGTTACACTAACATACAGTTACACCAACAGGATTTTCTCCCTTAAGATTGTGGCCATTGTATAGTTCTACAATTGGCTTTCAAAGAAATTTGCACTATGCCTGGTGGTGACCAGCAAATGAATTTCAAGAATAACTTACGTGAGTTTCTTATCTTCCCTGACAACTGTAAAACTGAATGAGAAAGGATGCATGTTTATACGACCCAGCAAAGTTCCACAGATATGTATGAAAACTATGCACTGAAATGAAAGGGGTTTTGAACTATTCAACTGCACCTGCACTGTGCCTGTCCTTGTGGTTAGCCTCATATGACTGTAAGGACTAACTACAAGGATAGCTAGATTATTAGATAATGTCATATTATACTCACCTGTCTACGCAGGTATATGACATATCTTTAGATAATCCACCTTCGAATAATGCAGGTTTCTATATATCGTATACAAATATTTGTGGTTACTGATTAAGATACATTCATACAGCATTATTAACTTCTCTATGAAAAGACAGCAGAATGGTTTTGCTGTTAAAATGCAAAGGCTGCTAGATATTACAAAAAAAAGAGTGTCAAATTATCCTGTCAAAGAATTGCATACCATTATTCTGAAATCACTATGCATTCTGTCCGCATGCTCTCAGAATTGCCTTCAGTGGTATTGCTATGCAATTAAGCCATAGCATGACAGCCTCAATTATAACTCTAAGCAGCATAATTTGGATGAGTAGTAAGAATCCTATGCAAAGCCATCATTTTGGTATAAATGTAATTTGCTGCCAATTCAGGCTACTAGTTATTGCAAGAAATAATTCCATTTACTGAGCAGTGTTCTTCATTTGGAATTAAAGATTCCATAGAAGTACTGAGAAGGAAAAGATGTCTAGCTGGGGTGTTAAAGTGGATCCATATCTTAGAAAGGATAACTGTGAAGTACAATATTTACGTGTTCTCATGTAAAAAGCAAGAATTTGAGAGCATCCTAGCTTTTTGCTCATAAGCAATGTGCTGCTACACACTGCCAGACTGTTCCAGCTTGGCCCATATCACAGCAAATGGCTAAGGTAACCAGAAACTGTCCAGAAAGCAAACAGTTAGGGTTATGTCTTAAATGGAACAAGACAGAATTTGGAACGATGTTTTGATGGACTATTTTGGCATCTACAAGCTGGGAGTCTTGCTTCAGAAGTAATGCTAAGCTTTTACCTACCAATACTGTTTCTGAATACTTTAGCTATACCAATGGGTAACAGGAGCTAAGCAGGGGCAATTAGGCAGAATGCAGAAGCAAGTTATTTTCAAGGAATACAGCAGGATTCTCTGTAATTATGGCCTGTCGTTTCATAAAAGCATACTCACTATAATATTTACCAATAAGAACAAAGGAGCTAGGCATGAGCAGAGAAGTTGACTCACCAAATCTTCACTGATTCAATGGGTCTTCTTTAGTATAGACCCATTAGAGGCTCCAATACTTTGGCCATCTCATGAGAAGACTCCCTGGAAAAGACCTTGATGTTGGGCAAGTGTGAAGGCAAGAGGAGAAGGGGACAACAGAAGACGGATGGTTGGACAGTGTCACCAAAGCTACCAACAAGAATGTGACCCAACTCTGGGAGGCAGTGGAAGACAGGAGGCATGGATGGACCTGGTGTGCTCTGGTCCATGGGGTCACGAAGAGTCAGACACGACTAAACGACTAAACAACAACAACAACTTCAGCGTGATTTCCTAAGCTAAACAACAGGACTTCAGCCATATAATTTTTCCCAAAAATGAACATCCATTTTTAAACTTTGTATTTTATAAAAGATGGATGGTGCACCTACAAAACATAGCAACATAGTTACTGTACTTGGTCATATGTAACATTGCAGCAAAGTAGTCAGGCTCTTAGGGCAGTGGTCCCCAACTTGAGCCTCCAGATGTTCTTGGACTACAACTCCCAGAAGCCTTCACCACCACCTCTGCTTGCCAGGATTTTTGGGAGCTGAAGTCCAAGAACATCTGAGGGCCCAAGGTTGGGGACCACTATCTTAGGGAACCCTTAGGCTCTTGCAAAATTCTCTTTCATCTCACAGTACACTGAACGAACAGGAGAGGAATGCTACTTCATATCCAGCACCCTACCATGACCTTTTTAAGTCACGCCATCTTGGTAATGTGTTGTTTGGAATTAATTGTTATAATGGTACAGTGGGGTCTTGACTTGAGAACTTAAATATTCTTTATGATTTTATACATGTTATATTGATATGTTTTTTATCTGTGTAAGCTGCCTCGAGTAGACATTGTCTAGAGGGGTGGGGCAAAAATCTAATGAATAAAATAAATAAATAATAAGTAGGTTATGATCCCGTGCTGGAAAGGATACAGAGTTCAGCACAACACAGTGGTACAGTTATAGTCATTTGACACTTTAACCAAGGAAGAAGGACACACATATTTGATAGCCATATTAAATTATCAAGTATACTATATTTCAACAGCACATATTTACAGTATTGTTATTGCATAAAACATAACTCTCTATATAGATTCATTATATTAGCAGATGGCAAAACAGAGAACAATATTAAGAACACTTCAGACCCCTGTACTATATAGCAAAATGGTGTAGAGTAAACATTACATTACCAGGAATGTGTTGGTTTTCTTAACTTTTTTGTGGTAAACGTAAAGGTTCCCCTTGACATTTAGTCCAGTTGTGTCCTACTCATCCCCGTTTCCAAGCCATAGAGCCAGCGTTTGTCCGAAGACAATTTCCGTGGTCACGTGGCCAGCGCGACTAGACATGGAATGTTGTTATCTTCCCACCGAGGTGGTACCTATTTATGTACTCATATTTTTACATGCTTTCGAACTGCTAGATTGGCAAGAGCAGGGACAAGCAATGGGAGCTCACTCCGTCGCGTGAATTCCATCCAGCAAATCAATGCTGATGTCATGTTAGTCATGATATCATCTAACACATCTGGATGGCATCAGCTTAATGGCCACTACTTTATTCACTATGCTACATCTCCTGCTATTTTACTATTACCTATTCACTATACTTTCAAGGAGTTAAATTAACCAAACTTTGTGGGATGGGGGGAATAGTAATCTCTTGTCACAAATGATAGATGAGACATTTCCTATGGACGTCATTTGGTGTTATTTGTCTCAATGTAATTACTTTTACTGTTTGATTTCCCCATCCTTTCCTAACTCTTGATGTAATTGCAGTCTCCCATATATCCCTTTGAATTTGGAAAAGAGATAGAAAGCAGGATAATACAGTTTATGTTTCTTATAATTATACTTCTATCTTTGTAGTAGGAATAAAAGTAATGTATCTTAGAATAGGAATGTAAAGGATACTTGCCAAATTCTTTGCTAGCATAAATTTAGACTGTCTTGGCATGATGAAGCACCTCAGTGAGGAAGTATCAAACTCTGTGGGATGCCTCACCTCCAAAAAAAGAAAAGAAAAAGAAAGAAAAAGAAAGAAAAAGAAAAAGCAAGACATGGAGCACTGTTTTTTTTCCCCTGATCAAGGCTTTCATAACTTCCACAGGCTGCCTATGCAAAAACTGTGTTCTTTGCCTCTGGAAAGCAAAAACACATAAGCGAAGCTGGCATAGAACAATGGATGATTGTTAGAACAAGCACCCTCCCTAATGCTTCTTATCCTTGTAAGTCCACAAAACAAAGCAGCAATCACCATCATTTTACTCAAGTTGTGTTTCTCCCATTAACCTTTTATTTGCATGCTCACTCTGATTTAAAGTGCAAAGAAATACGTACCTTTTTCCCTCATGGGATGGAGAAGAATAATTCAGCAATACCTTTTCCTTGCCTTTGAAGATGAGACAAGCAAGGACTTAACATCATAGCCTTAGAAACCTCTTGGAGCTTTTTTATTTACATATCCTCCATACACATCCAATATTACAAATATCATTTGGTTTTTGCAGGAGAGGGCCTGGCGTGCTCTGGTCCATGGGGTCACAAAGAGTCGGACATGACTAAACGACTGAACAACGACCACGACAATGATTATTATTCTTACTAGTCCAAGTATTATTACCCAGCACAGGTAATCAATCTTGTCTTTAGTCATTTGCTAGCCATCTACCTACGTTTTAAAATGCACATAGGAAATTGAAATACTTTCTAGGCAAGGGTTTACTAGCCCTTCCTCTCTCTTTCAATTGAAACAGGATCAGCTTCTAGCCTCTGATCCACCCACTGAATTCCAGGCAGTCTTGTCTGCTCATTCAACTGCAGAAACCCTCAAAGGGTACACTGGGTGACTGCCTGAGCTATAAAAGGCATGAACGTATCAAGAGAATATTCCTTGAATTCTGGCAAGTCAGACCGTATTTACTGTCCTCTTGTCCTCCAAAACCCAGTGAGGCACAACAGTAATAAATTACACTTGTTTGATTACCTGCCAGCATTAACAAGCAGGGTCAAATCAAAGAAGCTGGACAAATTGACAGAAGCCACCTGAGAAAGCAGTTCAGGGTTTCAAGGAAACTGTCTGCTCCTGAGATATCTCTAGCATTTAAGAGCAACATATCCCAAATAATCCACACAGAAAAGTGAATGAAAACTCTGGATAAATTCTGCTGACATCAGAATTGGAAAACGTGTAAGAAAATCTCAGCTTGTTTGTGCCCAGAAAGTGTGACTGACTGCAGGGTATCTATCTATTTAGTACAAGCCTATCATTTCTGTCTGGAAACTGAATATTTTTTCCATTTAAAAATAAGCCATTAATACCAAATATACAGTTCACAAGGAGTATACAGCTAGAGTAACAATGATAACAAAGAACACTTCCATGGGGAAAGAGCTGTAGGGATCTTTGAGATCTTAATTAGCACGCACAGTTTGTGCTACTACAATATACCTGTATATTTTCCTATGTGTGTGTTTTGTTGTTTAGATACATTTCCTGACATTTAAGAAGTTTACAGAGAGTAGCAGAAAATCCTGGCAATTAAAAATGGAGCAAAAGAGACCTACAAGAAACCTCAATACAGCAAAGATTATTTGGAGAGAAAGGTATTAAAAATTAGAAAAACAAGAAAAAATACATCCCACAAGCAGCTCTGAAATTAACCTGGAAGTTCCTTTTCAAGACAACAGGTGCTACTACTGCATGTAGTGCTAAGAACACTGAGACGCGTTGGCTGAGATAATAACTAGAGATGGGGAGTATTTGTATTCATATACGAATATCCCCACGCAGCTGGACTTAATGACGGGCTGGCCCCTGTGGCCAGCCCATCCAGTCATGCATCCACCACCACCAGCAGCCTCAATCATCCTTCCAATCACTCCCAGAGCTCCTCTCTCTTCCTGCTCATCTGGCCAGTCCAGGCAGTGGGAGGGAGGACAAGTCTCCCTGCACACCTGCTGAGTGGCCAGGCGAGCTGAAATATTTATTTATTTATTTATTTATTTATTTATTTATTTATTTATTTATTTATTTATTTATTTATTTATTTATTTATTTATTTGTTTGTTTGTTTGTTTGTTTGTTTGTTTATTTATTTATTTATTTATTTATTTATTTAGTTAGTTAGTTAGTTAGTTAGTTAGTTAGTTAGTTAGTTAGTTAGTTAGTTATTTGATTTATACCCCACCCATCTGGCCTAAAAGGCCACTCTAGGCGGCTAAGAGAGCGGAGCTCCAGAAGCGACTGAAAGGATAAGCAAGGCTGCCGCCGGCGCTGGATGTGAGAGTGGACAGGCCAGTTGCAGGCAGCCCCTCATTAAGTCCAGCTGTGCAGGGATATTCGTATACGAATACCCCCATCTCTAATAATAACCTTAGAATTGCAAAGCTGGACGGGATGGATCATAGGCCCAGTCCCTGTCAAGGAGGCACACGGGGGAACTGAATTTCCAGCTTGTGGAAAAGATGCCTTCCAGCTATCCAGCAGCTATCCAGCAAACTAACTGCTTTGGAAATAACAGGTGCATATTTTGCCTCATACTTCATCTTCTACAATGGGTTCAGTGTTTAGGGGGGGGAGTTTGGCTCCCAGAAGACCACAGATGCCCATCATCACAAGCCACTGTTCTGACTGATCTTAATGCTGTTGGAAGCATGGGTTTTAATTGTGCATTGTCTCCATCTGCTTATCTGAAATTATTCTTTACTGTATCCAAAAGTTAGGCTTCAGCTTGTATAGACCACCACGACATTTTCTCAGTCAGGGACTGAACACCTCTCTCTCTCATATAGCCCTCTTTTCTACTGAGCTACCAAGGAACAGGTAACAATTCCCCTGTACCACGGAGCTACAAAGGGCTCTTCTGTGCCCTTGCTATTACAGTGCCTAATCTCCATGGCCCTGTCTCTTGAAAAAAACTTGTTCCACCTCACAAGTTGTGCACAACGTTGCAAACTGGAATCTTGGGTAGAATCTTTCACAACACAAGCAGGAGTCAGATTTTTGCTAAGTAAGGATCCTGGCTAAGTAAGGATCCTTGCTAAGTAAGGATCCTGGATAGCTCAGTGAGTTAGATCTGTGGCTGCAGAAATCTGAAAGGGGTAACTATCAATTAGAATTTACTTGGAAAATTATTAAGGTCCCTCCAATGGGAGAAAGACTGAAATTTAATTAAACTGATTGACTGATCAATCGATTTCCTCTTTTCCTTCTCAGAAGGCTTGTCTATAGACTCCTGTTGTCTGTGCTTGAGCTGCTAGATAATTCAAGCCTGTATGAAGGGACTAACTATCACCATGGCTGCTGTCCTCGGGCTCACTGAGAGACAACAGAACAGGGCTTCTTCCTTGAAATACATGTGTACTTTCTGTATGGAAGGAAACATGGGCTGCAATGTCTTCTGATATTTCCACAACTCTCATGATGTTGGTCTATGTCTCCTATAATGACTAATGTGGGAATGTCATTGGTGAGCTACATTATAATTGATGGTAACAAGAGGGCCTCCAAGTACTTTCCACAAACAACTCACAGTTTTGCTACACTGCTTCTAGTGATAATCTTTGTTTGGCTTTCCTAATTTACAATGCCATGCTGGTGTAAGCTCCATCACATTAGATCAGGGGTCTCAAACTCAATTTACCTGGGAGCCACTGGAGGCAGAGTCTGGGTGAGGCTGGGCCGCATCAGATTTTCCGCCAAGCGGAGCAAGAGCCCGAGGAAGCCGCCCAGGAGTTTCCTTAGCCGACAGACAGGCAGGCTGGGTGGCAGGCTGCAGTTCTGGATGGAGGGTGCAAGAGGTGATGTCTTGGGAGAGAGTCGGCAAGCGAGGCAAGGCTTTTTTTTTTACGCTTGACAGTAGAGGATGTGTGGGCGCTTTGGGGGGCCAGGCAAGGCGAGGGCCACAAACTATCATCTGGGGAGCTGCAAATGGCCCCCGGGCCGCATGTTTGAGACCCCTGCATTAGATGCATGCAGTGCAGTACTTTAGATCAGTGGTTCTTAACCTTGGGTTACTCAGGAGTTTTGGACTGCAACTCCCAGAAGCCTTCACCACCAACTGTGCTGGCTGGGGTTTCTGGGAGTTGCAGTTCAAAAGCATCCGAGTAACAAAGGTTAAGAACCACTGCTTTAGATCATATAAACCATGTAGTTCAGTTAGAGCACAGAGTTATATAACACACACACACACACACACACACACACACACACACACACACACACACACACACACACACGACAGAATGCATGATTATACAAGTATATGTAGTCTAGTCTATAGTTGTACAAGTTATAAACCAATTATCTAAAGACCACATATATGTAACTTATTAATTTCCATCATAAAAGTCAAATCCAGAACTGAGACAAGCTTACATGCTAAAGGAATTCTAAAATAGCTTCTCATACCTCAGAAATAGAGGGTAAGCTATCCAGTGGTACAGAATCTTCAAAAAGACTTCCTTGGCAAAAAGTATCACAGTACTTTTTAAAACACATTGACAGTCTACATTTCCTCCAACAAACTCAAGGCAAGTTGACATGACTTCCTTCCCCTTTCTAGTCTCACAACAACCCTGTTATGTAGACTGGATGGAAAAATAAAGAATGATTGGCCCAAGGTCTTTCATTGAGTTTCCTGGTTCGTATAGGAACTTGAACTTGAATGTTCTCACCATTAAACCAAATAAATGTAACCTACAGGGATGTACATATTTCTATTTCTGAGTAAATACACATTTTGTGTATGTGCATTCCCTTCCCAGATTCCAATTTATTGTATTTGTTTTTCTGATGCCACTGCTTATCATGATACACACTCAAAATAGTAAATGTATCTCAAAAGCTTTTTGTACCCTTTTGGCAATTTTATTATGCCATCAAAGTGAGAAAAGGATAGAACACCTTGGCAGACAGACAGCTGAGGAAATGATTTTACAGTACTGTATTTTTCTTCCAAACATTCTTGTCTGCAGGGTTCTTTGATTTTTCTAGATGTACCTGTATATATTATGAGTGATTTTAAGATCATATGCCGAAATTAAATCAAGGAAAATAACATTTCCCTTGAAATGACAGGTCTTTATACCCCTATCAATGTAAAGTAATGCTGGACTCAGACACCTTTATTATTAATAATTTCTATGCAGCTTTTAAGAGCTTGTCTATGGTACATGGTCAACACCGATTTTTTCATCAACATTGTGTTAACCATAATGCAAATTTGTTCTGTGTTAGTTTTTAGGAATAGAACTAACTTGCAGATGAAGTATGATCAAAGCCAGTAGTTATACTGTACAGCCAATTCAATAAAAACGACTTCCCTGTTTTGTTGCTGGAGATTCCAAAACACCACTAGTAAGTCACCATGTTTCCTTAATTGACACAAACAAAAGCTTTCAAAAAACAAAACACCCTTCTTAATTCTCCCATAGGAATCTGCAGTTGCAAATTCTCACTGTTCTCAAAGTTTTAAATTATGTATAGAATGCAAAACTATGCAAAAAGTCACCAACACTACAACCAAACAGAGTAGAAAATCTGTTTGTGCAGTAAATTTCTTGGAGGAGGTGGAGAAGGAAAGTCTGTGCACCTGCTGGAATGGAAGATCATGTGACGGGGAGGGAAGGAGCAGTACACACTGGGAGGCCAGTGGGACAGTTGACCAGGGTGGGGTGGAGAAAGTAGGTGCGGCACCTGTGGTGCCCTGACAATGACTTACACATTACAACACAAAGTGCTTCGTGCTCATCTCTAAACTAGACCCAGCTTACAGTGTTTTGCCCAAGGTTCCTAATAATAAATACCCTTAAAAAGCAGAGGGAGGAAAGCTGTTGTCTCCGTTCCTGTTCATACTACAGTTTTGATAGACTATGTATAAAGATATAAAAATATCTGGCAACTTTCCAGAATTTTTGGGAGAATGTACGTCAAAACACCTCATACTCTGTAGTTATAGGCACAGGAGACAAATGTTACTTCAACTTCCATGTACGCTGAATACTAAATTAAATTCTGAGTTAAAGCTTATATGATAGCATATTCAAAGAAAACACACATACAAACACAGTCACATAATTTTTGTGACATAATCAAGTGTAGCCAAAAATACAAACATGTGAGCTCCTCCTCCCCTTTTGATCATATAGGCACTTGCAGAAAAGTTATTAGCCTTTTTGAGGTTAGCAAAAAATACTCTGCAGCTGCCCACTGAAGAATGCTAGAAAAATCAACTGAGTACATATTTCTCTACCACCTAAGACATTTTTACACTCCAATCCCCACTGCAGTATACCCAGAATTATAACAGCTTCCAGAATGTCTGCAAATATGAAACTTATCTCACTGCAGCAGCATAGCACAATGCTGTAATCACATTATTCCAGCAATACTGTATATGAAATCTCAAACTTTTTTGAAATTGATCCCATAGAGTAATATAAACAAACAAATAATTCTGTAACATTTCTGGATTTTTTTTTTTGTTCTAATTCACAAAATCTGCACACAACTGGGAAGATATCTGTACAACAAGGCGTAATCTCTGGCAGAAATACAACTAGCATATTATCAAACTTCTGCTCCTCCTAGGACATATTTCTTTGAGGACCAAGCATCCTATTATGGAGAAAGATGCAAGCTATTTTATCATCAGTGCTAAAAAATCAAATTCCTCCATGAAATAAATTGAATGTTTTATAAGAAATAAGCGGGGTTGGTTGAAAATAAAGGCCCCTGTGACCCCTTAAAGGGATAGAGGAGGAAGAAACTTTCAAGAATCTCATTTTAAGATACAATTCCTCAAGGACCAAATTTTGTGCTAGCTCTAACTTGTGACAAATTCTTCAGAAGCAAAATACAACATGTGCATTCCCCCAGTATCCAGGAAAGTGCATACACATGCAAATAAGTTCATATTTAAACAAGAACACACAGACACATGTACACACAAATCTAGAAACTGCTCTAGATACTAATCTAGAAATAGTTCCTGGCATTCTGTTCAAATATTTCTTGCCACCATGGGTGCTCCCCACCCACAACATATCTATTTCCATTATAAGGAAGCTTTTTAAAAGGTATTTGCTCCATGACTCAAAGGACTAACATTATTCAAAGAAGTAGTTTCATACAGCACACTAAGTATCATATACAAATACCATTTGTAGTCATTTTAAATATGAAATAGAGCACTAAACTCGGAAAACTACTGAACAGGTTCCCTTCTACTACCAGATTGCACAGATACACAGGCACAAATGTATCTTTAAAAAGAAGAACAAAAACAAACTTAAGCAAGACAGCACTTTTGTGTACAAATGAAGTCACTGTCCCAAATAATAAGGCAGCGAGAAATCAGCTGGTATGTAGTTATCCTCATGGGTCAAGCAAAGGAAAGACTCTGAGTCAAACCATACACTATAGAGAGGACTTTGTTAGAAGAGAGAATTGCTCAAGTGCTGAAAACATTTGGTTGTC
Source organism: Pogona vitticeps (assembly GCF_051106095.1). Lineage (NCBI taxonomy): Eukaryota > Metazoa > Chordata > Lepidosauria > Squamata > Agamidae > Pogona > Pogona vitticeps. The sequence goes on along the minus strand of NC_135786.1, from coordinate 163,490,520 downwards.
ACAATAGGGTCCTTTCACACTTCCCAATGTTTTGAGAAGGTTCTTCTGGGCTTCATTTACAAATCTCTTTCCTCTGACACAAAGTTCTGCAGAAATCGTATTTCAAGAACTCTAACATGATTTTAATCAGAAAGGCATACTGCTGATACCATAAACTATGATACTGCTGAAGTATAAGGCAGGGCCCAGAAATCCCTTTATCTACATCTTTATCTGTTTATCTTTATCTTCCAAGCCATAGAGCAAGCGTTTGTCCAAAGACAGTTTCCGTCGTCATGTGGCCAGCACAACTAGACACAGAACGCCGTTATCTTCCCACCGAGGTGGTACCTATTTATCTACTTGCATTTTTACATGCTTTCGAACTGTTAGGTTGGCAGGAGCTGGGACAAGAGACGGGAGCTCACTCCGTCGCGTGGATTTGATCTTACGACTGCTGGTCTTCTGACTTTGCAGCACACAAAGGCTTCTGCGGTTTAACCCGCAGTGCCATCCCGTCCTGTTAGTAAATGGAATGCTACACTTACAAATAATATAAGAAATGGTCTAGGATTGAGATGGTCAGATTCACATTATTATTTTTTTAACATTTGATTTTATAACCTAATTATCAATCAGGTATTTTCTGTTGATACAGGTCAGACTGGACTTCTTTCTCCAATTCAAATTTTCTTCCTCTGCCACTGGGGTAGCTCCTTTTTTGGAGGAGGCAAGCAAATGCATTCACATGGGATCAGGCAGCATGATTGCTTGAGCCAATGCAGGAAAGCATGTACATGGTAGGAGGAAATTGCCAACAACTCCTTTAATGGTAGCTGTGTGCAGGAAGGTCAGACTAGATCGCTTTTAAGGGAGGTCAGGGATCTCTTTAGGTTGCATTCTTAGATACCAACACCTTGCCCCACATCATATGACAGGAAACACACTCCTGAGTATCAATTCCCATCAAATGTCTGCTAACAACGCTTCTAATATTATTATTTTTTTACATTTGGTGCCAGCATTATTGTACTAGGGTACCTAGGGGGGGAAAAGAGAGAAAAGGAGAAATTGCTAATCAGCCCTTCTTTGCAAATTGGATTGCTGCCTTGTCGTGGCGAGGGGGCTTGAGTAACTCAGAGAAGCTATGGCCTATGCCGTGCAGGGCCAGGTCATAGTGGAGAGTTCTGACTAAACGCAATCCACCTGGGGTAGGAACCGGCAATTCCACTCCAGTATCTTTGCCAAGAATGCCCCATGATCAGAAACAAAAGGCTAAAAGATATGACGCTGGAAGATGGGACCCTCAGGTCAAAAGGCGTCCAACATGCTGTGACAAACCCAGACCTACTGGGATATGCCACACGTTAACTAAGCTGCCACCAACCATTCCCTATAAGAAGTCACACAGACCAGGGATGGATTTTCAACAAATAAAAGAATAAGGTTTATTTAAAACAACACACAGGGAAAATAAAATGATCAGGTGAATAAGATTTAGTAACGTGGCTTAGTTTCACTCATACATACACACAGTTTGGTTCACACAGAACCCTTAACTTGAAGCACAGACCCTGAACCTATCAGTTCTGGCTAACCAACAGACACCTGAACCTATCAGGTTGGTACTGACACACAGTAGTACCCTGTCTGACACACAGACTCCCACACCAGCTTCTTCTTCCCAGCTGCTGCTTCTTCACATCCCAGCGTCTCCTCTTCACCACACAGGCTTCACATATATATACAGTACAGCCCCTCCTCCTGATGTCCCGCCTTCCACTCCCCATAGGATGGAACTTTCCCTCCAAACCCATGACAGACAGGTAACATCAGTGCTGTATGTAACACCTCCCCTCTTTATAAGTTGTTTTGTAGGGGGAAAGCTAACGTGCTTTTTCCCAAAAAACAACCTGGATAAAACACACAACAACAGTTATACATACCATATCATACTTACTTATACTTACATTCTAAGTTAACCATATACATTACATCAATTTCCCTTTATTCATACAAACCAAATTCAAAAAACAGGTACATTTAACTTTTTGTCACCAACATATATACATAGTCCATGTTTCTTTTGCCGTCTTCATTCTTCAGGTCTTCTTGACAAGGCGTCAGCAACACAGTTCACTGACCCTCTGACCACCTTCACTTCAAAGTCATAGTCCTGTAGGTTTAAAGCCCACCTCATAAGTTTGCTATTGTGGGTTTTCATTGTCTTTAACCATTGCAGTGGTGAATGGTCAGTGCACAGAACAAAATGTCTTCCCCAGATGTAAGGCTTGGCCTTCTGGATCGCGTAGACTATGGCCAAACACTCCTTCTCCACGGTTGCCAAATGTCTCTCACCTTTTTGGAGTTTCCTACTCAGGTAGGACACTGGATGCTGGTCACCATTCTCATCCTCCTGGCACAGAACTGCTCCTACCCCGCTGTTAGACGCATCGGTGTAGATGATGAACTCCCGGTCGAAGTCTGGAGCACGCAGCACTGGATAGTTGATTAACGCCTCCTTCAACCTCTGGAACGCCGCCTCACAGTCGCTGGTCCACGGGATGCGGTCATCAGCCTTCTTCCTCGTCAGATCGGTCAGCGGAGCCGCAATCTCGCTAAACCTCGGGATGAACTTTCTGTAGTAGCCCACCAACCCAAGAAATGATTTGACTTTTTTCTTGGTGTTGGGTCTGGGCCAATCACGAACTGCTTCTATTTTGGCCTCTAGGGGTTTTATCACTCCTCCCCCTACCATGTGACCCAAGTATTTTATTTCTGGGCTACCCAGCTGCAGTTTGCTCTCTCTGCAGGGCCCAGGCCACAGCACTTCCTCCCCTGGGTCAAAGTGCCTCTCCCCGGCTTTCTGGTCATCCCAAGCTTTCTTTCTGACCTTTTGAGCTTGCAGGGTCTCTGCTGCTAGCTCTAGATTTCTCTTTAGGTCAATCCTCAAGGTGTCTATGTATGTCACAACGTCCTGTGGGTCATCCTGGGTGATCTGCTCCCAATTTTGTTTGATCAAATCAAGGGGCCCTTTCACCCTTCTCCCAAATAAAAGTTCAAATGGACTGAACCCGGTACTGGCTTGTGGCACTGATCGATAAGCAAACAAAAGGGATTGCAGCTTCTGGTCCCAATTGTTTGGATTCTCTGCCAAGTAAGCCCTAATCATGCGCATTAGAGTCCCATTGAACTTCTCAGTTAACCCATTACTTTCAGGATGATAGGCAGTGGTTTCCTTGTGCTTAATTCCACAGATTTGCCATAACCGTTTCATAAGCTTTGATGTGAACGATGCGCCCAAATCTGTGATTATTTCTGAGGCAAATCCCATCCTGGACATATACCCCACCAAGGCATCTGCCACTGTGTTAGTTTCAATGTTAGTCAAGGGCATGGCTTCAGGGTACCTCGTGGCATGGTCCACAATGGTGAGAATGAACCTGTTCCCCCTCTTTGTGGCCTTGGGCAAAGGTCCCACAATATCCACCCCTATGCATTTGAACGGAGTGTCAATCACAGGCAAAGGGCACAACTTTGCTTTGGTCCTGTCGCGGCTATTCCCCTGCCTTTGACACACATCACATTGTTTACAGAACTCCCTGATCTGCTTCCCTATGTCAGGCCAGTAAAAATTCTGCGTGATTCTCTGCTGTGTTTTGTTCACCCCTAAGTGTGCAGCAAACATGTCAGAGTGCCCCCTTTGTAAAATCATGGGGCGATACTTTTCAGGTACCACCAGCTGACTTCTGATCCCATCTCCCCCTTTTGAGATATTCCTCAGGGTCTCTCTATATAAAATCCCCTTTTTCTCCAGAAATCTCACTGGGGTTTCAGGTGTTAGCTGGGCGTCAGTCACCTGTTCAAAACACTTTTGGAGAGTGGCGTCTGCCTTTTGCTCTTGTCCAAATCTGCTGTCTGTGGTTAAGGTTTCCACCACAGCTTCTGAACTCCCCCCACCTGCTTCCGTCTCTGGCTCATCATTACCCCCCTGAACTGTCCCCGTGGTGGCTTGTGAGCGTGTAATCACTAGCACCCGTTTCACATGTTCAGCCAGGTCATTTCCCACGAGCACGGCTGCTGGCAGAGTCGATGAAATCGCTAGCCGCCAAACTCCCCTCCAGCCTTGAAAGCTCACAGGTACCTCCGCTACTGGCAGTGAGATCACCTGTCCCTCAATCCCTGCCACCTTTAGGCTCTCATTCGGGATTATATACTCCCTAGGAATAATATCTGGATGGCACAGGGTCACCTGGGAACAAGTATCCCTTAACCCCCGATACTGATGGTCAAGTATTCCTACGTCCACCCCTGCTGTTTCGAACAACTGTGAATCTGTTCTCACAAGTAAGCAGCGCTTGACCTCCACAAGAGGACCATTTTCCTCAGCCTGATCAGCAGATGTCACTGTTCCAGATTGAGTAGCCATGGCAACAGGCTCCCTCAGTGACAAGGAGCTTTGCTCTTTCTGGACACAGAACACAGCCTTTGGCTTGGTTCCACTCAAATCCTGAGGCACAATTCCTTTTAGCTGCTTTAATTTCTCACACTCTGAGATTAGATGGCCCTTTCCCTGACAGAAATAACATTTTCTGCTATATTTTGAGTCTTTCTCATCTTGTTTTGGTTTTCCCTCCAAAATCTGAGGTCTTGGTTTCATGTCTGAGGGCTTCCCTTCACCATGGGCCCCTCCCCCTTGCTGGTTTCTTCCTGGTCCCTGAGAGTACTTGCTGTAGGTTTCTTTAGGTTTTCCTACAGATTTCTCCTCCTCACCTAAGGGCTTTCTTATCTGGTAAATAAAATCTGCGATTTCGGCTGCTTCTGCCACAGATTTCGGTTTCCTTTCCCTCACCTGGAACTTCAGTTCCCCATGCAGGACTGAATAGAACTGTTCCAGCGCTATCAAGTCTTTGAGCTGCTGACAGGTCTCTGTCCCCTCCTGAGATAGCCATTTCTCTAGCAGCCTCACCAATTGGGCCCCCACTTGGGTAAAAGTCTGCTCTGGTTTCTTGGTGAGTGACCTGAATCTTTGCCTCAGCTGTTCCGCATTTATCCCATGTCTGGCAAACACCAGTTTTTTAAATTCTGCAAAATCTTTCATCAGTTCCTCTGGCATCTCTGCATAGACTTCTGCCAGGCTGCCACTGATTAAAGATCGCATAATGGTCATCTTCTCAGTTTCCCTTACTGAGAAGTCCACAAACGCTCTTTCCACTAAGGAAAAGAACACCTCAGGACAATCTCCCTTGTGGTACACAGGGAATTTCTTCAGGTCAGTTTTAGACAATTGGCCTCCCTCAGAATCCCTATTGTTATTATTGTTCTGATTCATCAGTTCCAATTTTCTTAATTCAAACGCCATTTTCTCTCTCTCCAATCTTTCTTCTCTTTCCATTCTCTCTATTTCAAATTGCCTTTGTTTCTCTCTTTCCCTTTCCTCCATCTCCCTCACCCTCAGTTCATGCTGTTGGGCTATGAGCAATTTCCTGAGCTCTGGGTTCTGTTCTCCCGTGCTGTCATCCTGCACTGAGCCAAATTCATCCTCAGAACCTTGGTCAACCTGGGGGTCTTTCACTTCACCCATTTCTGCCATTTGGCTTCGAGTCAAGGGCATAATCCCCCCCCCCCAGAACAGGCTGCTTTCAAAAGTCAAGCCTCAAAATAAAGCGACCACTTTTTTTCTCTTTTGCCTCAGAACCAGCCTTCTATAGAGTGCTGCTGTTCTTCAGCACTAACTTGCAACTGTTGCAAGCCAGAGTCTACCCCCCTCTGCTAGGCCTCTCAGCAGACAGGCTAGATCACTGCTACTTCGCACAGTTTTGCCTCAGCCTTTTTCCCGCCAAAACAGGTTGCCTCAGAGCTCCCTAATCTAGTCCCCAGTTGGCACGTTCTTCCACTAGCGCACCTCCCCGTGAGGTACGCCTAGAAGATTACCTACGTGCCCTCAGATTGTCCCTGACTAGACCCCCCTTGCTCTGGGCACACTTGCCAAGGCTTTGCTGTACCACTGGACAACTGGACCAGTCGTATCCCACCGCTGCCACCAATCAATGTGACAAACCCAGACCTACTGGGATATGCCACAGTTTCACTAAGCTGCCACCAACCATTCCCTGTAAGGAGTCACACAGACCAGGAATGGATTTTTAACAAATAAAGGAATAAGGTTTATTTAAACAACACACAGGGAAAATAAAATGATCAAGTGAATAAGATACAGTAACGTGGCTTAGTCTCAATCATACATACACACAGTTTGGTTCACACAGAACACTTAACTTGAAGCACAGACCCTGAACCTATCAGTTCTGGCTAACCCTACAGACACCTGAACCTATCAGGTTGGTACTGACTGACACACAGTAGTACCCTGTCTGACACACAGACTCCCACACCAGCTTCTTCTTCCCAGCTGCTGCTTCTTCACATCCCAGCGTCTCCTCTTCACCACACAGGCTTCACATATATATACAGTACAGCCCCTCCTCCTGATGTCCCGCCTTCCACTCCCCATAGGATGGAACTTTCCCTCCAAACCCATGACAGACAGGTAACATCAGTGCTGTATGTAACACATGCTACTGAGGAAGAGCGGAGGACAAGTACAAGTAGCTCCAGAGCTGATGAAGTGGATGGGCCAAAGACGAAAGGACGATCAGCTGTGGACGTGCCTGGAAGTGAAAGGAAAGTCCGATGCTGGAAAGAAAAATACTGCATAGGAACCTGGAATGTAAGATCTATGAACCTTGGGAAGCTGGAGGTGGTCAAACAGGAGATGGCAAGAATAAACATCGACATCCTGGGCATCAGTGAACTAAAATGGACAGGAATGGGTGATTTCAACTCAGATGATTATCATGTCTACTATTGTGGGCAAGAATCCCGTAGAAGGAATGGAGTAGCCCTCATAGTCAACAAAAGAGTGGGAAAAGCCGTAATGGGATATAATCTCAAAAATGATAGAATGATGTCAATACGTATCCAAGGCAGACCTTTCAACATCACAATAATCCAAGTTTATGCACCAACCTCCATTGCTGAGAAGACTGAAATTGAACAATTTTATGAAGATTTACAACACCTTCTAGAACTGACACCGAAGAAGGATGTTCTTCTCATTCTGGGGGACTGGAATGCTAAGGTAGGGAGTCAAGAGATAAAAGGAACAACAGGGAAGTTTGGCCTTGGAGTTCAAAACTAAGCAGGGCAAAGGCTAATAGAGTTTTGTCAAGAGAACAAGCTGGTCATCACAAACACCCTTTTCCAACAACACAAGAGGTGACTCTACAGATGGAAATCACCAGATGGGCAACATCAAAATCAGATTGACTATATTCTCTGCAGCCAAAGATGGAGAAGCTCTATACAGTCAGCAAAAACAAGACCTGGAGCTGATTGTGGCTCTGATCATCAGCTTCTCATAGCAAAATTCAAGCTTAAACTGAAGAGAGTAGGAAAAACCACTGGGCCACTCAGGTATAATCTAAACCAAATCCCTTATGAATACACAGTGGAAGTGAAGAACAGATTTAAGGAACTAGATTTGGTGGACAGAGTGCCTGAAGAACTTTGGATAGAGGCTCATAACATTGTACAGGAGGCAGCAACAAAAACCATCCCAAAGAAAAGGAAATGCAAGAAAGCAAAGTGGCTGTCCAACGAGGCCTTACAAATAGCAGAAAAGAGAAGGGAAACAAAATGCAGGGGAGATAGGGAAAGTTACAGAAAATTGAATGCAGACTTCCAAAGAATAGCAAGGAGAGACAAGAGGGCCTTCTTAAATGAACAATGCAAAGAAATAGAGGAAAATAACAGAAAAGGAAAAACCAGAGATCTGTTCAGGAAAATTGGAGATATTAGAGGAAAATTTTGTGCAAAGATGGACATGATAAAAGACAAAAATGGAAGGGACCTCACAGAAGCAGAAGACATCAAGAAGAGGTGGCAAGAATACACAGAGGAATTATATCAGAAAGTTTTGGATATCCCGGACAACCCAGACAATATAGTTGCTGACCTAGAGCCAGACATCCTGGAGAGTGAGGTCAAGTGGGCCTTAGAAAGCCTGGCTAACAACAAGGCCAGTGGAGGTGATGTTATTCCAGTTGAACTATTTAAAATCTTAAAGGATGATGCTGTTAAGGTGCTACATTCAATATGCCAACAAGTTTGGAAAACTCAACAGTGGCCAGAGGACTGGAAAAGATCAGTCTACATCCCAATACCAAAGAAGGGGAGTGACAAAGAATGCTCCAACTACCGGACAATTGCACTCATCACACACCAGCAAGGTTATGCTCAAAATCCTCCAAGGTAGGCTTCAGCAGTATGTGGACCGAGAACTTCCAGAAGTACAAGCGGGATTCCGAAGGGGCAGAGGAACTCGAGACTAAATTGCCAACATGCGCTGGATTATGGAGAAAGCCAGAGAGTTCCAGAAAAACATCTACTTCTGCTTCATTGACTATGCAAAAGCCTTTGACTGTGTGGACCACAGCAAACTATGGCAAGTCCTAAAAGAAATGGGTGTGCCTGACCACCTTATCCATCTCCTGAGAAACCTATATGTGGGACAGGAAGCAACAGTTAGAACTGGATATGGAACAACGGATTGGTTCAAAATTGGGAAAGGAGTACGACAAGGCTGTATACTGTCACCCTGCTTATTTAACTTATATGCAGAATACATCATCCGGAAGGCTGGACTGGAGGAATCCCAAGCTGGAATTAAGATTGCAGGAAGAAATATCAACAACCTCCGATATGCAGATGATACCACTCTGATGGCGGAAAGTGAGGAGGAACTAAAGAACCTTGTAATGAGGGTGAAAGACGAGAGTGCAAAAAACGGTCTGAAACTGAACATCAAAAAAACTAAGATCATGGCCACTGGTCCCATCACCTCCTGGGAAATAGAAGGGGAAGATATGGAGGCAGTGACAGATTTTACTTTCTTGGGCTCCATGATCACTGCAGATGGAGACAGCAGCCCCGAAATTAAAAGACGCCTGCTTCTTGGGAGGAAAGCAATGACAAACCCTGACAGCATCTTAAAAAGCAGAGACATCACCTTGCCAACAAAAGTCCGAATAGTCAAAGCTATGGTTTTTCCTGTAGTGTTGTATGGAAGTGAAAGCTGGACCATAAAGAAAGCTGACCGCCGAAGAATTGATGCCTTTGAATTGTGGTGCTGGAGGAGACTCTTGAGAGTTCCCTGGACTGCAAAGAGAACAAACCTATCAATTCTAAAGGAAATCAACCCCGAGTGCTCATTGGAAGGACAGATCCTGAAGCTGAGGCTCCAGTACTTTGGCCATCTCATGAGAAGAGAAGACTCCTTGGAAAAGACTTTGATGTTGGGAAAGTGTGAAGGCAAGAGGAGAAGGGGACGACCAAGGATTAGATGGTTGGACAGTGTCATCGAAGCAACCAACATGAATTTGACACAACTCCGGGAGGCGGTGGAGGATAGGAGGGCCTGGCGTGCTCTGGTCCATGGGGTCACGAAGAGTCGGACACGACTAAACGACTGAACAAACAAACAGCTCTGCTTTTGTCATGCTACCTATAAATCTGGAAAGCTATATAGCAAAATCTGTCCTAACAAGCTGCAAACAAGGGCTAACTGGCCATTTCCTATTCTCCCTCTTCTCACTCCTGTTTAGCCAGCTAAAGCAAATTCAGCCAGGGAAACCTGACTTTCTGGGTGCAAATTCTCAGCATATTCATGTAGATTTTCCCCACTGTGTAGCTGCAGCCTAAGTAAACTGGTGCAACACAATTAGAAGTTAAATACAATTGGAAGGACATGAAAAATCTAAGTGTGTATAGGTGGCTGGACAGAGTTTAGTCCACAACATCATCACAGAAACCACAAATCAGATGACAGGGATTTCTATGGTATTCTCATTTCTACGGTATTCTCATTTAGGGCTGTTTTGCCATCAACTGACAGCACAAAAGGATACTCATCTCATGAGAATATCATGTGTGGCAAAATGTCCTTTCGAAAACATATGCACCACAGATACAAACAGCTGCTTCATCTAGTTCCCTTCTCCCCTTCTTATTAAAAAAAATCATGTAAGACATGCTTAGGTGAGAAATACTGACTGGCCCAAGAATACCAAATAAGCTTTGTGACTAAGCAGAAATTTGAACTTAGGCTTCCATTTCATGTCCAAGGCTCTAACAATTATACTATATTAGTTTTGTCAGATCAGTGTTTATTATATAAATAATCCTGAAGATGCAATGGAAGACAGGAGGGCCTGGCGTGCTCTGGTCCATGGGGTCACGAAGAGTCGGACACGACTAAACAACTAAACAACAACAAAAAGATGCAATATACTGGTAGAAAAATACTGTAACAACAAATCAATATTCTTAATTTGCACGTAATGGAAAACTACATTCGTTCATCTGCAAATCTGCATATTATGCATTTAAGACTGCCTAACAATAATTTACATAATGTGCAAATTAGGTCATCCAATATGGAGAACTGGATTATAAACCTTAGCAGGAGAGCAGATCACCTACCTGTGAACCTCTGTTCTGTTGAAAAGCAAACCTGTATTTCTCTATGAATGGGAGAATCGCACACAGAACTGAAACCTTTATGTTTAATTTATCTGCATGCTTTGAAAGAAATATCAATGCTCAACTTGAGACAGAAGAATAAAACAAAATACAAATTAACAGCTATTCCCCTACAGCAAAAACTCTTTCCACTACTTACTTCAAATAATAGGAGTGTTCCAAGGTACAGTGGCGAGACTTTCTCTTCCTCCTTGCACCAATGAGTTGCTGCAGCACTTTTTATCTGAAATCTTTGCATTAAAACTCTTTCATTGTGCTCCAGGATGCTACAATTAAAAACAAAACAGGAAACATTTAGAGGGGAAATTTCACTTCAAGCAGTTGGTGGGGAAATCCCTGTGTTGTCTGTAATGTGTTGCTGACAACTTTGAGCAAGCTGCTTTTGCAAACAGAAAAAATAATATGTGACCATTTTTGTGGGTTGTGCTTTTTTGTTATCTTTCTAATCTAAGGTGTTTTTTTCCCAAATATGGGCTGCTATCCTAGCTGTTAAAATTATTTGAAGATTAATTTGAGATCAACTGCTGATGAAACACAGTAAGAACATAGAAAGAATAGGAGTGACCACGGAGAAATAAGGATGAATAAGGATTGCAATAGACAAAACAGATGGTGTTGAAAGGTAGGTAAATCAATTGAATGTATTATTTTCATGTCCCTACCCAGAAGTATAGAGGTCCTTTGGCTGCATTCAGCAGCATCAATTTAGGCTTTACTTTTCCTTCTATAATCAGCCCTCTCCAAGCAATATAGGGAGATAGAGAATCCTCCTCTCTGTTTGGTGGTAGGCATGTCAAAGCTGTCAACAGAAATTATATGCCTAATCCATATGAATCTTTTAGCTGTGGATTAATTGAATCACTGTGTTCACTCTGCAGGTGTCTCATCTCAGGGCAATTAATGTTTTTTGTTTTGTTTTGTTTTTCCCCACAATGACTAGTTACTATAGGACATCTAGATGGTTTCTATCAAGGGAGCACTACCACTTCAAGGAAATGCATCAGATGGTTACTTAGAAAATACTCTATCCAAAGACAGTTTTAAGAGGAATTAATATAATGACATGCCGGAGCCATCCATAACTGAGGAAGACACTCCAGATGCATCATGATATTATATGTCTCCTCCTTGAAAATATTTTAAAGCTCTGCTACAGAGCATTGTCAAGTAAAGGCTTGTGATATTCCCGATTTGTATAGCACTCTGTAGCAGACCTTTAAAAACTTGTACAATAGATCAAATTCCAAAGAGACCTGCCATACTTTTTCATTTGGTAAAGCACTGCCTCTTGCTTCTTTCTACCTTTTTCTGCAAGTGCATTAATCTGTCAACCCATAAGTCTATAGACAAACACACACTCAAACCGCAAGTGCTAGCTGCACTATATAACTAACAAATACTGGCAGACCATATTACTTTCTTCAGGATGAATTACATTAATCTGTATACCCACTTAAGTTAAAAAAAGTTTCAGTTAGATACTTAATAAAAATATGAAACCGTTGCCAGGTGGTATTTGCATTTTCTAGCATGCCTTCCAGAACCCTCAAAACTACACTGCTCTGCCCTGCAGGAGATAAAACAAATATTACAATGGTCAGGGGACCATTCTACAGGTCCTAAAATAGAATGAAGAGTAGCTAGGAGTAGTAATATATCAGCAGAAAGTTTAATTCCTCATCACTTAATTTGGGATAACCAATAATTATTCTCCCAGCAACTCAATGCTGGGTTGGTAGACTAAACAAATTACAGTGGTGCCTCGCAAGACGATTGCTTCGCATGATGACGAATTTGCTTTACGATGAGGTTTTCGGAGCGATCTTGTGCTTCGTTTAACGATGTTTCCTCTGGGCGATTTTCACTTTATGATGTTAGGGACCTCGCCTTGCAAGACGATTACATTTTAGGTCCCTGTTTTTCGCTTTACGATGTTTTTGACAGCTTGGTCTTGCTTCACTATACGAGTCTTTTAATGGTCTCTGTTTTGTTAGATGGCTGTCTTCGCTTGGGAACCGCATTTCGCTTAACGATGTTTCCTATGGGAATTTTCGCTTTACAATGACAATCCGTTTCCATTGGAACGGATTATGAGGTTTTCAATGCATTTCAATGGGAAAACGTGTTTCGCAAGACGATGTTTTCGCTTAACAGCAATTTTCACGGAACGAAAATTTAAAGCTGTCTTGCGAGGCACCACTGTACAGTATTCTGCTTCTCTGAATTTCTTTACACCCATTCTAACATAGCCATCTAGATCAAGCATGCATAATGTCCATTAAAAATAAATCCTCCTATACATATAAAACTAGGCCACCGAAAAAAGTCCTAGCATCATCATCTTCTCTGAATGCACTTACTTTAAAAACACTTTTCTTCATAGGAGAAATGTTTAAAACACATGACCCATCACTGTCGCTGACACTGACTTCTAACAACTACATGGTGATCTATGCTGTTTGTGTAGCCTAAACTACCTTTTTTAATAAAAAGTAACAAAACAGAATTCCAACCAACAAATTGTCACCAAAATTCTAAAAGCTACTCTCATTTACTCAGACAAAGAGAAGTGTTCTACAGCTCCCTCAAGACCTAACTGATGAAATCTTTAAGAGTGAAGTGACACAAAACAGCAGTCTTATTTGAGGCCTAATTTTCTATTTACTGTTTCTGAATAACCTGAAATTAAGTGCAACTGCTAGAATATTCAGCTTTCTGCAACTCTTACTCTTGATTAACCTCTGGATTCCTAAATCACAGCAATGGCAAACAGTGCCCTTGTCTAACTTAACTTTCTATGACAATGGCTTCAGTTTTGATAGTGGACCTGGCCGTGTTTACAGAGAGTTCAATTTCTGGTTAGTTTAAACACCCTTAGTGGTATGAGGAGCTAAGCAGAAGCAAATGGGCTATGTACATGAGCACATGGCACATGAATGATGACAACATCTGGCTTCTAGATTCAAATGAATATGATCACTGTTCACCCACAAAAACAAAACATTTAACAGAATTTAAGTTCAAATTAGAGAGGGCAGATTACTTGGATAAATCTAAATATACAGTACTATCAAATAAATTGACAAAAGCCTCTTAGCAGCCTTACAGAGCATGGAAATAACAAGTCAAAAGTAACACAGTTACCAACACTCTACTTTTTAAGTAGTGTGCCATAAAATATCATTTCAAAGGCAGCATAAAGAGGAAACCACAAAAAAGGAAGGGACACATGATGTTTTCTAGTTTCTTTTGGGTTACTTTTAGGGACTTTTTTGTATTTTTATATATATTTAGAGGCATTTGTGGCAGAACTTTTCAAGCTTCATACCACTGCCTTATCAACTTAAAAAATATATAGCAACATAAAATTAACAAAAACAATAAAGTAATGAGTTAACTAAGGACAAAAAGTGGAGAGAGAAATCTAACAGTAATTAATTACTTTTGGGAGTTTTCCAACACAACAAATTCCTTTTTAAAGTACTTTTCCAAGCCCTACGGCTAATAAGGACCTGCAACAGAAGGAAATCAAGGCCACCTGAAACCCTATTGCAAAGTCAGCTTGGCCAGGCCAGCCCTCTCCCCTCAACAAGAAGGGGAGAAGCAAGTAGCAGGGCAACTTCATCAGTTCAGCTGAAAGGCCAGCTATTTGTGGTTCCTCGTCTTTGAACAACTTCTGAATCCAGATGGTTATGATAAGATAACCAATAACTTCTAGCTGCACTGCACTGCATCTGCATTCCACTTGTCATTCTGTGATCTCTGCCATATTAAAAACTGGTACCCGTTTTTAAATTGTTTTTCTTTCCCTTCTCATCCCCTTATCCCTTCAACATTCTGTCTTTTGTAGTTTGTAAGTCTGAGGCCAGGAACTGTTTGGTTTTCTTGATCTGCAAGTCCTTTCTGGTTGAACAGTGGGTACAAAAGCTTTCAATACATCCTTCTAAAACCCAGTTCAAATCAGAAGAAGTTAGGCAATAAAATAAAAGTATCAAAAGTTTTGACAAGTCTGTACAGTATTGCCAAAACAACAACACCCTACATTTAAAATTGTTCCAGAAGGCAAGGGAATAGTTTAATAAAAACAGGTTAAGTAGCAATATAATCCTAGCCATGACTACTGGAAAGGAAGTCTCACTGAGTTCAGAGAGTCCTCAGGTCAGCCTGTAAAGACTGAAGCCCACAATGTCACATGCCATTTCTCTGCACTGGTGCGAAAATATCCAGCAATACACCAGCACAGTCATTCTGCAATATGTGCACCATCTACACAAGGTTGTAATATATGGTACAATATAGAGAATACAGCCTTGGCTGAGAGACCATGGTTGGTACCCAAAAGCAAGCATTGCATAAACGTCGTCTCTTTATGCTCATTAATTGTAACATACCAGTTCTGTTGCAGTTGAGAACTGATTAAATAAAAATAAACTTAACAAGTACTTTAATTGTTATTTGCATCATTGGCTATTTATATTGCTACATATTCCAAGTAATAAACCCTAATTTCCCTTTAACCTTCAATATAATTACATGATCAAAAGCTAAATTCAATGATTAACTAAGTTCAAAGCAAAGAGACACATGAGTTATACTGCCACATTTAAAAAGCAAGTTTCTCAAAAACCAGGAACAGTGGAATGAATTTTCTATCTTCTGCCTTAGCAATCAATTATCCCTGCCCTGCCTATCGCATTCTGGATCAAGAATTCTAAGCAATACACCCATAGTATCAGGAAAACAAAGTTGGAAACAGGTGATAAGTTACAGAAAAGGCACAACATGTTGCACAACACAAACTGCTGTTACTTGAGGGAGAGGAAGAGGAGAAAGACACATTTCCACTTATAGGCCAACTGTACACAGAGAGGTCACTTTCCTCAATGCCTAGCTCCAAGGTGCTGGAGAGGGCTGAGTGACTAACTAAATTTCTTCTAACCTTGGCACGAGTGATTTTGTAAGTTATTCCACCCTCCCGCCATGCCTTTACTCTGAGGACCCCCTCAAAGTCTGTCATTTAGGAAGCAGATATCTCTGTAAAGCTGCCCAGAGAAACCAGCTGCTGTCTACAGCTATAGTGCCACTGTTCTGTCCTCTAAGAAGTTAATAAATGAAGAAATGTGCATGGGAAATACACCAGAGCTTAACATAACACAGATGCTGAGAGACACAGGCAGACAGAGTGTGTGGAATGCCTGGGGAGGAAGCCACTGTGTCAGAATTGGCTTTATACTCTCCAGGCTAGTTTAAGGTTCATAATGCCATACATTTAAAATACATGAAATGTGTTGTTAAAACAAGAGTACAGTAGCTTCCAATTACTCCTAGATCTTGGTGTGAAACAGCTCATGTATATGAAAGAACATAAGCAAACAATATACATTATTCAAAGGAATATGTAAGCCACACCTCATTAAAGAAGAATCTCAGCTATCTCCATCTTCCTTCCTAGCACTTTACCCTTGTAAACAACTTACTATATCATACTCTCATACTGAGCTGTATCTGTATTTTGAAAACACAAATCACAACATTATTTTTATGTGACAGTATAAAGTACAATTACAGGACTTCTTCAGTTCCCAGAGTACACCAGAAGCAAACATATGATTCATGTGTTTGTTTGATTGATGCTTATATCTGACTCTTCTTCACAAGAGCCTGGGCAACTATTTATTTATTTATTTAATTTATACCCTGCCTATCTGGCCCACCGGACCACTCTAGGCGGCTTCCAAATATAAAATCAAATAATAAAACATAGACAAATACATAATAATCAAACAAGAACAGCAGTAAAAATAAAAAGGAAAAGTAAGAAAAAATCAAGAGTTGGCTGGAGGGAAGGCCTGAATAAACAGCCATGTTTTTAATTGGGTTTTAAAGGTGCCCAGCGTGGGGGCCACGCAAATCGCCAGAGGGAGATTGTTCCAGAGGCGAGGAGCCACTGCCGAGAAGGCACGGTTTCGTGTCTTCTCCTTCCGGGCCTCTCTCGGCGTTAGGCTCCTCAGCCTCACCTCCTGACTCACGCGGGTGATCCGGGTAGACCTTGGTGGGAGGAGGCGTTCCGCCAAATATCGAGGTCCTAAACCGTTTAGGGCCTTATAAGTAAGCATTAAAACTTTGAAGTTGACACGGAAACAGATGGGCAGCCAATACAATGCAGCCAGCGTTGGAGAGATGTGTTGATATTTTCTCACTCCTGTAAGGAGCCTGGCCGCCGCATTCTGCACCACCTGAATTTTCCGTGTCAGCCTCAAAGGCAGCCCCACGTAGAGCGCGTTACAGTGATCTAATCTTGAGATTAAGAGCGCATGCACCAAGGTAGTGAGCGCCCCCATGTCGAGATAGGGTCGCAGCCGGGCAATCTGCCAAAGATGGAAAAATGCGGTGCGGACTACCGACGCCACCTGAGTTTCCATGGTGAGCGTCGGGTCCAAATATATGCCGAGGCTGCGGACCCCACTCTTCGCGGCCAAGGTGGTCCCCCCAAATGTGAGAGAGCCACCCAAGCCACCTACCATGGCGGCACCCACCCTCAGAACTTCCATCTTATCTGGATTCAGCCTCAGTCCGTTCTCCTGCATCCATTGCAGTACGGCCCCCAGGCAACGCTGAAGGGAAAGGACAGCATCACCTGCAGTTGGTGAAAAGGAGATGTAGAGCTGGGTGTCATCGGCATATTGATGACACGAAGCCCCACATCCCCTAATGACCCTACCCAGCGGCCTCATATAGATGTTAAACAGCATTGGGGAGATAATTGACCTCTGTGGAACCCCACAGTTGAGACTCCACGGGGCAGAGACGCTCTCCCCAAGCTGAACTCTCTGGGGACGGTCCCCCAAGAAGGAACGGAGCCAGGCAAGTGCCGAGTCACCAATTCCCAACTAGCTACATCCACAAAACAAACTTTTAACTCTAAAATCATGAGGACCAGAAAAATCTCCAAAGCATTCAAAAGACCTGGATTCCTCATGTCCCAGGAATAGGATCCTTCCAACCACTCCAGGATAAGTTCTTCATAACTGATACAAGTTTCATTAAGAAGTGATCTACCCATGACTATGGTGGTTTCAACATCATCACTTCTCTCAAAACTATATCCACAACCTTTAACAGTTTTTCTTAAGTCACTGCCTGATTTCTTTTTTGATGCTTTTTTTTTTTTGGAAGAAAGTATTTGATCTGTTCTCCAGAAAAAAGGCAGCAGAAATCCTGTGCACATTACTCAACCGATAAGCTCCATGTTAAACAGATGCTTTGTGACTCTTCCTATAATAAAATATTTCTTCTAAGTTAGTAGAATTCTCTAAACCATTTCAGTGCTATCTCTCAAACTTTTATACTATAGCAATAAGCATATTTTTGCACGTAGCCTCCAACAATGAAATTGGAAAGAAGGGACTTCCCCCACCCACAGAAACATCAGAGTTCATGTGATTAAGGCTCTCTGATTAGCTCAAGATCACATGACTAGAAAGGTGGGGAAAATCCCACCTCATGCTCGTATCAACATAAAGGCAAAGTTTCCGAAATAGTAACGCCAACTGAAAACTACTAACGTTTCTTGTAACCAAAACATCCAGAGGCAGCTACAAAAATATTATTCAGGATCCACCAACTATTGCAAAAACAATCGGCCTCCCTCTATCTTCAAATTAAATCTCAGAAACTGCTTTATCCAGCGTAGCCTGATGTTACACTTACTTACACAAAGTACACCTCACTAAGTTTGTGCATAGTTTTCTAATCTTAAGAGATCCAGACAACGCACTCAACTAATTATCAAATGAATTAGAAAATGCACAACAGAAGTCTAGACAAAAATAGAAGGATAAAGCTGTGTAATCCCCAAGATTATACAAATGCAAGGCTGGCCGATACCTTTTATTGGGCCACTATAAAATCAATCATTCAAATTGAAAGTTTTCATAGAGAAAGCCCCACTTCTTTAGGGATAGTGCAATGTATATATATATATATATATATAAGTAGACAAAGCTCCAAACATTGATGTTACACATCTGAGAGGTGAATTCAGTTCTCCTGGGATTGCGTTTTACACTATCTGTGAAGTACATGTGCTGAGCCTGAGGAAGTACAGTTTTCTCTAAATAAGCTTGCACTTTGTATGAGTTTATAGTTGTCCAATAAAAGGTATCACCCACTCTTGATTTTGTGTAATCTTGGGGCCCACACAGACTTATCCTTGTTATTTCTGAGCTGTATGATACAATAAATGGCCACACATAGCACCACCTACAAGACAAGGCAGGCTCTCAACATAAGCCGCATGGATCCTTCATACCACACAGAAAGTAAATTAAAGTCCTACCAGGCTTCATTTCATTTTTTAATATTAAATTTTATTGTCTCCAAACACAAGAAAATGATCAGTATCCATCAACCCTTTTACACCACACAGTATCACTAATCCTGAGTAGGCTGATACGTACAGGTGAGTTCATCTCAGTAGATGCCAAAAACAACTTCACTGTATCCAAGAGACTGTCAACTCCTCCATTATGCTGGAAATGCCATTTTTAATACAGTTTTTTAAAATTATAATAGATAAAAATGTATCCAGTTGTATTATACCATTTGGATTAATTTAAAATCTTTACAAAACTATTCGTATTAGTCATATTGCTAAGGTAGTTTGCAAAAAAAAACTACTGAAGACTGATATTTTGCATGATTTGTATATGATAGCATCATTTTAAAATATGACTGAACTGGATGTTTTGTACAGACACAGTATGACAATTTTATAAAATATTCATTTTGCTACTGAAGTTGAACTCTTATCTGCTTGATCACGAAACTTAATTCTTTATTCCAGCACTGCCATGCAATGCTATGTACAATTGTAGTGATTTGCCACCTCACAGCAAACAAACATCTCAGAGGTTTGACATTTTCTTGTTGAAATGACTTGTAAGACAATTAATTTTGTATTTAGAAACCTCACCGTACTATTCTACCAATCTTAGCATACACACACAAAAAGGGAAAGTAGCAGCCCACAACTTTTTTGCACAAGGAATAATTTCTAGGACATTCACAAGTATAACAGTGTTATCAGATCAAAACAAAGACAAACACAGAAACAAAACTATACTATCACTTTTAACATTAACATATTTCTTTCTGTGTGAGCTTCTGTGAAGCTCACACAGGGATTATTTTTTATAATCCTCAACAAATTCTGATTATAAACAACATATTATAAATCTAACCACAGCAATTACTTGCAATTGCAAATATGAATCACAAAGAATAATGACCAAGATCATTACCACCTGATCCCCAGCAGTGGGCTAGATACCTGTGGTTACAAGTTTGAAGCTTTCCCTTCATGCCTCCTTTTCTCATTCCTAAACAGGTTATCAACAGTGACACTTTTGACCATATTGATAACCCATTAGCCAATAAGAGGGGTACTCTGCCTCTATTGTCAACTAATTACATAGTCTCTGGGCCAGAAGCAAAGAACACTACAGACAGCATGAAATAATAAAGTGCATGTACAGCTAATCATTTCAGATGAATAAATTAGGAGAGACAAACCACAGATCAGTGCAAGGTACCTGTATACAGCATCCTGCTACCGACATAGACATGTAAATCATCTGGAAATTCTTCTGAATGTTGTTATTTGTAATTGACTATGCTAATTACAATGTATGGTGCAGAAACACATGAGCACTAGCATGCAGCTGCACCAAACTCTCTAAATGAGCCTCAACATAAAGGAAAGAACTGACTGAATGTGATCAGATCAGAGTGCATAGGTATGACTTCCATAAATAAGTGTGAACACGCTGCATTCTAGTTTCTGAGTGTGGATCAGCGGGGAATGGAAACATTAGTTACTACAGCAATTACAGTCAACCCTCGACTTACAAACGGCTCTAGTTACAAACATTTCGACTTACAAACCACTCTGAAAGAAAAATATTGACTCGACTTGCACACTTAGATTCAAGTTACAAACAAAAAAAAACACACGGGACGAACCAAAAAGGGGGGAAAAAAGTGAGAGAGGCATTCTGGCTTGCAAAGCCTGGGTCAATTAACACAACATGCTTTAAAACATGCTTTAAAATTGGCTTCGTTGAAAAAAAAAGATTTCAAAAGTGCTTTTAAAACTGTTCCCTGCCTCCCCCCTCCTTTCCTGAACTTTTCTTGACCTAAGAAAAAAACCAAAAATATATCCCCCTCTAGTGGTAGAAGGCGGAATAGCAGCTTCCCATTAGTTTCTATGGACGGAAACGAGCAGATACAGATTAAATGGTTTTCAATGCATTCCTATGGGAAATGCAGATTCGACCTACAAACTTTTCGACTTACAAACTGCCTTCCAATACGGATTAAGTTTGTAAGTCGAGACCCCACTGTAGATCACTTGTGATTAGGAACAACTGTGATTACCCCAAGTCATTTCAGATACTTAGACAGTATTATATAAACCAGGACCCATTTTTCTCACTCAGACCACTTATATTAAAAGTATTATCAAAGACATCCATGTGCTCCAACTAATCAACATGATAGCATTATAAAGATCAGCAAGAAAGACTAGTATTTTGCAGTGTTGTGCCTTAAACAAGGAACTGCAGAGCACATAAAGATGGTGGGGCTGTGTGCCTTGACCCCTGACCCAGCATCCTTGCCTGTGCAGGCCCAGCAGTTTTTGTGGTGAGTGGGACAGTTAGAAAGAGGCTTCTACGCACAGTCATTTGAATGTGTTTAGAAACCTCTGTGAGAATGAAAACCCTGAAAAAGCAAGGATCCCTGCTCACATGGGATCTTCTAAGCATATCTGGATGAATGGGAATTTAAACATAATTCAGGCCTTCCCTTTCAGCAGACAAAGGACACGAGGAAGAGCATGGACATCAAGTTTGGGCCAGGGCAGTCCTACATTGCATACATACATCTCACTTTCCTGCACAGGCACATTTCCTTAACAGGGTTAAATAACAGATTGATTATAATCATGCTTCCTGATTAATTCTACCAACGTCTATCAGATATGAATCCACGTGAACGAATTTAGTGCTGCAACCTAAGAATGCTAGCCATTGAAGGAAATATGCCCATGGTCAAGTCTTACAAGGTAGGCAGATTTTCCTGTTAGAAGTGATAAACATGTAGGAAACAGTAAGGAATGGGCTGCATCCAGCACTGAACCCACGAAAGAATGGAATCCATATGAAATAGAAGCGCACAATTCTCCTTGATCTAGCCTCTGAAAGCATATAAAACACTGTTCTGAATTTCAGGTGGGGTGGGGTGGAGCTAGTTTTGGATCAGGGAGCAGTGCAGCGAAGGCCCTCAAAAACTGAAACTCTGCCATCAATATCAGACTAGATTTAGGCCAGTATGGTTTATCTACCCACTTTGGAAAATACTGCCAGCTTTCCTAGTATGCATCAGGAAAGCTCATAAATGTTACCAGGATGATATACTGTACCTAGCATGCTACCAGGCTGGAACTGTATGGATCTTCAAGATTTTCACATCACCCTCAACAATTAAACCAATCACTCATCAAGGGTGGCAAATAACTTACAGAAAGCTCAAAAATGAGCATATTCTTCACGGCTCCTCCTGAGTCTGCAAAATTATGTATACATCTAAACTATTTTCTAAACCCTCACAAAATTAAGCAGATGTTCACTCTATATAAAGCTGAAACAAAAAAAATTCATGTGTAGTTATTGAACTGAGTAGCTAACCTCCTAAAAATGCGAGCATGAAGGGTTCCAAAATAAAAACACTGCAACCCACTCCCAATCATCATCACTACTTCCAGGAATTCTAGCAGCAAGACAGGCATTTGAATTAAATTACCTAAATTAAAGTTGTAATTCCATCTTCAGTTTGTGATGATAACAAATACCCTGGTTGAAATTTCAGACTTATTATGAAATGGGATACAGTATATTGTAGAAAGACAAGAATTAAGTATAAACTTCAGTGCTGAATTACTTAATACAATGGAAAGAAAAATTTCTGAAACTCATAACTCAGAAGTGTGTTAGACTTAGTAAATAACATATACCACATTTAAAAACACAAGTTATGCCTTTCCATATTTAATGTGTGCTGCTGCTTCTGTCAACATGGGGATCACAGGGGATCACATAAGATATATGAGAACCAGACAGAAGAATACTCACTTTTGCTAAGAATGCAGAACCCTACAGAAAACTGTTAAGCTTATTTGAAAACTCAGGAAACAGACTCATCAGCAATGGCTAGCTACCTTTCATATTGTATCCATCCATTTACAACAGCAATTTCAGAAGCCAGCTGTTAAATAGGCAAGGGTTCTGAGATACTCAAATACCAGCATACTGTATTTTCAGAGTGGTTACAGATAAACAATACATACCTATAAGCAATCTTAAAAGCTAACAATGACTCCTAACACAAAGATTTGCTGGCTCTAGGGCAGTGGTCGCCAACCTTGGACCTCCAGATCTTCTTGGACTTCAACTCCCAGAAATCTTGGCCAGCAGAGGTGGTGGTGAAGGCTTCTGGGAGTTGTAGTCCAAAAAACATCTGGAGGCCCAAGGCTGGGGACCTCTAGCTCTAGGGGATGGCAAAGATTAGGTACAAGCCACTTCTGCCAGAAAGTTATCTTTCCCCTACCAAAATCTTTTCATTCCAGCAGAATCCTCTCCTGCTACTTTGCTAGCTAAGATGTGTTAGCAGAAGAACCAGAAAGAAGGCATAGAAGAGGCAAACTGATGGAACAATGGAGGTAGGTCAGATATGTACGTCCTTAAGCCACAGTTACCACCACAGAAGCAACACGTAAAGGGTTGGTGTGATCCCAAAGATTACGCAAATGCTAGTTGATACCTTTTACTGACCTACTAAAACATTAAACACAATCCAATAAAAGGTATCACCTAGTCTTGCATTTGTCACCATGTCACTGGCATAGTGTTAAGACTGCACTTTCTGAATGCAGAAGAATTATAGTTTTTCAGTCTGATTTAACCCAAAGCGAGATCAAACAGCATTACATGAATCAACGTTGCCCCAATCTTACAGAAGGGCTTGTATTTGTTGCAAAATTATTAAGATTCCTACAGATCATAGAAACAAAAAGCATTTACCAAAAATTATTTACAAAACCACATTGTGCTTTACTACAACACTGTCCACAAGTCTATTCATGTTTATCCAGAAGTAAGTGCCAGGGTTCCTGAAATCCCTTAACTCCCAGTAATAAAGTGTATGGAGAAATGCAGGCTAGGTGTCAATTATACTCTTTTCGCTTGAAATATCTTCAAGAAAAACAGATCTTCATTTTCTTACAGAAACCCAGTTTCTTGACAGCTATTGGTCTAAAAAATGCTCTAACATTAGCCACAATTTATTGACTCATACAAAGCTGCATTTGTTAGGGTTTTATTATTAGCCCTCCTGAATTTTAATGACCATGACAATTATAAACAATAAGGGCTTCTCTGCAGATTTTATAGATCAAAAGAATACAAACAACATATATTGGAAGAGGGAGGCCAAACAGCCCACCCACTCATTTACAAATTTTTGCTTTACAATTCTTCACACATAGCAGATTCTGGTGTTTCAGCTACAGTCACCCTTTTGGATGTTGTGTTACTCTGATGTTCTGCTACTGAGAACAACTAGCTTCCTGGCTTATGCATCTAGACTGGGTTTGGAAGATCCAGGCTCATTTCCCCATAATTCACTCACTCTGGGCCGTGAATCCTACTGGTTCACCTTATAGCAGTCTCTCATCTCATAAGGTTGTTGCAGTGATGACATCATGGGAAGGAGGAGCAGTCATTTATTCTGTTATGCAGTTCTTTACTTCCTGCCCAAGGTCAAAACAGGAAGGGGGGCAGCAATAAAACCACTGATCAATCTCTTTCTGGCAAGCTTTCTGTGCAGTTATTTAACATTGACATAAACGGCAATTGAACATTAGAAGAACATTTTAAAAATCACTCTTCCAATATAATATAAACAAATTACGTTTTTCAACTCACTAATGACTACTGAAAAACATTTAATCCTTTCAGCTATCACTCCAATCAATAGCTGCTGGTGACCTTTACTGACATCCAAAAAAATCATTGGCATCTTATCTGTCATAGAGAAATATGGCTGCGGGGAAGAGATATCATTGCTTTCTCACTCTCTGCTTCCACTCAGGCTCTACGTTTTTTCAAGACAAGGTAATTTTTGACATAAGGATTCATCATATACAGTACATCAAAGTTCAAATCTCTGTCTCCAAATTACTAAAAATATATTTCCACAATTACAAGTTAACATACCTAAGGAACATCTACACATACAATGAAGATAGGATTCACATCAGAATGAAGATTATATAAAGCACACAAAGTTTATGTGCCATCAAGTCAATTCTTATAGCACCTCTGTCAGGGTTTTTCAGGTAGAGAATACTCAGAAGTGATTTGCCATCCACTTCTACTGGGGTTACCCTGGAACTGTGCAATTTGTCCAAGGCATACAGGTTGGCTCTCCCCCTAGGAGGCACAGTGGGGAATTCAACTCCCAACCTGTGGCTCTGCAGCCAGATACCTAAACCACTGAGTATCCAGCTAGTGTGTAAACACTAAAGTATATTCTAAATCTACAACCACTTTTGATTCTGAGCACTGAAAAAGAAGGATATAAAGGATATAAAATATTATATAAAACGTAACAGTCTCTGGCCAGATTGTGAACAATCAAGACTATCAATTTCAAAGAATTATGTTTACATCTTAAGGCTGGGATCTGACAGAGAGATTTAAATCAGCAGCAGACTTACTCCAACATACAAAAGGTATAAATACTGTATTCAAATCAGGCTCTACAGCACTTCTTTTTGTTGCCAAACCACAACTCAAGAGTAGGTGTACAAGAGGAGCTGGTTTCACTGGTAACGAAACCCAAAGACTGCTCCCCAACTCAAGAGTCTTGCATACTTCACAGGGCTGCTGCTAGGCAAACTTGTTAGCAATAGTAAAGTCAGAAACTGGATTTATTCCCAGGAGTGAAATACACAGAAAAACACAGGAGAAAAAAAAAAAAAACCTCTTACACACATAAACATCATTCACAAGTAAACAAAGAGTAACATAGATGTTCTTTTTCTATGGGGATCATGAGAAAGTTTTGCTTCAGTAGCTAAAACTGGATCAAATATATATTTATTTATTTGCAAATAACAGCTGACAACTAAGGCTAACAGGCAACAGGAAAAACCTTCCCTGCCTGTCCCTGTATTTCACTAACATCACACTGCAAATGCCTCAGTCCTCACAACAGCTGCTTTAGAATGGAAAGCTCTATCTCTGGGACACTTTCAGGGTAGATAAAAAACAAATGTTTTTGTTTGTTTTTTAAAAAGATATTTAAATCACAATTTAAATCAAGATTTTATATCAATTTGATTTACGTCAAACCCACCCTGCTTTGCAGTCATGAGTGCACATACCAAACAAATAAAGTCTAGATTTTTAAAATTGGTAAAAAGTTGTCAGAATTTTAAAAAGTAGTGTATCTTAGCAATACTTGCACAATATGCTGGAGACATGATTCACAACAGAAAAAAGACACATAGATCAAGTTACGTTTGTAAGAGTAAAGTAATAAAAATATATTCTAAGGCTATAAACACATATCAAAGACCATAGTGGCAGTTCTGTGGAATGTTGCCTATGCAGAAACTCTACAAAACTATTGCTTGTGCTGTATGCAGAAATACTGCTTGATGCCTCCAGTGGGTATTTCAAAAGTTTTTCGCAGTATTTTACTACCCTGTTTCCCCGAAAATAAGACCTAACCTGAAAATATACCCTAGTATGGTTTTTCAGGATGTTCGTAATATAAAGGTAAAGGTTCCCCTTGACATTTAGTCCAGTTGTGTCCGACTCTAGGGGGCGGTGCTCATCCCCGTCTCCAAGCCAAAGAAAGTTTCTGTGGTCACGTGGCTAGTGCGACTAGACACGGAAAGCCATTATCTTCCCACTGACGTGGTACCTATTTATCTACTCTCATTTTTGCATGCTTTCAAACTGCTACATTGGCAGGAGCTGGGACAAGAGACGGGAGCTCACTCCGTCACGTGGATTCAATCTTACAACTGCTGGTCTTCGCACCTTGCAGCACAGAGGCTTCTGCAGTTTAACCCGCAGCGCCACCACGTCCCTATTTTGCAATATAAGCCCTACCCCAAAAATAAGTCCCAGTTAAGTGAAACCCAGCCCTCCACCATTGTGTAGCAACCAGAAGATGATGACAGGACTGTATTTGATTAAATGTAGATTGTTCAACATAAAAAAATTAAACATTCCCTGAAAATAAGTCCTAATGCGTTTTTGGAGCAAAAAGAAATTAATATAAGACCCTGTCTTATTTTCAGGGAAATACAGCACAGTACTGTATATTTGCTCTATTTTACAAAGCCGAAAAGCTGCAAGTGATACCAAGAGGACAATCAAATTTATACAATGTATCTCAAGTGTCCAGAGTTTTTCATTCATCAAAATAATGAATCAATTTTACTCCACATGACCACTAAAACTGCTTGCTGAGACTAAAAAGTAACTTAAGAAATAATGCAAGATACAGTTCACAAGCCAATCTTATCCTTCCTGTACCCAATAAACATTTTCAACAGCACCAAACAGAATATTTGATGTAACACTGTTTCTATACATTAAAGCATGCTGCTTATATACTACCCATAGTATTTAAAGCAATCTCTGGGTGGTTTACAATTTAATTATGCAGGCTACAGACTGCCCATCCCTCCAACAAGTTGGACACTCAATTTACTGCCCTCAGAAGGATGGAAGGCTAAGTTGAACCTCAAGCCGGCTACCTAGGGTCATGAGCAGAATTTTGGCTGGAGTGCTGCAGTTTAACCACTGCGCCACAAGGCTTCTTCTATTTTTATTGCTGGGTGAGGATAGCATTCCCTCATTCGTCTGGTGTGTAAAAACTAAAGCAAGAAGAAGGCAATCCCTTCCTTGCTGGTTCTCTTCCTATCAATTATGTCTGATTAATCAATTTGGTTTTTTTTTTTACTTTAAAACCTTATAAAACAGTCCGCCAGGCACCTAGAGACACCAAATTCACAGAGTAGCTTCCCCTGACTCTCCTCAACAAGCCATGCCCTCTATAAATTACTATAATTCAGGGAGAGAAAAATGCTGCTATGCTTGTTATTTTGAAGCTGAGACTAGAGTGAACACCATACAGTATATAATGTCACACAACTTGCACAGATGAGGTGTTGTGCAGTTATCTACAAAATTATTTGTGGACATGTGCATCTTCCTACCCTATAAATTAGCCAGTTATAATTATTAATGGAAAACTATCTTAAGAAAGTGGTGCATCTCTATTATATCCTCCCATTCAGAAACAAGTATGAAAATAATGAAAACTTGTTCATTTATATTCATATGGATTGTGACAACCCCATTATTTTCATGTACTGCTTAGAGCATTTGGTAACTTTTTATTATATGAGAAAGCTGGAATAAGCATATGGTATGTCCTTTTCTTGTATATAGATTTGGATCTTGAGCACTTCTACACAAAATCATGCCCAGTTCTAATTGACTAGCTCTTTTAAGATGTACATTAAGAGTTCTAAGAAAGTATGTTTAGCTACTAAGTAATTCCTTAGAAAGAGTACTGGCAGCAGAATGGTGTTTATCACCACACTGGATAAAACAGTTTCCAGTAACAGGCTGCTTTTCACTGGAATTCCCATAATTATGAGGTTGCTGTTAGTCTGAGTTTTTCTAGCAAAATGTACACAAGAGAGCAAGGTGCTCTCTCTCAGTCCCTATTCATGGCAAGAAACTCTACATATGATTTGAAATCCAAGACTACTGTAGTTAATGTGTAACTAGCCAATTCAGAGTAACGCTCCGCCAAGATCCTGCTAGGAATCAAACCACTTGCACTGTGGATGTAGCATGATTTGATTTTTTCACTACTTGCGTAAGGAGGTATCCAGGGCTTTGCACAAGTATACATCAGTTATTCCAAATGCAGAGCTCTACATGCAGAAGAACAATACATCCACAAGCAGGAGATGCCCTCTTATTGCACTATGTTCTCCTGGTGCCTATCAGAATAAATAATTTTTATGTGCAGTTATGTGTTTGCAATTGTCACCTTCCCTTACTCTTCCTGTTGCCCCCATTTCCCAGACAAGCTCCCTTTTATATCTAGACATCTAAACATCTTGTTCTAAAATGCATATTTCACTGAAAGCAAGACAGCATGGTTGCAAATCCCTTTGTGCTCTTGGCAAACCCCTAGAGGCTTTGTTAATTTGGGGGGGCGGGGGAGAGAGAGGTATTTCTCAGCCCTGGAGAAATAAATGAAAAACACTTCAACATCCTGCACTGGAGCCAGACTAAAGAGCAGGTTTCTAAGCTAATGCACAGTAAATTAATAAACATATAACCAGCAGCCTTCAGACATATATAATTGGGGAGGGTTCAAATGCAGATCCCCAGTATATGAATTTTTTTTTCTGGTTTTCACTGTGCAAGATTAAAGGATTAAATAACTTGATAAGAAAACACAGAAGGCAAATAAGTAAGTATGGGCATTCCTGTGGACCTATGTAAGCATGCATACATAAGTGCACAAACTGTTAAAAAAGCGGTAATTCCAGAATACAATTTACATACCTCTAATATGTCATGAAGGAGGCAAACCCTGGGCACACACTAATTGCCCCTTCTCTTTTCAAATATTTAAGATGTATTTCTAAAACCTATTAACAGATCTTCACATCTAGATTTCCAGAATGTTCTGGAAAGCATCCTCCAAATACAAAATTAGACCTCAACATGTCATGTTGGCAATGCTGAAAGATACTGGGGTGTAGTTGTGTAAATTCTTGATTCCATGTAATCAAAGACAAGTCAGAAAGTAGTGTGCTGATATTTAGGAATTCACACAGGCCCCCGGGCTGATCCATGCACGAAAAAAGATGCACTAATCAAAGGTGATTTGCCCTGTGCCCTTTTGATAGCACTTCAACTCAATCCTTGTTCAAGTCTGTGAGGTTCCCTCTAAGCTGGGCACATGTGCGGATGCACACAACTCCACCTCCCTCCATGCAGCTTTCTTCTTCCTCCATGCAGTGATCGCACTTAACTCCTTTGGTTCCGGTTGTGACGGAATCCTGTGCGTAGGAGGTGGGGAGGTGGAGTCATGCGCAAACACAGGGGTGAAGTCACATGCAAGAGAAAGGCATTGCCCCACTGAGCAGGGCTGAAAATTAGAGGGTATGTTGGTGGTGATGTGTGTTTCCACTTCTCCTTGAAGATCCCATTCCTGTGAACAGGGAACACAAATGGCAAGTCCAGATCATAGAATGAATGGCACAGGCAGGACAGAAGGGTGGCAACAATGGCCTACAGAGCTGGGCACTCTGTTTTATTTCTACTTTTCTCTTTATTTTCCAAGCCACCAGGAAAGTCCCAATCAACTTCCTAAGGTAGTCACCATAAAGAGAATACGTGAAGAACTTTAAAAGGGTGATAGGCACAGTTATCTCTGATTGCTTCTTAAAAGGACAATGCAGGGAGCATACTCTTTTGCATATTCCATCCTCTCTCTCAGTCCCTGCCAACTGTTTCTGCCCCCTGGACCCAAACTTAGAGTTCTGCAACCATAGACATTTATGGTTTAATTAGGTACTTTACAGCAGGAAAAACAAGAAAGGATTAGTTGTAAGATGAAGAGCATATTCTCCCCCTCAACACTAATTCAACATTTCACTTAGTTTTCCTTCCTGCTTTCCCAATTCTAATCATAGGACATGAGTCCCACATCCTTGGGGGCAATGCTCTGCATTGTTAATGCCTTTGCGTTCTTTGCTCTACTCCACAGTCACCTTGAAAATACACAAATACAGTATGTCTGATTTGGATCATATCTATGCATTTGTCCAAATACAGTGAACATTCCTGAGAATCCAAGCTTTTGTTCTAGAATAAATGAACAAACGAACAAATAATGAATGAATAAACAAATAAATAAAAAATAAATTTCTACCCCTTATGTTTTCCAAGACAGGCATTCAACTACATTGGAAATGCTTCATAAAAAGGTGATGCAAGACTGTCTAGCACTGGTTCCTTAGCTGTCAAGCATCCAAGGGGGGAGGCATGAAGAAATTCCAAGGGAACACGAGTGATTTTCATTAAAAATGTATTTTCATCAGTTTAAATAAATTTCTGAAATGGATTCTTATGCACTTTTTGGGACACAAAAATTACATTAGCATAATTTAACTCATTTTTTAAAAATCTGTTTTGTATTTATTTTTAATCTTATATTATGAATATGTTAGATTTGTTTTCATTCAGAAGGGGCTGAATGATGATAAAAGAGAGGTGAGGAGGAGTAAGGGTTTCTCAAAAACAGAAAACGATGTCAAAATGTTTGGAATCATCCAAGGAAATGTAAGTCTGGGACTCGAGCATAGTTCACTTTCTTGCAGTAACTAACAGAACTACAACAAAAAGAAAATGTATAAATTTGCATTCTTTGTATGGAATTCAATTTTTTTTTCTTAGCAAAAGGTTTATTTTAAGCACAAAGTACACATTACCCTGCCCTATGGACAGGAGAGTTACAACAGGTCTGGATATTTATCTGAATTTTTTAAAGGAGAAACACAAAGCTAAGAAGCATGAAAGAGGTTCATAAACATACACCATTTTCACATATGAGATAAGGCTAGAGATACAAGAACTCGTATACTGAAGGATCATTTTTGAATTTCATTTCTCTGGATATTTGTCACACAAAAAACAATCACCATCCAGTGTTGCCCTTTTCCATTAATCATATTAAAACAACAAACATCTTCAGATGTATTTTCTTAATACAGGAGTGCTTCTTCAAAACCTACTGGCAATGTCTGCCACACCTACAATCTATGGTTCATTCCGCATGTTTGAATACTGATGGAAAAACTTGGCTCCAAATTAAAATCATTATCTTAGATGTGGTAGAATATTGAAGAAGCTAAATGGCTACTCTTCCCTTACAACCACATTCCCAATGTGATGTAGTGGATGGAGTGACAGACTAGGACTCTGGAGAAGAGGGTTCAAACCCCCCACTTGACCATGGAAACTCATTGGGGGTGTGGAATTGGTAAAGCCACTCAAATATCTCACTTATTTTGAAAGCCCTGTTAGGGTTGCTGTAAGTCTGTTCTGACTTGATAACACAGAACACACACACAAACACACACATACACACACAAAATCCTTACAAGAAAGAAGCCTTACAATACAGCTTGGGCCCAAACATTTCCCCTGCATGACTTTTTCCTTTAAAAAATAACTCTTGTACAGCACTGAACATTTCTACATCTATTCCCCATGTTAACATTACTGTCTGAATAATGCTTGCACAAAGTACACAACATTTAGTAAAGGAAATGACACTGCTTTGTGAAACATGTCCAGCAGAACCTTCAGCACTGACTCCATTAGCTCCTGTGTTCAATCAATCAATCCATCTTATTCAGGCATAAGAAGACTAAAGAAATCTATCTTCTAGGACAAATACCTCTGGCAGCACTAGTATGGAACCTCTCCACGTAGACTTCTTTGAGAATGTAAGTATAATCAAAAGGTTAGACCAGCGATGATGAACCTATGACACGCGTGCCACAGCTGGCATACTGAGCCCTGTCTGCCAGCACGCGAGCCATACGTCACCGGATTGCTACTCCCCCCTCCCCCCACAGCCAAACCTGAGCAGGCGGCTGCAACCGCAGAGCTCATGCCTGGACAGCCAGCGGGGTCAGGATCCGGAGCAACCGATGCTGGCGATGGATCCAAAGTGGGGTCTTGAGGCACCTCCGTGCCCAGGACTCTCCCTTCTTCTGCCAGTTCTGGTTCCACTGCCCTGTTTTTTTCCCCCAGTTTGGGCACGTGAGCCCAAAAAGGTTCGCCACCACTGGGTTAGACCTTCAACAAAATGCTATAGAATAGGAAAGGCAAGCAGAAAGTGACCTGCTGGCCACAGATGAGCTCTGACTTTATTTTTCTTGTGCAGCCCTGGGAACCCCCACTACAAATACTAATTTCCCCTATCCAAAACAAAGTAAAGTATGATTCTCATTTATAATATGGGGTAAGTTCTCCACATGGCTTGT
The DNA here is from genome assembly GCF_051106095.1 of Pogona vitticeps. Classification (NCBI taxonomy): domain Eukaryota; kingdom Metazoa; phylum Chordata; class Lepidosauria; order Squamata; family Agamidae; genus Pogona; species Pogona vitticeps. Next base: position 163,457,714 of record NC_135786.1, on the reverse strand, counting down.
TTTAAAGTGAAAAGAGTCTTTCCAATATTGAAAGTAGGCTTCAGATTTCAGCCAAAATCAGCTGTCATGGGGCAGGTGGCATATCCTGAGGGATGGGAATTGGTCCTGTCAGTCTTGCCCCCTCCTGGCTTGTGGGCTATTCCTGTTCGGAATGCAAGCCAAGTGTGCTACTTTTCAGGACACCTATTTCCCTCACCGTTATCTGTCTCCTCCTCAGTCACTTTATATTCCTCAGTCACTTTGTATTCTGGGATCATTAAACATGCTCAGTTCTCTTTGAACATGCAAGTTTCTTTTTCCTAAATAATTTTTTTTAATCTGAAAACCTTGAGCTCACCATAATCCTGACGATAACCCTGGTCTTGTGGATAGAGCCCAAAATAGTGGATACAATTTTGGCTATAATGGTGCATTCTGAGAATGAAACTGCTTTGCGTACAGAGGATATTGTTTTAATGAAAATGCTTCCTAAATATTAACATAAACTACTTATGTCTGATTACCCAAACTACTAGCAACAGAAGAGGACAGTAAAATGGACTTAAAGTCTACCTTTAAAATAAAGGTGAATGGTTATATGGGCCAAACTATTTATTAATCCAAGGTACTTAACTAGCCACACTACTTTAACCAAATCCAACCTTTTGAAGTCTCTGCTACAGCTCTAGAAAGCTGAACTGACACAAACATGCAAAGGCTGATTTCTGCTTATTGTATCCAAGACAAAGAAGGGCTTTTTTCCAGATAGTTACTAGGGCAGGGGGGCGGGAAGCACGTTCACTCAGTGTCTTTCCAATCAAAGCAGAAATATCTTGGACCCCTTGCGGACACTTGTTTGTCCCAGCCACTAGTGCAACATTTTTAAATGGCCATTTCCATTCTCTATATTGATGTCACTAAAATGAGAGGCAGGTGGAATGGAGTTGGGCAGGGGAAGACAGAATTATCAGCACAGCAGGAGATACTTCAGTCACCAGCTTGAGAAATGTCAAGTATCTACTGAAGTGCTCTCTTTAAAATGGGACTGGCCTCCTTCCATTTATGAATGAAATGGGAGGAAGGAGGGAATAAATTTGCCATAACCACTTCTTGGCGATTATCTGCTTTTCATCATGCCCCCCCTCAAGCCCCAATGTTTAGAAATATTCTGAGGTATGAGGACTGTGCTAGGAAACAGCCATAAAAAGAGTTCCTGGCGAAAGCTTCCAGTAAACAAAACACATGTACAACATTAAACTATGAACAGCACAAGAATTGCCCAGTACACAAGTACAGTGTCTTGTTTTCATTTTTATTTTTCTTTACCTTTCTAGGTACAGTCATACGTTCCATAGGCCTTCTCAAAACGCAACAACTAAAAACATATAGCTTAACCCTCTGTTATTTATAGCTCTTACTGTCAATATAGCAGCCTACTTTGAATATGGGGGCTGAGGAAACCCATAGGAAAATCTAGTTAGAATCCTACCTAAAGAGCTGAAGTATTTACAATGTTCAAACATGACAGCAAGCACACCGAGAATCTAGCAGGGCCATTGGTTCTAAATGTCTAAATCTAACATAAAAACACACAAAACTGCATTACTGTCATTATCATAAATTGTTTCTTGTATCAAGAGGCACGGGTACAAAAAGTGTCGGGGGGGAGCAGTCTCACATGCAGTCCTTGAGAAAGAAACATGCCTCACTGGTTTCATTTAGCAAGATGGAGGGGTGTGAGTTGTATTGTGCAGTATCTGTGTAGAGACCATGCTTATAACTTTATATGCCCCAAAATGCCAGGTGAGGCTTTATCTTCTGTATCTCCCATTCCATTCCTTTCAATTACCTATGCCCGCTACATGGGAAAAGTAGAGTTCCTCTAGACATACAGTGGTGCCCCGCATAGCAACGATAATCCGTTCCGGAAAAATCGTCGCTATCCGGATTCGTCGCTATGCGAAAAGAAAAAGCCCATAGGAATTCATTAAACCCCGTTTAATTCGTTCCTATGGGCTTAAAACTCACCTTTAAGCGAAAATCCTCCATACAGCCACCATTTTCGCTGCCCAGTATGCGAGGAATCGGCACGAAAACACAGCGGGCGGCCATTTTTTCCAGCGGCCATTTTGGAACCGCCGATCAGCTGTTTTTAAAACATCGCTATGCGAAAATCAGTAAGCGAAACAGCTTATCGATCATCGCAAAGTGATTTTTTACCATTAGAAACATGATTATGCGACTGCAAAAACAATCGCAAAAAATCCGTCGCTATGCAGATTCATCGTTAAACGAGGTGCTCGTTAAGCGAGGCACCACTGTATTAGGAGAGGGAAGAGGAGCTACAAGATATACTATGGCTGAAATCTTACAGAAAATCAAGAACTGTGTGTGTTACGATCCCACCCACAGTCCAAGAAGTAGCCAACCAGATGAGAAGTTTAGAAGCAGAGCAAAAGCAGATATCCCAGTTGTGCAAAACCCCATTATAATAGCTCAACAGAGTCCTTTCACACATAAGTTCCCTGATAAATTTATATTAAGTGCAGACAACTCTAGAAAGCTGTGGTTCTTACGTCTTATGACTCATATATCACGTAAGACACTTATGGACATAAAGAGACTCGCCAATCCTTTCAAAACATTCTGATGTGAGAATATTATAGGAAACAGAGTTATTATGGAAATGTCCAAAGGGTACTGGATATTTCTAACGTACTAGGTCCTATAGAAATTTGGTAGTTAGTTCTGAGTAAAAGGTTTTGGCCTATGATGGCAGCAGAGGACCTCCCTGATCAATTTCCAGACCAGAGAGGTTTCAAAGGAACCCATGAATTAATGTGTTTAATTGATAAGTGAACATAGTGTAAGGACAATAGTTTTCAAGGATGGTGTATATCTCAAAATCTGCACTTTCGGGACAACTGTTTCATCCTTTTATTTTACTGAAAATAAGTTTACATTTTAAATAGAAGCCTTTAAGATTTGCACTTAGGTATTCATTTTAATTGACCATGATGCACAAGAAAATAAATAGTGGTAGATATCAAATTATTCTAGGAAACATTGCATTTCATTTTGCAGTACTTTTTTCCTTCTTGCAAGTGATGCTTCATTTACCTTCTGTGGCTGTTTCCAATTTTCTTCCTTAATTCCTTCATTCCTTAATTCCTTCATTCATACTATTTAAATTTGAAAATGCACTAAAATATTATAAATCTGACTCTCACTTGAAGTACCAATATTTCACAAACTTAGTTTTCCAAGCAGAGTTTTTGAGAAGGACTTCCATCCGGAATTCAGTTCAAGAGTTTGGAAAGATTGATAATCAAACTGTATTTCCACTTACCAAGTCTGGATACTACTGAAATCTCTGGCTATAAAGGAAATACAAAGTATTATGAGAACTGGATGTGGGGGAAGATACACAAACTACATTATTGAAATTACACATATAGTAAATACAGCTTGTCTGGATTATACAGCTAAGGTTCTTCCATGACACTGAGACAGGGCAGATAAATATTCCATAACAAGCCCCCCTCAAAAAAAATTGTGAGTTTGAGAAATGTTAAGTTAATGCAAATATTGCATCTTTTATTTCTGAGGAAAAAAGAAATACAGGTGTACTGTACCCCAGTTTATGAATTTAATGTGTTCTGCAGGACATTAGGTAATGAGAAAAAATTGTAAACCAAAACACGGCTTTCCATAGGAACGGGGCGGTACTATAAACCTCCAGGCACAATACATCCTAGGGAAACTTCCTTCGTACAGCGAAAAAAAAACCCGTAAACCGAGGCATTATTTTTAATGGATTTTGCTTCGTAAACTGAAAATTACGTTAACCAAGGCATTCATAAACCAAGGTACCACTGTACAGGCAAACAAATCATAGAACCTCTCATAGATAACAGGTATATGACAATTAACACCACCCAACAATAAATCAGGATGACATTAATGCCAAAGGTAGATTGTTTCTTCCAGTCAGAGAAACTAAATTCAATAAAGGCTGCCAAAGAAAAAGCCAGACTTTTTTCCTAATAGTCTAGAAAACCAAGGCTATTGAAAGACATTAGTTCTATTCTAACCTCCAAAATTATAATGCAAATTTTCTGACTCCATAGAGCTTGAAACTGCCTATTCTTATAATCAAATCCTATATTTATGACTGACAGCTACGTTTTCTACTTTTAAACACGCCTTCCCATACTCTAATTTGCTTAAAGGTTTGCTATTAGTACAGAAACACTTCTCTCACTGAGTGTTAATGCATGGTTTGTTCCTTTTTACTCTTATTGTTATCTCAACCACAGTTAAGAGCTACAACTGTATACAGAAACTTTGCTACCAGCTTTCAACCCACTACTGAGTCTCAGTTTGTCCAGTATGGGAAGGCAAGAATCTTCTCATCCCTTTGGCTCATTCCCATATTGTTACACCACAGTAATGCTGACAAAGAAAGGAGGGGGAGAAGTTCCTCTAGGAGAAAGTGTGAGTAGACAACGAAGTGAACAAGTCCACGGTATATTCCTGTCAGAGAATGGAAGCATAACATCTGTAAGAGGCCACAGGAGCTCAGTGGAAATGAATTATAGACAGAAGGCTCCTGGATCTATTACACAGAAAAGCACCAGTGGCTGACCAATTCTGAGAGAATAAGATTGATTTGCATTATTTTCCTTCAGGTTCTTTCTTTTAAGTCAGGTGCAATATTAACATAGGAGTATTAGCAAACCTGCCTGTGCTCTATTCATAGAAAAAAAATTCCTGTTTCAGATGGGCAACCTCTATATTTCAGCTATCTGGGGCTGTGAAGTTTGTAGGGTTGCGTGGTGCGGTGTTCCTTCCCCCACTTCTTTTTTAATTTTCCTCCTTACCATTGCCAAAATAAACTCTCTGTTCCAGAAGATTTCATTCAAGTTAGGAGGTGTGTTTTATTTTTCTTCCACAAGCCTCCTTATTTATAGATTAAAATGCTGGCAGGTGTGCCCAGGAAGAGAAGCTGCAGGGCTTAAAACACTGCAGAAAAGTAACAGATTTGTTCTAACAGATTAACTGACAGAAAGGCTGGGAAAAGTCCTACTTTTCTCCCTTACATATGGCTCTTGTTTGCCAAAATGTAGCTTTATGGAAAGAGTGACAACAAGAGAATGTACGAAACAAAACAATCACAGCCATATCCACAGAAGACAATGATTAAGGCCTATGGGCTGAAGTTGAACTGAATGTAACCGCTGGAAACTCTCAAATCAAACCTCAAGAAAAGGGGAATGCTTTTCCAAGGACATGACAAACAGCAGGACAGGAAAGTGTCTGTGTTTATTAAAGCAATGAAAATACTTCCTATCTCTTTTCATTGAGACTGAAACCAATAACTTCCTTTTTCTTCCTTGGAATCAGGGAAGTTCACAAGCTTCCTTTGCAACATTTACTAGACACAAGCAGCAACTGGGATGAAGTAGCGGTGGGGGGCATTTGACCAGTGTGTCACTCTCAGGAATGAACTTACATTTAGACTTTTGGCATTACCCCCAGTTGAGGTTATATAAGCCACAGAGACCTGGTAATATATGAAGCCACAGAACCACTGACAAGCCTGGAAAAAAGAAAACATTCATTGTATAGTTCTAAACATACAGTATATCTTATTACTGGGCCTGTAATACATATTGGCTGAAATCAAAGAGTGAAAATTTTTCTGCATAAGCCTGATGATGTCATAAGCCAGCGGTTCCCAACCTTGAGTAGTCCAGGTATTTCTGGACTGCAATTCCTAGAAGCCTTTACTACTAGCTGTTCCGGCTGGGGCTTCTGGGAGTGGGTAACTCAACGTTGGGAACTACTATTGTAAGCTGTGATCATATTTGGTTAATAAAAAGTTTCCTCTCCCCAGGTTCCTAGACTCCCTTAGGATCAATATGGTCCTGTGGAAGCCTTTAGGTACAGTAGAATTAGGTAGGTGAGGATCTTAAATATATGAAAATCACTGCCAATTGTCCTGCCAGCAATGGCAATTTTCCCAGGGAAATTACATGGGGAAAATAATTTCCTAGGAAACATTTTTCACAGGAAATATTGATCAATTTATATTTAAAAATCTATTTATAGTAATAATCTTCTGAACCAATAGACTTACTACTTACTGATATTTATCAAAAGCCAGACAAACAGATGAATATCTTTTGTATGCACATTAGCAATTTATTTTCCACTGACACAGAATATTATACCACAATATGACAACTGATGTATTGTCATATTTTGGGAATCCACCACAATTTAGTATATTTCATAGTTTTGCTGAGAAACCATGTGCATTTCTAAAGAAATTATTGCAACTAAGGGCCCAACCACATAAAAAATTATTCAGCTTTCCTAGCACCAAAAATATCAATACTGTATATCCTGGTGTTCACACGGCACAAGGCTGAAACTAGCATCAAGAGGATCAAAGCAAGACAACATACTGTATTTTCTGGATGGTTTTAACACTATCAGTGGGTGGTGTAATTTTGTTCTGATTTGCTCTGAATTGAGGAACCAGTTAAGCCATATAAGACCAATTTTTGCCTCATATTTTAAGGGATTAATCCTCCTACGTTACCAGAAAGTAAATCCAATAGCCAGAATTCTACCTGATTATGGGATGGCATAAGAGTTTCCCATTTATTTGGCAGACTCTTCTTTGTGCCTGGCTGAGAGACTGGGTTAAGACATCTGGCCTATGACAAAATGTAGGAAGAAGAGCCTGCCAGAGGGGTGGGGAGCTGCACAACTAACTTTACATGTATAGTTTTCCTGAATTCACTTGTGGCCCATAGGTTTTAACTGAACTTACTTCTGAAATATTAAAAGGGATCAAAATTATCACTCAACTTAGCTCCGAAGTACAGTATATGTACTAAAGCAGTGGTTCTTAACGTGGGCGATAATGCCCCCCAGGGGGCGATTTCATTTTTCAGGGGGGCGGTAGAATAAAAAGGGGCGGCGTGGGGGCGCTGGAGCAGAAGGGGGGCGGTAGGGGGGCACTGGAGCAAGCCAAACCTGTGAAGATGGCTGCAGCCTTTTTACAGTGTGCATGAATATATATTTTCCTCCAATTTTAATTTAGTTTTAGACTTTTTGTCTTGAAATTTTTAGTTCCTGCATTTGTTTTTATGCCCTTTTTATATTTCTTTTTGCGTCTTAAAATTCACTTGCAACTAAATCATTAAATGCTACTTTTTGGGGGGCATTTCATTTTCTTGGAATTTAATTTTGTTTTCAGGGGTCATTGGATTTAAGTTTCTTAAATAAATAAATAAATAAATAAATAAATAAATAAATAAATAAATAAATAAATAAATAAATAAATAAATAAATAAATAAATAAATAAATGATATCATCACCACAGGGAGGGGGGCGATGATAACTTCCTCAATGGCTCAAGGGGGCGTTTCTTTCAAAAAGGTTAAGAACCACTGTACTAAAGCATGTCAGTATATGGATCAACTTTAACAGAAAGGACATAATGAACAGGAAGACAATACTACAGTCCTCCTTGGTGGACAGGATAGCCCAGTCTCCTGACATTACAGAGTTAAACTAGACTATATATATATATTGATAGATAGGGGGTTCTGATTTAACATATACAAAGTACTGGATTTACAATTTAAGGTAACACATGCTATTTGATTCACATGTATTTACACAAGTAATCAGACATTGTACCTGTAATTGAAATATGATTTCACTATTTCCTTACTATAATGATATTCTATATGCATTTTTGTATCTGTACCTTATTTTGTATAGTCAATGCATTTTTGTATCTTCATTTCGTCTCAAAGTAACTGTCTCTTCCCGCTTGGCGCTCACAGAAACATTCTCAAGGCCAACTCAGAATAACATTCACAGCGCTTCAGGCGGCTGTAACATGTTTCAAAATACACAATGGTTCACACATTCACAAACTTGGCAGCCACTAACCCTGGGATGCATTTTGGATATTTTTCCCACATCTACCACGGCCAATAAGATGACCCAACAGGCACACATAGGATTCAAGAGACCAATGAGGGGATGCTGTGCTTTATTGTCCTGCCTTTTAAGACGGGAGTCCAGCTATATGTTTAATAAAAATAACAATTGACTCACATATAGTCTGTTATTCCCTGCCGGAGAACTGAAACCAACTGAAACCTAAAATTGGGTGCTAACAATATAACTTCCAACTTCACATATATATGAAGTTAGAAGTAGATGAAAGACATCTATACTTATTAGAGATGGGGGTATTCGTATTTGCATATGAATATCCCCCCACAGGTGCAGATGAGGGTCTCATCATTCTGCCGCCACTGTGGGCTCCGAGCTCCCTTCTTATCACTCTGGAGCTTGTGGTGGATTAGCCACTCCTGGCAGAAGGCAAGTTAATGGGCCTCTCTGCCAGGTTGAAGAGTGGCTAATCCATCACAAGTTCTGGAGCGGTAGAAAGGGAGTCCAGAGTCCGTGGTAGTGGCAGAATTGTGAGTGGTTGTTCTAGCCCCAGGGGGCCAAACCCTAGTTATCTGCATCTGTGGGGGGGATATTCACATTCATATATGAATACCCCCATTTATAATGCATATATATGAAGTTAGGAGATGAAAGGTTGAGTAAATCGTTGCAGATATTCATCCCAGGAACGAGTGAGTTATGGTAAAATTAAGGGAGACACTTTTCCACACACACATTTTGCACTCTTGATTTTGAACTCTTCCTTGAAAAACCCAGAGACTCAACATTTTAACACAGGAGTTGCTTTATTATGGAAACTGTTCCACTGTACAATGCATCGATGATTTACGCTGTTTGTTTTGAAAAGAGGAAAAGTAGAGGTGGCCCAACTATATTACCAAGAAAGGTCAGCTTGAGCAGGGACATCATTTGCTTCCTCCCACTTCACTCTCACCCTCACCCTCACACACACACACCCCTCTGGCTTGCATATTACTCTTTGGTTTGTATACTTGGGCAGATTTTTTTTCCAGTCAGCAGATAATGTTAGACTTTAAAATATCACCTCCATGTACTTTCATTTTGACTCACCATTTATTTCTGAAACTATCATGTGACACTGAGTGAAAAAACTGCCAACAGTCACTTTTCTGGCCCAAAACCACCTCAGGTGGAAACAGAGATGCCAAATAACCAAGAAAGAATGAATGGGTAGGCCCTGGAGTCTCAAAAATGCAGAAAATAAAGTTATATGGAGGGCAGGGAATCTTGGAGCAGGAACTACCTTCTAAGAATCAGGAGGAATCTACCCATCAAAAAACTTTATTAGTCCACACTAGTTTGTGAGAATGACATTATTTCCATTGCCCCATCCTCTCAAATTAATTTAGGAAAAAAAACATTCTTGAAGAGTTGTTGCATTTTACTGATGTTTCTGTCTATGTAGTTTTAGGGAGATACTAGATGACTGAAACCCTATTTGAAAACATTAAGTCACACAAGAGTAGCCCCACTGGATCCATGTCAATTTGGTGGGTTAACTCCTCTGTACTTCCATTGATTCAAATGAGCCTACTCTAGTTGTGTCTTGCTATGCTAAAGGATAGCATAATAAGTACAAAAAAACTACAAAAAGGAGAAAATATCATTTTCATTTAAAAAAAAAAAAACACAGAGCACTATTCTACTTTAAGGCTCCACTGGATTTATCACATTTCTGCTATACATTTAGCCTCACTGAGCCTTCCTAATGGGCTAGTATACAGTGTCTGCATATGGAAGAACAGTAAAAGGATGGTGATTTAAGTCCTAATTTTTACTGCATCAATAAATTCACATATTTATTATCCATGATAAACAATAGCATGTCAGATTGTTTTTTCTGTCAATTGTGAAAAAAGTACTGATTGGTGCATTAAAATTAAATTAAATATAAGCCATTAGAATAATTTAGTAAGCACTGAGGAGAAAGATGACACTAAGTTTAAGAAAAGCAACATACAAGTCACAGGAGTCAATCAACACACTAACGTTCAACCACAATTTGCCATCATGTAATGAATTATGTACAATGGTGCCTCGCATAGAGATTGCTTCGTATAACGATGAAATCGCTTTGCGATGAAGATTTTGCGATCGCTTTCCAATGTTACCTATGGGGGAATTTCGCTTTGCGATGATCGGTTCCCTGCTTGGGGAACTGATCATGGCAAAGCAATGCTTTTTAAACAGCTGATCGATGCCACAAGCAAGGCTTTTTAAACAGCTGATCGGCACTGCACTACCGCCCCCCAGAGCTCCTGCATAAATAGGGGACAGCGGGAGGGGGGAGCAGGGGCGCTCCGGATTGGCGCCTCGGGAGGAGGGAGGGAAGGAGGGGCGAAAGGCCTGCCCCCGATCCCCGCGCGCACCCCTGGGGCGCCGAGCCAGAGAGCAGTCACAGCGGGAGGCGCTGCAAAGGAGTAGGCGCCCGCCTGGGACCGGGATCAGGGCGGCAGCGGCTGGATGGGGGGGCGGCACACCAGAGACCCCCGTCTGCACCCCGCCAAGGAGACCAGGCATCCAGGGTTGGCTGGCTGGCAGTGGATGGCGCACCCCTTCCCGCCCCAGGTGGCTGCCTGCCTCCGAGCCCGCCGCTTGCCGCCCAAGGAGGCCGGGTGCCTCCCGGTCTGGCTGGATGGCTGGCGAGCGGGCGGGCGGATGGCGCACCCCTTCCCGCCCGGGGCGGCTGCCTCCGAGCCCTTGCTCGCCAAAGAAAGACCTTGCGGCCCGCCTGTCTGCACCCCGGGACAGCCCCGCCAAGCCATGCCTTTTTAACAGCTGATCGGCGGTTTCAAAATGGCCGCCTGCTGTTTTCTGGGACGGATTCCTCACTTAACAGGCAGCAAAAATGGCCGCGCTATGGAGGATCTTCGCTGAACGGTGAGTTTGAAGCCCATAGGAACACATTAATCACGTTTTAATGCGTTTCTATGGGCTTTTTTGTTCCGCATAGCGACAAATCCGTATAGTGACAATTTTTCCGGAACGGATTATCGTCGCTATGCGGGGCACCACTGCATATCATACACAATAGTACCAAATTGCTATTTCTTCATTCCCTTAAGTATGATACAAATTATGCAAGCAAGGTTTATATTTAAGGACATTATTTTACAAGTATAACTATTCAAGAACTAAAAGAGCTCTTCTCATTAATAAATTTCACAAATATGTTCAGCCTGAATGCTTTCCAATCTATTTAGAGGCAGCAAAACACACAGTTACATATGAGTTCCTAAATAACAAGAATTAAGCCTTCTATGTATACCTTTCTGCAGTCACAAAACACACAGGCTTAAGTCTAACAGTAAATCACAACTAGAGTAAACTAAGTTCAATGCGTTCCAATGGCATTTTGCGTCCCGTTTAGCGATGTTTCCTCATAGCACCCTAGAGTCAGACACAAATGGACTAAATGTCAAGAGGAACCTTTACTTTTACCTTCTGAGTCCTAACCTGAAGATCTATCCACTACACTACACTGTCTCTCTAAAATTTATGATTCAAAGACAGTTCAATATTCAATATTCAACATACCGCAGCAAACCAAAAACAGCTATTATCATCTCTAGCTCCTATGGATTAAATGGTGCTTTGTTCAACAGATATAATTTAGGCATCCAAGGGTGGAAACCTCTAGAGTAGACTGTGACCATAATCGTTGATGTGGGTTTTTCGGGCTCTTTGGCCGTGTTCTGAAGGTTGTTCTTCCTAACGTTTCGCCAGTCTCTGTGGCCGGCTTGAACATAATCCTTTATCTGAATTATGCCCATCTAGAATGTGACTTGCCCAAGACCACAAAAGCTGGATAGCTCAGAGAGCTAGGTGAAGCCAGAGGTTGGGAGTTTAATTTCTCACTATGCATCACAGAAGACAATCTCAGGATGCTCCCAGAAGAAGAGAACAGTAGACCACTTCTGAGTATTCTTTACCTAGAAAGCCATGAAATCGGTTTTTATAAGTCAGAATTGATTCAATGGTGCACAATTATTATCATTAGAGGAGAACCATTTCTCCAGAAAAGATGAATCACTCACTCCTGGTGTCTATGCTTTGTCTAGACTGAGAAACGCTTGTGGGGAAGGGATGCTCATGCAGTCTATAACTAACCCCAGGTAACATCTTTGTGCCAGATGACATAACGCAGGATTTTCAAATGGGGATTTAAGGGAAAACAAAAACTGCCCTGCAGCACACCATACCATAGCCGCACAGCAATAGTTTGCCAGCATCACCTTCTGAAAATAGCCATCCCTAAAGAAGCAGAACCATGAGAACACAGTGTCACCAATCTCCATCTTCATCACCCAACCCAAAAGAATATTTCGTTGCACCATAGTGGAAGCCACCAAAAGGTCTATTATAATCAGCAAATACACCAGCCTATAGTCCAGTACCCCACTCCAGGACAAGCCTTTGGTTAGTGTAACCAAAGCTGTTTCAGAAGCAAAGCCAAGGCGAAAATCCAAATAAAAATGGTTCCAGATAAGCATTATCATCCAAAAAGGCTTAAGGTTGCATAGCAATAATCTATTTCAGAATCTCACTCAATAGTCCTATGTTTGCGACCAACTAATAGTTCAAAAAAATCAGAGGTTTTCTCAAAACCTGCTTTATGGGAATAGTCTCAAAATTACACTCTTCAGGCAGTCAGATCTAGGGATTGTGTTCTTTCAATTTTTTGGACTGCAACCACCAGAATTCTTAAAGAATTTCCCAGACATTATTCTAGGATGACAGTACAGTATTCTGTTTGTTTTAGCACACAAACAGAAACGTGCAGAGCCCTAGATCTCACTCACCTAGAGAAGTGCTTACCTCCCAGGCTGCATAAGCTTCTCCTGCTTTTGCTTCTTGTTGTTAATCTGGTTAGGGGGAAAAAAGCTACTACTGTGCTTTGGGAGGCACTCTCTATAGAGTGTACTATGATCCCAGCCTCCTCTGCACCCAGGAGGGCCTGGCCTCTACTTATTTGTCACTTGACTTGGGAATAACAGACCCTGGAAATTGTAGTCTTGCTGCTCATTAGACGTCAAAGTTAAAGAAACATAGATAGTTCCTGCGTAGTAGCTGAGCAATTCCATTCTTTGTCCTGCTCAGACTAGGTTCTAAAATCTAGACATTCCACTGAATATGTTTCATGTTTTTCACCTGCATGTCAAATGATCTGTTTAATTACTCCAGGCTCTTAATTAGTGAACCAATGAATCAAATGTGTGCTAACCTTTGGAACAGGGCAATCAGAATTGATCACATCAACCTCCTGAGTCAGCTTTACATCTAAAAGAACAACCAGTCCATCAACAAATGCACCACTAGCCCTATCAACTGGAAAATTTCCCAATAAGTTTAATATTTCAACCAACTCTGAAAGCAAATAATTCCAAATGCATCCCAAATTATGCAGAAAAAGTAAAAGCAACAAGCCAAACCTTACCAAGAGTGATCTGAAGACAAAAAAAGTCAACAAGAAATCCCCTATAGGCAGATCAACATCAACCTAACCTGCCAAAAACAGCAAGTCCAGAGTGTGACCTTCTAGGTACAGTGGTGCCCCCCGTAGCGACGTTAATCCATTCCAGGATTAACGCCGCTATCCGGATTCATCACTATGCGGGGGGGGGGAACCCCACAGGAACGCATGAAACTCCGTTTAATGCGTTCCTATGGGGGGAAACTCACCGGTAAGCGAAGATTCCCCCATCCGGCCACCATTTTCGCTGCCCAGTAAGCAAGGGCAGGGCGCGAAAACGCTGTGGGCGGCCATTTTGCTGATCCAGCAGCCATTTTGGAACCACCGACCAGCTGTTTTCTAAACATTGCGATACGAAGATCGGTAAGTGAAACGCTTACCAATCATCGCAATGTGATGTTTAGCCTATCTAAACATCGCAAAAAATGTGTCGCTATGCGGATTCGTCGTTAAACGGTGCGCTCGTTATGCGAGGCACCACTGTATATTCAGCCTGTTGTAGAAATGGCTCAGTTACCCTGATGCTCAGAAGGAGCCTCAACATTCAATGACAAGGCAGTCTGCCTCAGCTTGAATACAGACTAAGCGTGTATCTTTGGTGAAAATGTTCCAGAACTGCAGTACCACAGATGAAAAATGCCAAGCCCGTCAACAACCTCCTCATTTACCAAGCCTGTTTGCTTCCACTGATCCCAGGAACAAAGCTTTTGAACCTCACCCCCAAGGGGGGTCCTCAAACTGTAAGTTCAGAGAGAATCATTTTGCTCCTTTTTACTGCCATGTCAAATTCATTTGACATTAATTGTACATAAATCATGAAAAGTTTAAACTAAAAAATTTTACTTACTGAATAACTGACTGCAAAGGCCTGTTGCTACTTTTCTTTGATGTAAAAATCCACTGGGTCTTGAAATATCCAGCCACTGTGCTACAGTTTTCTGCTGAGAAAGAAAAGGACATTTTTAAGAAATTAGGAAGATGTCATTTCTGTCTCTTTTACATGCTTATCTGTGTATGATGTTCATGTACATACACAATTTAACCAGTCGATTAAAAAATTCACATATCTGATTCAGAATTTTCCATCATCAAATCATCTCTCTGATATAAGATAAGGGTTGATAGAAACCATTCAACTTTTGTTAAGGTATTATTCTGATATTCGGTACTTTCAGTTACTGCTGTGCCTCAGTACTAAAGATAGTGATATGCTGGACCACATTACATCACAACATAAATTCTTCTAGTGCCATTTTGAGAGTTTGCCTTTGCCATGCTTTCTCTTGGCATCCATGCAACCATTCACCAGCTCATATGCCTGGGTTCTAACCTGCCTATACTCTGGCCATTCCCTTTTCCTGCTATACACAAGACAACAACAAGGCAAGGCATCCACCATTAGTGCCAATTCTGGCCGCATTTTCCATACCTTTGAACCAGAGAATCCAGGTTGAGTTTTAGTAGCAATTAATCTCTATTTCTGTCCTTCTCTCATTGTTGGGAAGATATAAAAAGAAATATTCACTGCCTTTCTTCTTAGACCCCAAGGAAGAAATGGAGATTACTTCCCTGGTGCTATCATGCCGTACCTTTTGCACATGCCTGAGCCATTTGCTTTAAGAACTACCGGTGCCTTGGGGGCAGGAAGTAATAAAGGAGGTGAGAACACAGATGAAAAGCCGACAAACAGGTAGTTATGTCAGCTGTCATACAGTGTCTGAAGTAGCATTTCACTTGAGCTGAGACACACCTGCCTCTTTTCTCCAATCATATTTCTACATGTACTAGAGTGATTATGAGATAATGTATTGGATGCAGTGAAATTTATTATTCTGACAGTTTCTCCTTATAATATTACAAATGAACTACAAAAGATGACCTCTTCACTAGTTTTGTTTGTTGATTTGTTTGACAGTGTCTGGGAATGAAGAGTAAAGTGGATCATGGCTTTATACCAAATGCTGTTAATCTTCCCTTTGCATAATGCTGGTACACTCTGGCCCAAATACTGCAGACTTATTTGACATGCACACATTTTCATATACTAGCAAACACATTGCAATCTATTACAAAAGAACTGCTTTGTAGCTCTTCCATGCACTGTATTTATATACTGTACATGCATTCTCTTATGTTTCCATCTGCATCAGGGAGGAGAATAATTAAAAAACCCACGCATATGTTCTGTTCATATTGTCTGCACAGAACTGTCACAGTAAAAATGCATGAACTCAGAAGTATTTTTTTAAAACATGAACGGCAACAGTAAACGCTACTTACCTTCTTTTAAGGCTTACAACCTATCAGATCATCTTTTAAAAACAAAACAGGAAGAAAATTTGGAAACACTGACTAGAATCCAGTTGCTAATATTTGCTAGTGTCAGTGCAACAGTATAAAACAAGTGGTGAATTGCCACAAGTAAAGGAGTCACCACACTTTGCAGTCACATGACTTATGTGTGACAAGGAAAATAGATGGCAACTCTTTAACTAATGGTAATTCACCACTGTGATTTACACTGTTAAAGTTATACCAGTGCACACAAACAGTGGGATTCTGGCCCTTGTAAAACTAAGTCTATAAAGATAATGGAAGTACAAGTATTTAAAGCACCATTATTTATCTCTGGTCAGTAATACCTTGAAGAAACAAGTATGCCTACTCTAGCAACACAGTTGCATAATCTAATAATATCATCCAGAACATCAGGGATCTGATAACTTGCTTATTTGCCATATTGTATATGCAATTATTTGCTAGACATGCCCTGAGGCTTTCTACATAAGATGAACAAGCCAGTCTCCATGCAAGAGAACAAATGAACACAAATCTGATGTCAGAAATTACAATATTCAAAAACCAGTAGAGTAACAGCCCGCTAAGACATTATGGCCTTTAAGTCATGGTTTTTAACAACAACTAAAAAGTCAAAGGCAAACACTACTTTAAAATTGCTGAACTACAGTTCCTCAATAGATTCAAATATAGATTGACGAGGACAAGGGCTTTTTGTTGTTGTTGTTTTGCTGTTGTTTAGGTTCCACTGCATGATATTCAACTCGCCAATGTAACTGTGCCTGTATCATCATTGAGGACATCTGGAAACATTTTACACCCAGTATGTTTAAGATAATTATTTCTATTTGAACTTTCCGCATTTAAATTCCCTCCAACCTTATAATTTACATCCTCCCTGCACCTTAAACCTGAATGTATAAGTGTTAAAGTGATCTTAACAATTGAAGAATTTGATGAAGACAGTCTCTGAAATCTTACACTATAATAAAACGTTAGTCTTTCAAGTGCCACAGGATTCTGTTGTTTTTATGATAAATGACTAACAATGCTTACCCCTCTAACATATAAAAACTGTCTCAGAACATTTTGATCTGCCATAAATAACACTCTTTGAACAACCTTAGTGACTGTCACAGAAGAAAACAACTATAGAACCTAATTTGAAAAAGAGACAGCTAAGGTGCATACATAAGTTAGAGACCATGTCAAAAGGTTAAAACTAGACATTATGACAAATATAAAAATGAATACCGATATACAGTGAATATTGCTGATTCATCAGATATTCGTTGCTTCATATTCTTTAGGTCCAGAGACCCCGATGAATACAAAGCAATGAATATAACCCTTTTATATTCTACCCTTCGTCCATCCCTGTCTGCTTATGCCCCCACATATCAGCTGTTCCTCGGGGGCATAAGCAGAGGGGATTTCCCTTTGGGAGGTTTGTTAAAGTCTGCTAGAAGGGAATTCCACCACCCCCCTTTACAAAGACAGGGGGGTTGCTTTGCTCAAGCTTCCCTTGTCTTTCTATTCACTTGCAGCATAGACAGGGGAAGCTTGACCAAAGTAATTCTCCCCGCTGTCTTTGCAAACAGTGGGGGTGGGGGATCACTTTAATCGGGCTTCCCCTTTCTTTCTATGCCCGGGTGGGCATAGAAAGACAAGGGAAGTGGGACCCAAGCGATCCCCTACCCTGCTGTTTTTGCAAAGGGAAGATTATCGGCATTTAGTATAAAGCTATGATCCACTATGATTCCTTGGGCCAGGCATATAAAGACAGGGGAAGCCTAACTGAAGAGCTCTCCCGCCCCCACTGACTTTTCAAAGACAGCGGGGGTGGGGGATCACCTGGGTCCCACTTCCCTTCTCTTTCCATGCCTGCCTAGGCATAAAAAGAGAAGGGACCCATGGGCTGTCTTTAAAAAAACGGGCAGACAAACTGATTTGTGGTTTGTCAGGCCACTGGGGGGCAATTCATGGGCCGTGGGTTGTCAAGGTTGACGACCCATGAACCAAGATGAAGTGCCATTTTGGCGCTTCATCCCCACCTGTAGTTTAAATATCAACCAAAGATTCTCAGTTCTTTACCAAGTGTGAGATCCTACATTGGTTTCCACAGTTTAGCACTGGTGTCAATAAAGCTATTGTCATCTTGTAGACTCATACCTGCTAACTGAATTATTTACAGCTTGATAGTTCCATTCCTGTACTACTGAACCACTATCTGTATCTTCAACTGGTCAGAGGGATACACACAGGTCATACAGCCTCACTTTAATTATCTGAGGACTTGATCTATGAAAACTCATATTAAAATATGACAGCTAGTCTTTAAGTTTCCAAAATGTATTTGTCTTTTATTTTGTTTTTTTTGTTTCTCTTTTTTGTCAAAAGTGCTTGCACACAGCAGGGCAGATATGTGGACAGATAGCCTTGTGTATTATTGTAAGATGGATTCTCGCTGAAAGTGCCTTCAGAATGTCACAGAAGGGCTTCTACAAATCATGCAAATATGCAAATGTTAATGTGGATTTCTTCAAAAATTGTTAGCACTTTGAGGATTCATCCTTGTATATTTAAAGTAGAAGAACTCACATATGGGGTACAAATTAACATTTTTACAGAAATTATCTGATTCTGTTTAGATAGGAAAGAATTGTGTCATAAGACCTGGAAAACTACTGAAAGTTCAATGCATTCTAGGACGAAAAAAAGTAGTGCAAACGTTAAAGGCTCTCCAAAATATGTCAAACTGCATAATAATATGCAAAATCCAGTTAGCATTTTCAAAATTAAATAACGTATTTGAGTTATATAACCACATCACCCTTCTTCAATCTGAGGCCCTTATATTTTGGGTTACAACCTCCATACTCTCCCACCATTAATTACAGTGGCTGGTACTGATGAAAGCTAACATCCACAATACCTCCAGAACACGTATGGGAAGACTGTTCATATTCAGAGACAAAGAACTATCACATGTAAGAGACACATGTAAGTTACACACTGAAAATTCAAAGTGCACCTATAAATTTTATGGCACACTGGTAATTCAAATCAGATGTTCTTTTCACTCAATGCTTTGTTTTATGTTCACAGCTGAATAAAACATTTTCTTCTCTCAAGATTTCTCATCTCCCCTTCTACACCCACAATAGTTTCAGTATTACTTCACTACCATTAAATTCATGCCGCTCAGTTAGCATTTAACTTAACCACTCCTATTTTTCACCAATTTGGCCTCAATACACACTTGGTGTTAAGAAAAATGATACTACTTTATAATGAATGAGACCAGAGTGTAGAGCATTCTGCAGATACAAGAAAACTGTAACAAACTAGAAAGTCCTTCTCTTCTAATGCTATATACTGTGGGATGCAGAAAATCTATAGCTAGATTATTCAGTCGTTAATCTATGATTACAAAATCATTTTTAAAGAGGAATCTTATTATATTGAACATCCTTCTCCCATGTGTCATAATACACACAGACAATAAAAAGCTCTAAATATGTATTCTACAAAAACACAAACCTGCACTACCAACCAGGCAGCGTTATGAGTGGTGGTAATTTTCCACCTGGAGCAGTAAACTTTTTTTTCCAAATATTTCCAAGGCCGAAATCTATTAGGCCTCTGTTCTTTACACTTTATCTTATTGTGTAAGCCAAGGCACTTGAGTATTCAGGAAAAAATGCTTCAGCATAGCAACCTTTTGAGAAAGAGAAAGAGACAGGCTGAGAAGATGAAAACCTGCTATACTGCAAGCTTGAATTAGGTTTTAAAAATAGACACAGATGGGGAAAGAAAACGCTGGTAAAGTACCACAGATTTGAAAATAAAGGATTACATACAAGTGTGTGTGCGTTTATGTGTGTGCATATTTGCAAGTGCACACATTAACATTCAACCTGTTCATTAATATGGACAAAGAAAGCAGTTAAGTATTACTTTTAAGGCTATACACACCTATATTACCCTATCAACACGCTACACTGTAGCTCATGCAGGAAACCAAAACTTAAAAGCTTTTCTTTTTTCGGTTGCAGGTTCTGGAACCATCACAATATCAACTTTTGTGGGTGACCTACAATGAGATGAGTCATTTTATTCATTACCATTTGTCCTATTCTCATTCCTTTCTTTTCGCATACAGTTGACTTTTAGCTTTCACACATATAGTACACAGTATCCTGCATGTTCCTACTAAATTAGCATAGGCTGAAATCTAGTTGCTTAGCGTAGTAAATTGCACTGGGGAAAACCCACTGAATCAGTGGTCTTGTTGAATCGACACTTCTGTAAGTTCCACTGAATTAAATGGGCCTACTGTACTTGTGACTGACTATGCTAAAGTAAGTCACAATTAGAATAGGCCCATTTGACTCAAAGGAACACAGAAAAGTCGACTCAGTAAATCCCCACTGACTCAGTGATCTTACTCTAATGTGAGTTACTACACCAAGCAAGAATTTGGCCACAGGCATGGGATGTACACTTTTTTTCATAATACCTACCAGAATTCACAAGGAAGGCTCAACATAAAACTGGTTTATGTCCCCTGGCCTGTACACTGTTGATAGGTTGGGCACTTGGCCTCATCAGCAGGAGATTCTTGGGTAACTCTGGTGTATCCATAGTAAAAAAAAAACAGTCCTCCCACACCAGTCACCCCTCAACATCAGTCCACACAAATTTGTCGTCCTCTTCACTCTCCTCCCTCTCACTAATGGTCTCTTTATCTTTTACATATCATCTTACTTTGCTTCCCAAAGGTTCTCTTGATTTCCCACCTCCTGGGATTCCACAAGTCTGTCCAGCCACCAAAACATTCCTCATAAAGAGCTAATCCTTTCTCAGGTTGTGCCTGTATCAGCAGTGCCAGATTTATCCATCTGGCAGGATGTTACTTGAAGGGATTGTGGAAAACATCAAGGGTGTCCTTTGTTGCTGGGTCTCTTGCTCACATCTGTATATGGGAAAATTATGTCATCGGCTTCCAAAGATTCCTCTTCAGACAGACACTTTAATGTGAAAAAGGCAACGGGGGACGGAGGGGGGGCTAACATGCCATGTTCATGTATGGTACAGTGGGGTCTCTACTTAAGAACTTAATCCGTATTGGAAGGTGGTTATCAAGTTGAAAAGTTCTTATGTTGAATCTGCATTTCCCATAGGAATGCATTGAAAACCATTTAATCCATATCTGCTCTTTTCCGTCCATAGAAACTACAGTGGAACCTCTACTTAAGAACTTAATCCATTTTGGAATGGTGTTCTTAAGTTGAAACGTTCTTAAGTTGAAGCAAAATTTCCCATAGGAATGGACTGAAAACCAATTAATCCATTCTGGCTGTTTTTTTGTTATGTAGAGGTGCGTTCGTACATTGAAGCATTAGTTCCCATAGGAACTAATGCAAAGCTGGTTAATACGTACTCTACCACTAGGGGGAGATTTTTTTTTTAACCTAAAATGACCTAAGGTTAAAAAAAGAGCAGGAAAGGTATTTTTTTTCATGTTCTTATCTTGGATTTCTGTTCTCAAGTAGAAGCAAAATTTAGCAAATGGAGCTGTTCTTAAGTTGGATTGTTCTTAAGTAGAGACGTTCTTAAGTAGAGACCCCACTGTATACACAAACTTTACTGACACCTGAACAGGGCTGAATTCAGCTTAATGTGCCAAATTCTGACATTTTTAGATTTCTCTGTGAAGGCAGAACTGTTTGTTTAATATATTGCCCCATTAATGCAATGTACTACAGTATTCTGGGTGATTCACAACATAATAAAATAAACAAACTTTAACAATAAGCATATAACTAAACAGTGAAAAGAGTTACAACAGTTTAAAAATTAAAACCAATGGCACCAAAAGTACATTATCTCTGTAAGAGCAGGGCAAGAGGCTGACATCAAGCAGGGTCATTGTGGAATACCTGAAAAGCAGTATTTTGAACTGCTACTCCACACCATCAATAATTAATCTAGTCTAGGAAGGCAGTGGGTCATTCATCAACTAAGATCTTGAAATCCAATGTTGGAGCACTAATTTACCCAGAAACTACAAGCATAATAGAAGAATCACTACCAAGAGTATATTTATAATGACAGGCTCAATAATCAAATTGGTCCATTCGTGTATTTTAAAACGTATGAGTCTATGAATTACTTAATAGGAGCCAGCAGACAGTCATGTCAGGGCCAATGGGCTACTAGAACATTACATCCTATAGAAACATAAACTAGAATAAGGATGTACAGTTATGCAAACTTACTAGGCTCTTACTTCTACACCATTCTGTACATAACAGCAATTTATATCTTAAAGGAATCAAGGCTTGTGTAGCAGAAATTACAATGACAAGTCTTTCAATGGTTGAAATGGAATTTTCTTAAGGAGCTAAATTTCCTAAAGTTCATTTGAAAACGCTGTTTATTGGCAAGCAGATTACATCACAGCTGTCAAAGGAAGAGGAGGCTGACATCTCTCCATCATACCTGGGTGGGGCTGCAGTTCGTTAAGTCGAGGCTCCAATTACAAGTTGAAGCAACATTTTGTGAACGGAGCCGTTCGTAACTCAAAACTTTCGCAAATGGAGACGTTCATAAGTCGAGGTACCACTGTAGAATTTATATATCTTTTTTTTTTACTTTTCTTATGGTGCCCAGCAAATTCACTATATGTTTTATTTAATGAAAGTATTTTAACTACTTCTTAAGGCTACGCCATCACCAAGCAGGGTGCAAAGAACACCGTCTGATACAAGAGATAACAAACAGAGCAGTAAGTACACATACGAGTTTCAAAAGCTGCTTTGACTTCCATCCCAGACAATTACCTATAGCCAATTTAAACAGAAAAGTCTTTACTCTTTGCTTAGAAGAGGCTAGAGGCTGTATCAACAGAATGGAAAATGTTGGGGCCCTGCCAGGTACATCACATTTGGTTATGTGCTTATAACAGGCCAAGTTTAACTGATTTAGACACTGTAAAGAACACAAAATAAAGTCACTGCTCACAACTAACTACACAGTGATTAATCCAGAAGCATCAAGAAACACACATGGTCCTTCAGCAGAAACAGTGTTGTATCACTATCCAAATTAATTTACCCAAAGAACCACCCTCCCTCCCTAACCAAGGTTCCATTTATTCTCTTTCATCTTTCCTATTTCTGCATCTGGAGATTCCAGGGATTTAGTAGAAAAGAGAAGCAGAGCACACAGATAATGCTGTTAACTCTGGATGACTTCAGCAGCATCATATAACCGTTAGACAGCAGTGGAGACAGAGCCAAGCCCTATGAGGCCACACAAACCAAAGGCTCCAAGGAGCCAAAGACATCAGCAACAGAATTAACAGGGCTAAGGAAGTTAATTTAGAGAAGAGGATTCCTTCAAAAATGGCAAAGTCTTGCCCAAATGAAGAAAGCAAGGAATGCCAGCAAATGTGAACAAGCAACATATGATTCTACAGAAAAGGAATTTTGAGAGCATATTACTAAAAAATATATAATTAAAAACATAATTAAAACATACCTAGAAACCAGGTAAGGTAGCAGTTGCATCAGTGGATAACAATATAATCAAAGTAGAATATGAAAGAATGCAAAGACTATCAAGGTAGAATATGAAGACTGCAAAGAAAATACCTTCTTTTCATCTTTCACTGCTGAAAACTGATACTTCTTATATTCAAAGGTTCTAATATTTAATATACGCTTGTAACTTTTCACAATATTGCTTTTAAACACAACAAAAACGATGCATTGCAGTGGCTGAAATCCAGTAGCAAGTCACAACTAGAGCAGGCCCACTGAAGCCACAGGGATCTGGTGAATTAACTCCCCCGTAAATACCACAGGTTCAATAGGCCTAACTCTACTTGTGACTTACTACTGGATTTTTGAGCCATTATCTACATACACAGGCTTCTTAGGAAATGAATGCTAATTAAAAGTATACGTACTGCAAAGTTCCACTGCAGAGTAAACAGTTTCTACAAAGACAAATAACGTACTGTGTATCTATATAAGCTGAGATAGAGATTTAAGTTCTTGCATTCTGAAGATTCTTAATCACTGTGTATGAAACTGGGTTAAGCAATAAAGAGATTTCAGAAATCAAAGAAGCAAAAAGTATCCTCCACTAACTCAAGGATAGGACCTCAGGGCTACTTTTGCACACACACCCAACTATTCCTCACTAATCTTTTTTTTAAATGGGACATTTTTGCTACATTTACTGTACTTTGTATAATTTTAAAGATTTATTTCACTACTAAAAGGCACAAGGAGGATTTTTCAGTTAAAAGTTTTTTTAGATGGAACACATTTTTCTGTTAACAAAAATTCATTGCAACAGCCCTTACAGTAAACAACCACTGCATTAAAAACTTTTAAATAAAAAGAAAAATATGCGAATTAGCCTCTTCAACCACACACTACCCTTTTAAACTCTACCCTCTTAGTCAAAAGGTGCTTGAGCTTCTGGCATACCTGAAGAATGGCCCTCAGATTCACTCTCACCTCTGAAACAACTACTCTTTTCCCTCTCACTTAAAAACAAAGCACTCCATTAAGAACAAGTACAATCTGATATTTATTTATTTATTCATTCATTCATTCATTCTATTTATACCCCGCCTATCTGGCCCAAACGACCACTCTAGGCGGTTCTAGTTAGGGCAATCCAAACCATATACAGTGGTGCCTTGCTTAGCGATTGCCTCGTTTAACAATGTATTCGCTTAGCGATGGGTTTTTTTGAGCGATTTTGCGCTCCGTTTAGTGATGTTCCCTATGGGGAAATTTCGCATAGCGATGTTCGGGACCTTGCCTCACTTAGCGATGACAGTTTAGGTCCCCCTGTTTCGCTTAACAATGTCCGTTTTTGCAATGTTAAGTGTGTCTTAAAATGTTCAAAAATGGTTTTAAAAGCTTGGGATCGTTAGTGCACCTTGCAAAACCTGTGCAAACTTAATTTGGCTTTGTTCTGAGTCTTCGTTAATTTTTGGTGAATCTTTTTCTCCCCCATTGGAATGCATTGAACTGTAGGTTTGACAAGGTGCACTAACGATCCCAAGCATTTAAAACCGTTTTTGAACATTGTAAGACACTTTAAAAATAGCGAAAAGTGACATCGCAAAACCATTGGAATGCATTGAATAGGCTTCAATGCATTCCAATGGGGGAAACATTGTATTGCTTAGCGATGTTTCCTATGGCAATTTTCGCTTAAGGACGGTAATCCGTTCCCATTGGAACGGATTAACCGGTTTTCAATGCATTCCTATGGGAAATGGTGTTTCACTTAGCGATGTTTTCCCATAGCGATGGTTTTCTGGGAACCAATTAACATCATTAAGCGAGGCACCACTGTAGTACCAGTAGGCAAAGGATTCCTTTTACAAAATCCAACTGTTTGCATTCAACGCACCCCTTATTCATCAAATATAAGTTTCCTGAGCTTTGCCTGCAAGCATTATGCATTATTTACTATTGATATCCTAGGTAAATTTTCAATTACTGAAAAATGTGCTAGGACAGCTCAGTGGTTTAGATATCTGGCTGCAGAACCAGAGGTTGTGAGTTTGATTCCCCACTGTGTCTCCTTGACAAGGGCTGGACTCGATGGTCCATAGGGTCCCCTCCAGCTCTGCAGTTCTAAGGTTATTATTATCAACATTATGCAAGGAACAAAAAAAAGGTAAAAAGTAAAGGAGGAAGGGTGGAGTATTTGCTCCAGAGATGCCACCAAAAAGAGCCCACCTGTGATTAATGAGCCATAACTTACATTTACAGGCAAAACTATTTACTACGCAGACTTTTTCTATGATGTGGCCAGTCTGTTCAGTTCTGACTTCCCTCAGGAACGTGGAATAGAGTGTGCTTCAGTCACAGTTTTGTTCATTCAACATCAGGGGAAAAGATGTATCAAATCTACAATATATGTATGGTATCCCTGATTAGGAGGGAAATAAACAACTTCCATTTATATCCCATCAATGTCCAAATTATTACTGCACATCAGATGTCTACATTGGCTTTGCTACCAAAATACAGCTGCTTGACAGAGGGAATGAATGTGACAAGGAAGTCTGTTCTATGCCCTCAAGCCACTTCCAACTTATAGCAAGCATAATGTTTTCAAGGTTATATGAAATGTTCCGTGTGTGGTTTATCATTGCCACTCCACTGAATTTCTATGGCTGAACAGGGATCCGAAACTAGATCTTCTGCTTCCTAGCCATTCACTACACTGATCATAAGGGAAGTTTATTTCATAATTATTTAAATCATCATTCCATACTATATGGTGACACCAGAATCCTTTTGTCATGGCAGGGATCTTCATCACTATGTAAAATGAAGTTCACCACTTAGTCCACATTAAGAAATGTAACATGTTTTATCTTTTAATAAGGATAACATATATTGTGACGTAATCAAACATTCTTGAGAACCAGAAGATAAGGCTTCCCAATTTTTTGAGTGGTGTACGCCACTCTTCTTACTACAGTCATCCACAGGATTATTTGAAACTAGTATGAGCCACATGGTGAGGGTTTAAAACTGATATTTCAAGCCTTTTGAAGACAAAGCCATCTCTTAATGTCTCGTCATACTACTCTTATGTATTTCTGACTGGCTGTAAGAATGTACAACAGTCACAGTATCATTATGAGTGAAGGTTACGGCAACAGCTCTGAAATAGCTGCAGCACAAAATAAAAAATTCAGTTGATTGACAAGCAGCAGAGGTTCACGTGAATCTGCTTGTCTTTAAAAAAAATTGCATTTTAATGTGTGGAAAAAGACGAAAAATAATACTGTCAAGGTGAAGCCTACTTTCCTTTTACAATCCTTTCCATGGGGTTATTTTTATACCATAAGCCAAGAAAGTAGCCTTTTAAAAAATCATTTGTTGTAATTCTGTGCAAGGAAGAAGAAGCAGAGAAAGTAACCTGTCACTCTTTCCCCTTTTCTATCACAAGATATTCCCAAATTTAAAAAAAACTGCACAGAAAAGCATCACTTGCATTTCCAGATTTCGAATATATCTTTTAGCAAGGCTTATCTAAAAAATGGATTCAAATTCTATGAACTTTCTATGGCAAGTTAAAGATCAACAGCAAATGGTGAGGGTGGGGGGAACACTGCATCATTCATTACACTACTCACTTCTCAGGAGAAGCATCTCTGAAGAAAAATATAAATCTTGAGTTTCACTTTCTTACACTTAACAGTTTCTCCAACTGGACAGAATATTTAAAATACAGCTTATTTTGACAGTTTTGCTAAAGTTATTTTATATTTCACCAAGTCTAAAGACTCCCCTTTGTAAATCTTGCTCCAGCACTGTTTTGTGGTAGAAAGGCCTGGTATCAATATTTGAATGTCAAGTATGTGAAAACACATTTCCTGTGCTATCTAAGGTATTTGGAGCAATTTTCAGTGAAGCATTAATATTGCTACTACCCTGCAATAACAACCCTGACTGGAGAAAACACTTCAAACATCTTTTCAGTCTCTTCTGGGTGAGCTCTTCTGTTGTAATCTCTTGTATTGCACTGAAACAATTATTCTGGTTTCAAGCTACAATATATATTTATTCTTTTTACAAAACACTATTTATAACAGTATAGCATCTGAATATATAGTGTTAATCTTACATATTTGTTTCATATATCCATATCATATACAATAGCCACTTCAATATACTGTGAGTCATCATATACTTATATATTTTATGAAAAAGCAATTCCATGTTGACATTTTACATCTTTCATCATTGCTTCCTTCAAAATTACTCAGTTCTGATATTTTGCTTTACTACAGTGCTCAGCAGGTATGATTATCTGTGTAGTCCTTCAAGTTAAGTGCTCGTGTTATTTTTATTACATGTGGGAGTCTTAATAGTAACATGTACCAGCATCTTATAGCTGAGAACATGCTTCCTCCTACAATTTTGAGCAACATTTGTGCAAGCTTTTGATATAATTGCATAAATTGTCTGTGACGGATCAAACAGACATAAATGGATTAAATTTCCTTTTAAAGATATTGTCATTTCTCCGCTTTAAGCAAAAGTTTAAGTCTCTAAAATTTCCCAAATCTATTTGCTGAAAGATCAGAATGAAAACAATGTACAGTAGTTGAAGGCTGCTTCTCATATTCCACTGGCCTTTCAGAGACAGTCTTGAAGAAGCAGGTTTACAAAATACTCATCATTTAAGTACAGAGGTATTCCTCCATCTCCAAAGGCAATAAACTTGTAAGCAGTATGAAATTTTATATCCAAGATACCATCCCACAATATGCTTTAAAATTGCAAATAATATTGATGGCAAGACAGTTACCCCACAAAAGATTTCTACAAAAAAGCTCAAGATCCTTTTCTCACTTTTCTCTTTGATCTGGTAAACTACGTGCTTCACCTGTCACAAAACATATCATTTGTAAAAGCCATGTTTCTTTTTGAGTAATTGTTTTCCTCAAAGAAAACCAATGAACATGAAGGCCTATGAATGCAAAAGGAAACACACCCACGGGGAAAAGAGAGTAAAAAAAGGTTTACGTAAAACAAAAAAAAAGTTTATGTAAAACAAGAGGAAGTGAAAAAACAGGAAAACTGTATTACTTCTTTAAGACATCCTCTTCAAAAGTAGCACCCAGGGTCCAGATTATACCTGGTGGGCAGAAAAAATAAGGGTTTAAAATCATATGTGAAACCTGATTGTCGCACTGCTGCAAATAATAGCAGCTGCCTACATAGGAAGCACTCACACATACTGAAATCTCAAGAGTCCACAAATAATGGGGGGCAGAAAAAGCGATGGGATGTGTGTTGTTTTGTCTCTGACTTCCCACATGATCCAGACATGTTTACAAGGTAGACATGAGGCCAGAGTATTGTGGGTGGGGAAAAATGCATGCAACATACAGCTGGGCCATGAGCAGTAAGTGCAGCTTGAAGCTCTGCTATTTCGTCCTTAGTACAGAAATTGTACTGTACTAGAAGATATTATCTACAGAAATGGTATGTCTTCCATTTATAACAGTCTTTGATTCAACTTGGAACAATACTGGAGTCTCTGGCATCTTCTCTCACTTCTCCTTTTATCGTCTGATCATAGGCATCAAACCCCAATTTAGATTTTTCAAACTCCTCATCCACCAAAGTAACTCGAGGACTGTGTTTGATCCAGGAAGTCACACGGTATCTAGACCTAATTTGGATTTATTCATTCACTGAACTAGAAAAAGAATAAATGAGATTACTTGTTTATGAGACCTGTTGAGATAATTTTTAAACTGCCTTTCTCCAGCAATAAAACTATACACGCCCAGATCCTATGCTAAGTTAGCTCAGGGAAGCTTACAAAAACAAACTTTGTATCCTGTCTTCTCTCCCACAGCAATTTCCATCCCCCATCATGAAGGTATGAGGGCTTTTCGGAAAGTGGCAAGTACACCAGAGTGGGGATGGGCTACAGGGAAAGAATAGGCTGAAAAAAATTTCATCCATGACTTCTTTAGATTAATTAATTAATGATAGGATACAAATCATATTCAATTGACTTGAAGATAAACTTTGGCTAGCATATATTGTTCAGAAAGATATTCTGCTTTTTGTTGTCATTGTTGTTTTTCTTCTGCTATTAAAGTAAATCTCCTCACTTCCAGTTTCTGGCAGGAAGTCGAACATGATGCCCTCTCCAGTTGGGCCGTGTGTAAGCTTTTGCAAGAAGCCTTCTTTGAAAATTCTGCCCTATCTTTGCTATTTTGAAGAGGCACTGAGGACCTACCTGTCTGCTAATTTTTAAAGGCATCAGCTTTAAGACAGACTCCATCAAAATGGTAGCTAATGAAAATTTCACAGAAACGTAAAAGCATTTTCCAGCATTATATTGTCTTGTAAGTTCCTGAAAGCCAACATTTTCTAGTTGAAAATGTTTTCCTTGATTCTTCTTCCCCTGAGGAAGCAGATTGTAAAGAAGATAAATGAAACTGACTATAAACAAAAGTGCTGTCAAATACAACACACAAAGAAGTGGGGAGGAATCTTTTCTCCATTTCTTTCTGTCATTTGTAGTAATTGTGGGCAGTTTATTGTGGTAACCAATATTTCAGAATGACTTTTTCCAACTCCGATATATTCATGCTTACTAATGTGCAATTTCAACAGGCAAAGTTCTCTGTCATTTTTACTCTTAAACAGTCCTTATCATAGTGGCCACTTATCACGAGCCACTTCATTGTTTTTCATTTTACTCACTGGAACTGAGACTACACAAGACTGACATGAAGGAAAAAGAGAGGTCACCTACCTGTATCTCTGGTTCTTCGAGTGATCACCTGTGAATTCACACTAATAGGTTTAATCTGTGCCTGTGCAGAGGTCTCTGGAATATTCTAGAGCTTTATGATACGTTTGTCAAGGACCACCTCCCTAGCCCACATGGTCCGCCCATCCTGGTAATTATCTCAGTTCCGAGGAATAGCCGCCGCTGCATCAAGTGATACAGGAATGACGGACAGAGGGGAGGACAGGCAGGAAGTGTGAATTCACAGATGACCACTCGAAGAACCAGAGTTACAGGTAGGTAACATCTCTTTCTTCTTCGTGGTCTCTGTGAATGCACACTGATGGGTGATTAACAAGCTAACTTACCGGAGGAGTGATGTCACAGAAGAACAGAAGAAAGTACAGCCCTGCCAAATGTTGCATCCTTTTTGACTCTCAGATCGAGGCGATAATGGGTGGCAAACGTAGGTGGTGTTGCCGATGTGGCAGCTTTACAAATGTCCAGGAGTGGTACTCCACGAAGAAAGGCCGTAGAGGTAGCCAGAGCTCTGGTAGAATGAGCCTTATTACCAGCAGGTAGAGGCTGTTTGGCAAGTTGGTACTTGAGCTTTATAGTTGAAACAAGCCAACGGGATATCGTTTGAGAAGAAATATGGGAACCTCAGTGAGGGAGGTGTGATGTTACAAAAAGTCATTTTGATTTGTGGAAGGAGGAAGTCCGTGAGATATAGAAAGCAAGTGCATATCTAATGTCCAACGTCTGTAGAGACCATTCTAGATCAGTCATAGGTGATGGGAAAAGGTAGGTAAAACAATAGGTTGTGAGAGGTGAAAGTGTGACACAACCTTTGGAAGAAAGGAGACATCAGGGAAGAGAGTAACCTTTTCCGGGTGAAATTGAAGAAATGGAGGATCAACCCTGAGGGCAACAAGTTCTGAGACTCTATGAGCAGAAGTAACGGTGACCAGGAAGAGTGTCTTAAGGGAAAGGAGGTGCTCTGAGGCGGTAGGAAGTGGCTCAAATGGAACACGGGTAAGCCAGTGAAGAACAACAGGTAGAGACCACTGTGGGGAAGGTGCAGGAGCAGAAGGATGCATACTGGAGACACCCCGAAGGAAGAGTTTTAATGTGGGATGACGAAGAAGCAGAGCAGCATCGGAATCTTGAGGTTGATGAGCTATTACAGCAGATAGGTAAACTCTGAGAGTAGAGAGAGAGTTGTTTATGAAAGAGATGGGAGAGAAACTGAAGGATAGCTTGCAGGGTCGTAGGATTGGTTGGAAGCTGATACTGGAGAGCAAACCTTGTGAAGACAGTCCATTTATAGGAATAGAGCTTAACATTGGCAGGCTTTCAGGCATTAGCTAAGATGGCGTCTATCGAGGGTGAATCCTCCACACCATGAGATGGAGAGTGTGAAGATCAGGGTGGTGAGTCTTGCCTTGATGCTTTGAGAGGAGGTGAGGAATGAGAGGCAGCCGGAGGTAATCCATGGCGATGGAGTGGAGCACAGTGAACCATGGTTGCCTCCGTAAGGGAGGTTGTAGTTGAGGAGGGAGGGTTGTGCAATGCGTGGCACTGTCGGGAGGGAGGTCCGGGATAATTTCGGTACCGTAGGTTGATCCTGGAGAAGCTCAGGATGGGGTCTCTTGTGAGATCTGTTGGACTTCGGTACCGGAGGGCACGGTACGGAGTCATCATCCGGCAAGGAATGGTAGAAGCCATGATACTGTGGTCGGTATCAAGGGGAAGGTGAAAATTCAGAGAAATTGGATTGGTAATAGTATCGGCATCAAGGGTGCCAACAGCCGGTATAGAAGATGAGCTTGGGTTGGTAATACCAATATGCTTGATGTCGAGAGCATTTGAATATAGGATCGTAATACTGCAGAGGGTCAGAGCATGACCCATTTGGAGTGGCGATACCAAGTAGAAGGCTCTCGAGATGTCAGAGACCCAGTTGGAGTCATGGGTCGTACGGGATCGGAATGACACGTCTGTGTTGTGTGATGGGTCTTCCTTAACCTCTTGCGCCAAGGTGATATGTTGGGTACTGGATACAGTGACTTGGAATCGCCCATAGAGATGGAGCAATCTGTAGACATGGGGCTCGATTGTGCCAATCGAGGAAGGATGGTAACCTCAGCAGAACTGAGCACAGAAGATGGAGAATGTGGAAGTAGTGGAGATGGTGGTTGATCAGAAGGAGGAAGAAGGGTCTCTTCTGGCGAGTCAAGGCGGATTGTAGGCTGGTTGTGTAATGGTGCTAGGTCCGGTATCGGCCTCTATCTGAAAGGATGAGAGTCAGTGGAAGACTTCTTCTGTTTCTTCAATTTGGAGTGTTCTGATACAGAGGGAGATTTTGGTACCAGGATGGACTTTGTTGAACTGGGAGGCTTGGGCTTGGATTTCAGTTTAGTCTTGAAAATTGACTTAGCTGTCGGAGAAGTGGTAGTTGCACCCAGAGATTCTTTCAGGGGCTGGGATATTTGGGACGGTTCCATAGTCTGAGCTGGTTGCAAGGAACATTCCCAGAGGAATGTCTGAAAATGCTGTTGCCGGAGTTTAAGGGCTTGTTTAGTGAAGTTCTTGCAGAATTGACAAATAGAAGGCTGGTGAGATTCTCCCAGACAAAAAAGAGATCATGGCCGTCTGTAAGGGGGGTCTTGTTGGAGCACAAGGTACACCTTTTGAACAGGGGAAGAGGGGCCATAAATGGCGGGGAAGGGGAAAGCGGGGACGGAAGGAAAAATTGTTCAAGAAGTCTCTTACAATTTCCCTTGATATATAGAAGTTGGTAGAATCAATCAAAAGTCTTTATAATTTTTTTCAGATATCAAGATGAAGACAAACGGAGCTCAATGAGAGGAGAGACCTCAGCGATGGCAAAAAGCAAGTGAGATACTGTAATTACAGTGGGGTCTTGACTTGAGAACTTAATCCGTATTGGAAGGCGGTTCTCAAGTCAAAATGTTCTCAGGTCAAATCTGCATTTCCCATAGGAATGCATTGAAAACCATTTGATCCGTATGTGCTCTTTTCCATCCATAGAAACTAATGGGAAGCTGCTATTCTGCCTACGACCACTGGAGGGGGATATTTTGTTTCTTTTTTTCTTAGGTCAAGAAAGGTTCAGGGAAGGCAGAGAAAATACAGTCCAGGCAGTACCAGGCAGTTTGAAGACTCCCAATCCACTCTCTAAACGCTGGGAGGAGTGAGGAAGCAGACAGGCACCCTTTTCACTGGCCAACAGTTAACTGAAAGTTCAAATTTTGCACTTTCCCTGCCTCCCACGTGGGTTTTTTTTAGTTCTTAACTCAAATCTAAGTATGTAAGTCAAGTCAATATTTTCCTATGAGAGTGGTTCTTAAGTCAAAATGTTCTTAACTCAAGGCGTTCTTAAGTCAAGACCCCACTGTATCAGGACAGGCGGACCATGTGGGCTAGGGGGGCGGTCCTTGACAAACATATCATAAAGCTCAATATTCCAGAGACCTCTGTGCAGGCGCAGATTAAACCCATTAGTGTGCATTCACAGAGACCATGAAGAAGAACATACGGTTGACTCAGCACACAAATTATTCAGGTCCATATGAGACTCCAGCTTCTAAATCACATTGCCCTTAGCTTTATAAAACCAGTGCACTTTATTATTATAGAGGTCTTAGTAAAAGAAATCTGCTAACAATTCCTCCTTCATCACAATTCCTTAATTAACAAAATATGCCTTTGGAGGCATTTCACAGTACTTGGTTTAGTACTAATGTACTGTTTCTAAAAACTATAAATATAAGCTTGGTCTAAAATGCTTGCCAACTGTAATTAAACAAACTTTTTCTCTGTGTGTTAAGTGTTCTCCTTTTTGCCTAAACTGGAAATTAAAGTACAACACAAAATGTGTTCCCATTTCCAATTTTATGAGATGACCCACTTGATTCTTAAAGCAAGTTCAAGAGTCTAGTAAGAACTTTCTTTTTCTTAAACAACTCTTCCAGAAGTCTGTAGCATAAACTACTACAGCATGTTCGGATCCTCCTTTCCTTTCTATACAAACACATCTCTCTCATTCTCTCTTCTTGTGTATGCAAGGAGAGGTGATATTAAAGAGAGAAGCTATGATCTGGCCACCATCTGCAGTAAAGCCAACAGCTCAATGGGCAAAATACTAACCCTCTATTTTCAAAACTACCACAGCAAATTCAGATGTTACAGATCACATAATATACTATTCACCAAAACTCCCTGAGTTTAGGAGTCATATGACTCAGGAGAACCAATTCCAGACTTCAATCTGAAATACTGTACCAAAATTCGAGAGAGCTCACAGCAGCACACCCTCAAACAGCTCATGCAATGGACAACAAACTCTGCCTCCTTTTTAAAAATACCCAGGGATGGTTGTGTGCTCAAAAGGAAAGCTCTGATTACTAGTTGCTTTGAGGCAACCATTTCATGGTGCTGGTGTGACAGGTTATCATTTTGAAATGTGCCCAAAAGGCAAAGGAGCTGATCTAAGT
The DNA here is from genome assembly GCF_051106095.1 of Pogona vitticeps. Lineage (NCBI taxonomy): Eukaryota > Metazoa > Chordata > Lepidosauria > Squamata > Agamidae > Pogona > Pogona vitticeps. The sequence continues at coordinate 163,423,099 of NC_135786.1, read as the reverse complement.
CTTATGGTGCAACTTAACTCAGGATTACATCAGACACAGTAGACCACCTGTTTCTGATATTGCTTTCCTGTCTTATTCTACTCAGTTCTTGCACTGTCCAATGTCACTGTTCACTGCATGTACCTTCACTATGAAAACAGTGGCAATTGAACTATGAACTCTTGCATATCCTATGTGCTTCTGCTACTTCAGCCACCTCCAACATATCTAGCCGCTGAGATCTAACTCAACAAGTACAGTATTCAGAAGTGTCCTGAAAAAAAGGTGCAAAATATAATCAAATTACTTCATCAAAAACAAATATTTTGACAGCATAAAACAAAAAGTTAAATGTGCTGACCCATATTTTCCCCCAAGCATAGACACAGGTAAATCACAGAGCATTATACAATGCTAAACAAACTAAAAAAAAACCTTCTGTGCCTTTGCCTCTAGTCCACTAAAACAAACTAAGCAGTATAGTTTAAGAAAGGGGACACAGTAGAGGCCTGATAGTACCATACCATGGCCCCAAACCTGTCTGCTCTTTTTACAGGAGTGCTATTTCTCCCTGCTCTCTTATCTGTGGCACCAGCACTGTAGATTTGCTACCTAAGGGTTTTTACTATTTGAGAAACTTACATGCTCATACTATTAAATAAATCTATTGTTGCTTCTGGAGTAGGAAACACATACTGGACATGTGAAACCATTATCAACTGCTTTCAACCCTCCATGGGAACCTTCATTAAGTCTGGAGCCTCACAACGTGTCTCTTACTTAACATAATAAAATAAATGTTTCGTACTGATGCAGTACTAATATAGAAAAAGCAGGTGCAAGAGTTTTAACTGTAGCATAAAAGATGGGTGACATTTTATCCACTTTCATTTTAAAAAAAGCAGACAGCGATTGAAACAAAAAAAAAGTCTGGCAGGAATATGCAAGGTTGGTTTTTTTAAAATCCCAGTATGTTTCTGAGGAATGTGTATATATAAAGATTTTCCCATGAGTGAAGGGTGGGTGCAGAGTTCCTGGAATGAATGTCTACTTCAGACAAATCATATGAACTGCAGAGACTTGGAACTCATTTATGACTAATAAAGAAAACAAGCAGCTGCAAGAGAGAAAAAAATACGGTTGCACACAATTCTGCAGAAATGCTGACAAGATTTACACGTCCTTCAGCTAAAAAAGGGGTCATAGGCAAGGCCAGAAATACACTACAAAAGTAATGACCCTGGAAAGAAAATGCCAGTCAAGATACACAGCAATAGCACTTTCCAAAGGGAGTTCTCAGAAAAAAAAATAAGTTGTTAGCAATGAGATACTAAGAAAGAGCAGGGAAGAGACTAAGATATCACCAAGTGTATCCCCCACTTCGAACAGTTTTACTAAATTTTAAAAAAAGATCTTGTATCAGTAACACAAAGGAAAAAAAGAAAGTAAGGATAGCCATGACTAGGTAACAATTTTTCTTAAATTGCCAAACAGAACTGCAATTCATTTATCATCCCTAAACATGAGAGCAGCTCTGACTCACAAAAGAAAGCTTGGTTCTAGTAGAGGTTCACAGTTTCTGCAAGCCTGGTTTCCTTCATTGCCCAGGTCCCCAACCTATCAGTTAAAACCTGCAGCAATTAATCCAGCTTCTGACATTTAAATGATACCTATGAGTTTGTTCTCTTAGAAGACAGACAGAAGACATTAGGGAAAACAGGGAGCATTAAGACTTTGGTAGGTGCAACATAGGCAATACGGAACTATTTGTTAGGATACTCTTGCAAGCAAAAGCTATTTTAAAAAGCACTAAGCACTTTCCAGTATGCCTGCCTGTTATAAATGTTGGTGAAGTGTCACTTGGTTTGCATTTCTCCCATTCCTACTCTCTTCCAGTTCCTTTTCTCCTAAATAACATTCCACCCAAGCTGAATTCCTGACAAGGGAGTATGCTGTCTGTTAGTATTTAAAACAAGAAAAAAAAGGCCTTTTGTGTGTTTATTTCTTTCATTAAAACACATGATTGAGTTCAACAACATACAAAGTGATGTCTAGTGGAAACGTAACATAATCCACACTTTTCAGTATGGTAATTCTGGAACATAATGAAGATGTATAATTTCTCCCATAACAAAATTGCGCAACAAAAATGGATGCTTTCCTTATTTTAGCACTCCCAAACACCCAGGCGAACACAGAGGTCCGGGTTATCATAGGCCACCCTATTTAATTTTTATGCAAGTCAAAAAACACAATTTACTGCTTGCTGCCACTCTGTTTCAAAAATATCACACGTGATTAAGCTTTTTCATGAGCTTTCAACCCACACAACCCTCTCGTCCTTTTTCATGACAGTACTTCTACCAGCACTGTTCACCATTTTATAAACATTTGCCAAAAATGTATATACAAGTAAGCAAGATACTGTAGTACCTCTTGTAGGCATCCTTCAGTCTCGAGAGACTATGGTATCATGCTCTGTATGGAGGTCTTGAAACAGTGTCTTGTGTGGCTGAGAAGGCCAATTCGAGAGTGACCATCCCTTCCACACTGGAGACTTGTAGTACCAAGTTACCCATATATCACTACTGCCAAACACTCAAGAGTTATGTCACCAGAAATAGTGTACATGTTGGTAGAGTTAGAGCACCACTAATTTTCTCAATTAAAGTCATGCATATGGATAATATAGAAGAAAAAATAAAATATATCACCCACCATATATGTCACTGATTTTTCAACAAGTATAATTAAACCACAGGTAGTATGGTTTGTTTGTTTTCATTCTTAAGCATCAAATATGGTAAGTGCTCAAAAAACCAATTAAACAAAGGCTGTGAGAATGGGGTTCCAGCTTTAATTTGCTAAGAAAGCAGCTTAGACTGAACAGCTAGTCCCAATTTAGAGTAGACCAACTAAATACATTACTGTATTGAGTGGCAAGTCAACATTTTCATAAATCCCAATGGTTCAATATATCTGCTCTATGTGAGGCCAACAACTGGGTTTAGGACACAGAAAACATAACCATTTATATAGATTATTATAATTATTTACATAAAAAATTATAATTATAAAGCTGAAAAGGCTACAATGGATTTACTAATAAATTCAATATACAACATGCTTTATAATGCTTAATATTCATTCTGTTCCACCAATCAAACCTGTAATAGTTCACTTTTGTTAAACTGGAAAGAGAATTCTGGGCAAGTCAGGGTCAGCCCTGTGCTAGACTGAAGGAAGTCAGGAAGGAAGTTGGAGTGCAAAAAGACACACAATATCACTTAAAACACTGGACAACCAAACATGATCATTGCTATTAACCTCAACAAACACTTAACTATTAAATAGCATAATTATTCAAATAAACACAGAACTTGCACAGAACCAAGCAGTCCAGACATATCTCAAGCATGCACTGTTAACCATGACTTTGAACCCAACTCTCAGATGTCCAGTAATCTTTTCTAAACCACACATTTCATTTCTCTGTTTTAAATTTAGAACGATATACTCTATAAAGAGCTACCTTGTCAATTTGTGCAATAATGCAATTACATCCCAATTAGCAAAACATGCATTCCATCACTCTGGCTTTTGACATTTTAAAATTGATGAGTTGGAGTCCACATGCTGTGTGAGAAAAATAAATGGAAAGAAAGAAACCTACTTTTTAAAGCTTTATTTCTTCAATGAGGTACAATAACAAAATAAAATTAATCTGGCTGTTATAATAATCATTAATATCTTTTACATGAAACATAATTTAGAAGAACTAAACAGGAAAATTACATGTACCCTGGAATAAGGGGTGGGTTCCCTCCATAACTCACTCAGACATAGGCTGTTTCCAAATAAGCTTCCATATAAACACAACCCCATGTGTTTGATGCAGCAAGAACAAATGAAGAACAAATGAAAAACAAATATATATTAGTTGCTTCCGATCTATGATGACTTAATAGGGCTTTCAAGGCAAGGGAGATGTCCAATGAAAAGCTTCCCATTGCTACTCCCCAGTGAATTTTCACAGCTGAGCAGAGATCTGGCCTCCTGACCCCTAGTCCACTACCCCAAATAGGTTCTTGCCTTTTATTTGGCTAACCAAAAATCACAAAGTAAAGTGTAATACAAATGCAGAAGTAGGCAATACCTTTATTAGACCACTGAAAAACTTAAGTAGATAGCAAGTTTTCTATGGCAATCCATCTTCCTCTTCTCAAAATTTCACGGCATAGTTGTTGTTAATGCCAGGCAAACAATGTTTTAAGGTGAGCAGAACAGTATGCAAACAGCTTCTTAGGGGCTGGGTAGGTGGATAGAAACTCCTCCCCAAACAGCATCCTGGAATTTATCTCACATGTCTTCAAAGACCCACCAAGCAATTTGCATCACCGTTTCTCACCCCACAACTGATTCTGTTTGGAAACCCAGAGTTCCTAGAGAGCTGGGTTTGAATTTTATTTATTTATTTATTTATTTATTTATTTATTTATTTATTTATTTATTTATTTATTTATTTAGGTTCGACCACCAGGGAAGGTGGTTGTTCAGTCACAATCAGATTACCTTGTGAATTATTTCTTCTGTATGCAGTACTGGCAGACTAGTGTTAAAAGTCCACATTGTTCTCCAGTTGATGTCCTAGGTGGCCATTAAAGAAGCATCTTCCATATAGTTCAGAAAAGATCAGTAAAAGACTGTGTGGTTCACTCCAGAAAAACACAACACAAATGCAAATCAAGTGTTATTCTCAAGAGTTCTTCACAATCATGGATAAGACATAATTATAGAGACATTTGTCCCCTGAATGGGTAACTAAATACTGATTTTTATTTTAGACAGTGTAAATGATATTTTTCTTTGCAACTTTTCCCCAAACTTAAAGTGCAAGAGTTGTGCAAGAATTAAGTGAATGGTTTATAAATAGGAGTACTTTTTAGAACAAGTGTAGAATATATTTATTTTAACATCTGCTACAACTATGATTACTCACTCATTTATATTTAACTATATCGGCTCAACTGTATAACTTAATTGCAGGGCACACCACTCATAATCTATTTGTGACATGTGCCTAATTGCTGAGTAGGTTGTCTACTTGTGATACTGGCCAAGGGACAAAGATACTCAACAAACTCAGCAGGATCCACGGTCAAAAGGCAACCCAGGCCAGCCAGGTGGAGCAAAAACCATGCTAAATCTTTAGATTTCCAAGAAAATCTCAACCTTTAAAAAGAAGTTTATTTTAAAAATACAATCTTAACTACTTTATTATCCCGGAAGAGAGATAAAATTACATCTCAAAATCTTTCAAAACTGCATGTCAACTTTAATTACAACTCTATATTTATTTTAAAAAAATTTTATTTTTCCAGAACAAGAACAAATACAAAAATATAAAAGACTTACTGTACAATCTAAACTACCGTGCACCCCATACCCACAGGACCCCTTGGAACAATACTTTTAATACCAACGTCCCTTCCAAAATTGTATTGATTGTTGTTTAGAGGCTTTCCCCTTTCCTTTCACTAATACAAATTCAACAACTTTAATCACAACTCTAGAGGGTAACATTTAACTAATAAATAAATACATCTAGATCAAATAACATTTGTTACTCACTCCTCTAATGCCAATGTTGAGAATGGTGTGGGGGACGCAACAGCAATCAAGTAACACTCTGGAATATGAGACTAACAGATCAGAGGTACTCAGCTACTTAGAACAGCAAAGGACAAGTACAAATAGCACTGTCACTAATGACACAACTAAATTAAAGCCAAAAGGATGTCTAATTGCTGACATGCACAGAAGTGAAAGGAAAATCCAATGCAGCACAACAAATACAATTGAAAAATGGAATGTGAGAAGTATAAATCAAGGTAAACTGGTGTGCATATGAGGGGGACAGGTGTGTATCCCTAGTGAACTACGTATCTAGCCCCAGGTCACAGGTAGCAAACAGCCAGGAAGAGGGTGAGTTGCTGCAGGATCAGGCCAGCTGGAGGGAGACCTTGTAGCTGCAGGAGAGACAGAATCTTGATGAGAGAGCTGGAGGAGGCAAGGTCAAGGGGACTCAAAAAGCAGTACTGGAAAGGCAAGGGGCCACACTGCCTATTTTGGAAAAAGAGGACATATGGGAGGATACCAGAAGCTATCTACCCTCCCAAAGTTTCTGGGCTTGCAACAGGAGCCAGACACTGGAAACTCTAGCCATGCTATGTTAGCCTTGACAACAACGCGCCTCTGGAAAGGCAAATGACAGAAAGGACCAGAACAGACAAGTTGCAGAGACTGAGCTCTAGTGCTCATCCACAGAAGTCTTCTCTAAAAGGGTGCATCCTAGAACAAGACTTCTCTCCCTTCCTGCCTTCCAGAACCAGTGAAACTAATTGGGCCCCCAAGCTGACAAGTAGTTTAAAAATGGTAACTGACCCTATGGGAAAGTGGGAGAAAATGCAGAGGGAACTGCTGTTGCAACTCTAACAAAAACGGATATGAGTCAAGAAGCTGAGCCCATGGAGTTATTAACAGAAAACCCAGGCTCCACCAGCAAGGACGGGTCGAACAACTGGAAACCGTAAAGCAAAACAAGAACATAAAATGAACTAAAGTGGCTTGGAATGGGGTATTCTACTCTAGAAATGACAAACTCAGAAGAAATGGAGTGGCTCTAATATTGAGACGAGATGTAGCACAGGTAATTGCGAGGTCTGACCAAATGCTATCAATCAGGCTTCTGGGGAAATGAATCAACATAACCATCATTCAAGTCTTTGCTCCAAGGACTAATGCTAAAGAAGATGAAACTGAAAGTTTTTTATGCAAGAATCCAGGAGGAAATTGATAATTCACAATAAACAAACAAATAAATAAAACACCCCATGCTTATAATCATAGATGACTGGAACACAGAAGTAGAAAACAAAGCAGAATAAAATGCTAGTGGTAAATTGGGTCTAAGGGTCAAAAACAAAGCAGTTACGTGAAGTCAACAATCTGCTTATAGCCAATACATGCTTCAAGCAACCCACCAGACAACTGCACACATGGACAACAGACAGGCAATATAAAAAATCTAATGGACTACATAATTGGAAGCAGGAGATGGAGCAGTTGTATTGTCTCTGCCAAACCAGACCAGGAGCAGATGGTAGTACTGATCGAGAACTGTTAATATCAAACATTGGAGTAAAGCTGAAGAACACTAAAAAAAATCTAGTGCCATAATATAATTTAAGAAACATTCCTGATGAATTTAACATACACATAAAAAAACAGGTTTGCATTGCTAAACTCAACTGACCAAGAAGAACTGTGTATTGAACCCAGAGATATTATTAGGAAAGAATACGAACAGACTATTTCTGTAGTAAAATAAAAAAAAGAAGAACTTAGATGATGGAAGAAACTTAAAATTGTTAAGGACAGATGAGGTGGAAAAGTACAAAGTGACAGAAGTAAGGTCAGAATCCCAAATGCAGCTTTTTGGCGACTGTCACATGGAGATAAAGAGAAGTTTTACAACAACCATGCAATAACTCTGTTGGTCCTCCTCGACATCTCGGCAGCCTTCGATACCGTTCACCACGGTATCCTCCTGGGGAGGCTCTCTGAGTTGGGAATTGGTGGCTTGGCGCTTGCCTGGCTCCGTTCTTTCTTGGAGGACCATCCCCAGAGAGTACAGCTTGGGGAGAGTGTTTCGACCCCATGGAGTCTCAATTGTGGGGTTCTGCAGGGTTCAATTATCTCCCCAATGCTGTTTAACATCTATATGAGGCCGCTGGGTGGGGTCATCAGGGGGTGTGGGGCATCGTGTCATCAATATGCTGATTACACCGAGCTCTACATCTCCTTTTCACCAACTGCAGGTGATGCCGTCCTGTCCCTTCAGCGCTGCCTGGGGGCTGTACTGCAATGGATGCAGGAAAACGGGCTGAGGCTGAACCCGGACAAGACGGAGGTTCTAAGGGCGGGAGCCCCCACTGTTGGCAGTCTGGGTGACTCTTTCCCGTTCAGGGGAGTGACCCTGGCCGCAAATAATGGGGTTCGCAGTCTGGGGATACATCTGGAGCCGGCGCTCACGACGGAAACGCAAGTGGCGTCAGTGGTCCACACCGCCTTCTTCCACCTTTGGCAGATAGCCCGGCTGTGACCTTATCTCGATGTGGGAGCGCTCACTACCTTGGTGCATGCCCTCGTAATCTCAAGATTAGATCACTGTAACGCACTCTACGTGGGGCTGCCTTTGAGGCTAACGCGGAAACTCCAAGTGGTGCAGAATGCGGTGGCCAGACTCCTTAGTGGAGTGAGAAAATACCAACATATTTCTCCTATTCTGGCCACGCTGCACTGGCTGCCAATACAGTTCCGCATTGACTTCAAAGTATTAATGCTGACTTATAAAGCCCTAAACGGTTTAGGACCTCGATATTTGGTGGAACGCCTACTCCCACCAAGGTCTACCCGTATCACCCGCGCAACTCAGGAGGTGAGGCTGAGGAGCCTGACACTGAGAGAGGCCCGTAAGGAAAGAACTAGAAACCGGGCCTTCTCGGCGTGGCTCCTCGCCTCTGGAACAATCTCCCTCCGGTGATTCGTGCAGCCCTTCGCTGGGTATCTTCAAAAACCAACTAAAAACATGGATGTTCATGCAGGCCTTCCCTCCAGTTAACCCCTGATTACTTTTTCTTTCTTTTTTTTCTTTCTCTCTTGCCATAACGAATAATTTATTAATTTGTTAGCTCATGTTATAATTTTTGTGTATATTTGTATGTTTTTATCTATGTATTTGGAAGCCGCCTAGAGTGGTCGTAAGACCAGATGGGCGGGGTATAAATAAAATAAAATAAAATAAAATAAATAAATAGAACACAACAAAATAGAAGAACCAAGAGTTCTCTTCTGCAAGATCCAAAAAATCAAAGGGAAATTTAAACCTAGATTAGGAATGCTGGGAGATCAACAGAGAAATTAAAGAGAAACTGCAAGCAGTATACTGAAGACCTGCACAGAACATATAAAAGGATGACAGATTCCTTTGAAGAGGAATCCTATGATGAAGAACCTGCAGTTCTAGAAAGTGAAGTCAAAGCTGCTCTAAAAGCACTAGGAGGAAATAAATCACAAGAAGCAGATGAGATACCAATAAGACTATTTCAAGCAACGGAAACTGAATCTGTCAAAATTCTAACAAGAACTGGCAAACAAATAAAGAAAATGAAATAACAACCCACAGATTGCAAACATTTGATATACATTCCAGTTTCTAAGAAAGGAGATGCCAAGGAGTGCAGTAACTATAAGACCATTGCTTTAACTTCACATGCAAGCAAAGTGATGTTCAAGGTGTTGCAATAAAGGCTTTTACCTTATATGGAACAAGAAATGCCTGATGTTCAAATTGGATTCTGAAAAGGAAGAGGCAAATATCTGCAGACCACTGGAGTGCATCAATCAATTTCAGAAAAAGATTAGTCTGTGCTTTATAGACTACAGAAAAGCCTTTCAGTGTGTGGGTCATGAGATTGGTTGTTCTGAAAGAAATGGGTGTGCCTCAGCACTTGATTGTCCTGATGCATAACCTGTATTGTGGACAAGAAGGTACCATTAGGAAAGAATATGGAGAGACAATATATCTGTGAAGATTTTCAGTCATCCAGATGTGGTTATCTGGAAGTTTAGTCATGGCAATTGGACTTCTTTCCTGTTAGGTTGAAATGTTTTGCTACTACACCAAGTAGCTTCTTCAGACTGAGGAGAGTTGGTAGGAGATCCCAGACATATCCTCCACTTCCAGTTGTGCCTTTGGTTTCACTTCCACCTAGTCTGAATACTGTAGGCTCATTCGAAGGACAAAGGACTGGGGTGTGAGGGATAATCCCACTTCTGCAGTCCTTCTCCATTCATTGTCATGGGTCGTTAACACTTGTTAACAGTGGTGTTTCTAGTGTTTGTGGTCATAATATTTCTAGGGATGGATTTATAATGCTGCCCTTTTTTTATACCTTGGTTCAACCATCAATCCCATTGGAGATTGCAGCCAAGAAATCAAAAGACTAAAACTTGGATGGGCAGCAGTGAAGGAATCAGAAAAAAATCATAAAGTGTACGGATGTGTCACTAAATACCAAGAACATTCACACTATTGTATTCCCGATTATTATGCACCGGAATGAAAGAAACCTGGATAGTGAATAAAGCTAACAGGGGGGAAATGGTTTGTCTGAAATATGGTGCTGGAAGAGTGTTTTGTGGATACCCTGGATCGCCAGCAATGCAAACAAGGGGGTCCCAGAGCAGATCAAGCCTGAAATACATCCAGAAGCAAAAATGACAAAATTGAGGTTGTCATACTTCAGGCACCTCATTAGAAGGCAAGGTCCACTAAAAAAAAGATAACAGTGCTGGAAAAAAGCTGAAAGCAGCAGGAGAAGACCAAATATGAGAGGGACTCACTCAGTAAGGGAAGCCACAGCCTTGAGATTAGAAGAGCTGAACAGGTCTATTGAGGACACAACATTTTGGGGATAGCTCATTCATAGAGTTGCCATAAGTTGGAGACAACTTGATGGCATGTAACAAGAACAAGCAAATCAAATGTTAAAGGCGTTTATGGTCACTGAGCACAACAGAACCGGTGAAAATATTCAGGGTAAACTTTGGATCTGACAAATAATACAATGTGAGATGAGCACAGGATACACAGAATAGGCTTTGTTCTTTTTCCTTCTTAACCACTTCTGATTAAGAAAAAGGCAAAGTCCTATCAAGTAAAAGCAGCAGATAAAGACATCCATATTTTCTGTGACAGGAATTCCCTGCAAACAGATGTCAGCATTTCAGAAACTACTTGGCAAAATTATTCTAAAAATGCTAAACTTGGACACTATTCAAGCTTGCAGAGACCCTGAGAACCACTGTTCATTTCTCACGTAGAAATGAGCTTGACTGGGCACAATGGCACTGGGGGAGGAAAGAAGCAGCGATACTCAAGAAAACGGTGCTAATGGAGCAACTCATCTTTTATAAATATAATACAATATGCTGTATAACCAAGTTACCCTGCCAAGCAGAGCACTATCAGGTATTCCTGAAACATGTTATTAAAATATGTGAAAATGGAAGCATTATCAGCTCCACCCCTTTCTGCTGTTGCTTCACTCACACAAAAGGAATTTGTTTAGAGTGTAGAGTCATCTGTCCACAGTGAAACATGGGTTCCTGGCCACACGAACAGCTTCCATGGATAGAAGAGGCTTTCTCCTTTAGAAAAACTGCTTTAATACAAATTCTTTAAAAAGCAGACTGTGTGGGGCTAGTATACACTGCCTTTTGCAACAGTGTCTCAACAGGGCTTCAAATAGGACCAGAATATCAATACAGTACTGATTCAAATCTGCCATTATACAGTAATTAGTATTGTGTTTCTTAAAATAGAAGTGCTGTGTTTACATTTTACTTTTATTATGTTTTGGAAACATAATTATTGTTGAACAGAGCTGAGAAAGATTATTTTTAAGACTACAGTTCCCAAAATCCCCAGTTAGCTAGATTTAATTACAGAACTAGGTTTAAGAGATAGATTACTGGTTAAAAGTCATTATTCACTGTCATCAACTGCTGTCTTTCAGTAGGTTCAGCAGTCTCATCGCGAGACTAAAACAATACAACCCCTTATACAGTGGTGCTTCAACTTACAAACTTAATTGGTTCCGGAACTCTGGTTGTAACTTGAAATGGTCGTTAAGTCGAAGTACCATTTCCCATAGGAATGTATTGAAATGCAATTAATCCATTCCGGCTGAAAAGAAAACACTGAAAATCCCACCAAAAACACTGCAAGACCCATCAGAAACACGATTAATCCGTTCCAGCTGAAGGGGGGAAAAAAGAGAAAAGCAAACAAACCACGCAAGACCCTTCGGAAATGCAAAAAAAAGCAAAGCAGAAAGCAAACAAGCCCTGCAAGACCCATCAGAAAAGTGGAAAAAAACACCAAAAAAAAAACCCTGCAAGACCCATCGGAAATGGGGAAAAAAACCACCAAAAAACAAACCCTGTAAGACCCATCACAGCATAGAAACATAATCCCACCACCCAGCCCAAAACCACGCTGCAAAAACACCCAGAACAGTTTTTTAAAAGTAGAAAGCAGCACTTTACCAGGCAGTCCGAAGCCTCATCCAATCGCACACTCTCTAACTACTGGGGTGAAAGATCTACAAAGAATCAGCCTCACCACCACCAATGGTCCGCAACTTGAATTCCCTGCCTTTTTCCATGCCTTTTTCTGGTTGTAACTTGAAGCTCCGGTCGCAAGTAGAAGCAAACTTTTGTGGCCGGAGCTGGTTGTAACTCAAAATGGTTGTATGTCGGGATGTTTGTAAGTCGAGGCACCATTGTAGTATGATATCTGTAGATCTGCAGAGAAGCTTCCAAAATCAGATTAAATAGAGTCAGCTCAACAATCTCATCACTATTAAGTAACTAATCAGAATATAAAGAGGGAATTATCAAATGGGAATTGTCAAGTAATTATTTTTCTGAGGTAGAATGACATTCAACTGCTGAAAGAAGGGGTCACTATAGTCATGTGTCAAAAACCTTCTTATCTGTAAATAAAACAGAACATATACCATTTCCCCCAAAATAAGACCTAACCTGAAAATAAGCCCTAGTATGGTTTTTTCAGGATGCTCGTAATATAAGCCCTACCCTCAAAATAAGCCCAGTTAAGTGAAACCCTGCCTTCCACCATTGAGCAGCAACCAGAAGATGACATGACTGTATTTGAATAAATGTAGATTGCTGTACATGAACCCCCCCCCAAAAAAAAAACATCCCCTGAAAATAAGCCCTAATGCGTTTTTTGGAGCAAAAATTTATACAAGACCCTGTCTTATTTTCAGCAAAATATGGTAAATGAAACTATAAGATTTTAGAAAGGTTCCATCTAAGACACGCAACTGTGCCTCCCTCCCCCATGCAGCCCCTTTGATTCTAGTTGTGATGGAAACCCATGCACACAGGAGCAGAGTCGTGCATGTGCACACTTGCAGGGGAGAAGTTGCGAGAGAGACCCCCACCCACTGGAGCTGAAAATTAGAGGGTACACTGGATTTTAACCATTCATACCATGTTAATAATAATTAAAGTACTTTGGTATATTGTCATAACACAAAGCTTTTCTTAGGGTTACCCCGCCCAAAGCACACTACCCAATATTGTTTCTGAAGTAGCCCTGCACAACTCTTAAGTACAACACAGAGCTAAAGTATAGAGAAAATAAGTGACTGGAGATGATAGCAGAATATGTCTCACTGTCCCCACATCTTGCTTAAAATGGAGAAATGGGAGGGGAGATGGCACCTTGATTCAGTTGTATCTGTAGTTGGCCCTGAGCTGGGGAGCCATCATAATTCCAGGCAAGTTTTTCTTGAAAAGGGAAGGCTCATCTCTAGAAAAGCCCTGGTTACCAATGACATTATGTTACATAATCTTGCCCATGGATGGCCAAATATCACAGAACTATCAAATCATACAGTTGAACAAGTTTCCAAGACTCATTTAGTCTAGTCACAAATGAAGCAGTAAATCACACTTAAAGCAACCCTGAAACATGTCCATCCAACTTCTATTTAGAAATCTCCAACGATGAAGAGTCCACCATTTTAGAGTTAGTCCATTCCATTGCTAAAAATATTTTATTACCAGAAAGGTCTTCCTAATCATAAACTAATGTTTGAAGGTAACTATAAGGCCAACCCCCTGGTCAATGCAGGAATCCAAGTCAAAGTATATCCGACATAAAGTTGACTAATTTTCTCTTGAATTCCTCCAGTGTTGGAGCACTCACCACCTCCCAAGGTAATTGATTCCACTGCCTTATTGCTCTAACTCTAACAGGATGTCTTTCCTGTTATTCAGCTGAAATCTGCCTTCATGTAACTTAAGCACATGTCTTGTACTCTGGGATGATCAAGAACAGATCCTGCTCCTCTTCTATATGACCATCTTTCAAGTATCTAAAGAGCGCTATCATATCATTCCTCTTTTTCTTTTTCTTTTTAAGGCTAAACATGTCCAGTTCTTTCAGTCTTTCCTCTTAGGGCTTAGCTTCCAGTCCTCTGATCCTCCTTGTTGTCCTTCTATGAATTTGTTCCAGTTTATCAGCATCCCTTTTAAAGTGTGGTGTCCAAACCTCGACACATTACTCAATGTGGAGAACAGTTCTACTCTTCGCACAGCAGACCTACCACTCCCAGGTCTTCTAGCTGCTACATGCACAACTGGGGAGGGGGTGTCATTTTCCATTATTAACCTTTCTAAAGAGCATGATATTACATATTCTGAGCTTAGTTCTCCTGACTTTCTTCCAACCAATTCTGGCTAATCATCCATATTCTTCTCGGTGATATGCCCCTCCTGCCATGTCCTACTGCCATGCCTTTTTAAAATCTCATCTCATCTGAAAACAACTTACACACCCACCCAAATTTCTTTTTATGTCTTTCAACCCATTATTTACAAGGAGTCCTACTTAAACAAACACAGGTCATGGCCCAAGAAGCTAAACCTCTACTTAACTACACCATCTGCAGAACCTGTTGTTCATTTCCAACACTCCTACTGTTTTTCTAAGGGGCAAGACACAACCCACTATTGCTCCTTCAGGAAAGTCTGCTCAACTACACCCAGAAACACTTCATTATCCCAATGAGCCACACTGTGGATAGGCAACCCTCATGCTACTGTACTTTCTCATCTAGCAGCGTAAGCAGCTTGCACTTGCTGCAGCTGTAGGTTTCTATATCTTCAGCAGGAAGACAGGATACCACAGGTGTTGCATGTCACTGCTAAAGCTCATTCAGTGTCCATCTATTATCTTATGCAAGTGCTGAAACAACATTCTTAGCTTTCCCTTCAAACTCCCAGACAATGTGTCTTGTTTACTCACTTTGTTCACAAGCCCATGCTCCCAAGCTCAGAAGGACTCTGCACACAGTTACACATCTGACAGCTGCTAGCTCCTCCCCCAATCAAATCAGTGACTCATTTCCTCTCAGCTATGTAGCCATTCCCCTAGCAGCCTATGCTTGGAGCACAGCACACACATGCAATGAAATATCCACAAGTGTACAGACACAACTTCCAAACAGCCCAAACAAACTATCAGCTCAGGTCAACAGACACAACCTCTGTCTCTTCTGCCAATTAAGTGGCAATCATCTGTAGGACACTGCGAAGAGAGTCGCTTTACCTATGCCAGGCTTATGGGGGAAAATTAGATTCCTCACAACTGGTAAATTCCACAATGAAAAGCACACCTACCCAACATAAAGTTCTACCTCTTAGCACTGGAGGAACAACTGTACAGAGGAAAAAGCAGGGTATTCAGAGCTAGTAGTCACAGATAGCATCGATCATAAGAGGCTGAAAATGTTTTTGAAAAAAACCCCAATATAGATTATACATATGTGAACGAGATAGAATTTCAACTCATTTCTAAGTAAATTAATTTCACTCTACAAGAGGTCAATACACAAACCAAAACATGAGTTAAGAATTTTTGACTCATAAAATAAAAATAGATTTCAAAAATGTCAGAAGCTACTGAATCCCAGGAAGTACAATATTATAACACCAGCTAATGTTGTCAGTTCTTTGCTGTCAAGTAGATTAAATGTACTCTCATACTTCAGTACTAAAGATGTTATATATCCATATCTATATTTACATCTAAGAAGCAACTATAGTCCATGAAAGTTTATGCCAAAGAAAACTTTTTTGTCTCCAAGGAGTCACAACACATCTGGCCTTGGTTTATTTGTTTGTGTGTGTCTGTGTGCATATATATCTTGTCTAACACTACTACCTATGAAAGTGTATTGAAAATCTTTGTGCCTATTATTTATTATCTCTTACTTATACAAACAGGAACTTGTTCACATTGTATATTACAATGCATACTATGGAACTATTATCTTCACAGTCACTGCACTTATTCTGGCAAACATAATATGTTTATATTTTGGAAAACAAAAATGAACACAAAAATATTTCTATTTACCTTCATAATTACAGCGGAATAATAATGGAATTGGCACTTTCAATTTACTAAAATTTTCTCAACTTTGTTGACACTCTTATCTTTAAGTCGTCATATATGCAAAAGCATTAGAAAATACAGCTGCCCAAACAAACAAACACAGATCACAAATAGACAGCAGGGGGCACTAATCTCCCCAGTTACAGACATGTCTGGAACATATATTTATAGATTACCCTACAACCATCAACACACATAACATTTTCACAAAAATAAGTCCAAACATATATCATAATATACATATCAAAACAAAACTTCATCAAAGAAGGCAAAATATTCTTACAAAATTTCAAGTTTGTCTTGATCAGCACTGAAAAAGTTGTCTTTGACAATTATCTTTACTGAGCATATGTATATAAACTCCCAATTTTATATGCAATCAAAGCTGGTGAACATGCTTGGAGACTGTATTTTCAACCATGCACCATGCTTTTCACCTTGTCAAGTAAGGGAGCCAATGATACAAAGGGCAGAATTGATAAAGACTACCAAGAACTACAATATTCTTGTCAAGTCCATTTGCAAGAAAGAATAGACAGCCCACAGGAGAAGACTTTTGAAGTTGCACAACTGAGAGAGGGAGTCTTCAAGGTCCCAAAATAACCACCACTGGTCCAGCAGCCACAGTGAAATAACTGGCAGCAATTTTTTGACATTTAAGATTCCCCCACCAGTCCTATGAGCCCCAACAGATTCCCCAAAATCAAAGGGATCCAAAGGGTGACTAGGAGTCTTGAAGAGGGGAGGATAGAAAAAAAAAATTATTACCAATATTTGGCCACAGCTAAATATGTCATCAGACTTACATTTTGTAACTTTACATAACAGGATCTTAGCCTCTGCTTCTTAAGAAAGTTGCTCTGGGCCACCTTTATTCTGGCTTTTATTTCAGGACTATGATCCCACTGTCCAGTCAACCACGTTCTAAGCTACAGTATTTATATTTTAACTGTACATTTCCAAATGTAGAAGATTGTGAATCACTGAGTTTTTAATAAGAACAATTTGATAATTCTACAAATATATTTTGCAGACACAAACTATGGAGTGATGAACACTATAAGATCCTAGTTGAGACTAGTGTGGTGATGGGGAGGTTGAACTTGTATAAAATCCTATGGTGGTCTGTTGCCATGTGAACTGATGGCACTGTAACTTCAATGAGGACACCATAAGCCTCTGCACAGATACAGTGGGGTCTCTACTTAAGAACGTCTCTACTTAAGAACAATCCAACTTAAGAACAGCTGCATTTGCTAAATTTTGCTTCTACTTGAGAACAGAAATCCAAGATAAGAACAGGAAAAAAAACCTTTCCTGTTCTTTTTTTAACCTTAGGTCATCTTAGGTTAAAAAAAAATTCTCCCCCTAGTGGTAGAGTACGTATTAACCAGCTTTGCATTAGTTCCTATGGGAACTAATGCTTCAATGTACGAACACACCTCTACATAACAAAAAAAAACAGCCAGAACGGATTAATTGGTTTTCAGTCCATTCCTATGGGAAATTTTGCTTCAACTTAAGAACGTTTCAACTTAAGAACACTATTCCAAAATGGATTAAGTTCTTAAGTAGAGGTTCCACTGTAGTTTCTATGGACGGAAAAGAGCAGATACAGATTAAATGGTTTTCAATGCATTCCTATGGGAAATGCAGATTCAACATAAGAACTTTTCAACTTGAGAACCACCTTCCAATATGGATTAAGTTCTTAAGTAGAGACCCCACTGTACAGCATAACAAGGCCTGTGTGTAAAAACCAGCGCCTTCATACACCCCCTGAGTACAACATGTCTACTCATTATAAAGCACATCACATATATATAATATGCTGGTGGTTCCAAATAAACTTTATAACAGCACAGCTTATTCCATTTGCTCTGTCAGTCATTATGTAACTTTCCTACCAAAAGTAACAAAAATAGAAATGTTTGGGCTGGCCATTAATCATTCAGAAAAAGTATTATTTCTAAGTAACTTTATTTAAACATGCCTCCTCCCATTTAAGCTAGAAACTGCAATGCAAGTTGCATGCCTTAACAGACAACTCGTTCTTGAAAGTATTTTTCTTTAAAGTGTGACATATCCCTCACTACCTCTATCAAACATAAATTGTACACTGTGTGTATAAGACATAATGGTCAGTATCCTATAGGACAGAGTTCGTCAACCCCTGGTCCGCAGCCAGTTCGTGGCCTGAGCCGGACCAGGCTGCAGAGACAGACCCCCCCCCACGCACTCCACTCCTCACAGGGGATGGGGAGGGAAGTCTCTAATTTCTGAAAATTTTCACCACCATTAAAATCATCCCACCGGTGGTGATTTTCAAAAATTAAAGACTGCAGTGCCTAACAGCTACCCCCCAACAAAAGGAATTCCAAGGAATCCTTGGGACCTTTGGCATGAAACTGAAACTTTTAATGCCTGAAAAATTGCAGTCTATGCAGCACAACAGGAATCCAGTCTATATACAGAAATGGTTGATATTCACTACTTGTGTATTGTCAAGATGTTGTTTTCTTTGGTAAAACTCTGACATCAGCACAACCAAATTTCAAATCAAATGCTAAAACCTGACTAACCATGGTGGATTAGCTGATAGATGTTTTGCATTACATAATTACTCTACCTTAAAGCCAGGATCCTCATGTAACTGATACTTTGAACGTTCATTGCCAGTGTTAATAAAGCAATTGTCATTTGCTATATCCCATTTATTTTGACTCCCACCCCCACAATCACAAATGCTATTTATATAAACTTGTGGCCTTCCTATCATGCCTTGTGGGCTCTAAGAAACTGACTGTGATATGCACACTGAATGTACTGGTTTTAAAAGTACCACAAAACTTTTTTGTTTTGTTTTGTTTTTTGGCTGAAAGTACTATACTTACACAACTATTCAGACCCATCCCCTCCGTAAAAAAGATATAGACAGGGTTTCTGCTATTTATGCTTTATTGTTACATAGGTCAAACACTGCCATTTGTTCCACTCACTGCCCATTCATGATTTCATATTTGAGACTGATCAGGTTTCCAGTCCAGTTCTGTAAGCTGTCACCATCACAGAGAGTGTGTTTCTTCAACTAACTCTCCAAGACATAAACTAATGAACTATTTAAACTGAGAACCTATTTACATCAGAAAAAAATCTTACTGGATTAAAATTAAGGCCGGGGGGGAGGGAATCTTATTTCCCCCTTCCCAGAACACTGAGATTACCTATAGGGCAGATAGCAGCAGCAACAATAAAATCTTAGGTTTTGAAAAGAAATAATTAGGAGCTTTGGGTGGGGGTGGAAATTTGAGGTACACCAGACTTCAAGGACTGAGAATGAAACTCATTTTATATATAAAAATACAATTTCTGTCTTTAGTGGGACACAGGTCCACTTCAAAATAAGTTTCCTTATAAAATAAAATAAATGAAAAAGAAGGGTTTAAATCTCACCTTATTCACACAGCACCTTTAAATGGGGAAGATAAAAATTGCAGTAGTGGTTGTCTTAAAGACGTCAAGAAGAAACTCAGTCCTTAAGACTGCCTGTTTAGGTTTTCTGACTGTTGATCCAAAAACTGAAGAGAAAGGAAAAGCAAACACGAATCTGTGAATGTACTATTCAGAAAGTGCTAGAACCGCACAAAAACATGAAGAGAGCACATCTGTAGCTCATGAAATGTCATTATAAATCTATTAATCTGCAATGCTGTATGCACTGATTGGGAATAAGACTTACTTCTCAGTAGACATACACAAGGCTGCACTGTTAGTCTTTTAGATCCCACAGAGATCTGTGCTATGCCTCCAACAACTGACTAACAAGATAACATTTGGCAAACCAAACTGACATTTTATTTTATTATTGTAAGTGTCTGGACATATTTCATTTCAAAAGTAATCCAGAAAGTATTTTTAGAATACATTTCCCCCATGAGAGGTAAGTAAATTAATTCTAAAAGTAAATTCACATCCAAAATCAGTTAACAAATACATATAGTTTTTACAGATTGTTTTAAAAACAGCTGGGAAGCCAGATAGCACTGGAAACTCTGAAGCTAAACAAAAGTTTTTAAAAGTATGATAAGCAGAACAATATATTCACGATTTCCTCAGTTTGACATGAAACTCTTGTTTTCAGGATAATGGAAGGGAATAAGTGGCTTACAAATCTGATCAGCCATAGACAGTATAGCCAACAAGTGAGGGACTATGGGAATTCCAGAACGAAAATATATGGAGAGACATGTGTTTCCCAAACCTACAGAAAATGGAGAAGTCAATTTTTCACACATTTCATCACTTCACTTTATTGAAATTACAATATAAATTGCCTGCTCTCTCAGAGACCATGAAATCTAGAAGATACAGCATGGTATAAAATCAATATGATCTGCAAGTCAGAAATCAACATGATGGCAGCTGTATCCACATATTCTCCACTGTAAAATACATTATCTCTCTTAGTACAAGTACTCAGGGAGCTATATAAGAGTATTTAAATGTTTTCACACTAGTGATCTATTGGAGGAAAGGATGGATTGTACCTCTCCAAAACATCCCACTTAACAAACTGTGCTATAACTGAGAATAAACATTTTCATTGGGAAACACAATCACATAAACCAAAATGATGTCATGAGTTATGCTGGCATGGCACAACAGCAGCCAAAACTGCCACTGGTCACATGGAATTACCGCACAAACCTGTTAAGACTATTCATAATTGGGGAAACAGGCGCAGCAGATGGAACAGCAGGACCGATTCACTTCCATATTCTCTCAAAAGCATTTTGCCCCTCCCCCAAATCAACTACATTGATATGCATCTGTTTGTTTCATTACTATTATCTACCACTTATGATGGGACTGAGAATGGCAATCAGAAAGGACTTGCACAAAACTCTGATTTTCAGAATAGTGGGAGGGACTAGGATAGCAGTATTGTGTGTCATTAAAAAAAGGAACACAGGAGGAGCCTTCTTGCTACAAATGTTAGAAAATAAATTTCCAAAAGTAGCATACCCTTCACATATCCTACTCTGAAACAATTGCATATATGTCAGCATTTTAAATCATGATTTACCTTATCTGAAAATGTAACGTAAATAACCAACAATACAGCAATTTAAAAAAAAACAAAGCTTCATAAACAAAAAATGGATTTATTTCTCTGCTGGGATGCACCATTTGCCAGACTTTTAACTGAAATCTTTTAGCTTGAACAACAATACAAAGAAAAATGTGTTTTGCCAAGATAGCCCAAGGATCAGCTGAAGAGCTTTAACTTATCTTTTCAGGTACCTACAGTCTACCATGTTATTCACAACATAGTAAACTAAAAAAGATAAACAAGCATATTACACTATCCCTTTTTTGTCACACTTTTTAAAAACATACAGTGATGTATCTCCTAATAATACAACTTTAAAAGAAAGAAAAGTTCCCACCTTGGAAATAATGCATTTATTGAGTGTAAAATATAAATACATATAAACACATACATCTCCAATTTTTACACCTTAGCATAACTTTAAAGTAACTAGACAACTAGTCAACTGTGCTCAAAATTGTTCACTTTCTCCATAAAATCCTATTGGAAAAGGCCCAGTGGATTTCTATATCACTGGGGAATTTTTTAAAAAAAAAATCATGGGAAAATATAATTTCTTTTATTCATTTGGGTTTTAGATATTCCCATTATAAAAATCACAGAGCTTTCCTATACATTCCAATGGACAATTCTGTCTATAGAATGCTGTAGGTTAAATCTGTTTTCAACCAGCTCAGTTCTTATTGTAGACAAAATGTGAAATCTGAATGAAAATGTTCCATATCTTATCCCTTTTTAAATTTTTTAAAAATGCCACAAATGTGCTTGTGCAAGCAATCCTCACATTTTTTTAAAGCATGCCTTAACATTAAGATAATGGTAGCCTCAAACTTTGCCTTAAGTAAATGAAAAGGTTTTGGAATTTTTTTTTTGGGGGGGGGGAGGTTTGGTTTCAGAATATCTGCTTCAGGGAAATATGAATTACTTTGCAGCTACGATATGACTATCATAGTTTGATAATCAAGTTTGCTTACACTTTTTCTCTCTTTAACATGTCTCGAATAAAAGAAACCTATAGCAGAATCTGTCTAATTAGAAGTAAATACCACTGAGGGTGGTAAGACTTACCCCCAAGCAATTGGCTATGGAATTACAGACAGAATTAAATGTCTTATTTGAAATAAATGCATGCTTTGCACCAAAATAATTAATTCTTCAACATTTTATAGGATCAGTAAACAGCTCAAGTATTTTCTCCAAGCACAGAACTTATTTCAGACTCTTACCAAATCATGCCTGAAACCAGTAAACATTTTAGACAAGATTCATTATTATGGCAGCAAAGGGACAGAAAAGTAAGGCCTGTTCTTCCTCTCAAAGACACCAACGCAAATGAGCAATGCCTCTGACTGTCAGGGAGCAAAGAAGCAGATAATATGGTTTATTGCACTGGATGCTTTATTCTACTGTAAAATGCCAAAATAATAACCTACATGGTTTGGGGAGATACACACACACACATACACAACTGATCCTTCTGACACCTCAAACACACATTTAAAGTACTGTATTCCTCTAAACACATGTAGTCTCACAACATAAACATATCAACATACAATAACACATACAAAGACCATGATACATGACAAGGACTCACCGTCTAGATCTATATGATAAAATTCTATACAGCTCTTTCTCTTCCCCCACCAGATTCCTATCTGTCTTCTGCTTTCATACTAGTGGCTTGAACACACTGGCCCAAAACCAAAGTTGGAGAACATGGTACAAGTTGAAACCTAACCAGTCTTCCACAAAACTACCGGCTCACTCCATGAAAGAGCCGTGCCTTCTCAGTGTAAAAAAAAAACAAAAACTGCTCCTAAAACCCAGTAGAGATGGGAAGCTCAGGCTTACCAGAGAGGTAATACATGATACTGTATTATCTCTGACCCTTACATACTTTACAGTGCATAATCTAAAATACTAAAAAAAAAAAATTTTTTAAAGGAGGGAAAGGGAGGGAAGATATAACAGACATTACTAATATTCCCATCCCTGATACTATGAACACTTTGGGGTGGGGGTTAATTATTACTTCCCAACAATTTGTTTACGAGTATGGCAACTCACATTATACACATAATAAATCTTGTCTGTTCAACAGTGGATGTGGCACTGTGCAAATATGAGCCATTTGTAATACCCCTCAAATGTATTAACTTAATGGTAACAGGATTTTCTATTCTATTGCATTAATATTTAATTTAAAATAGTGAAACCAAATCAAAAGTAAACTATTGACTAGCTACCGAAACCATTAATTGAAATATAACTTGGAGCTCCAGCTAGTTTTTAAAGCTTCTTCTCAGATGAAAACAGAAACAACCAAAATAAAACAAAATCTCAAAATGCCACAATGTATTTAACCAGAAAAGATTATTAAATTCAGTTCGGTTGACTTGCATTAGCCAAGAGGAAAAATATGTGCATAATCTCTGCCAATTTATGCACTGAAATATCTGCTTCTTTAAATTCAAAAACACTTCACGTTAGCTCCACAATTTTTGCCTTAAAATAGTTAAAACATCCAGCCAAGAGTACCAGATTGCAACAGAACTTCTTCTATGAAAACTTTCAAGAAGCTTTAAAAAGCAACAGCCATTTGTCTCGCCCACCAGCAACATATATTCCGTGTATTTGTATGCAAATTTTACTATCACTCTAGACAAAATCTGTTTGTGTTGAAAATCGACTGACATAGTATGATTCAGAACTAAGTTGTCTAAGTTTTCAATGATCAGGAACCAAAGAAGCATGTCATTAAAGGCATGAATTACTTACAAGACTGTACACTGTTGTCAAATTTTACAAACAGGGTTTTAAAGGTTATTCATCAAACAGCATAACCATGCTTAGCAGCATACTTCTGCGAGACTGACTTACTGATTCAGCGGACCTGAGTCTTTAAATTCTTATGATGGCAGGATGCTGTGAATGTTTTAATCACAGCTGCAATGCATCAATGAATAACTTAAGTTTATAAATTATACCACAGCACTTCACACAGACACAAATTCTCCAAGTGAGTAATATATAGCCCATAAACACCTCCTGTATGTGTGTTATGTGTTGTCACGTCAGAACCAACGTGTCGTGACCCTAATAGGGTTTTCAGGGCAAGTAAATATTTGAGGAGTGGTTTTACCTGCTCCACTCATAGAGAGTTTCCAGAGCTGAGCAGGGATTCAAACCCAGGTCTGCTAAATCCTAAGATGTCACTCTGTCCAGTACACCATCCTGGGTATTTCTAAGCACCTCCAAGACAACTTTTATATTATCTCAAGAAGCTGGTTAAAATCCTAAGAACTGTATGATCCACTGAGGAGAGGAAGACTACAATGATACACAATTCATTCACCATTTGATTCAAAGTTAAAAATAATTGCTTTCCTATTGCCTAAGTGCTGTAAACAAAAATCTCAAACAATTACGAGTCATCTACGGAAAATGCTAAGAACTGTAAATTCTAAACCAGCAGTAGAAACTACTATTTGTTATATGAGGGCTGTTACGTGGAGCAGCCTCTGACAGCTTCCATTTCAAATTACATAAAATATGTAAATTATATGCAAACACACTAGAGGACATAACAAACCACCAGAGTAGCTTAGTAAGTTGCCCATCCCTGCAGTACAGGCACCATTTGAGGTATCCCAGTCACAAGAAAAATGCACCTGAATGGACAATGAATACTGTCTGTTACCATGGCAGCCCGATCTAATTACATGACTGATCAGGGCTGAAGTGAGTGCACTGAAAACCTACACCATTGACATGTCTCTACATGATCTCTCTCTCTCTCTCTCTCTCTCTCTCTCACACACACACACACACACACACACACAGAGACTCACAAACACACACAGAGTAAGCCCTGGAAAGCCTGTTGGTATTTTGTCTTACATGACACATGTGACAAGATTAATGGCATTTATTCACTAAAACTACCATGACCTCTAAAATATTGTTTAAAAAAAAGGAACAGAGGAAAATAATAATCTCTATCAAGCTAGTCTCTCTCCCTCTTTCAATTATCCCTTCCTCATTCATAACCTCTACTCCTAAGAGCAATAAAACTAGGCTGTCCTCACCAGTCAGACAAACAAATCCACATTCATAAGATGAAATCTGCATTTGGTGTCAAGGGTTTCATCAGAAGCCAAAATGAACTGCCTAACATGTCAGCAAAGTAACTGGTTACATTGAAACATATACAGTATCACTATGATCTACATAAAATACATAACAGTGATTGCTAAATATTTAACAACCTACATAATACTGTACAGTAATAATCTGTCTGCATGGAAGAAAAGAGGATCCACAAACTCAAAGCACGTATCTGCATATGTGTGTGCGTGCATAAACAATTAATTATCTACAGCAATATTATGCATAATGTGCCACCTTGTGGGTATCTTCCCTCTTCTAATTGTATCTGGGGTCCAGTATGGCTGGGGAGAAATATTATTTTGGAGGAGTCCCTATTGCATACCATACGGTAAACAAAATAAAAATAGCTTGTTCTTGTTATCCACATAGTGTGGCATTATATAACAAGCTTTCAATTTGCTCTCTTTTCTATCATTGCTTTCTGATCACTTTGCCTGCTCTTTTTTACAGCATCCCAATCACCTCCAATACTGTCTTTTTAACATTACATTACATTATTTTAATTCTGATTAGTAGAATTATCTCAGTGGAAGTCTACATATCTAAGAAAATTGCCTCAGACACTCTTAGCAAATTTGCAATTATCTTATGCACACAACTGATTAAGGCTTATATACTGTGTATATATATATATATATATATATATATATATATATATATATATATATATATATATATATATATATATATATATATATATATATATATATATATATATATATATATATATACACACACACACACACACACACACACACACACACACACACATATATATATATATATATATATATATATATATATATATATATATATATATATATATATATACACACATACATACATACATACATATATACATACACACACACACACACACACACACACACTGTATATATAAAGGTAACTTTTAGAAGCAGGAGAGGCAGAAGAGCCCCAGAGGCATATAACATAAATTTAAAAACAGTGCCAGTCTTACAGCTCATCCCTTCCCCCTTTATTTTTATTCTTTTAATTTTTATCTTTTTAAGAGAGGGATCCCTACACCTACCTACAGGCAAGCTCACCAGCTTTTGAGAGCCAAGAAAAATGAATAGCAATGACAACCCTGCCAACCTCTTGGCGAAACTGGCCCGTGCATATTTTCTTGCTGGGAAGACTGGGTTGGGGGGGGGGAGGGGGGGAAGAGAAGTGAAAAAGCAGAAGCCAGCTTGGCGGAGGGTGTCAAGGTGAAAGGGCAGCCACGGGAGGCCTCCCCTTCGGAAAGCTCCCTACCTCCTTGTCCTGGACGCCCAGCAGGGGCCTTCACTCACTCACTGCCTCCTTGCTGAAGTGCCCGGAGGAGTCCCCAGCCGTCCTGGGCCCTGAACGTAGGAGCATACTGGTGGAGCTGCCGCCGCTGCCGCCGCCGCCGCTACTGCCGCTGCGGCTGCCGGGCACATCCCAGTCCCAGCGCCGCCTCCGCCTCCTCCTTCTTCGCCGTCGCCGCCGCCACCACCACCGCCTCCTCCTCCTCCTCTGCCGCCGCCGCCACCTCCTCGCTTCATTCACCCCTCCGGCAACCACCCAGCCCGGTACTACACAGTGCGGCGGGGACTAGCCCTCCCTACGAGGAAGCCAGCAGAGGGAGGGAGGGAGAGAGGGACGGAGCGCGCCGCGCCGCGCCGCTCGCCCACAGCAACTGAGCCGGCCTTCAGCGGCGGCGGCGACGCCGGCGACAAGAGCCGGAGCAAGAGGGGCGCAGCCCGAGCCAGACGGCGGCGCCACCGGCGGAGGGCGTTGCTGGCGGGGCGGGGGGGGGGGAGAGAGGAGAACATACGGAAACCCGCGGCCTGCCCGAACTTTCCACCCCAACGCACCCGCTTGCTGGAGCTCGCCGTCGTCAATCCGAGTAATGGGGGGGGGTGCAATGCCTCCCGAGGCGCAGCGGCGAAGCGAAAGGAAAGCCCGGGCACGGCCGCGGGGGGGGGTTCTTTCTCTGCTCGGGATGGAGGGAGAGCGAACGAGTCAAAGGCGCCGCCGGGGGATGGGAGGGGAGGAGGAATTGCGGCGGGGGGGGCGGCGGTTTGCACCCTTCCCTTTACAGTACTGTACTTACTTTCGGTTTATTTGCTTGCACGGGCAAGGCAGGTCTCTCCTGGACTGGCCGCCAAGATTTCCTGCCAGCACCACCACCCCATTTCGAGAGGGGGGGAAAGGGGGGGATATCCAAACATTTCCTGGTTTTTGGTTTTCCCGCCCTCTTGCACCTTCAGTCCCCTCAGGACGAGATCGGGGGCGGGCGGAGAGGAGATGCAACGACCCAGACCCACATCTGGGAGATATCAAACCGTGGAGATGACAGTTCCGTGGATCTACCCCCCCCCGTCGGCCCTACATGTGTTTTTCCAGCTGGAAATCGCTGAAGGTTTTTCGGGGGGGGGGGTTGGAGGGACAGGAGATAGCAACAAAAGCGAAAGCAAGGGGGGGGAATGTCGGAAAAGCCAGATAACTGTATCAAGTGTTAGTGGAGGGGGGGTGCGGACAGGAAAAAGAAAAGACTCACAATGTCTTGCCAGCTGATCGCGAGGGCTTGAATTGTGGGGAGGGGGAGGGGGAGGGGAAATATTTTATTTTTCTTGCCCCTCGCTGTGACACGGATGTCTCCTCAGCCACTGTAGTAGAAATGATGTCTGCAGTGTAGAAGCTCGCTTCTCTCTTCCCCAGTATGTAAATGTGTAATAGAAGCCAAATATGGAGCAGTTGGCTGCCTCTGCATCAGCTCAAGGATCCTACTTCATGCAACGAGCAGGGGCGGGCGAGGAGAAGGAGGCAACACGTTGTCAGGCGGCCAAGAGAGCCACACAGATTATTGCATACGCACAAGAGAGAGCCTAGCCGATCTAACCTTAACCCTTTCCAGGGCTTTCTCAGTTTCCAGGAAGGAACTCGGACTGCTTTCCCACTCGTTTTTAATTTACAATTTAGCTTTGAGACGATCTCCCCCGCTTCCCTCGCTTTCGGCATCGCGCTGAATTAAACACGCCCACAAATAATTCTTTTGCTCTTATCATTTTCCGGACTTGGGGGTTTGAAAGCCCTGTGACAGCTTTAAGAGAGGAGACGGAAAGGCCGACGTTCTTCAAAAGTGTTTAAAAAAAAACAACAGCCTTTTTCTAAGCATATTTACTCAGAACTCATATTGACAATGAGCTTTGCTCCTAAGAAAGTATGCTTAAACTCACTGCACACTCAATTCTAGGCCAGAATGACTCAATGAAAGAGTGCTCACACTGAAAAGGTGATAGCAAGTTACTTTAAAAATAGCAGAGCAACACATTTAAAGTGCTTAACAAACATGGGGGGTTGTATTATATACGGTAATCATCATCAGCTTAGAATTGCATAGCTGGAAGGGACCCTATGGATGATCAAGCCCAGCCCCTGCCAAGGAAGCACAGTAGGGAATCTTGATAGCTAAACCAGTAAGCTATCAAGCAGTTTACACATTACCAATTACTGTATATCAAGGCACCAAATGGATGCCTGCACCAGTCTCCTGAACAATTTCCCACATAGCACTTTTCTGCAGTGATTAGCATACCCATATTACATAGGGAACAATACAAATTCCCAGCAAAATATTTGTTTGACCCCTGGGGAAACTGGATATTTTTTCCACAATAGAAATGTTTCTTAGAGGAAACGTGAGATTCCATGTGATGAAAAACCAACAAGAGTAGATTTATTGTATAGGGAATAAATGTACTTGTGCTCAGAGTGGGCTCTGATGGCAAAGGAGCAGCTGCAGAATCATGTTGTCCTTTAAATTTGTGGTTGTGTTCAAGTATGCATTCCCCATTACTGAAAGGAAGAGAGTATAGCACTGACAATGAATGGCAAGAAATTATATGGCTTATTTGAATCTGTGTGGAGTAATTCTGTTTAGGTATTTAGAATCATTTGAGTGGTAGAGGGGAAAGAGACCGACCCCAAAGGTCAAGTGCAACTTCCTTGCCTTACTAGAGCAAGAGCACTCATTAGCCCTGCACTGTTAAAACTCACTGAAATTAATCCTTAGCCAAGAAAGAACTAAAATAGGAAGCTACTCCCTGTGATAAGCCAAGAGAGTATTTGAGTTGATTAATATTAGTCTAAAAAAATTACTCTTTTACAGACCTGAGGTCCTCTTGCCTCTAACTAACCTCTCGCTTTTAGTCCTGCCTCTGAAACATTCATTTAAATATAGACAGTATGTGCACAACAGGACACAATCAATAGGTATCAGAAAAGGATTTTAGGAAAAGTGTATAGTACAGTCCTCCTGCAATGTGTTATATGTCGAAAGTGCTTCTAGACTTCAGAATCTGAACCTTTTCCCATTTTCCAGCTGCCAATTTTTGGCTCTGAGTGTACAGCCCCTTCTGTTCTTTTGGCATAATAAAGCCTATATCATGTGATACATTAAAACATA
This sequence comes from Pogona vitticeps, assembly GCF_051106095.1. Classification (NCBI taxonomy): domain Eukaryota; kingdom Metazoa; phylum Chordata; class Lepidosauria; order Squamata; family Agamidae; genus Pogona; species Pogona vitticeps. Next base: position 163,393,261 of record NC_135786.1, on the reverse strand, counting down.
AAATATGTTTTAATGTATGAGGAATAAATATACTTGTGTTCAAGAAGCTGCCAAGGAAGTTAGTGTATATTCAAGGGCATTGCAGGAGAAATATGACATCCCAGCAGAAAATAAAAGCAAGAAAGTGGATCAGAGATTCAGAAGAAGATTGCAAGAGCAATGCGATCAGGACAAATAGCTTTAGTTCAGGCTTCTAGTGTGTGACATCCCAAAGTCCTTTTGTAGTGCTCATAAGGGACACCAACCACTTCCCCCTTTTAAAAAGTGAAATTGTTGCAGGACTCCCAACTACCTGTCATTTCCATTTCCCCAGAGTGTCTCTAGGACCACGTGGCATCTTAAGCAGGAAAATTATTTAATTTGGCTGGTTGCACTTTCTAATGCACCCAACTATATTAAAAATAATGCTTTTAAAATAAAAAGGGGGAATAAACCTTCTTGCTAGGATCTAATATGCTCCCAAGAGGCAGCAGGAGAAAGAGGAAAACATGAGAAGGGCAAAGAGGTCTATGGACCAAGTCAAGGGAAACAGGAAGGAGAATGGGGAGGGACATGGAAAGAAAGTTGCAAATCTCTTTTTTGCCCTTTTGCTCCCTCCACCCAAGTCCGTCTGGAAGATCCAGTCCTTAATTGATCACCACTGCAGGGCCTAAATACAGAAGCATGCAAGCAAGATGTCATTTCTCAAGCTAGCAACAGTAATGAACATGGGAGAATTATATAACTTATGGCCACAGTTACAAGTAAGCAAACTGTGGTTCCATGTAAGGGAGGACATCAAGATAATTAATACAGAGGCAGGGCAGGTTTGCATCAGGTAAGCACTGAGCTCACATACCACCAAAAAGTAGTATGTCCAATGCCTAAAATCCCAAATACTATCTGAGAGCCTGTCCACACTCGCATAGTTATGATATATGGTTCCCTGATGGCACTGTTTGGCATAGAAAAAATATTGTGTTTCTACTTAAAATGATCCACTATTCCCCTTTAAAAGCTGGCCCGTACCTTTCTAAAACAAGGGTAGGGCATGCAGTCTTTTCAGGATGATTAATTGAGATGCATAATGTTTTGCCTTCATGAAAAGGTAAAGGTAAAGGTTTCCCTTGACATTTTAGTCAGTCGTGTTTGACTCTAGGGGGCAGTGCTCATCCCCGTTTCCAAGCCATAGAGCCAGCATTTGTCCGAAGACAATATTTCCATTGTCACATGGCCAGCACGGCTAGACACGGAATGCCGTTACCTTCCCACCAAGGTGGTACCTATTTATCTACTCGCATTTATATGCTTTCGAACTGCTAGGTTGGTGAGGAGCTGGGACAAAGCAACAGGAGCTCACTCCGTCGTGTGGATTCGATCTTACGACTGCTGGTGTTCTGACCCTGCAGCACATAAGAGCTTCTGCGGTTTAGCCCGCAGCGCCATCACGTCCCTCACCCACCCATGAACAGGTACCAAGAGTTAAAATAGATTGCACTGCAGATAAGGACCTTTTAAACACTGTCCAGATTGCACCAGATTACATAGTGTGGACGGGCCCAGACAAATGCAGAGAACAGTAACTAGAGAGCAGCATGTCAAGATTTGAGAAAATATATCTTTTGGAATGATGTGTATCAAACAGTGTTCCTCCTTGACTGTGCTTGGATTGCCAAAGGTATATGAATCCGTGCCTGTTCAAAGCATAGTTTATTTCAAGATTAGATCCAATGAACAGCACAAAAAAATTACAGTGGTGCCTCGCATAATGAGCGCATCATTTAACGATGAATCTGCATAGTGATCTTTTTTTTAGATTGCTAATGCGATAGCATTGCGATGTTTTAATGGGTAAAACATCGCATTGTGATGATCGGTAAGCGTTTCGCTTACTGATCTTCGCATTGCGATGTTTTTTGAACAGCTGATCGGCGGATCCAAAATGGCCACCGAGTGGCCAAAATGGCTGCCGCAACCATTTTCGCGCCCTGCCCTCGCTTACCGAAAATGGCGGCGCTATGGAGGAACTTCGCTGAACGGTGAGTTTGGACCCCATAGGAACGCATTCAACGAAGTTCCTATGGCTTTTTCCGTTCCGTTTAGCGATGTTTCCTCATAGCAACAATTAATCCGGAACGCTATGTGGGGCACCACTGTATTCAATTTATGATATCAAGCAGAATACAAGCATTTAACTAAGTAAATAACAAACGTCAAGCAAGGTAAACACAAATCAATCTTTCTAAAGCAAAAAGAGGGACAACTGAAAGGAAGCAAGATATTGCCTCAAGTATGTGTTACCACACACATTAATGAGACCAATTGACTAAGTAAAATGCCCATGTGAATGGATTGCACATTACTGCCAGTTCCCTCTCTTATGTGTCCTGAAACTGGATCCACTATGTCATCAACCTAAGTCTGAGAATTTGGGGTTGGGCAATCTGCTTTTAATTGCACAAGAGATGGCGTGAAGCCTCAGCAGATAGTGGCAATAACACAGGAGTGCCTTGACTATCAGGGAGTGACAAGAATGCAGTCTTCCCCATCTTGTCTTATCTTTACTACTGTCCTCACCCACGGAAAGTTAATGGTAAACAGGTTGAGAAGGTGTTCATCACAGTCTGTGTCTCTTTAGCTAAGGAGCCAGCAGCCCGGCTCACTGATATGTTGAACGTTAAGCATCAATATTTATAATAATTTCCCTGAATCAGTGGGAGGCAACGACAGCTATGTGGATCTATGTCTCTCTCCCTGCCTTTTAAAGGAACAACTTACAGATGTGTAGACAGCTGTTTTTATGCTTTACTTCATACTGCCATATGTTTGTGAGGCTATCTATAAAGAAAAATCTATTGCCCACACATCTGAGTTGCATAACTCAGTGAGCTGGGTACCCGGCTGTTGAACCAGAGATTGAAATTTTGATTCCTCATTGTGTTGTAGGAGAAGAACCAGCTTTAATGACCTTAGGCAAATTAAAGAGTTCCAGAGCACCTCCAGAAAGGAATGGTATACCATTTCCGTATTCTATATGTAGAAAAGCCCTGGAAACGGTTGCCATAAGTTGGAATTGACCTGACAGCATGTAATTATTATTTTGTATCTCAGGCATGTGGGATGTTAATACAAGACCGGTATATTCTTTAATACAGCACAGATAATTCTTTCAGGTTTTATTGTTGCACAAGTCTTGCTAACTAATGCAGGACTTGACAAGAGTGAAAAAAATTAAGCTGCAGGAGAGGTAAGGAATTGTTTCTTTAAAACATGCATCTGCCTCAAATAACTGATTTACTGTTGGTGATGTAGTACATATGATTCTTTTTTCCATGAATTCATGGAATATATGACTCAGCCTGACATTCTAAATACACAGTGTCCAGAATATACTCTATGGTGACACATGGAGTTGTCATATGTCACTCACTTTGTATTACAGATCTGTTTGTGGCTAGGGAAAGATATAAACATTTCTAAATTCACATGTGCTCTTTTAACTTATAGGAAATATTTGGTGATTTACTTTCCAAGGCCTTCAAATATTGTACAGTACTGTACTGTATTCTAGCTTAGAGGTCTGCATAGCAAGAACATCATTGGTCTCACTACAGCCTCTAGTGGTCAACATTAATCAACCACTTAAGTTCTGTCTCTGTAGAGAAAGCTTAAAGCAATCCTTTGGGGACCAGCCAGTTAGTTACCTTTGGAATAGTACTAGTTGGGGCAGTTCACATACCCATAACTTTATTTCAGGCCACCACCCCGGATCTCAGCTGTGCTAGGTGTCCTAGTCTATGCTGCCAGCATATGAGCAGGTGGCGGGGGGCAGTTTCCTATTTCAGCCAAATCAGACCTTCCCAAATTTCATTGGTTATTTCACAATTTGTGTGTTTTTAATACAGTTGACAGGGACAGGATATTCCAGCTAGAGAGTTAACTAGAATCAAAGCAAGACTATTTCAGGTTTTCTTTTTATTGTGTTAGAAAAGGGCACATTTAGTCATTCTGGATCTATGGAGGTTTTGGTTTGTTTTTTAATACTAATATACCACTTACATTGTGGGGAAAAAAATAAAAAAAATAAATTGCACATAATATTATTCAAATTCAAATTTAGAGATTTTTAAAGAACACAAGAACTAGATTTACTGTAAATTTGAAGATGACCCTATATATCATCTTTGCTAGTACTTCCACTTTCATGACACTTATTGGCCAGAGCCAATATGTGAGGTTTGTGTAATTTGCTGTGACTAATTGCCACTAATTGATGAAGTGCTGATGAACATATGAGCCACATGACTTTTCATGCACTCGATTGCACAACCAAAAGGCACCCCAATACCTTGTCCACAAGCCATGGCAAGTTATGCAAACTTTATGTGAAAACAAACGAATTCCAGCCACTGGTTTAGAATGAAAAGTTAAAATTAAACATATTTTAAAGGGTTCTGAGTCTGAGAGTTCTATCCTAAATATATTCCATTGTTCTGAAGCAGTCCCTGTTGTAATTGTAGCCTGCCACAGTTAAAACTTGAAAGATACATCCCTATCCAAATACTGTAAAGCAATGCACATTTTTCCTTTGTGAGTTAAGAATGGCTCTTACAAGTGATTCCAACATGTAGCAGCCTTCTAGACTGCATACCCTGTTATCATCACTGGTTCAGGAATAATGGGTATGGTCTTGATCAAGGACGCTGGCATTGTCTATCCTGTTTAAGGAGAGAAGACTAAATCCAGTCCCCGTTCTCCTACAGCTTACAAAACAATTATAATGTGTATTGTCAGAATGCACAAATGCATAGATCAGAGAGTTGTCCCACAAAAACAAAAATACACACAACTGAACACAAATTTTTTATTGCAGTATTTTCCATTATATTTTGAATCACCAAGCCACAATAAACCATAAAGTTGCATTGATACTGCACATACCCACGTAAAATTGATTCTCCTTTTCTCCAGCCAGTAAATTCCATGGGAATTTCAAAAGCGATGTGTTAGTATGGGCAGAAGGAGTCATTAGTTGAGCAAACAAATATGTCAACTGCCTCAAAGAGGATACCAATATGGGTAAAGAAACAAAAACAGAGAGAAAAATATTCTGCTGGAAGAAAGGAAATAGTTATTTAGCTCTATGGTCAACATCCTGTTGCTTAGGCCAGTAAATGTTACTAGATTAGACTCATTGAGTCAATAGGGATTTAGTGAGCCAACTGTTCCATAAATTCCATTGATTCAAACTGACCTACTCTAACTGTGATTTATTGTGCTACACTAAGTTACAGTTAGAGTTGGAATAAATGAAATTTATTGAGGAGTTGACTCACCAAATCCCCATTGGTTCAATTAGCCTACTCTAGTGCAATTTACTATGCTAAGCAAAATAATTTTGGCCTACATCTCTCTGTACTTTAATCCATGCAAGTCCAAGGCTGTAATCATACATTTACTTATGAGGGAGCAAGTCCCTGTTGAATTCCATGACATTTTGAGCAACTATAGATAGAATCATATCTATTTATTCAAAATATATCAAGAATCTCTTTAATGACTTTATACAGATGTTGTTATATGCTGTCAAGTCGAATCAGACCCATGGCAACCCTATGAATGAGTGAACTCCTAAATGTTTTTTTTAAAAAAACTTTACTGAAAGAACATGGAAACATCATCATCATCATCATAGTGAAAGGTATTTCACTAGAAATGTATAATTTGACATCATTGTTATCAGCATCAGGTTACAATATTGCACCAAAGATTGACATGGAAGGCCAGTGGAAGTAACCTTCTAACTTTCCTACACATTGACCCCCCCAGTGAGCTGGGGGAGGCAATGTGTAGCCTGCATAATTAACTTGTAAACCACCCAGAGAGTGCTTGAAGCACTACGAGGTGGTATATAAGCAGCACTTTTTGCTTTAACAGCCTTGCTCTGCTCCTGCAAACTCAAGGCTGTGTCTTTTGGTCTTCCTGTTGCCTTCAACTCTTCCTAGGCTTATTGTCTTTTTTCAGCAAGTCTTGGCTTCTCATGATGAGCCTAAAATATAACAGCCTCAGGTTCATCATTTTTGCTTCTAGAGAGCTCAGGCTTTATTTGATGTAGGACAAAATTATTTGCCTTTCTGGTAATCCATGGCATCAACAAAGCTCTCCTCTAGAATAAATCAATTTTATTTTTGTTGGGGAATTTTTACTGTTTAATTTTCATATTCATGCACAGTAATCAAGAATACAATAGTGTGGATGAGCTTAGCCTTGGTCTCCAGTGACATGCCCTTACACTTATTTATTTATTTATTTATTTATTTATTTATTTATTTATTTATTTATTTATTTATTTATTTATGATCTTTTCTATTTCCTTCATTGCTGTTACTTCTGAGCCTCCATTGAACACTTTCATTTCTTCATTATCCACATTAAAGTGATGTGGTTCTTCTATACTCATGATTTTTGTCTTCTTAATGTTCAGCTGCAGTCCTGCTTTGCACTTTTGTCTTTCACTTTCATCAAGAGTCGTTTCAATTTATTGCTGCTTTCTGCGGGTATCATCTGCATATTTTAAATTATTATTTAAATTGTTTCTTCCATCATTTTTCACTCCTGCTTCACCTGTATCTAATCCATATTTTCTGCATACAGATAGAACATGTGTGTATGTGTGTGTTCTGTATCATCAAGTCATAACTGTTTGATGGTGACCCTAATAGGACTTTCAAGGTAAGTAAGATATTTAAGGAATGATTTTACCAGTTCTTTTCCCGAGTCAGTTTCCATGGCAAAGTGGGGATTCAAACCCTGTTTCCAGAGTCCTAGTCTGTCACTCTATCCGCTACACACCAGACTGGGAATCTTAGATTGAATACATAATGGGATAATATGCATCCTTGTCTGACACCTTTGCCTGTGGAAAACCATGCTGTTTCTCCATATGCTGTCCAGACAGTAGCTTCTTGTCCACAATATAGATTGAATATCAGGACAATCAAATGCTGAGGCACACCCATTCCTTTGAGAGCAATCTATAGCTTCTCATGATCCACACAAAGACTTTGCTGTAGTCCATCAGGATAGATTAATCTTCTAAATTTCTTCGGTACATTCCTATAGCCACATATATCTGGAATATATTCTCTAGCTTGAACATCTGTCTTTTTGTTGCTCCATATATGGGAGGAGGTACAAATGCAGAGAGAACAAATTGGACAGGTAAGAATAAAGAAGGTTTCAAAAGGACAAATTATCATAAAATATTTGGAGGAAGGGACTATTAGACTCAGTTTTATAATGCATATAGATTAATATCTATTTTTTTCACTTCTGAAGTTAGACTATATATATCTTATTCATTATACCCATTTGGGTCTAATAGCAAAGAAACAAATGTAGAGAGAAGGCTTGCGGCCAAAATGTAGGAGGAGAAGCAATGCACTTCTCCACATAGTTCAAAAGATCATAGGAATGGTGACTCTGGAACCAGAGCTTGAAAATAATTTTAATATGTTAAAATTAATGCTTTTAACCTTTGCTTAAAGCATCATGGCAGTAATTCAATGTTTTAACCTAGTTTAATGCTTTCAGTGTAAACCTCATAAGAGTTTCTCACATTTATCCTCACTGTGCCCTTCACCTCAGAGGCCACAAGCTGGGTGCTTTTTCCATTGATAAAGGTTATTTGACATGAAAATTTGTCTGGTTTCTAATCAAAAGTATGTTTGGGAGGGGAGGGGAGTGAGGATTGATTCATTCAAATCTAGTTGGGATTAAAAAATAAATTTTGTGAATAAAAGTCCATTACCTTACTAAAAAAATAAAATGCTTAATTCTTTTAGACATGATTTTGGAGGAAAAGGACACAATACATGTTTTCGCCTTAACGTTTGTATCATTCATATTTTTAATGAAAGTGCAGCACGATAATATAGGTATCTCTCTAAAGTTAATGCTATAGAGTTTAATTGGGCTTAGTTCTAAGCAAGTGAACTAAGTGGATTGCAACCTTCATTTCCTGTTAGTCTGTTTTTTAAGATAACCTTTTAAAATATGTTCAACGTATTCTTTGAACAACTAAGGGATTAACACATTTTACAAAAAAAGACATCAAATGTCTGATAACAAGGTGCATACGCAGAGTACAGACCCATTTTAGTAAAGGTAAAGGTTCCCTTTTACATTTAGCCTAGTCGTGTCCAACTCTAGGGGGCAGCGCTCATCCCCATTTCCAAGCCGTAGAGCCAGCGTTTGTCCGAAGACAGTTTCTGTGGTCGCGTGGCCAGCGTGACTAGATATGGAAAGCCATTACCTTCCCACCGTGGCGGTACCTATTTATCTACTTGCATTTTTACATGCTTTTCAACTGCTAGGTTGGCAGGAGCTGGGACAAGCGAGAGGAGCTCACTCCGCCATGTGGATTCAAACTGCTGATCTTTCGACTTTGCAGACAAGAGGTTTTGCGGTTCAACCCACAGCGCCACCACATATCATCAGACCCATCAAACCCATTTTATAACATGATTAACTGTTGATTTTGACAGCAGGTGATTTTTTTTATTTTATTAGAGTAAAAAGCTATATGAGTCTTTGTCTTAAGTTATGATTAGTTCAAGTTAGCTCTTGAGTGTAAAAGTTGCTTTTATTGAAAAATAAACTTTATGGGGGCGATCAGATTTAAAGGGGGCCAGTAACAAATGTGCCCCTAGGGATTAATGGTGACATTTCATATGCCACTCTCTATAAATCCCAGCATTTAACTGGAAGCTGATGACTTAATAAATTAACTATTGCTAATTCAACAAATTCAGTTATTCACCTAACAGTAACATCAAAAATATACAATTCTCAATTTCAAGCTTTAACATTATATGAACTGGTTGTCAAACTTAATGTTCCAAGCTTTGCTTGGTACTAGTTTGATGTAAGAAAGAGACAAATTCAGATCTTCTTGTTCCTTCCTAACTGGAAGATGGACATCATCAAAGTTATTCTTAATCTTAAAGAAGCTGCGCTGGGCCAACCGTGTTCAGGATGGGGAAAAATATTTTTTAAAAAACATTTAATTGACTTTAAAATGTAAGTTACTTTTTAAATTTTACATCCGCTTTTTTTATTTTTATCGTTGAACTGCTTTGGGGGTCTTTTTAAAATTCTTATGTCACTGTAGTTATAATTTCAAATGTATTACAGCTCAAATATTTCATTATAGAACTGGGAGTATACCTTCTAATGAATGCCCTATTATGAGACAATATATGGATATAATCTTTTTTTCCCGAAGTTTTATAAATAGGAGCCAAAATGCCCTTGAACTGGAGCCTCAGTTTAATGATTATGTATTTAGTTTAATCTTCGGCACAGAGTCTACGTGATACCATCTATGAGGGCATGCAGCCTGTCCATACATAAATGGACATAGAAGATTCAGCTGTGGAAGGTTCTCCAATTAGAGATTGTCCAGCAGAGTAGCTGTGAATACCAAGGGTAGCAGCCAGTACTTGAACTCCTCTTCTTGTCTTCGTTGAATTCTCCATCTCTATCTCTCTCACTGTCAGATTCTTTTCTCTGTGCCCACTCAGAGGCAGTGCTGGGACAAGCTGAGGCAGGGAAGCTGGGGCGATGCCTCTTGGGTGGGCGCCCGCTGAAGGAGATGGGGCTGGGAAACACCTCTTTGTCCAAAGGATGAACTGGCAAGAATCACCAAACCATATATATTAAAATTATACAGCATTTAATGTTGTTCATGATTTCAACAGAGCAGTAAATTCTGTAGAATAAAAATGTTGAACAATCTGTTTATTTTAACATCCTGCCAAACTTTCTCTGCTCTTTAGAGAGGGCAGCTCTACACAGTATGACTGCTGCCAAAACAACCAAGTCCCCCACCCTGTGCAATACTGCTTTTGTCTGCTATTTAATATTAGATGTCTCCCTACCCTCAATTTATAGCCTGTCTTTCATTCCATGTTGTGGTAGATTACATGACAATGTGAAAAGCAGGAGAGGCACCAGACATGGTTCAGGTGGAAGGTTTCCTTTCAGGTTTTTGCATTCAACTAAACATACCATTATTGGACGTGGTGGCGCTGCGGGCTAAACCACAGAAGCCTGTGCTGCAGGGTCAGAAGACCAGCAGTCGTAAGATCGAATCCACGCGACCAAGTGAGCTCCCATCGCTTGTCTCAGCTCCTGCCAACCTAGCAGTTCGAAAGCATGCAAATGCAAGTAGATAAATAGGTACCACCTTGGTGGGAAGGTAAAATGGTGTTCCCTAGTCATGCTGGCCACGTGACCATGGAAACTGTCTTCGGACAAGCGCTGGCTCTACGGCTTGAAAAACGGGATGAGTACCTCCCCCTAGAGTCGGACATGACTGGACTAAAAATGTCAAGGGGAACCTTTACCTAAACATACCATAGTGACCATCTTCTCTTCAATGCTGACAGCTAAGATGTGCCATTCTGTACTATGGTTGTGGTCTTTCTCAGCACCCCAGCAACTTCCAGTGATTCTGATTGTGATCTATGAAACATTAATGGAAACAACTAGTAGGGTTCTCAATGGGGTTTCTCACACACACACATACATGCCACACAGATAAGCTGCACACTGCTCAACCTGACAACATGAGAAGAAGAATAGGATGGAAACTGAGTGCCCACTTCTTATTGAAGGGAGGATGTACCTTGAGAAATAAAGACAAAGAATCAAATTGCATACAAACCCAACACAATCTTGCATCTTATTCTTCATTTTTGACCCTCACTCTAGTAATAACATCAAAAACAAGAAATGAGAAATCGGCTTAGGATCAAGCACTGGCTTAATTTAGCTGACACGATACAAGGATATTTTATATTACACACCCATGTTCATCCAGTGTCATGACTATCAATATACTGACCAACCAAAAAGAGAATTTGCAATACTCCATGCTGGAAGGATGCTTTCGGGTACAGGTCCTCAAGATAATAGACCAGGGATGAATCCATGACTACTGCAATTTCTCAATTAGAATGGATCTGTAGACTTCTAGGCCATATTTCTCATATTATGAGGCAAAGGTCTAAAGTCTCATAAGGGAGTCAAGAGCCCATCTGTGTGTGTCTCATATCTAATTGTTGCAAGTTATCTACATATTAAGCATATTGAAATGTCCATATTGAGGATCAACAGAACAAGATTTTGTCATCAACATTTCGCCTTTCACCCTTTTTTTTGCATAGTTTTCATTGACTGAAATCAGTTACAAAAAAAATGAATTGCTATAAATTAAGAAATCTCCACAGGCCTTATCCATTGCATGCTAAGCCATGCAACTCAGTATGTTAACAGATGAGGTCTACAGAGATTTCTTAACAACAGTTTGCAGTTAAAAATTACACCTTTTGCTTTACTGTACAACAAGATTTTGGTTATTGCTTTTTTGTGAATCCATGCTTTACTGCTATTCGTCTGTAATACATAGTTCTCCCCCATTTCTGTAGATATGTATCCTACTTCTGACAATATTTAGGTTGTAAATGATGATCAGGCAACATGCAAGAAAAATTGTAGGTTGCACATGGACTGTCTGGTTTCCTCACTGCCTGGAACGAGGGGATGAATATCCAGTCCCAATCAATCTCAAACTCAAAATGATCCAGTGCCAGGGTATTCTACAGTGGGGTCTTGACTTAAGAACGGCTCGAGTTAAGAACATTTTGACTTAAGAACCACTCTCATAGGAAAATATTGACTTGACTTACATACTTAGATTTGAGTTAAGAACTGAAAAAAACCCACGTGGGAGGCAGGGAAAGTGCAAAAAGTGAACTTTCAGTTAACTGTTGGCCAGTGAAAAGGGTGCCTGTCTGCTTCCTCACTCCTCCCAGCGTTTAGAGAGTGGATTGGGAGACAGTCTTCGGACTGCCTGGTACTGGACTGCCTGGACTGTATTTTCCCTGCCTTCCCTGAACCTTTCTTGACCTAAGAAAAAAAGAAACAAAATATCCCCCTCTAGTGGTCGAAGGCAGAACAGCAGCTTCCCATTAGTTTCTATGGACGGAAAAGAGCAGATACGGATCAAATGGTTTTCAATGCATTCCTATGGGAAATGCAGATTTGACCTGAGAACATTTTGACTTGAGAACCGCCTTCCAATACGGATTAAGTTCTCAAGTCAAGACCCCACTGTACTTGTAAAAATATGTTTGTGTTGTTGCCTCATAGCGTTAAAAGCTCTTTAGAAAAGCTGAAAATGAGCATGTTCTTGCTTTGCTTTATTTGTGTGTGTGTAATTCATAAAATGGATGCCAGACTGAGAGATACATGAGAGAAAAATAAAACCATCTAATATTTTACCTTAGTTGTGTAGCCTACATATGATATACTATCAACTGGCTCTGTGCCATATTCTTATTCATTTTCTGATATTGTTTGTAATTAATTCTGCCATAAAACTTTGAATAAGGGAGAGACAGAGTTTCCAAAGCCACTTTCAGGTGAGTCCATGCAACCTGAGTAGGTGGTATCCAGAAAAGACTCAAAAGGAATCTGCAAAAAACAGGTTGCTAGCTAAAGGAATATACAGTATTATCAACTTAAATGGACCTTGATATTGTTTCTAGTTGATTTCTGTTACTCAGATACATCCTCCTTCATCTGGAATAATCAGTATTCTGCAGTTTCACAAGGAATGCAAAACTGTGAAAAGATAGCTTAATGGGATCTTTTGGAATACCAAGGGAACAAACAATTATATTGAAAATTGTTGTAGGCTCCATGTTGACCAGCTCATCAGACCAAATTCTTCCTACTTCTCACCAATTCCCTATGAAAAAGGGTATCTGCTCACCTGTACTCTTTTGACACATGCCATCCTGTGGTCTTTTTTATCCATATTTCCTGCATAGCCCCTGGATTCTTACAGTTATCTTGTGATATATCCTGAATATACTTGCCTTTGTAAGGGGCCAACAATATATAGCCTTTTCTCCTTTCTTTGTTTCAGGGGCTACTTCCCAATTCCAGGTACTGTATCTTTGAAGAATATTTCCATTGACAGTGATACTTCCTAATTTGATTCTGTTTTCTTTTTCACAAGGACAGCCTTGCCAATCCTCATTAAAAAGAGAACCTCAGAATAAAGCAGAGTCGAAAGAAATGCTCTGTGTCTGAACTTGAGCCAACTCCAGGCTTGAAATGTATTCATGGGCCTATATTATTTCAGATAAACAGCAAGGATCTTGCAAAGAGACTTCTTCAACACCTAGATTGTTGGGTATTTATAAATATACATATTATGCAATCTAGCCACTATATAATAATGTTAGGTTTTTTTCCAGATTTTTTAAAAACAATCTCCAGAGCATTGTTACAAAACATTTAAAATTATGCTGTCAGTTCAAGGGCTGAAATGAAGACTGAAGAACAAGACATGCTGTGATACAACAGTCTAAGCAAATGTTTATTGCATGAAGGCAAGAGGTCCTTTCATAAATTGACAAGTGAAGAGGGTGTAGCATGGAATGAGCTGTATCTGTTACAATAGCCAGTAAGTGGGTAGCAGATTTTTAAAAGGTACTTGAGTTGTTCCCCTTCATGGATTGCTGCTTTGTCATGGCGAAGGGGCTTGAGTAATTCAGAGAAGCTATGGGCTAGGCTGTGCAGGGACACCCAAGATGGACAGGTCATAGTGGAGAGTTCTGACTAAATGCAATCCAGCTGGAGCAGGAACTGGCAAGCCACTCCAGTATCTTTGCCCAGAAAACTCCATGGACAGAAACAAAAGGCTAAAAGATATGACACTGGAAGATGATCCCCTCAGGTCAGAAGGCATCCAACATGCTACTGAGGAAGAGCAGAGGACAAGTACAAGTAGCTCCAGAGCTAATGAAGTGGTTGGGTCAGAGCCGAAAGGACATCAGCTGCAGATGCACCTGAAAGTGAAAGGAAAGTCCGATGCTGCAAAGAAAAATACTGCATAGGAACCTAGAATGTAAGATCTCTGAACCTTGGTAAGCTGGATGTGGTCAAACAGGAGATGGAAAGAATAAACATCGACATCCTGGATGTCAGTGAACTAAAAAAGGATGGGAATGGGTGAATTAAATTCAGACGATTACCATATCTACTATTGTGGGCAAGAATCCTGTAGAAGAAATGGAGTAGCCCTCATAGTCAACAAAAGATGTTCTTCTCATTATATGGGACTGGAATGCTAAAGTAGGGAATCAAGAGATAAAAGGAACAATAGGTAAGTTTGGTCTTGGAGTTCAAAACGAAGCATGGCAAAGGCTAATAGAATTTTGTCAAGAGAACAAGCTGGTTATCACAAACATTCTTTTCCAACAACACAAGAGGCGACTTTACACATGGACATCACCAGATGGGCAATACCAAAATCAGATTGAGTATATTCTCTGCAGCCAAAAACAGTCAGCAAAAACTAGACTTGGAGCTGATTGTGGCCATGATAATCATATAGCAAAACTCAAGCTTAAACTGAAGAGAGTAGGAAAAACCACTGGGCTAAGCAGGTATAATCTAAACCAAATCCCTTATGAATACACAGTGGAAGCGAAGAACAGATTTAAGTAACTAGATTTGGGGGACAGAGAACCTGAAGAACTATGTATGGAGGCTCATAACATTGTACAGGAGGCAGCAACAAAAACCATCCCAAAGAAAAGGAAATGCAACAAAGAAAAGTGGCTGTCCAAGGAGGGCTTAAAAATAGCATTGAATAGAAGGAAAACAAAATGCAAGGGAGACAGGGAAAGTTACAGAAAATTAAAGGTAGAATTCCAAAGAATAGCAAGGAGAGACAAGAGGGCCTTCTTAAAGGAACAGTGCATAGAAGTAGAGGAAAATAATAGAAAGGGAAAAAAACAGATCTCTTCAAGAAAATTGGAGATATTAAAGGACCCTTTTCTGCAAAGATGGATATGATAAGGGACAAAAATGGTAGGGACCTAACAGAAACAGAAGACATCAAGAAGAAGTGGCAAGAATACGCAGAGGAATTATACCAGAAAGATCTGGATGTCCTGGAAATCCAGATAGTGTGGTTGCTGACCTTGAACCAGATATCCTGGAGAGTGAAGTCAAGTGGGCCTTAGAAAGCATGGCTAACAACAAGGCCAGTAGAGGTGATGCCATTCCAGTTGAACTATTTAAAAACTTTAAAAATGACACTGTTAAGGTGCTACACTCAATATGCCAGTGAGTTTGAAAAACTCAACAGTGGCCAGAGCATTGGAAAAGATCAGTCCACATCCCAATCCCAAAGAAGGGCAGTGCCAAAGAATGCTCCAACTACCGTACAATTGCACTCATTTTACACGCTAGCAAGGTTATATTGAAAATCCTACAAGGTAGGCTTCAGCAGTATGTGGCTCAAACACTCCCAGAAGTACAAGTTGGATTTCGAATGGGCAGAGGAACTAGGGACCAAATTGCTAACATGTGCTGTATTATGGAGAAAGCCAGAGAATTCAGGAAAAAAATCTGCTTCTGCTTCATTGACTATGTAGAAACCTTTGACTGTGTGGACCATAGCAAACTATGGCAAGTTCTTAAAGAAATGGGAGTGCCTGACCACCTTATCTTTCTCCTGAGAAACGTATACATGGGATAGGAAGCAACAGTTAGGACTGGATATGGAACAACTGGTTGGTTCAAAACTGGGAAAGGAGTATGACAAGGCTGTATATGGTCTTCCTGCTTATTTAACTTATATGCAGAATACATCATGCGAAAGGCTGGTCTGGAGGAATCCCAAACCGGAATTAAGATTGCTGGAAGAAATATCAACAGCCTCCGATATGCTGATGATACCACTCTAGTGACAGAAAGTGAGGAGGAATTAAAGAACCTCTTAATGAGGGTGAAAGAGGCGAGTGTAAAAATGGTCTGAAGCTCAACATCAAAAAAACTAAGATCATGGCCACTGGTCCAATCACCTCCTGGCAAATAGAAGGGGACGATATGGAGGCAGTGAGAGGTTTTACTTTCTTGGGCTCCACAATCACTGCAGATGGTGACAGTAGCTACAAAATCAAAAGACGCCTGCTTCTTGGGAGGAAAGCGATGACAAACCTAGACAACATCTTAAAAAGCAGAGACATCACCTTGCCGACAAAAGTCTGCATAGTCACAGCTACGGCTTTGCCAGTAGCAATGTATGGAAGTGAGAGCTGGACCATAAAGAAGGCTGACCGCCAAAGAATTGATGCTTTTGAATTGTGGTGCTGGAGGAGATGCTTGACAGTCCCCTGGACTGCAAAGAGAACAAACCTATCCATTTTGAAGGAAATCAACCCTGAGTGCTCACTGGAAGGACAGATCCTGAAGCTAAGGCTCCAATACTTTGGCCATCTCATGAGAAGAGAAGACTCCCTGGAAAAGACCCTGATGCTGTGAAAGTGTGAAGGTGAGAGGAGAAGGGTGACGACAGAGGACGAGATGGTTGGACAGTGTCATCGAAACTACTAACATGAATTTCACCAAACTCTGGGAGGCAGTTGAAGACAGGAGAGCCTGGTGTGCTCTGGTCCATGGGGTCATAAAGAGTTGGATATGACTTATCAACTAAACAACAAAAACAACTTGAGTTGTTATTGTTGTTTGTGTCTTGCAGCTGCAATGTTAATTGTTCCATCAATACTATGAACCATTATTTTCCCATACTGATACATTAAATTCCCTCTCCTCTTCCAATTTTTCATTCTAGCAGTTAGGCATAAGAAACTGATTAACTCTTTATGACAGAAAGCTGTACTATCACCTAGAAGCAATGATAGGATGCCTAGTACAGTAGGGGGTGACAAACATTAATTATGCATTCATATTTTGGATGATGTCGCATTCCCAGGGGGTTTCAACAGGCAACAGTCCAATAAACCAGTCCAATATCAGAAGTCCAGAAGATGCAAAGCAGATACTAAAACGCCAAAGCCAAAACACAAACCGTAATCAGCAGTCAGAGTCCAAAGCCAGGGGTCCAGAGAACAGGGTCTGGAATAAGCAGGAGCACGGATGCAAGCCAAAGTATTTGACTTGTTGCTTCCACAAGCTTGCAAGCATTTGGGTACAGATTTTATAGCAACAGCAGCCAACTAAACACCTCATCCTGCTAATACTCAGGGCTGGTCGATCTGATGTTCCTATGGGAAGCATTCATGCAGGCTTTGGATCTTTGTGTCATGAGTCCTTGCCGAAACCTCTCCCTCACCCTGGCTACTGGGGGAGGAGAATCTGGTGGTGATTCATCTGTCTGCGATTCTGATTGCCCAGCATTCTCCTCAGCTGTAATTAACCCCCCAGATTACAGATCTTCTTCTGCAGAACTCATGACAGATGACTAATATCCAAAATTTATGAGCCTTAGGACAATTCCAGCACATATGTAAGAAGAAGTCTATATCCTTACATCCTTTTCAACATTTAAGATTTACATTTCTAATGTTCCTAGAATGTATTTCCTGAGAGGAAATTGAGCAACACGCTAACTTTAATATCTTGGGCCTACAGGTCCTGTCTCTTTAAGAGAAAGGCTTAAGTAGCAGCTCTTTCTTCTTTCTTTGGAGATCAAACTATTTGGGAGAAGTTGATTTATTTAAGGTGCTTAGTTGGTGTTTATTTTCCTTATTTCTATAAAGCCACAATTTATTTGGTGACTTTGTTTGGAAGAGAGGTTTTCTTTTTCCAACTTGCTGTCTATCCACTGCTACTTTTTAAAAATTAGGGAAATTCCTAAAGTGTGTGTGTGGAGGGGAACTGTTCAATTTAAGGGGAGTACATTTTGTGGAACCCATACCCTCCCAAAGTAAGAAATGAACACAGATCACTTCCCTCTTTGCTGAAAACATACTGATGTATCCTTCTTGTACCTTGACTTCAGCCCCAAATAAGCACTACAGCATCATCTAATTAGCCACCCATTCCCTGTTTACCCCATTATTAGTGGTGGTGAAGAACTGAAACAAAACACAATTTTTTCATGGTGTCAACATCTAAACAAACACTGTAGCATATGCTGTCTACCTTTCTATAGCCTCTACTAGTCTAATCCAACTGATCTGTATTTGAAGGAATTAAATCTCATTTGTGTTTAATGGGCTTAATCATCCTAGATAAATAGGGAGTCTTTTCTCTTTAGAAAACTAGAGTGAAGTTGGCATCTTGCATTAAATTCAGGTGGCCAGAAGTCCTCCCACAAGAGGTATAGAGCCAGGTGCCATGCCCTTTCGAAAAAGAAAAGCACTGAATTGTTGTAGGTGATCAACTAGTATGGGCCACAGCTGTTCCAACTGCTTGTGAACTCTAAATTGTCTGAACTCTTCGTAAACTGCAAAGTAACCCCGCTGAGTACTCTGGGCAAGAGCCAGCCCTATTGCTTGTAGCGCCTCCTGCCTCCAATCTGCCATACCTCTTGTGGGAGGACTTCTGGCCACCTGCAAGCTCCTGGAGCCAAAGCTCTGAACCACGCCATCTGTTGACAGGACAGGGCATCAGCTATATTGTTGTCTATGCTGGGGATGTGCCTTGCATGAAATACTATATTGAATTGTAAGGTGCATAAGACAGGCGCCTGACCTTTGCCACTCCTCAGGCCAGGTCACTGCACACCAGTGACCCTGGAAATAGATGCCAAAACCTAATGACCCTGCAGTGTCTGTTTGATCTTGGAATTCATTCTGGAGGCATAATTCTTGTTAAAATTGTCCAAAAATTGTTGCCACATTTTCAGATCTTGTCTCATGTCTGCTGTAATCCTAGTTCCATGGAACAGTTTGTGGAGACCATTCATGGTTGCACAGAGTCTGTGCAAAAAGGCCCTCCCTGGGGCAACTACCCTACAAGCAAAATTCAAATGGCCCCTGTCTCCTGTAACTCTCTTAGGGTGGCCTTCTTCTGCCTCAATAGATGTCCCAGTCTGGCCCACAAGTCAACCATCTTTTTGTCAGGAAGCTTACAGTATTGGTGGCAGTTACCCAACTCTATACTCAAGAATGTGATGTTAGGTGTTGGCCCTTCCGTTTTCTCCTCAGCCAAAAGAATCCCAATCTCCTGAGCCAATTTCTCAAAAGTGTCCATCAAATGCCTACAATTCCCAGAATCCTTTGCACCACAAAAAAAGAAAATCATCTAAATAATGGGCCATGCTATGCAGCCCCACCCTACGTCTAAGTTCCCATTCCAAAAGGGAGCTAAAGCACTCAAACGCTGCACAGGATACTGAGCAACCCATGGGTAATGCTCTATCCATGTAAAAAGCACCCTCAAAGGAAAAATCCAACAATTCAAAATCCTCTGGGTGAACTGGCAGCAGACAAAATGCTGATTTTACATCAGCCTTGGTCATCTCTGCCCCTATGCCACATGCCCTAATCATGTGCACTGCCTCGTCAAACAACGTATAACACACAGTACAAAGCTCCTGTGGTATGCCATCATTGACAGAGTCACCTTCTGGATAAGAGAGGTGGTGTATGAGCCTGAACTCACCTGGAGCCTTTTTAGGTACAATCCCCAAAGGAGACACCTGGAGATGCAGGACCGGTGGCTGAATGAAGGGACCTAACACTTGGCCCTCTCGGACCTCCTCCTAATATTTTTGTCTAACTATTTCCTCCATACCTTCAACAGACTTCAAATTTTTGGCAAACGTTGCCTTGCATCTCCCCAAAACTGGGATACAAAAACCTAACCGAAAGCCATCAGGTAAATATGTTGCCACTTCCTTTAAAGGGTAGTTAGACAACAAAACTGTAAGCACCTCCAATTTAAAAGGACTGGGCCCCTTTTGTCGCGCCAGCCACTCCATCAGGCTTCCTGTTACTGCCTTGTTCCTTGCCAACTGCTTTTGATGACCTCCCTTTAAAACATTTTGAACTGGAGTGGGTGGCACAACAGGTGGTACACTCATGCCCGTATTGGCATAGTTTCCTGGAACAGGAACCCTGTGAATTGAAGTCCCAGCAGAGTAGGCGGAGTTGAACCTACTCCAGCATGGGAACTGTTAACCTGTCCTGTCTTCCTCATAAGGTGGCCACTGTCAAACCTCTCACCCTGCAGTGGCCGGGCAGGCATCATAGTTTGAAGCCATAAACCCAGGTGAGGTTCCTCCCAAAGCATATTCGCTCTATTGACGCTCTCATAGGTCAGCTTTGATCATGAATGACCCAGGAAGTCCACATAGGCCCTGTATATCAGGTCCAAATACTGAAATAAAGACAGTGCATGTCAAGGTTGTGCCTTCACAATTATACCTGCATAAATCAAAAATCCCAGTAACCAATTGGACCAAGTATGCTCTGGCTTTTTGGGCCACCTCCTCTCTTTCTCTGCCTCATCCTGCTTCTCCCACTCCTTAGCATCCATGTTTCTATTTAGTAATTCAAATAGATCCATGTATTGACCCTCCATTTGCGTCCAATCCGTCCTTCATAACTGGTGTCAAGTGATCACCTATAGGGAGAGCATAGTCTCTGAAAGGCAAAGCCTTAAGGGGAACAGAATTATACCCAGTGTCAGATACAGAAGGGTATGGCCAAACCCCAACTCCCACCGATGCCCCTGTAGGGGTGGAGAAAGGTGTTGGGGGATAATAGACCCACCAACACCAGCGGATTAACCCAAAGGCACCTGACTTGCTGGCCAGCCCTGCATGCCCATAGTCAACTGTTCCTGCACTTGTGTTCCCAACCCCCATGGCCACATCGACAGGGCTCCACTAATGTCCAGTGCAGCAGCGAACTCACCTGATGTTTGAGTAGTAGCTGCATCCCAGCTGGTTGAAGGCCTTTCACCATCCAACCTGCTGTTCTCGACCCCTTCCTGCCTCTGGACACCGTTACTGCCTGGGCATGCACGCACATGTTCAGCTCTGCTCTCAACCTGGCCAATCAATTCTGCTGGCTGGTGCTGTCTTGACGAATCTGCAACTCCCAACACACCTTGCACACCAGCCTCTAAAGCAGCAGAATAGGACAAAAGATTATCAGCAAGGGCTTTCAGTTTAACACGCTTGTGTGACTTGGACTCCCTTGCTGAGTGCCTAGGCTGATTGTCCTTCGCCCCCTTATGTGCTTGGCTAGGCTTCTGCTGCTCCAATGTTGCTATTTTAGCCCATATTTCCTCCCACACAGGCCACCCCTCCTCATCTGATGATGATGATACAGCTGGAGGGGATGTCCTGGGAGCCCTGCACTTTGCAGACTGTTTGCCTTTGATATTGCCCGGACCCTTTTTTGGGGCCATGGCTACTAACAAAATCTCTTACTGTACTAAATAATCTACCCACTAGCCAGGCAGCCAACCGTTACTAATGTGCTCTAATTGTAAAAAAAGAGGGGGAAAACCCTGCATTGTACCCTTATTGTTTGCCTGTTTATTTAGCTATTCATTTATAATAATAATTCTTTGCTTTTTTTAACACAAACCCTCAAGACTAGCTAACCAACAACTGGTAGTTGCTCCAATGCAACTATTCCTGTTGTTATTATAATCTTATTTAAATTTAATTTGAACTTATATATTATTTATTTATTTATTTATTTATTTATTTATTTATTTATTTATTTATTTATTTATTTATTTAATGTGCATGCACACATGTCTGTAAGTATGCCACTTCCAATTAAATTTAAAGAAACCCCAACAAACACACAACTACATAATTAGCCATGTGTATGGGGGGCATAACTCTGTCCCCCAACTGCCTTTAGTATGTGTTTGGGGGGTTGCCCTGTCCCCAACTGCCTCACCCAAGGGCTGAGGCCAATGGGGGCGTTACCACCCCCTTAGTCCTGAAGCTTCTGGAACCTTTTTCCCACTTGCTCCTATTTATGATTTTATTTACAGATAGATAGATAGATAGATAGATAGATAGATAGATAGATAGATAGATAGATAGATAGATAGATAGATAGATAGACAGACAGACAGACAGACAGACAGACAGACAGACAGACAGACAGACAGACAGACAGTGGTAGTAGTGGGAAATAAATCTCTCCATATTCAGTCACTTTAGTTTACAGGAGGCTTTACTTGAATAAGCTCTGGTATTCAGAGAATCTGGGGAATATTCACCCCATAAATTTAAAATAAAACAATGGATAACAAAAGGCAATTAACAATAAATAGCAAGTGAAGAAACAAACAAACAAAAAAGAACATAGATTTACCAGACCAAAACATTATTATGTCCATTGTGCTTGTTAACTTTTGTTGACTTGTTAATTTTCAATATACCCTTCTGTCAATCTTTTTGTTTACATTTACAGTTTCTCTCCTTTCTAATATCTCCTGTCAGCTTTATTTCCTGCTCTTTAAGTTTCTTCCCTCATCTTCCACAGTTGTCATCAAATTGTTTTCTCTCCCCACACCCTTAAATTACACCCCTCCCTTCACTAGCCCAACATTTCATGATCTCATACAAACTGGTAGAACAGATACCAAATTTTCAGATCACAATTGATAATTTGCAATTCCAGCTTCATGACAATCCTGGTAAAAATGGTTTCCTAAACTGAATACAGTGGTGCCCCGCATAGCGACGTTAATCCGTTCTGGATTAATTGTCGTTATGTGGAAACATTGCTAGACGAAACGGAAAAACCCATAGGAATGCATTAAACTTCATTTAATGCATTCCTATGGGGGATAAACTCACCGTTCAGCGATGTTTCTCCATAGGGGCGGCCATTTTCGGTGCCTCTAAAGCGAGGCAGCACAGCAGGGTGGCCATTTTGGAACCACCGACCAGCTGACCGAAAATGGGCCTTTGACATTTTCCCCCAGCTGAGCGGTGGGAGCTTCAAAGGCCCGCCGCTCAGCTGGGAGAAAATGTCGGCAGTCGCTTTGGAAGGACCCTGAAGCCACCGCTGACTGCCGACATTTGCCTTCCAAGCTCTCAAAGGGCTTCCCCCCCCCGACATTGGAGAAAGCCCTTTGAGAGCTCGGAAGGCTCTCAGCAGTGGCGGGAGCAGGGTAGGGGGTGTCCGGATGACTTCCAGGCGAAGCACTGGAAGCCATCGGGACCCCCTACCCTCCCCCCGCTGCCGGCAGCCGCACCACGCCCTCCTATCCCAGCCATGTTGGGACTCCTGGGAGTCCAAGCATAGCTGTGATAAGCGGGTGCGGCGCGGCTCCCAGTGGCGGGGGCAGGGTAGGGGGGTCCTGATGGCTTCCAGGCGAAGCACTGGAAGCCATCCGGACCCCCCCGCCCCCACCGCTTGGAGCCGCCCCGCACCCGGCCAGCGCGTCTGAAAATGTCGGCCAGCGCGTCTGAGAGGCCTCAGGGGAAGGCTCCTCCTCCACCCCTCAGGCCTTCCCCTGAGGCCTCTCGGAAGCTCTGGCCGCAAAAATGCCGGCCAGTGCGTCTGAGTGCCAGCGGCGGAGCCTTCCCCCTCTTCCCGGCTCTGCATGACCCAAAAAAGCCATCGCTATGCAGATTCATCGTTAAACGGGGCACTCGTTATACGAGACACCACTGTATATCATACCCTCCCCTTGGGTGTGAATGTATATACTTTTGCATTAATAAGTAAAATTGTTAGCTTCTTGATTAAACACACAGAAATATGAAATTATTAACTGTTCAGAAAATAGATATTGAGATCATGGAGAAGTTAAAATAAGGCAAAATAAAAACCTAATCCTAACACTAGCACCTCATGGCGCAGTGGTTAAACCGCTGTACTGCAGCCAAAACTGTGCTCACAACCTGGGGTTCAATCCTAGGTAGCCGGCTCAAAGTTGTCTCAGCCTTCTATCCTTCCGAGGTCGGTAAAATGAGTACCCAGCTTGCTGGGGGGGCAATGTGTAGCCTGCATAATTAACTTGTAAACCGTCCAGAGAGCGCTTGAAGCACTATGGGGCGGTATATAAGCAGCACGCTTTGCTTTGCTTTAAAAAAACTATAATATTGTGAGGCCTAATAGTATTTTTAAAATGTCCCCAAGGGGAAAGACAAATATTTGACCTGAAGTGTTTAAACAAGTTAATATAATGTAACTGCATTCCAAAGCTCTCCCTGGAACTTACCTGTAATATCACACAAAATAAGATACCATGGTTCATTGACAAGAAGAAGCCTCTCAGGAATTATCTGAAGCCTTATGGATAATGGGAGAATCAGAAAGCAGAAACCATCAAAGAGTACTACTTATATATCTCATAGTACTTTCTCAATCACTGTTTTCTCCCAAAATATAACTGATGGCAAATGCCAACAAAATGGCAGAGAAAAGTATTAAGCATCTGCTTTCATAAAACTTTTCCAGCCATCTGACAAGCGAGCTCAATGGGAGAGATGTGATCTCTTACTATAACATTCTCTCTCTACATGGGGGTTATTCTTGAGTTTGGCCTAGAGATAGCAGCAGGTGCAGAATGAGGTGGCCAAACTGGTGTCGGATGTGAATACATTAGATCACATCTCATCAGTTCTGGTTTGCTTGTATTGGCTTCCTTTTTTTCCCCTGGCAAGGTTCCAGGTCATAGTATATAAAGCTCTTAATGGTTGGGGGGCCAGTTATGTGTCGGAGTGTCTCTCCCTTAGAACATCAGCCCACACCACCTGTTCTTCTTAGGCTCTACTTCTCCAGGATGCCATGCTGAGAGAAGCAAAAAAGGCTGTCACCAGAAATCGTGCCTTTTTGGTCATGGCCCCAGCCTTATGGAAGGGGTCCCAGGAGAAGTAAGATGGGCCTCCTCCCTCTCATCATTTAAGAGGATGCTAAAGGCTGTCCTGTTTCAAGAGGCATTCAAAAGCATCTTCTCTTGAGTTATTTTATATATGTTCCCAGGGTCAGAAGCATTTTGGGTTTGTAGCTATTATTTGTTTTATTTCAGACATTTTATTTTGGGCAGTTGGGTCACTGTTATAGTTTGTTGCTGTAAACTGCTTACAGTAGTGCTTCGCACTAAGTGAGTGGTAAATAAACAAAAAAACAAATAAATGTCACAGTAAGTCATGTCGCAGTTATTATACCAACCTGGTTCAACACTGGGCCCTGTTTCCCTTAGATCCAGAGCCAAGCTAGATGTAAGAATGGGGGATCTATGAATGCTTGATGTTTTAAAAAAAGGTTAACTGCTGTTTGGTGGGGAGTTGCTTTTCATACTGTTGGGGGGATCCAAGGATCATACTGCACTTCAGTTCATTCTTGGCCTTTTCCTATCATTTTAATAAATAGATCACTGTGACTGGAACAATATGTTAACATTTTGAATAGTAATAGTGATAAAACAGGACAATAGTACTAGAGGGAAATGGTTTATGTCAGATCAACAATTCGCTGATTATTTACATGAGGAACAGAGGAAATATATTGCATCAAATGATCTACCTTTGCTTTCAAGGTAGAGTTTGAAATGATCAGCTTTTTGGACTCATTTAAAAATGACCACTGATTTCTGGAACTTGCAATTCAAGAAATTTAATTTCTCCAGCTCTATTCCATGCACCATTTCCTCCAATATAGATCTGCTTCTGTATTGTCAACCTATAGTTCCTGCCCAGTAGATGCCAGAGGGAAGACTGCCCAGTTGCTTCCTGTTCTTGCCTTCGCTCTGATTTATTTTCAGGATGAAGACCTCAGAGTGAGGGCAGAGGAAGGAAACAATGCTTCATGCTTGGGTAGAAACCATAATAACAAAAACATTATGCTAAGCAACCGGTGAGGATAATTATTCCTGCTAACACTTGAACCACAAAGACAGGTCAGGTATCATTAGAACCTGTAAGAGCACCAACAAGAAGGGTGGGATGGTTTTAGGAGCACTATCTCTAGAGGTTCCAAAGTAGTGGTGATGAAATTATTTTTAAAATGTTCGTCAACAATGAAGGCTGAAATGAGGTTGGTAGACGATGACACCTAAACAAAAAGGAGAAAACTAAGGATCATATCCCTGGAAAGCTTTTACGCAGCCAGTAGGTGCAGTTATAAGGGTCTCCTGGGGCAGATATTTTGGATAGTCCATAATTCCCAAATATATGAAACTGCTTTCTCAACTCCTGGTGGTTGCAAATTAGCTAGCTTTGTTTGTTGACTGGTCTTCAGCAAGAGATTACTGTATTTTGAACACTGATTTTAAAAAATGCGAGACACTGGGCCAATCTGCACAAGGTGCATGGTTTGAATTGAGGCAAGTTAGAAGAGTGGTCCATTTTCAACATAAATCCAGAACCACTCATTTCCAGATTTGTTTTGATTTTTCCTTAATATAAAATGGATTTTTCCTATTTCAGTGTTCACATTGCAATACATTCTCTGTCTTCCTCTTCTCACTCCTTTCTGTCATGCCTTTCTATAGCCACTCTGCCACACTACTCTTGTTTCTCCTGGAGTGGGTGAGCCCAAATAAGAGTCAGTGATGGTGATGGCTACGGAGTCTGATGGAGATTGGCTTATTCCCCAAAACTCCATTTTGCAAGTGTCTCCAGGAAATTTGAAAATATGCACAAGGTTATGCATTTAGAACATGTGCCAACCTTGCAAGATAGAGACCTACCACCATACCCACTCACAAATCCCAAAATCCCATGAGTTTTAATGCCACAAACACTCTCAGCCAAAAATCCAGCCGGCTGCCTGAAAATATTTTTTTATTCTATTAAAAAGGAAAAAAAAGTTAAAAGGACAAAAGTGCCAAGATGTTACAACCCCCCCCCCACACACACACACAAAAGAAAAAAACTTGCAGCAAAATATAGTCTCAGGAAGTTTAAGAAGATCACAACAGAAAACAACAAAGGCTAAATTTATCTACCTAATACTCATATCTTAGCAAAGAGGTAGCTTACTGTAGATCAGTGGTTCTTAACCTTTGTTACTCGGATGTTTTTGAACTGCAACTCCCAGAAACCCCAGTCAGGACAGCTGGTGGTGAAGGCTTCTGGGAGTTGCAGTCCAAAACTCCTGAGTAACCCAAGGTTAAGAACCAGTGGCTTAGATCTACGACATGCACAAAATCCCAATATTCTTTTAATGTTTAGAAAGCTATACAGATTAGCTCTATTCAGTTGTTCAGTAAGCATGCAGAGACCATTTGAACTGAAGGGAAGATCAGCCTTGGCCCCTCCACCATCCTTGAAACAGATGAAGGTGATAATCTGAAGGGGGTGAGTTACACACAAGGAGAAGCTACACAGATACTGCCACTGGCTCTTCAGACTGTTGGTTTCACACACTGAAAGTGATGACAGAAGGGGCGGAGCTAGTGCAATCCCCACAACACGACATTCATTTGTGAACAATGGAAGAGGGTTTTTATAATACTATAATTTTGAGATGTGTTATAATGCAAGACTGTAAGCTTAAATCAAGACAGCCAGACAGGATTGGGCACTTTGGCCTCTCTTGGTTTTCTGTAATTGATCATGTGCAGATTTTTTACTTGTAGGCTACTCCTCCCAAATGGCTTTCCCCCTTTTCTATGGCAATAATTCATTTATCATACTGTCCTTCTTCTAGAACATTGTCTGTCAGGTAATCTCCCTGTTGGCTTTCAGTGTTCTTGCACATACAGAAGTCAGTACTCAAGTCTAGGTTTCATACTTTCTTGTAACAATAAACACAAGCCATTCTTTTTACCTCATGATGAAGATCCGGTGTGGTTATTTCTAATTAACCATCATAAGCCTACCTTACTAGCATGCTGCACCATGCTAATATAATTATAAACAACCCCTAACTGGATACTATTCTATACAGTTCCTCACAATTTTACTTTACAGTGGTACCTCACTAGACGATGACCCCGCTGTAGGACGAATCTGCAGGATGGTGACTTTTTGCGATCACTATAGCAATCGCAAAACTATGTTTCCTATGGGGAATTTTCGCTTGACGTCGATTAGGTCCGTGCTTCACGAACCATTTGTTCGCAAGACGACGATGTTTTCCAGCTCCGCAAAATGGCTGCCCTGTGTTTTCTGGACCCATGCTTCACAGGGCAGCCATTTTAACAGTTGATTGGCGCTCGGAAAATGGCTTCCCCTATGGACAATCTTCTCTGGACGATGAGGTAATTTCCCCATTGGAACGTATTAAATGGGTTTCAATGCATTTCAACAGGGAAACTGTTTTCGCTGGACAATGTTTTTGCTTAACAGCGATTTCAGGGGAATGGATTATCGTGGTGCAGGGCACCACTGTATTTGCTTTTCACAGGATTGACCCCACATTAAGAAAAAGGAGGAAAGGAAAAGAAGGGGTGTGTGTGTGTGTGACAACCTGATTTATGGACTTCTAACAGTGCTTCACCAAGGAGAAAGGCTTGAAGACTAGAAGACTTTATGGCCTAACTAGGTCTAGATCCACCCAAGCTTCCTGTTTGTGTTCCACTGCTAGCTGAGAGGTTTTTTTTTCTGAACGCAAAGTAAGGCCTAGCAAGGCCTCAAAGCCTTTCAGTTTAGTTCTTTTTTTTCCAGGCAAGCCACATTCAGATGCCTGTAAATTGTGTAGAATTCCCAGAATAGGGAATTATGGGGTTTGTTGTCCAAGATCTGAAAATCCTATCCCTAGGGTAGGAGGCAAGTAAGGACTGGTTGGCTGAATTTACTTAGTCATAAAAAACATATTTCATCTGTGATCTGAAGTGTTAACTTCGATAGTTCTATCACCATCATATGTTTCAGGGCAACTTATTACTTTCATCTGCGGAATGCTCAGGCATTGAGGACAGCAGGATGGGAGGCCAGGCTGAGCAAGACACTGGGCTGCCATCTTTGTCTAAAAACATTGGCCTCAACACAGGAAAGTGTGAAGCAATGTTTACAGCAGGTAACAGTATACTTGTAAATGAGGAACTGATCATTCAGTAATTAGTCATACTAATGAACTTAGTAAACTTAGTACAGTGAACCCTTGACTTACAAAGGTCCCTACTTACGGAAATTTCAAGGTACGAAGAGCTCCGGCCGCAAAATTTTAATTCGACTTGCGGCCGGGGCTTCGACCTACAAAAGGCAGGGGGAAAGGGCGGGAAATTCAAAGCAGCCCCTGCATCCCTCTTGTCTCCTGTCCCCGGTGCCCTCTGCCTCCTGTCCACAGGAGGCAGAGGGCACTGGGGACAGGAGACAAGAGGGCAGTGGGGGGCTGCTTTGAATTTCCCGCCCTTTCCCCCTTTCTGTGCCCGCTGCAGGCTTGGCAAGACGAAAGCCACTCCGTGCCCACTGCCAACTTTTGGGGCTTAAAAAGCTGCACCCACTGCCCTCTTGTCTCCTGTCCCTGGTGCCCTCCGCCTGAGGCATAGGGTGCTGGGGACAGGAGACAAGAGGGAAGCGGGTGCAGCTTTCTAAGCCCCGAAAGCTGGCAGCGGGCGCAGAGTGGCTTTCGGCTTCCCGGGCTTCCGAAGCTGCACCCGCTCCCCTCTGTCTCCTGTCCCCAGTGCCCTCTGCCTCCCATCCCCGCAGAGACGGGATGCAGGGGACAGCGGGGACAGAAGGTAGAGGGCAACGAGTGCAGCTTTGGAAGCCCAGGATTTTCCCCCCTTTGGCTCAAACGGATTAAATGGTTTTCAGTGGATTCCTATGGGAAATGGACCCTCAATCTACAGAATTTTCAACTTGCGGCCACCGTTCCAATACAGATTAATTCCGTAAGACGAGGGTCCACTGTAAACTATTTTCACCACAGATAAAAAGAAAATTATTTCCTAAGTTTCTGTCTTTTGTCATAATGCTGCAAAATTATGCAGTACATAGGACACCTTTCCAACATACAGCAAAATCCTTATACAGGTCAAGTTAGAAGTAAGTCCCATAGTATTCAAATCACAAGGATTTGAAAGGACTGTGTATATTATTTTGTCAAAAAATGTTCAAGTGTAGGCAAAGGTTCACAGTCCAGAATAATGAATTTACATCACATTCAAATCTCCATGACCTAGAACAATCTCAACATCTCATTCTATTGTTCAACCAAGATCATTCTCAGATCAAAGTCTTTATCTTGATGCATCTCCCTCCTCAAGGTTATGTTGCGGTTTACCATTACAACAATCTCTTTATCTCTGTCAACCTCCTTATAACAATGTGCCTCACTACAGGTTTCCTATCACCATGAAATAAACTCCTCACTAACTGTATTCGCGAAGGCTTTCATGGCCGGGATCTAATGGTTGTTGTGGGTTTTTCGGGCTCTTTGGCTGTGTTCTGAAGGTTGTTCTTCCTAACGTTTCGCCAGTCTCTGTGGCCGGCATCTTCAGAGTTCAGAGTGCTGTCCTCTGAAGATGCCGGCCACAGAGACTGGCAAAACATTAGAAAGAACAACCTTCAGAACACGGCCAAAGAGCCCGAAAAACCCACAACAATCCTCACTAACTACAGTACTTTATATTTTTAAGTATTACTGCATCTTTTAAATTTAAATATATTCCAACCTCTGAAACACCTCTCAGTTTTTATATTATGCATATGTGTATTAATAAACATATTTAACGAATGAAGATTATCTGTTAAGATTAACACTTAACCCTGTATAGATCTTGTAATTCTACATTTTAATGCCGTTCTTTCTGAAGTGATTTGAAAACAGGAAGACAGAATATAAAGTCACAGGGGAAAGGAAGTGGTCCAGATTTTTTGTCCTGTACACACCTACAAGCAGACTATCATTGCTAGTTAAGAGTCCTGGAAACTAGTTTGGAGAAATGCTTGCAGAACTGAATCCTACCATATTATATACAAACACAGCCAATATTTAGCCTTTACTGTTGACAGTGTTTATGTATTGTACTTCCTCATAATTTGCTTTACTGTTACACTGAACAATTGCAACTTTTGCATGCTGCATTTAAAAAAAACTCAACCCCTTAGCACTGCGACTACAACTTCTCTTATTTTTCTGTTATTCTCAGTTTGAGACTCATTTGTCCTTTTCTAGTTAGCAGAAACAACTTCCCACTTCTTTCAACATGCTTTGAAAGCAGAGGTTGCCCAATGTTGACCCAAACAATTTTGTTACCTCATCAAGTCCTGGGACAAAAGACAGGAAATTGTCCTCACCCCCAGTCCTTGGTTTTCTCTTTCTGATTTACCAGATTTACTCTCTTTATCTCCCTGGGCTCTGTCCCCAAGCCATGAGGGGGTAAAAGAGTTGTTCACTTTAAATATTAGCAATCCCTACTCTCAGAGGAGGAATGGCAAATTATATGTCTATAACATATTTTTACAAGTCTATTGGTACTAGCCCCTAATCATGCTATAAACACATCCAAGAATTACATGTGCAGGTTGAATCAGCCACACACACTATATCCCAATTTGAATATCTAAAACATACACATGTAACATATTCTCAAGGAATTAAGCAAGTATTAGACATTAATAGAACCAGGCCTTTTTTACAGATGGAAGCACTGAGGCTAGGACTTGTTCCCCAAGAACAGTCAGTGAACCATCAACATATAACTCAAAATAGATGCAGTGAGAACTTTTCCAATACTGTACTGTATTTTGACTGCAACAGCCTGCTCTTCTCCTCTTCTGTACTCCAGTACTGGCTGAGATGCTCCAATTAACTCAGCACACTCCGTCCTGCTCCTTTACAGTGGAGAGGCCCAAGCCCAAATACAAAAACCAGGTGCAGCTACACATACAACTGGCCTATATAATAGATGCATGTAAACAACAACAACAACAATTGCTTACATGAAGATTGGGTGGGGTTGGGAACTCAAATCCCTTCCTGCTTTTCCAAAAAACAAGTAATTAGTAAATGTCTATTTCTCTGGGTCTATATGGCTTTGTCTGTCATCTTTTGGAGAAAGAAAAAGAGAGATGGTTTGAAACTAAAGGATTGCAATAAATGTTTTTACTCCCTGGGTTCTCCCTCCCCTAGGCCTGTACTTCCTTAACTGTTTCTTTCCCTAGGCCTTCACTTTTTTTTTAGAGGATACTGGACAGACTGGTTCCTTTCTGGTCGGTTGGCAATGTTATTTGAAATAAGAGTTCATTGCATAGTTTTTGAGATGGAGGATTCCTATCAAGTACTTTTATGCAGCTAAATTCAGCCAAAGATTGGCTGTACATTGAGAGCAACTTGCAGGCTGTGTTTATTTCCTGAATGTGATGAAAACTAGGTGACATGATAACTATTAGATGATGAATGAGTACGGTATTGCTTTTAAGCAATGCCACTCTTGCTGGACTGCTGTTTTCATCTGTTCTCTAGTCCCTTGATCTGAAAAATCCCGAGTCCTCTCTCTATCTTCAGTGACATTGCTTAGTTACATCTCTGAACAATGACTGAAATTTTGTGCCATATCATATGTCACATAAAGCTTATGGCATCTGCGGCAGCAGTGATATTTTTTTGGAAATTAAATATTTTTGATCTTTTCCATGTAGGTCCCAAGAATCCCACAGAATCCCTTTCATTGTCAGCAAATCATAGGGGCTTTGGAATATAAGGCTGAAGCCTTTCATTACTAAAAATTGGCACCACTGGGATGGTTTTACTAGAGTTGTTGATTTTCCCTCAACTATCCCAGAGCTTTCCGATGGTGGCAGGGAATCCACAGTAGCTTCAGGACTTTCAGAAGTCATTTTTCTCCCCCCCCCCAAAAAAAAAATTGCAACTGCTGTTGATGTCACCAACTTTACATGGTATAAATGACAGCAACAAGACCTCAGCCAATGATTGGTAACCAATAACTCCAGTATGTTGCCTCTGTGCAGCAGAAGATTATTTGGTAAATGTATTATTCCCTTCAGATTAGAGACCAAAGACTGAGCCGTCTAGTTGTGGGAAGCAGTGACACAAAAATAGGAAGTAACCAGTATCTATCACCTATTAGACAGACCACTACCACCCTAATTCTGTTACAGGATAAATACAAGAAAACAGCTTCACTGCCCCTGTGTCAATCCACTCTTTACTGCTTTCGACATCCCAAATACACATTTTAGTGATAGTTTGAAGCTCTACAACTATGCATCTTTCATTAGTTCTACATATGCACATGTTTATCCCATGACAGGGATTGCTGAGTTATCAAACTTCTTCATCTATAGAGAGCTACAGCAGATGTTTTGTCATTCCTCCCCATTTGTTTTTAACTTTGCAGAAAGAATTTCACCTTAATTGGTTTCCATTGTTGAAAACTGCTTGCTGGCATTAGGAATACTTTTTATAAGCCGGCTTTCCATTTCCTGCTTCTATTTTATGTCTCCTACCTATTGATCAATACTCACCGATACCAATGTCCCTCTTAAGAAAAAAAGTTTATCTTCTTGCAATAATATATGAAGGATAATTCCTCATTCAGAAACATTTCTGTTGGCCTACTTCCCAGGCATTTACTTTTCTTGCTCTTTCACTGTTTGTTTTAGAAAATATATATAAATTTACCCTCTTTTGCTTTGGTTTCTGTAAGGACATGCATCAGTACTAATTAATTATATTTATTGTGAGTTGGTAAAATAATTTTCCTCAAAGAGAGGGGCTGGCAGATTTTCTGCCTCCAATTTGTTACAGCCCGGTAACAAGTCCCTGAAAATAGGAACTTCAGATGGAAACATTGGCAGGTCTTTCAGTGATGCTATAATAAGCAGGGAGTTTTCTTCTATATACTATATGTTGTTACACAACTGCAACATGCCAGAATCTGCATGGAAAACAAAATGCCAGTCCTTTCTAAACTAGGCAGAAATAAGATGGAATGCAAAGTAGAAAATTAACTGTAATAATTGTATTACATATGTGTATTTTAATCTGTTTTAACCTATGTAAGCCGCCCCGAGTAGACGTAGTCTAGAGGGGCGGGGTAAAAATCGAATAAATGAATAAATTAATTAATAAATAATGAAAATACTATAACTCCAGATCAAATCTCCAAATTAAGACAGTTCTACTAAATGTTCAGGCATTTATTTCATTTTATTTATTTATTTGACTTTTATACCACCCATCTAGTTGTCGAGGCCATTCTAGGAGGTTTACAACATTATAATATAATAAACTGCAATTTAAAAACAGTATCTGCTAAAAAAAAAATCAAAATTAAATACACAAAACAACATAAAATAAACTAAAAACAATTTAAAGCAGTTTAAAGGCAAGGTGATGGAACTGATAATATAAACGCTGAAACAACCACCTGTGCTACAATGTGATAAGGTCCAGGAAGGCCTGTCTGAAAAGCCATGTTTTCAGTGATTGTTTAAAGATTCCCAGTGATGGGGCCAGGTAAAATTTGGGTGGGAGATTATTCCAAAGATGGGGAAGGACCGCTGAGAAGGTCCAGTTTTTGGTTTTCTCTTTCTTGTCCTCTTTCAGGGTCAATATTCTCAACCACCCAGCCTGAGAAGATCCTGTAGGATAGGCAGAACTCATTGGAAGGAGGCATTGTCAGGGATCGAGGTCCCAAAATGTTTAGGCGTGGACGCAGAAATGTTAGAAAAACTTGTCTTTGAATCATTTTAATTAAATCAAGTTTCTATAATAAATAGATATAGAATGTTTACAATTTTAATTGTGGTAAATGGTAGAATACTTACTCAGGTTAAATATGCTAAACGACAGCATGCTGCAACAGACAATCGTACAACATCTCAGAAGGAAGGTGCCTGTGAACTTAGTACTGTACTAAGGGTTACCTTGACCTAGCATGAATTGTGTGCCTTGCTGAACTGATTAGAAACACTGATCATAGTACTACCAAATTTAAGCTGTGCTTAAGTAGCAAATTGCACACGAAGTCCAACGGAGTCACAACTTTTAACACTAGATCCTGTTTAAGAAAAAATAACTTATCACAAACAGAGAGATACAACAAGAAGTGCTGATTGTTCTCCAGACAATAGTTTGCAGCAATTTTGTAACCCAAGGCGGGCAAAGGTAAATTGAAATGGTTGCCTTCATACTTCCATATAAATCCTTGGTTTCTATATGTGTGTGCTCCATGCCCGTGGACTCCATAATCTGAAATATATAAATAGCAACAGTACACGTTTTCTCTTCCTCACCCAAAGCCAAGATATGGCAAAATTACTTATTGCAAGTATTCTTTAATTATTGCAGAAGCTAGAGAGCACAAATAAAAGTCTTTAGATAACATTCAGGATAACATGTTCTCCTTTCCTTATGGTGTTCTGTAGGACAGCCAAGTCAGAATAAATGCTTAGCTGTAAGAAGTCAGCCTTTTATTTGACAAAAATGTTTTCTGGTCTGTGCATGTTGGATTTAGTAGTGCTAGAGCTGCGGTCCAGAAACATTTTACACATACAGTGGTGCCTCGCTTAACGAGTGCACCGTTTAACGAAAAATCCGTATAGCGATCCCTTTTTGGGGATCGCTATACAGATCAGCCCCAATCGCCGCACTCGCTTTGCGACGATTGGGGCTCCGGCGGCCATTTTGGAGCCGCCGATCAGCTGTTCGGCGGCTCCAAAATGGCCGCCGCATGACCCGAAATGGCCCCTATCAGCGTTTTCGCGCCCTCCCCTTGCTTACGGCGGATGGCCGCGGATGGCCCGAAATGCTCCCCCCGCAGCATTTTCGCGACCTCCGTAAGCAAGGGGATCAGCTGATCGGCGGCTCCAAAATGGCCGCCGGAGCGAAAACATCGCTGGAGGGGTAAGTTTACACACTTATTGGAACACATTAAATTAAGTTTAATGCGTTCCAATAGGTTTTACTTACCCGCACAGCGATGTTTTCGTATAGCGAAGGTTAATCCAGAACGGATTAACCTCGCTATACGGGGCACCACTGTATTTTGTTTCCATAGTCCACACTGGGAGTCATTATTGAATTCTGCAACTACTTTTATATAGGCTCTTCAAATAACTAGTAATCTAGGGGGAGCCTCTTATAAGAACAGCCCATCAATTCTAGCACTATGGATCAGGAACTGCATTAATTGTTCCTACACATTCATTGTGATAAAAGATATCTAATGCTATCTTGTAACACTTACCAGGAAATAAAAGCCCCACTGAATTACTTGGGGTCAGTTTCTCAGTTGATACACACAATAACTCATTGTAACTTTCTGTGCAGGCAAGTTGCTTTCATGCTGAAAGTTGTACTCTTGTAAAATGGGCAACCTGCAATATCTCGTACAATAAATATGAATATCAACTGAAATCATATACATTAAATTACAACATCTGACCATGAAATAGCTCTGTTCTCTATCATATATGTTTTCCTTTTCCACACCCTCTTTATATTTTGATTTTGACAACCTGGTTCAAAAATTTGGGAACCAGGCTGGAAACTTACAGATCTTTGTAGGATAGTTTCCCAAATATATTTAAGTTAATTTTTGAGCAGCCTTTGGTGTTGGTAACACTGGCTGCTGATTTGGCTGGTTTGATTTATTTTAAGTCTGTACATCCAACAAGACAGCAATTGCAACAGATGCTTTTTGACAGCATATAATAACCACATGCCAATTTACACTGTAAATTACAAACAATCTTTCTCCACATAAAAAACTAATCCATAGAATGGGAACAGTCATCAGCCAGGAATGTTTTAAAAATCAAATGCTTAAAAACAAATGATGGCCTAAGTGGAGGAATAAATGATGGATACAAAGACAGCACTGGCAGAAAAGACTAGCAAGCAGAAGGGCATTGTTATTTACATTTGTCAGAGCAGACACAAACCAAGCACAGAACAACCATAGGGAGGCCAAATACTGTACTATAGTCCAAAAGCCAAATACCAGGCTGCAATCAAGCATTCTCAGGCATTGTCAACAGAAGAGGAAGAGCAGCAGATAGAGTTCAGGATGGAGCAAAAACCCAAGAAACCTATCTTAAAACAATATGACAGAGGGCACAATCCTAACTGGCTAGGATGGCTGATGCTTGGCTGAGCTGAGACTGTCCTGAAGCCAAATGCTTTTCAGCCTAGGGATGTGGAAAGACATTTAGGGGTGCCCTAACCCTGGCCTAACCTTGTGCCAATATTGTGGCTGTGAATATGGACTGAATGGTTTTGAATATGCTGTAACTCAGTTCCTCTCTGTCTTCACCCTTTTTTCTTTTTTCTTTTCTTTTTTTTTTTTTTTGGCTCTTCTGCCAAATGATCTCTGTTGGAAGAATCTTCCAGAATGTCATTTCTTTTGCTCCTCTACTCTTGGATGCCTAATAGACTGCAGCTATTCCTTTCATTGTTTATCTGTCACTGTCTTATCACCCTGTCAACACGGATTTTCCTCCATAGAATCTAACTGGCTTGGCTGGGATGAACATTTAGCATTTTTTTCTGTGTGTGTCTAATAATATGCTTAGAGGTTAAGAAAGTTATTTTCTTTAACATACTTTTACTTTTAACATCTTTGGTATTTTAATATGCTTTTAAAGTACAGCTAAATATTACTTAACGTTACAATGCTTTTACATTTCATTGATGTGTTCTACAGATGCATTTTCTGTCTTATAAGCTCTTTCATTTTTATAATGTAACCTAAAACATTATATTTGATATTTTCTTGCACTTTTGCTCCTGTACTTGGGATTGAAACATGTCAAGTTCTGCCTATAACTTAAGTTTTAAGACCTGCATATTTTTACTGATTTTAAGGACTTGTGCCTACAGTTTTCTTCATAGCTTTAAGAGTTAACTCTGAAGCATTTTGGGCATATGGAACATAGAAGCAGTGTAGATAAATAAAGCTTGTAGAATTAGACAAAGGATATTGCTTGGAATTATTGCAAGAAAGACTTATACTTTGATACTCAGGAGAATTTTGAGATGACTGTTAATGATTGTGTGGTTTCATGCTGGAATATTAACCCTTTATTGGGATAAATGTCAGCTGAGACAAACATAGGCTTTTGAATTTTTTTCCTGAGAAGATCTATAATGTTCTGTAGGACTCCCAGGGAGGGCCAAGCATCCATTTTCTGATCTGACAGCCCCTCCTATAGAGTTAAATATTCATTACTTCTTGTCTCCTCTTCTAACACTCAAGTTTTTAATATATATTTTTCTTGAGAGGGTGCTAAACCACCCCTTTCTGGCCATGCATTCAGGCATTTAAGACATGCTTTTCTGTCTAGTTAAAACAAGCTTTTCTAGCATTTTTTCATCTAAATAAATGCAGTAAATTTTGTATTCTTGAAGGCTTTCATGGCCGGGATCTGATGGTTGTTGTAAGTTTTTTGGGCTGTTTGGCTGTGTTCTGGAGGTTTCTCTTCCTAATGTTTCGCCAGTCTTTGTGGCTGGCATCTTCAGAAGACAGGTTGATTGTTCCAGAGAACAGAACAATTAGCTGAGTTTAAAAACTCACAAGAACACCATTCTTGTTTGCTTTGCTAACTAAGAGACCTCCTAACAGGGCTTCCCACAGATGTAAAAGTCTGGAACAAAATTTACAAGAATCTCAGCCAGGACAGTGGTTGGACTGGTAGATTCATTTGTGCCAGCAGATCTGAGATTAATCCCAACAAGAAAATTTGTGTTGGAACAAGGGGTATATGTCCATTCTAGGTAAGCATATTTTTGACAACTGACAAATAGAGTAGAATGCTCAGAAGAAAGCAACACTTTTGGCCTTGGAATCCAGTTGTACTCTCTGGGCAATCCCAGATGAATCAACTTCATTTCATCTGGTGGTTTCTCCTCATTCTAACATTTAAAAAATGGCTCTTCTAAGTTACCAGCAGTAAAAATTCCGAATGAAAATACGTATAAAGATATTCACGCAGCAGTAGAATGTTCTGAGAATGTGACTACCATGAAATTTGGTCACCCAGGATGAAAAAGACTATTGGGAAGCATTTCTCATTCTACATGTTGTTGTTGTTGTTGTTGTTGTTGTTGTTGTTGTTGTTGTTGTTGATGATGATGATGATGATGATGATGATGATGATGATGATGATGATGATGATGATGCTTGAATTTACACAGTGATCTTTCAATTCATAGTAAAATTGCTACATTATCAGACTGCCATACATACAAACTGATAATCGCTGTTGATGGATCTGCTCCCATGAAGTCTCAAGAGGCCACATTCAGTCTCAAAGGCTTGGCCTCGGAATCTCAGGGGATGAAATGCTGCTAACCTGTCAATTCTGGTCATATCTTCTGTCTCCATCACACCTTGGTTTGGTTTCCTTTCCTCCTCACTTTTATGATTCTAAGAGCTGACATCTATTTTTCATTTTGATTGTTTTATTTAAGGACTGTTTCTTCTTTTGTTAATCATCTTTGGGGCCTTACTGAAGGCCAATATACTGGGATATATTGTAACCATTAATATAAATACAAACACATCCACAAGTACAAAGTTAAATAAGCACACATAACTGCTCCTAAGGCTTATTGAACACACTCAAAAACATATCTGAGGGGATAGCCTAAAGCATAAGTTATTGCTAAGTGATGAAAGAGAGTATTCCCTGTATTGTGGAAAGGAGGAGGGAAATATTCCAGATTCCTAATAAAATTATAACATGTGGCATTGGCTTCTAAAACAGAGAAGAAGGTTGCATGGGTGCATGATTTAAGGGCAAGGAAGTTTGGTTTTGTTCAATTAAGCACCACATTTTAGAGTCTAGGGATAAAGCAAATAGAAATATTTTGTTAACTGCAAGCAACTTTTAATTTAATTTAATCAGCTAAATAAAGATTCACCATTCCGACAACAACTAACAATTGCATTTTCCCCAGTGATTCTATGTAGTATACACATGTGCATGCATGCACACACACACACGTACACATACACACCAGAGGTAAGAGAGACAAGGCATAATTTTAAAATGATGTAGCTGTTCTCTTGGTATAGACACCTTTATTTCAATAGGAATCTTGGGAGGTTCAATGCGAAGATGGGCAGAATCAAAATGAAAGGAAACTGTTTAAAGCAACTGAGCATCCAGAAACCATACAGTGTATTGATTTTATAAGCTTATACTGATCTTTTAATGATATTTTTTCTTCTCCTTCTCCCTCAGGAAATCCTTCAGTTGCTTTTTAATTCATTGAAGGCTTTACAGAAGGATAAATTCTGGGCTTTTCAAAATACCCTAGATTCCAAGGTTTGTAATGAGACTTCTGGTATGTGTGGTGTCACATGCTCTGACCATGCCTGTAAAATTAGGCGATTCATAGGGAAGGATTCATGGTAAGAAATGCTAACTTATTGCTAGTGTATTTTCCACCCTTAAATGAAGTCAGAAGGCACTGAGGCTAGCAGTTATTTCACACTCTCCCTAAGCATTTATTGCTTTAGAGCAGTGGTCCTCAACCTCGGGCCTCCAGATGTTCTTGGACTTCAACTCCCAGAAATCCTGGCCAGCAGAGGTGGTGCTGAAGGCTTCTGGGAGTTGTAGTCCAAGAACATCTGGAGGCCCAACGTTGGGGACCACTGCTTTAGAGCATCTACATATGTTTATAATCAGAACTAGCCCTTTGCCTATAGAGAGATACAGTATCTTGAATGGATGTTAGCTTTAGCCTTATTCCAGCATTACTGACTCAGTTCTCAGCAACACACATAGCTTTTTCTTTCTCCACCATCACTTTCTGGAGAGTGATGTGTCTGCAGAGGTAGATACCTCATTCATTTGTAGGCTTTAAATGCAAGCAGGGATGCTGCTTTTCCAGGGCTCTTGCCCACATGTAGAGTCTACATGCAGCTTGGAGCACACACACCCTCTTCAAATGTGTTCCTGCTTCTGGGGAGAAAGCAATGAGGAAGGGAACAAGGCTAGCCATTCCTATTTACCTTTGTTGATGACTCTGGATTAGGAAATGATGGGAAAGGGCTTGTTGCTGACCATAACTGATTGATTGTACATATTCTGTATATATAAAGCTTAATAGCCCCCATAAATCACAAGATTCAGGACAGGAGTTCTCATGGTGTTAGTTAGATTAGGCATCCTTCAGTCTCAAGAGACTATGGCAACGTGCTCTGTAAGGAGGTCTTGGAACAGCATCTAGTGTGGCTGAGAAGGCCAATTTGAGAGTGACAATCCCTTCTACACTGAAGACAAATAGAATCTGTCCCCTGTCCAGCTCCCTGACTTTGCTGCTTTCAGGACTGCCTCTTTGCCTCAGCCTGCTGGACGAGTGTCTCTTCAAAATGGGAGAGGCTGTGATGCAACGCCTGCCTCCAGACTGAATGCTCAGATGTCAAATTTTCCCATCTGTTGAGGTCCATTCCTAAGGCCTTCAGATCCCACTTGCAGATATCCTTGTATCGCAGCTCTAGTCTCCCTCTGAGGTGATTTCCCTGCACTGATTCTCCATACAGGAGATCTTTTGGAGTCCGACCATCAGCCATTCTCACCACATGCCCAAGCCAACGTAGATGTTGCTGTTTCAGCAATGTATACACGCTAAAAATTCCAGCGTGTTTTAGGACTACTCTATTTGGAACTTTGTCCTGCCAGGTGACACCAAAAATGCGTTGGAGATAACAGACATGGAATGTGTTCAGCTTCCTCTCCTGCTGTGCACAAAGGGTCCAGGACTCACTGCAATATAGGAGTGTACTCAGGACACAGGCTCTTTAGACCTGGATCTTGATCTATGCCGTCAGCTTCTTATTGAGCCATACTCTCTTTATGAGTCTAGAGAACATGGTAGCTGGTTTGGCAGTGCATTTATCCAGCTTGACATCTAGGGAGAGAGTGTCAGAGATTGTTGAGCCAAGGTACACAAAGTCATGAACAACCTCCAATTCTTGCGTGGAGATGGTAATAGAGGGAGGTGAGTCCATGCCCTGGCCCATGACTTGTGTTTTCTTCAGGCTGATTGGGCAACAACAGCTGATCATCGGCGAAGAGGAAGTCCCACATGCATTTCAGCTGGACTTTGGTCTTCGCTCTCACTCTAGAGAGATTAAAGAGCTTTCCATCTGATCTAGTCCGGAGGAATCTGGTGTTAGTATAATAATAAAAATATTTAGCACGTATGTAGCAGTTTAGATGACCTGAAGAACTCCACATAAACCTTATAGGCAACCCTATAAAGCTGGCTCATGCAATTATCTTCACATTATATATGACAGATTAGTTTTTTGAGTCAGAAAAAGAAGACACAGAGAGAGACTGCCTGTTCAGGCCAGAAATAGATGTTATAGGTAGTCCATAATTAGGATTGAAAGCATGTTAAAGAGAGGTGACTAGGGCAGTCTTTTGGTTTTGCAATATCAGATTTCAAAGGAAACCTGGGTGTAAGACCAACCACCAAATAAAGCAAATTAATTTGCATTCTTCCAAAGGTGAGAGAAACTCCTGCTTGTGACATTCAGACAATTTCATGAGTTCAGGCTTTACTCCTTTTCATTACAAGCTATCTGTTTTTTCCCTGAACATCTAGCAGCACTAACTGACAACCCTGGGATTTCCTCTCTTACAGCTCTACCCTTTAATCAGTAAACTGTGCCAGCAAAAGTAATGTAATGATTTCAAATATGTGGCCACCAATAGAAACAAGTAGACCAGAAACTGTTTCTTTAAGACTCTTTTTATAAGATATCAGCTCCACTCCATGAGTTTTCTTCTGTTGTACAAAACATCCCAACAAGTGTTTGCCTCCATGTGGAGTACCCTGCCAGGAAACAAAAACAAAATGTTTGTGAAATACCTCTGTTCCTCCTACCTGCTGGGGCAGTTGGCAGGTGTTGACCAAGAAGGTTGCTAGGCCTCATAGAACTGGCTGAACTCCTATGGACTTGCTGTGATTCTCTAGGTTTTTACACTGGAAGACAGATCTCAGGGTGAGCTGCACTGGAGGAAGAGGAAGCTGGATTTGTATGTGCAATGTAGCTTTAAAGCCTAGACATATATTTGCAGCTGCCCCCTTGCCCTTCGAGATATCACAGTTCTCCTCCTCCCAGCCTTCTGGTTCAAGTTCTGCCCTTGAAATCTCAGGAAATGGGGCACTGCTGGCCTGGCAACTATTATACATGAGCTCCTGGACTATGTCATGCTTGACATGTCTAGACATCATATCCTGCATGTAGGAGAAAATCACGTTCACCTGAATGAACGGAGGATTTACAAGTGCCTGCTGCAACCAGGAAGTAACAGGGAGAGGTGTCTTACAATTTGAGGTTTGGCTGCAGGGGTGGGGATGGGGGTGGGAGGGAGGGTGTAGCGCTCTGCTCATTACCCCCAGGATTTTCACTTTTACCCCATTTGGTTAATTTAACCCTGTTCCCCAAACACAGGGTAGCATACCAGTCAGTGTATGACAGGTTCAAAGTCATAGTCAGCTAATGTTGTCTCTCTGATGCAGAGATAAGAACTGAAGCTGATAAACTTATAACTGCTTTCCCCCATTATTTCAGTAAGGCATTCATAGTTGAAATTATCCAGTTTGCAGCTTTTGCAGCTTCAGGTCATGGCTCACTCCATCTCAACAGAAAGTTTTACTCCATGATGAAGTACTCGCCAATACTTTTCCAATTGTTAAGGTAGCTCTTAGAATATATCTGAGCATGATGGTCACTAGTTATTCAGGAGAGAGATCATTCAGCAAATTGGCACTAATAAAGAATTATCTGAGAGCCACGATGACCCATGAAAGACGAAGTGCTCTGTGCCTACTGGATGTAGTGAGCAATGTTCTAAAGAAGATACAGTTTGAGGAGTTGATTAAAGATTTTTTAATGCCAAGTGTAGAAAGAAATACGTTTTGAAGATATTCTAGTGTGATGCATATAGCTGTAAGTTAGTAAAACTTAGATAAAACTTTTGCATTGACAAGTTCATAGTTTAATTTGGTTGTGTAAATTGTTGAGTAAGCCATTGTTATCCATGGAAACAAAAGAGTACATAGCAGCAGAGGTAATGTTTTTTGTAACTGGTCTTACCTAAAATTTTACTTGGAGTTTTGCTGCCATGTACCGTATTTAAATGTACACATGTATATACTTCAGATATATAATTCATTTAATCTTTCTATCCACATATAATTTCCAATGACATGCAGTAAATGGACTTTGATGTGTACATTTGGTGATTTTCCTTGTATTTTAATTCTTGTGTATGAGTAGCCCCCCCCAAACCTGAAGTGCCCCAGGTCCCCCAAGATCTAAATCCAGCCCTATCAGAAGGCATTGATAAGTAGAGCCAGGGATGACAGGAAGAGCCAGAACAAAAAAGGATATTCATATATACACTTCAGAGCTGTTCACTGAGGCTGCATGGGTCTGAGAGCCATCTTCAGGCACAGAAGAGCAATTATGTTTACATGCAATGAAGAAGAAATATTGTATAATCTTAGAACTGTAGAGCTGGAAGGGAACCTATGGATCACTGAGTCCAGCCCCTGTCATGGAGGCACAGTGGGGAATTGAACTCCCAACCTCTGGCTTTACAGCTAGATACCTTAAGCAAAGTGTACTGCTTATATATCACATTATAGCACGTACAGCACTCTCTGAGTAGCTTACAATTTCATTATGCAGGCTACACATTGCCCTCTCCCCAGCAAGCTAGGTACTCAATTTACTGACCTCAAGAGGATGGACAACTGAGTGATCCTTGAGCTGGCTATCTGTAATTGAACCCAGGTCATGAGCAGAGTTTTGGCTGCAGTACAGCAGTTCAACTACTGTGCCACAATGCTGCGTAGCTATCCAGCAGGTTGACTTTAAGGTAGCTTCCTTGGAGTAGCCCCAAACCAGGCGTGATTAATAATGAGTAGTGGCCTGGTTGGTTATCACCTAAGACAGGGGTGTCCAACCTTTCACCTTCCCTGGGCCACATTAGAAGATGAAAATTTGGTTTGGACCGCATGGGAGGGGCAGCCCTAGCCATCCTCCGCAGCCCCGCTCCAAGCGCGCTTACTGGCAGCTGCGATCTCAGACAGCAGAGGCTGCCAGCTTCGACTCCGGCGGCTTTATGGGGCCGGGAGGGGGCCCACCTATTGACAG
Organism: Pogona vitticeps; assembly: GCF_051106095.1. Taxonomy (NCBI): domain Eukaryota; kingdom Metazoa; phylum Chordata; class Lepidosauria; order Squamata; family Agamidae; genus Pogona; species Pogona vitticeps. The sequence goes on along the minus strand of NC_135786.1, from coordinate 163,348,417 downwards.
GGACGGCATAATGCATTCACGCAGCCCCCCTCTCCCCTCCCCTCCCACTCCTTCCTTCCTTCCCTCTCTCTCCCTCTACTGTTGTGACATGCCCCGGCCACATTCCGGCTGCAAGCACTGGCAGTGTAACTTGAAACTTTGGAATTTCTTTAAAAATAAATAATTGCACTGGGCCGCATTACGAGCTGACCTGGGCCGCATGTGGCCCTCGGGCCGCAGGTTGGACAAGCCTGACCTAAGACATGAGAGTGCCCCTCTTCCTGTGAATGGCCAGCCTTTTGGATAACTCGGTTGGGTGCCTTGCTAAGGAGCCAGAGGTTGGGAACTCAATTCCCCAACCTCAATATGCCTCCTGGGAGAAGACCCAGCCTGCAAGAACTTGGGCAATTTCCACAGTCAGAAGAAATTAATAGTAAACAATTTGTCAGTAGTCTGTAGACAAAAAAAACTTAAGTTCCAGCATAAGTTGGCTTGGCAATTATATCATAATAATCCATAATAATACCGCTCAGAGTGGTATAAATTTACCAGATGGGCGGGATATAAATCAAATAAATAAAATAATAAAATAATTAAAAATAATTATTAATTTTTATTGGATTTTTATTTTATTTTTAAGGAATAATGAAAATAATTAAAAAGTAATATCCAATGATTACTTGTAAAATAAAATATTATTCGTCCAAATAGGCGGGATATAAATCAAATAAATAATAATAATAATAATAATAATAATAATAATAATAATAATAATAATAATAATAATAATAATAATAATAATAATAATAATAATAATAATAATAATAATAATAATAATAATAATAATAATAATAATAATAAAAACACATACACTTCCAGAAAGAAAGAAAAATGCCCACATGTGCACACATTAGAGTGGACCATGCTACTGCTATCCATTTAGCTTTCTAGAATGCAGTGTTACAAACTCTGCAAAAGAGAGGGCAATAGACGGAGCTGGTCCACAAATTTTTCTTTCACGACAGGCATGCAGCTTTTGAGAAGCTAGCCAAGAAGCATAAGATGAGTGGCAGTTCAGAAAGAGTGTGGTAGAGCCACATGCTGTATCTCATCGGACTAGTAGATGCCCTCCTTTGCAAAAGCATGAGTACATACCAACACAACACTGTAGACCAGATCCTGCCTCCCTACTCTGTTGGAGGAGATACTATTGCATAGGCAAATCATGGGTTTAGACTATTTGACAGAGAATGGGATCTCCCAAAGTGTTGTGGTGAAATAGTTCTCAATGGGCAAACTTTGCACCAGCAAAGATAGGAACTTGTTGAACACTCTTTTTCAGGAAGAAAAAAAATTACTCTTCTTAACCTTAGAGATGGTTAAAGCACCTTGAAGAAGGTAAATGTAGCTGCGGTGGCATGTTTGATTTAGCACAAGGCCTTGGTAAGGGTTTCATAACATGATTTTACAGAAAAACAGCTTGCCACTCTGTTATGCTGTGCACTCTTTGTCTGCAGCTCAAGACTGATTATTTGAATCCTGATGAGAGGCTTACTGAAAAGTAGCCACGGAAATTGATAAGCTGCAGTGGTGGAACGATTTCTCACAAAAAGTCAGTGAATACTGCTATAGCAAGGAGGCTGTGGGATGCTTTCTTTCTCCAGTTCACATTTTGTTAACTGTCTGATATCACCAGGGAGATGTGAAGTCTTTATAATTACAGCTCAAGGCTGAAGAGAGAAATTAGGTTTCATGCATTAATGCAAAGCTACCTGGGATGGCTTTATGACTGTTAAGTTTTCTTCTGCCCATTAGAACACTGAATGAATTCTGTATCCAGATCATGAGTGGCATCTTAATTAATTTTCCACCTTTTTTAAAAAAATATGTAAACAAAATACCCCTTTGTCACAAACAATTGCTTTTTGCAATCTGTCGAGCAAGATGTAAAGAAGGCAAGAAACCTTAGACACAATGTCCAATGTCCTACTAAGCAGAGGAGCTGGTTCCTTTCATCTTCCTTCAGAGAATGAATTCAGGTTATGCTCTGCAGAAAATTAAAGTGTTCTGTTCAGTTATGTACACGGACAGCTTTGTAACTGTTCCTTGCTTCTAGGTCAAGGGCTCTCCCTATGGCCAGGTGCCAGCTTTATCCCTGGGCTCTCATAATCCCCTGAAAGAAATCAACTTTCCATTGAAATCCTCTGCAGTTCCACTTCAAACTGGTGCCTCTAGCATGATGCTCTTTTATACTTTTTGGGGAAATTAAAAATAACAGAGAAGGAAGAAATGGAGAGAGGGAAACAATACCGTCATTGTAGGCTAGATATAGTGTTCTGAATATAATCCATATTGCATTAAAGGTATCTTTGTGTGCTGATTTAAATCCAGGTTTCAGCATTTATTATTAAATCGAATGAAAGGATCTTGGATTAGAGATAATGACCTGATTGGCTAGCAGAATTACTACACAAAGAGCATCTATCCTTGTAGTGAAATTTTTGCACAAATAGGCTGAAAGCCTGTTGCCCTATTTCTAGCTAACAGGATACAGTATATTCCAGAATAATTTAAAGGCAATTTCCTAAAACTAAGTAGATATAACTAGTGAAAAGTAATGTTTTATTCTGAATATTTTAAAATATTTAATATGAAATTGCAAACATATGGCTTACGTTATTTGAAACATTCAAATGTAACATTCCTCCACCATACGAATTTCAAATTTTTTGAATCTCAATCCTGAAATGTCAATGCGGTGGCACTTCTTTTTTCCTATCCCAAAATTAGTGGTAAACTTCCTAGGTTAAACTTGAGTTACAGATTTTCATTTTGGCTTTGCCACTTCCTAATTCCACAACAGCCAAATAAAGAATTTTGTCACAAACTGTACAATGCTTGTTGTACTGTGCAAATGCATTTTTTTAAAAAATATCAACATTGAGTTGTCCCCACTGATTCTATATTGCAGCATAATACAGTTTATTATAAAAGGTAACCCACTTACTCTCTAGATATTTGGCAGGTGGGAAGAAGCTGTAAAAGATAAAGGGGAATCTTGTTGGGCGAAATCTGCATATTTCATTACAGGTATGCTAAAGGGACGTGGTGGCGCTGTGGGCTAAACCACAGAAGCCTGTGCTGCAGGGTCAGAAGACCAGCAGTCGTAAGATCGAATCCACGCAATGGAGTGAGCTCCCGTCGCTTTCTGCCAGCTCCTCGCCAACCTAGCAGTTCGAAAGCATGTAAATGCGAGTAGATAAATAGGTGCCACCTCGGTGGGAAGGTAAAATGGCGCTCCATAATCACGCTGGCCACGTGACAATGGAAACTGTCTTCGGACAAGCGCTGGCTCTACAACTTGAAAAACGGGATGAGCACTGCCCCCTAGATTTGGACACGACTGGACTGAAAATGTCAAGGGGAACCTTTACAATCAAAAAATAAAAAGAAATAAATCACTACACCAACCAGACATTCTACAACTGCCAGGCAATGGCAAGATAATCTTGTGGAAAAATAGCAACACTAATATTTTCAAGGGTAAATTTGTGCCACAAGGCTCTGTAGACTCACTATGGATTAGAATTTGCAGACAGTATTTTAGCCTATTGAAAGGGATCCAGGCAAAGAAATCAACTGTGGCTGAAAAACCTGTACAAGTGTAGCCTTGGCTTTAAAGTCAAGAATAGCGAAGCCATCAGCAGACTCTCTGATAATCAGTGCCACCTAGCATCAAGCTTGGAATCGCAGAAGAACCTGATTTTGGATAATCAAACCATGCACAGAACCATCTTGGATTGCTGCTACGCAAAGACCGAAATAAGTAAGGCAGTTGATTTCCACTGGAGAAACTGTCCTTATTCTCTGGTGTGTAATGAATCATCTATATATATTTTAAGGATAACACATAGTGTTTTAATGTTAAAAGTAAAGGTGGCTTGAGATGCAACAGTTGCAAAAGTTTTGAATTTCTGATAAAATTCTATTTTTGTTACACAAAAGGAACCATTGGTCAGTGCTGGAAAGGTCAATACCCTCAGTCCAGAAAAGTCCCTCTAGTCACTCAAACTACCCCAAACTAAAATGATTGCCATAAGATCCGTGGAAAAGGCACTGGTGGAAAGTGCGCAGACTGTGAGGGCCTGGCCCAAAATCACCTACATCTTGACCTAGATCTCCATTTATATAAATTGTTTAAAAATCTATTTAAAATGTAGGGTCTTATTAAAAACCTGCTGGCCATTGAGCATGTTTCCAAGCTCTGAGGTATTTCATGTTGGTTCAAGCTTCATAAAATCAGAAAACTGCAAGCTAAAGCTGATGTTATAATAGATGCATTGGTGTGGTGTGTGTGGAGGCCTACAGGGGCAGTTTCCATGGATGCAAAATTCTTGGGGGGGGGCACCTGCCCAGCATGCTCCCATAGTCACTCTTTGTGCTCCTCTTTCCCCCTCCTGGCAGTCCGAGTCTGAGCCTCCAGGGGTGCCCCTCCCACTGCTACCAGCACAGGCCTCAAACAGCTTCATGGCACCACCTCGGGGGCTTCTCCTGCTCTGCCCCATGCCCCACCCAGCCCATGCATTGTGCCACGGAGCCAGCACATCACCCACGTACCACAATACTTGCCTTGCCCCAGGTGCTGGCAACCCACACTACGACACTAAATAGATGTGCCCTGTGAACAAGAATGACATTGGTTGTCGTGAGTTTTTTCGGTTGTTTGGCTGTCTTCTGGAAGGTGGCAAAAAACCTGAAAAACCCACAACAACCATCGAAGCCTTCGAGAACACAAAGAATGATGTTCCTCATGTCTCACAATTTTTGCATGCTTACAACTCATCTTTCATGCACTCATAATGTTCTTTGGTCTTTCATTCCCAATGTGAGATAAAGAAGATGGAGTGCCTGGGACCAGCAAAGATGCCCAACTTGTTCAAGTCCTGTATGACCTTATGAAGCAGCTTAGCCTTATTGTATTACTAGATGAATCCTGCCATGATTTTAGCCATGCCTCTTTGCTGCTTACATCAATAGCTGGCATTATGTTCCCTGATAAATTCCTTCTGGCTCATTCAGATCACATATTTGTGGTGTTGTTGTTTTTAAAACCTAAATCAGCTGCAATAACTGTGAGAGAAATGTGGTACTTACAATTCCCCAGGTTGCTTCTTTGTGAGCAGTGGCAATTAGGAAAATAAATGGAATTGTCTGCACCAGGAAATGTCTGTGCCCCAAGAGGAGAATAGCCCTCTCAAGTATTAAAAATCCACACAAACCACTGAGAAAAAATAAATCTATTAAGGCATGGCAAAGTTTAATACCTCATTTTAAAGTTTCAAATCAGAAAAACGGATTTCTTTTGATGCATATGTCTAATAAGACTGGTTTCCTTCATCCACCCACCCAGCAGAATAATAGAAATTGGCTTGCCAGTTAAAGTTAGAATATCTTTCAGTAATAGTTTCAAGCAGTATATGTCGACCTCTGGAATTGCCACAGCTTTAAAGATGATGGTGCATACTTTCGAATGAAAGATGTTACATGTAAGTTTGTCTCTGATGCAGACTTCTTATTCTGTACCCTGACATTTAAACTGCTGTTACCCCTCACATGGAAATTTTTAATTATCCCTGGAAGATGTGTTTCAAGTGTCCGCACCATTCTCCATCACTTTTCTCTGCCATTATTTCCACCTTCTGACCCACCCATTTCATGGTGTTAAAATTCCTTCTTTTCTTTTTTTAAATGTGTAGCAAGTAAAATAGAGCTGAACGTAGGACGTGTTACACACTTGAATTAGTGCTCTATCACTTTAACACTATAGGAACAATATACTCGAATTAGACATACCAAAAGCAAGACAAGATAATGTGAGTTGAAATGCTAGCAAAAAACCCTGCAAGTCCTTCCAGCTAAACAAAATATACTACCTGCTTGTGCCAAAAGATGACTTGTAATAAGCACTAAAATCATGTAGTTGATGGAATAAATATTTAAAGGAACAGTGGGAAACATGGCATAAACAGAGGGACAAGAACCTGCCTAGCTGCTCCTTGAGAATATAATAACTATATTCTTTTGTATTTCCACAAGACACTTCACAAACCTAAACAGGCTATTTCTTTGGAAGCTTAACATGGTGTATTATCATTTAAAAATAATTTCATACTCATAGTGAATTTCTGGGCTCACATTGTTTCAGACAGACAAGGAAATTATAACATTTCAAGATCAATTGGCCAGTTTTTGTCAGAATTATATTCAGCAAATTCCTTAGTAGCTGCCCTTCTCTCTAATTGCAAAGAAACCCCCAAAATGAAATAAATGCTGTGCTAGAAAAGATAAATGTAGACTCTTAATTCAAGCTTTCAAAGGGTTTTGCATGAAAGAAAGGAGAAGGCTAACATGGTTACCTTCTCCAGAGAGAAACAAACTTGTCCCATATTATAGACATCACTTCACCTTCATCGAACATTGAACCTCAATGGTTATTGTTTTGTGAGGCTTAATACTAAGTTTCACAATAATTAGTTTCTCAAAATCTCTTTTTTGTTCTGAATGTTGCACTGATTTTGAGCAGAACTCTTTTCTTGCCATAATTATACTAACATAACTCTATGTTAGGTGGTCAAATGCAGCTTGGCAGCACCCCTCTTCAAAATACATGCTACATTTTAGGCTGATCTTCCGCAATTCCATGTTTCAGGGAGATATGGCATGAATTCTATTGTGATTCTGACATGATTGATGGAGTCAGGGACTGGGGGTTTAAAACTCAAGTAGTATTTTAAATTGCATATTTGCTGGGTTTCAGCAAAGACACATTTCTGTAAGTACACAGAACTGTAACCAATTGAATGAGGTACAGTGGGGTCTTGACTTACGAACGGCCTGAGTTACGAACATTTTGACTTACGAACTGCTGTCATAGGAAAATATTGACTTGACTTACGTACTTAGATTTGAGTTATGAACTGGGAAAAAACTGAAAAAAACCACATGGGAGGCAGGGAAAGTGCAAAATTTGAACTTTCAGTTAACTGTTGGCCAGTGAAAGGGTGCCTGTCTGCTTCCTCACTCCTCCCAGCGTTTAGAGAGTGAATTGGGAGACAGTCTTCGGACTGCCTGGTACTGTACTGCCTGGACTGTATTTTCCCTGCCTTCCCTGAACCTTTCTTGACCTAAGAAAAAAAGAAACAAAATATCCCCATCTAGTGGTCGAAGGCGGAATAGCAGCTTCCCATTAGTTTCTATGGACGGAAAAGAGCAGATACGGATCAAATGGTTTTCAATGCATTCCTATGGGAAATGCAGATTTGACCTGCAAACTTTTTGACTTGAGAACCGCCTTCCAATACGGATTAAGTTCTCAAGTCAAGACCCCACTGTACTAGACTCTATTCAGCACTGGTTAGGCCTCATCGAGAGTACTGTATCCAGTTATGGACACCATGCTTTAAGAAGAATGCCAACAAACCGGAGCAAATTCAGAGGAGGGCAACAAGGATGATCAGGCAACTGGAAACCAAGCCCTGTGAGGAAAGACTGAAAGAACTGAGCATGTTTAGCCTTGAGGAAAGAAGACTTTTCAAAGGTAATCATACAGAGGAGGAGCAAGATCTGTTATCAATCATCCCAGAATGAAGAACATGTAATAATGGGCTCAAGCTACAGGAGGCCAGATTTAGGCTGAATATCAGAAATATCCTGTATTCTCTTGCCCATTCTTCAGCTGCTCCATTATCTGTGCTTATCTTTTGCTTCTAATATTTGGATACAATCCAGATAGCACATGTATCACCTCCCCCTCCCCCAAGCAAAATGTTAAAAGTCGTGCACATGAAGTGATTTTTATGGTTCTTTGTTTTCTCCTGCAGTTAATTTACTGTTTAACTAACGTGCCAGGACTCCCTTAAATATCCCAGTTTGTCTATCACCCAGCTACAATCTCAGAAGAATGCATATGGAGTGCAAGGGATTACAAAGGTCTTTTACTTATTTGGATTTGGTTCAATTTTTTTAAAAAAATCACACCCTGATTCAAGGATTTATGGTACATCATTCTCACATTTTTCTACAATGGAAATAAAGCAGTGTTTTGGAAATGGCACTGTTTAAAAGACAGAGAGAGGAAGAGAGATTGGGTCTACTAAAGCTGTTGGTGGTCTTTTGCCATATAAAGAACTTGTTTCTATATAACAAAGGGAACTTTCAACTTGCTAACAAGAAAACCATCCTTCGCAGCTACAGTCATGACCCAATATCTGTGGGGAAACTCCCCCCCCCCCCATTTAACAATCCTTTTGCTTTATAGGTAACTCTTATTGTACTTGTAGCCAGCAACAGTATTACCTATTGACATAATAAGTCTTAATGTTTTCCAGGAAGAGAGATTGATTGAATGGGTTGGTAATAAATAGTCCACAGGCTACAAATTGCTGCCCAGCTGTTTTAATGGGACTCTGTAGGATGCTGTTAGAATCTTAATAATTTCAGCTTTTGTAAAAGTATATTTCTAGATCCTATATTCCCACTATGTAAGATGGCTGCTATTCCAGAGCCTTCATTTGTAGCTACAGTCGTAAGGTCAAGCAGGAACAGCAACCATAGGTAAGAATGCTAATGTAGCAGTATCACCAGAGGCAATAATCATAGTCCTGATTATCTCATGTTCAGCTTCCATAATTACCAATACCCAGCAAGCACAAAGTGAGTTGCCAACAGGGAAGATACCACTGAATGCCAGCAACACTCATCCATTTGTATGATGCCACTCAGCTCAACATATGGGTGTGTATACATAGGCACACATACCTGTCATATGATCCGTAGACAGTCCACAATGCAGGCCACCATGGCACAGTGCAGGAAGAATGTGAATTATCCTGGAATGATTGCCAGGGTTCCCTGCAATCAAAACTCCCCTAAAGAGATGTGAATCCATAGGCAGCTGAAACATAGACCATAGATATCTGATACATCAGTAGGATGTCCACTCTTGCATCACCAAAAGAGAGCCTTAAAAAAGAGAACCAATTAATGTTTGAAGGTCTTGTGCTGGCCGAAGTCTCAGGGTATTGCAGTGCTTCCCTGGATTTGCAGACAAGGAGGAGATATTTTAATTTTGGGGGACGGGGGGGGGAGAGATGGCTTGAAAGTCTGGGGACCTGTCCCCATCCATTCCAGGCTGACTCCAAGTCTCATTGATATAGCATAAAGGTATTTGTGTGTGTTTTGATCAAAAGGCCAGAATAGGCCCATGGGCATACAGCCACCAACTCTCTCTCTTCCTTTTCTTCTTCTTCTTCTTCTTCTTCTTCTTCTTCTTCTTCTTCTTCTTCTTCTTCTTCTTCTTCTGGCAAGCTGGCATTGGCTCCATTATGCCGTTTGGACCAAGGCCAGGAATAGTGTTTCAGCATTGCAGTGCATGATTCTTCTTGCTGCTCAGTCTCTAGAAGCTGTGGCACAAATATGAGAGAAGGAGTCCCACCTTCTCTCAACTCTTTTCTCCCCTGCTTCTTGACATGACAAGGTCACCCCAGGAGATCCTAAGTGTTTGCTCCCTGGCTTAGTTTTTGGCCCTCAGATCTTAAGAGGCAAGATGTTGCTGACCGGTCAAACCTAGAAAAAAGTAAGTTACATATTATTCTACATTGTATGCATAATTGCAAATAAGCAAAATATTACTATAGTTTAAAAAAGAATAATAATACAATTGTTGTTTAGTTGCTTAGTCATGTCCGACTCTTCGTAACCTCATGGACCAGAGCACGCCAGGCCCTCCTGTCTTCAACTGCCTCCCAGAGTTCGGTCAAATTCATGTTGGTAGTTTCGGTGACACTTTCCAACCATCTCATCCTCTGTAGTCCCCTTCTCCTCTTACCTCCACACTTTCCCAGCATCAGGGTCTTTTCCAGGGAGTCTTCTCTTCTTATGAGATGGCCAAAGTACTGGAGCCTTAGCTTCAGGATCTGTCCTTCCAGTGAGCACTCAGGGTTGATTTCCCTCAAGAAAGTAAAATCTGTCACTGCCTCCATATCTTCCCCTTCTATTTGCCAGGAGGTGATGGGACCAGTGGCCGTGATCTTAGTTTTTTTTTATGTTGAGCTTCAGACCGTTTTGTTTTGTTTTTTGCACTCTCCTCTTTCACCATCTTTATGAGCTTCTTTAATTCCTCCTCACTTTCCGCCACCAGAGTCCTATCATCTGCATATCAGGGGCTGTTGATATTTCTTCAGGCAATCTTAATTCCAGTTTGGGATTCCTCCAGTCCAGCCTTTCGCATGATGTATTCTGCATATAAGTTAAATGGGCTGGGGAACAATATACAGTCTTGTCATACTCCTTTCCCAATTTTCAACCAATCCGTTGTTCCATATCCAGTTCTAACTGTTGCTTCCTGTCCCACATATAGGTTTCTGAGGAGATGGATAAGGTGGTCAGGCACTCCCATTTCTTTAAGGACTTGCCATAGTTTGCTGTGGTCCACACAGTCAAAGGCTTTTGCATAATCAATGAAGCAGAAGTAGATGTTTTTTCTGAAACTCTCTGGCTATCTTCATAATCCAGCACATGTTAGCAATTTGGTATCTAGTTCCTCTTCCCCTTTGAAATCCAGCTTGTACTTCTGGGAGTTCTCAGTCCACATACTGCTGAAGCCTACCTTGCAGGATTTTGAACATAACCTTGCTAGTGTGTGAAATGAGTACAATTGTACTGTAGTTGGAGCATTCTTTGGCACTGGGATGTAGACTGATCTTTTCCAGTCCTCTGGTCACTGTTGAGTTTTCCAAACTTGCTGTCATATTGAATATAGCACCTTAACAGCGTCATCTTTTAAAACTTTAAACAGTTCCACTGGAATGTCATCACCTCCACTGGCCTTGTTGTTAGCCATGCTTTCTAAGGCCCACTTGACTTCACTCTCCAGGATGTCTGGTTGAAGGTCAGCAACCACACTATCTGGGTTTCCAGGATATCCAGATCTTTCTGGTATAATTCCTCTGTGTATTCTTGCCACCTCTTCTTGATGTCTTCTGCTTCTGTTAGGTCCCTACCATTTTTGTCCTTTATCATGTCCATCTTTGCCCAAAATGTTCCTTTAATATCTCCAGTTTTCCTGAACAGATCTCTGGTTTTTCCTTTTCTATTATTTTCCTCTATTTCTTTGCATTGTTCATTTAAGAAGGCCCTCTTGTCTCTCCTTGCTATTCTTTGGAAGTCTGCATTCAAATTTCTGTAACTTTCCCTATTTGTTTCCCTTCTCTTCTCTGCTATTTTAAAGGCCTCGTTGGGCAGCCACTTTGCTTTCTTGCATTTCCTTTTCTTTGGGATGGTTTTTGTTGCTGCCTCCTGGACAATGTTACGAGCCTCTATCCAAAGTTCTTCAGGCACTCTGTCCACCAAATCAAGTTCCTTAAATCTGTTCTTCACTTCTACTGTGTATTCATGAGGGATTTGGTTTAGATTATACCTGAGTAGCCCAGTGGTTTTTTCCTTTTTTCTTCAGTTTAAGCTTGAGTTTTGCTATAAAAAGCTGATGATCAGAACCACAATCAGCTCCAGGTCTTGTTTTTGCTGACTGTGTAGAGCTTCTCCATCTTTGGCTGCAGAGAATATAATCAATCTGATTTCGGTATTGCTCATCTGGTGATATCCATGTGTAGAGTCACCTCTTGTGTTGGTGGAAAAAAAGTGTTTGCGATGACCAGCTTGTTGTCTTGACAAAACTCCATTAGCCTTTGCCCTGCTTCATTTTGAACTCCAAGACCAAACTTTCCTGTTGTTCCTTTTATCTCTGGATTCCCTGCTTTAGCATTCCAGTGCCCTGTAATGAGAAGAACATCTTTCTTTGGTGTCAGTTCTAGAAGGTGTTGTAAGTCTTCATAAAGGTAAAGGTAAAGGTTCCCCTTGACATTTAGTCCAGTCGTGTTTGACTCTAGGGGGCGGTGCTCATCCCCGTTTCCAAGCCATAGAGCCAGCGTTTGTCCGAAGACAATCTTTCCGTGGTCACATGGCCAGTGTGATTTAGACACGGAACGCTGTTTACCTTCCCACCGAGATGGTACCTATTTATCTACTCGCATTTGCATGCTTTCGAACCGCTAGGTTGGCGGGAGCTGGGACAAGAAACGGGCACTTACTCCGTCGCGTGGATTCGATCTTACGACTGCTTGGTCTTCTGACCCTGCAGCACAGGCTTCTGTGGTTTAGCCCACAGCGCCACCACGTCCCTTACGTAAGTCTTCATAGAACTGTTCAATTTCAGTCTCTCAACATTGGTGGTTGGTGCATAAACTTGGATTATTGTGGTGTTGAAAGGTCTGCCTTGGCTTCATATTGAAATCATTCTATCATTTTTGAGATCATGTCCAAGTACAGCTTTTCCCACTTTTTTGTTGACTATGAGGGCTACTCCATTCCTTCTATGGGATTCTTGCCCACAATAGTAGATATGACAATAGTCTGAATTGAATTCGCCCATTCCTGTCCATTTTAGTTCACTAACGCCCAGGATGTCAATGTTTATTCTTGCCATCTCGTGTTTGACCACATCCAGCTTCCCAAGGTTCATAGATCTTACATTCCAGGTTCCTGTGCAGAATTTTTCTTTGCAGCATCGGACTTTCCTTTCACTTCAAGGCACGTCCACAGCTGAGTGTCCTTTCGGCTTTGGCCCAACCACTTCATTAGTGGGCGGGTAGAGTGGGCGGCATATAAATAAATAAATAAATAAATAAATAAATAAATAAATAAATAAATAAATAAATAAATAAATAAATAAATAAATAAATAAATAAATAAGCAAGCAAGCAAGCAAGCAAGCAAGCAAGCAAGCAAGCAAGCAAGCAAGCAAGCTCTGGAGCTACTTACATTTGTCCTCTGCTCTTTCTCAGTAACATGTTGGATGCCTTCCAACCTGAGGGACCCATGTTCAAGCGTCATATCTTTTAGCATTTTGTTTCTGTCGATGGAGTTTTCTTGGCAAAGATACTGGAGTGGCTTGCCAATTCCTACTACAGGTGGGTTGCGTTTAGTCAGAATTCTCCACTATGATCTGTCCGTCTTGGGTGTCCCTGCACGGCATAGCCCATAGCTTCTCTGAGTTACTCAAGCCCCTTCGCCATGAAAAGGCAACAATCCATGAAGAGGAAATATACAGTACGATCTCCTTATCCACAGATCAGTATCCGCTGGTTCATCTGCTGTCTGAAAATATTAATAATATTAATAGAAAAAAATCCAGAAACATTTTTTCACATGTATTGCCAGAACTGTGTATTACAAGACCATGCAATGAATGCTTGTCAGTGACTAATACATAGTATGGTGCTTGCTGTGGGTTTTTTGGGCTCTTTGGCCATGTTCTGAAGGTTGTTCTTCCTGACGTTTCAACAGTCTCTGTGGCCTGCATCTTCGGAGGAATGGAGTTGGAACTCTGTCCATGCTCTGTTGCTGTTTGTTGGATAGTTGAGTATTTATAGCTGTGGGAACAGCTTTTTTCCTTTTCAGGAGATAAGGTGATGATGGTGATCAGCGTGTTTTTGTTGTGGATGTATTGTTGTGATAAGGGGGAGAGATTATCTGTCACTGTGATTGATGGGTGTCTTTAGCTGGTCTTTTTTGTGCAATGATCCCTTGTCCTTGTGGCTGGGTAGAGTTCGTTGACCTTTTGCAGACCTTTTTTTCCCTACATTTGTGCACTCTTTCAAAAACCCTTAAAACACGTTTGAAGTTAATAGGTTTAGGAAAATGTGATATTATGTAGGCAGGGGGTCTATGGAAAACAAGTAAGTCGGCAAGTGGTCTACGGGGCAAAAAGATTTGGGAACCTATTAGCTAGCAGGTGTGCATACTAAGTCTGCAGTCTGGATTCTAACCGTGGAAGGCATCCTTAAGGCCCCAGTTGCTCTCCCTCTGGTTCCTTCTCTTTAATGAGGATGTGGATGAGAAAGTCTTTTAGGTACAGGATGCATTCAAATGGAGAACAACCTTCAGAGAGGCCTTTAGACTAAGAGCTGTACTCTGCAGAGTTGTCATATTATCCAGTTAGTTGGGGTTTTCCTAGATTTTAGGCATGCCAACCAATATATATTTTGCCCATAAGCTGGCCCAGATCCTGAGCTTTCATTTAAAAAAAAATCATGTGCTTTTAGCCCTTATAAAACTGGATCTGTAACTCAAAACATGGAGTTGCTATTTTGGTTACTTGTTTTGCAAGAAACAAATCTGAAAAGTAGAAACAAAACATGGGATGTGCTGCACTGGACTGGCTTTTGATTTGATATGTATCAATGTAATATTTCTTTGTAAATGACCATGAATACAGATGAAAAGTCAAATTTGCTGAAGAAAGTTAATCTAGGATATTTTCTAGGTATAATAAAATAATTCAGTCTGTACTTCAGAAAAACGACACCTTGTTTTTCCCAGCTTCTGCAGTTTGGCCTCATTTTCTCCTGCATTTCTCCTTGTAAATCAGATGACAGTTCGTCATTTGTGGGGAATGGTTGTGGTATTCTTGTGGATCTGTAGGTTCTTTGCACTGTCAGTAAAAGCTAATTGCTAAGGAAGGAAGGAAGGAAGGAAGGAAGGAAGGAAGGAGAGAGGGAGGGACATGAATTTTATGAGAATATCACCATGCATAGAAAATGCCACTATTTCTTTATTGGAATGGACTAGCTATTTATACAAATACTTTTCACAGTTCCTGTCTCCCCATTATATTCCATGGGTTAGGGTCTCTTGAGACCCCAGTGAGGATGATCAGGAGACTGGAAACCAAGACTGAAAGAACTGAGCATGCTTAGCCTTGGAAAAAGACGACTGAAGGGATATATAATACTTTTCAAATACTTGAAAGGTAGTCATGCGGGGGGGGGGCAGGATCTGCTCTTAATCATCCCAGAGTGCAGGGCACATAATAATGGGCTCAAACTACAGGAAGCCAGATTTAGGCTGAATATCAGGAAAAACGTCTTAACTGTTAGAGCAGTTCGACAATGGAACCCATGACTTGAGGAAGTGGTGAGCACTCCAACGCTGGAGGCATTCAAGAGAAATTTGGACAAGCATCTGCCAGATCTGCTTTGGCTTGAATTCCTGCATTGAGCATGGGGTTGGACCCAATGGCCTTATAGGCCCCTTCCAACTTAATGATTCTGGGATTCTACAAGAATTGCTGTTTTCCCCAAGGACATCAAATAAGCTTTGTGGGTAAGGTTGGAATCTATACATTTTTACCTGCAAGCAAGCTCTTATGAATATACCAAGAAGCAGCACTTTATGGTATCTCAGTCAGAAAGAAAACTGCAGTAAGAAATAGGAGGTGCTGATTTGCAGCTTATTACTGGTAATATTGAAGCAACTTGTATAAAAGACAATGAAGGCAAAGATAGTGCCATTAGCCACTCTTTTAACAGTTATTTAGCCATTTATATTAAAAGCTGTTCTATCATATAAATCATCCCAGCTGCTTCCCTCCACACTTGCGTCAGAGATTACATTTGCTTCATGTTACTTCAAATGCGATAAGAATTTTTCAAACTTCAAGCATTTTTGAAGAATTTGTCAAACTTTCATTCTGAAAGTCATTTATCCATAGGATATTGGAAGTAACAGTCTTCTGTTGTGGTGACAGGGGAAGGTGGTGCGTGAGTTCGGAAACTGCCTGTTCTAACCTGAACTAGCTGTGCGGAGAGTGGGCTGAGTTTTTTGGCTGTCTGTAATGGTTTCTGTGGAGTGTGCTATCGAATGTTATGTAAAAGTAGATAAAGAGCTATTGGCTTTTAGCTTTTTATACAGCCAGTACTGTTGCTAGTGTAGGTCCCCCTCCCCAAGAATGATTAGACAAGATCCTATGTTCTAGGATAAATAGTCTTTCTTATCCTCATAAACATGTTTTATCCTACTGCCTATTATCCTCAGCTCAACCCTTGTATGATGAATTTGTGGGCTGTTTAGAAAAGTGTGGTAAATTGGAGAGGGTGTCTGGAAGTTGAGTTGTGGCAACTTGAAGAGGGTGATTTTTAGCAACAAAAAAGAAATTTTGAAAGAGCCAATGCAAATATGTGATTAAGGCAAGAACAGAAAGAACCTGTAGATCCCGTTGTTTGCTTTAGAACTACTGTACTTAAGTAGCAGCTTCATGCTGCTACTTTAAAGGGTTATATGTCTTTTATTTTAAACATTAAAAGCAGTGTTTTCAGTTTCCAGTTTCTAATGTTTCACCTTAATTAATTAATTTTCAATTTTAATATTTTGAACTCTAAATCAGGGCGAACATAGTTGTGTTGATTGTAGTCTCAACACAATGAGTTGTCTGAGTAACTTCCCTAACTTTTGACTTGTTAATGTAACTATGTTAGCCTTTTGCCTAATCTTCCCTTTGCTGTTTTAAATTGCTTATTTGAGTAGTAAAATGTATTTATCTTGAGTCTATGTTTGTTAAAGAGAGGGAAACTTATTCTCTCTACCCTATCCCCATTCACTCTAGTTGCTATTGCACGTTTGATTTCTACTGCTATATAAATGCAAAGTATCGTCATATCTGAGAATATATTGCATATGTACACAAACCTTGTCTTTGCTTTATTTCTAGAACAACATCTATGGAAGGGCTTAAAATTTCATGCAACATTTTCAGTGTTTTAAGGATCATACATCTGCTTTGTTAATTTAATACATTTTCTTTTTCATTGAAGTGACCTAGAAACAAAGAAGAAAAATCTCTCGCTGTGAGCAAGAGCTTGATAAGAATGCCATTTCATTCTACTGATGTACAGCAGCATTGCCCTTTACAAATACAACGACTTTACTTTACCTTATAACCAGTAGTTATCTGATCAGATAGCAAACACAAACATTGCTTTGTTCCCAACCTAACAAGCTAGGCTCACAAAATAGCTTGGAAGGAGCTCCCGCCTTTATAACTGATTTTCAATTCCAAGGAAACTCCATCCATCCTTGGAATCAGTGCAAACTTTTGGCAAGAGCACAACAAATTCACAAAGGAGGAAAGAGAAAAATGCCATCTTGACTAGGAATTCTCCAGGCAGTCACTTTGCATTTGTCACTGCACTTGGTATTTTGGAATAACAAGGATATACAAGTTATGTCTTCTGATAGGAAGGAAAACCTCAGCAGTGCAGAACAAGGCATACGATTTAGGTTATGGCTACACTACAATTTATCCTGCAGTTTGTGACTGAGTTGGCATGGTTACATCTGATGCATTTTCCATCGACTACATGCCATACAGCTAATAACACGTAAGCCTGGTCTCTTTTTTATGAGCATTTGTTGCTTTTTGTTCAGCCAGCAGGAGTTAGAGGTTTTTTCCCCTCAAGTGATTCAACTCACATTGTGGGAAGGGGTAGTTATTTGGAAGGGGCTTTCTCTAGAGCCTAATGGACTATCTTTCTCATGAACCCTAGCGACTTCCCTGAAGCCTTGTGTCTCCCAGGAAACACAAGGGCAGTTTCTTTTTTGAAATTACAAGAATAGAAACTCACTTGCAGGTACTGAAAACTTATTCTATGGACTTCTAAATTGTGGGTGCATCTCTCAGAATTCTGCCTGGGGGCATTCCTGACAGATTCCATGTTGCAGTCCAAGATAAATGGAAGTCCCATGTCCAGTTATTAAATCAATTCAGAGCTTTGTCACTTGTCAATTTAACAGAAAGAGGAGGGGAAGAGGGCAGCATCAGAGGAGTGAGGGCAACCTATGATCTTGATGGGAACTCTTGCAGTTTGAGAAGCAGTGTGGACTCTTGCTCTGAAAATTTCTAAGGATAATTAGATATTCCATGGGAATCACAGCAGTGATTTAACTGCCACAATAAACTTTGAATTTATCCAAATCAATCAGGGGCAGCTTCCCTGTTTAGTTGCACTTCTAGTCTGTGTAAGAATAGTGAACTGTGTGTGTAAGAATGCTGACTTGAACAAGCGCCATATAGATAGATACCTTACAACTACTACCATGGATAGGCCGTTCACCCCGAGTTCCTGAATTCGTTTTCATTGGTACGTTGGATTTTCTGAGAGCAGAAAAGCAATAGGACTTCTGTTTGTTTTGCTTTTTAAAATTGCCTGGAGGCATCTAGTTTTTCAGGTCTGCACAGTAAATCAATGTACGGAGCTCATGAATAACATAAACTCGAGCAAGGCTTTCTGGAAAGAATGCACACATTGCATCTGCAAGGACACCGACACAATGTGTGTGTGTGTGTGTGTGTGTGTGTGTGTGTGTGTTTGTGTGTGTGTTTGTGTGTGTGTGTTTGCTTTATTTGGTTCTGGCAACTGCCTCCTGGATGACTTCTCTTTGCACACCAGCCTCCATGGCACCCTTCCAAAGTAATTTGTGAACCTTGGTTCACACCACTTTCAAAGTAGGTCATATGCAGTAATCTCAGCTGAGGAGAGATACTCTGTCAGCAGTAGTCACTAGAGGATGCAGGGAGGACAGCAGCCTCCACCTATCACAGAGTTGGTAGGAATAAATAGCATGAGAGCTGTGGAACAGCACACACTCCCAGGCCAGCAGCGTCAGGGCACTTGCCTTGTTCAAACAGCTGACAGACATGCTCTAACAGACCCAGGCTTGCTCTCTGCCATTTATAGCTGTACAAGGACCAACTGTTCTCGGGAACACACCGCCACTAGCAGCAGCGGGGCTTAAATATTAACCTCAATGAAAATACAGAATAAAGAGAAATCTGACCTTTACTCAGGGACAGGATCACAGCTAATGCTGACACGTAAGATTTCCAAGAAACAAATTTGGTTTTAGTTTTTAACAAACCTTGCTTGATCATGTTTTGAAATCTGGAACACAGAAATCCACACATTTTTTTACAGCATTTCTGATCTGATGTAATATAAATCATCACCAGCGACGTGATGACTGACAGAGGGGAACAAAACAGAGACCAAAATACTGTATATTCTGGCAGTGATATAATGATTTTGGTATTGCTTTTGACTATAATGCTGATATGTTGTCAAATGGTGACGTGATGGCTTTGGCTACCATGTGATCATGCTTTATTACATGTAAATGCGGCATGCTATTAATGTTTGTTGTGGAGCAGGCAACAATTAACACCTTTGTTAATGTTCTTGATGCATTTCTACCATTATTAATACTGTGTTTTTTCTTTATACAAAAATAATGGAGTTCTAAGACCCAGTTATCACAAACAGCAGTTAAGTAGATATCTCTGTGTTCAGACAGAACTAGTTCAAGCTACAGTTGGGGATCACATGATGCAGTGCTCACTTGATGGAAATGCCACACATAGAAAACACGTAAATGCGTTACGCAGGAAGTTGGGCTAGAACTCTCTAGGTTTCTCTGTGCAGGGAGCTTTTTGCAGAACTCGAGTGACACCAAGAAAGTAACTTTTCCAAGGTTTGATTCATTGGTTTGACCGTTAACTGGATTGTTTGGTATGGAGAAATATTTAATTTGGTAATCCTCAATCTGTACTTTGAAGTGATTCAGTCCAGCCAGAGTTTTGCTACATCTGGTCATAAACAATTTGTGAGAACTAGACCAATATATAGGTAAATCCAGACCAAAATAAATAAAAGGACAAATAAAACAGACAAAAATGTGGCAGCATCTTAAAGACTAACTGTTATATTTTAATATGAGCTTTCATGGACAAGTCCACTTCCTCATAATAAAGGTCAATATACTGTAGTCTTTGACTATAAGACTAAGCATGTGAATAAATGTTATGTAAGAGGGGTGGCTGTTTATAGCAACTGGAAATCTAGCATTGTCCCTTTGCTGCACTAAGCATGAAGGAATTCCAGGAGAACTGTTTGGGGTAAACTGTGAATTACTTTTCTGTAGTTTCACTTTTTATGGTTGTTTCTCATAATTTTACTTATACTCTTTTTCTAAAGATGTTTTCAACCACTTATAATAAATATCTCTGCAATTATTATGCTACTAAAATTGTACCGGTTGTGGCAATTGCATTGTGCAAGGAACATGATGCAGTGACTAACTATACTGAGCATGATGTAATAGCCTGGTTTGACAGAACAGAGTCAGTCAGAGTACATGCAGATAAACTAGGATATTGTTTTAAACTGAAAGGATTGAGAAGGGAGATCAAGAAAGAAGGATCCTTGCGTCTGTCAGCTGTGGGGCCAAAACACTTCTGTCCACCAATCAGCTCCAGGATTTCAAGTATGAAGGGAGAAAGAATAAGCAGAGTAATTGAAAAATAGTCCTGTATGGTGCAGGTTGGGGCAGCTAGTAGGATGCTTCTACACAAAACATGGCAGCATGCTCTTTTCATTTGGTTGCCCTTCATGGACCACTGGATACTAAAAGAGACACATTTAAATGTTGAGTTAGTTTTTGAAAGGGCTAATTGCAATTGTGTCGTGGGGATAAAACTGATTTTCATCAAGCATTTGGATGGGCGAGTTGTCCCTTTTCTCCCTCTGCTGTGATTTTAACAAGGATTGCCAATAACCAACGGAGTTTCCTTTCCCACCAGGGCTAGCTGCAGCATGGGGAATATTGTGTTCAGACCATAACAAGAGAGAAAAGGACCAACTCTTCCTCATCATGCACAGAAATACTGACAAAAAACAGACATTCCTGAACCAATGTCCACACACACCCCTCAATTCTTGAAACAGATGTGTTTAGTGGTACATCATGCCTGGTTCAATTTGTTGGCACTTTCATCCCACAGGGAAGACAATATGTTTACTCTTTGGTCATCCATTCTACACTGAATCAGTGAATCCGCAGGATCAGCCATGGAAATCCAGTTTTGTGGAGGGGGTGCAGCAAGGATAGTAAAGAGTTTGTGCCATTTATAGAATGATCACTGTTTGGTACCAAAGGCCTTAATTCTGGGACCGCTCTTTCCAAAACAGAGGACACTTTCCCAACATTATCGCTCTTACAACCTGCAATGGTATGGCTCCAAACACACTTATGCACAAAAGAGAATTCCCTACAGTGGAGTGCTCCTGCTACTGGCACTCATGCAAGAATTTACTTTTGTAGAGGTGATGCAAAGAAAAGTCTGGAACTTGATGTGCTGGAACTGGCTATGGGAACTGAGACTAGACTGGCAAGACATTTGTTTACTCTGCTTTGGGTCACTGGAGGAAGCTTTGGAGCTGACAAGATTGCTTCTTTCCAGTGTTGGGAACATTGGACAGGTGGCAGCCAACATCCACAAGGGTCTTGATCCAAAGCTTCCTCCCCCACCCCCGAATCCCATTCAGTGCCACACGATCTGTGTAATAAAGTGAAAACAGAGATAAACCATCTGGAGAAAGAAGGTATACTGTAAGGAGTCTAGTTTTATTTCTGCGTCAATCCAGTGGCACCAGTGATTAAAGCGAATGGGTTTGTAAGGTTTTGCAGGGATTACAGAGTGATAGAGCCCCAAATGTAAGATTTATTGACAACCTTAGCTAGGAAGGCAACAGTGTTCACCATATTTTGCAAGGCAGATCTAAAGAGGCTTACAAAAGGACAGGTCCCAATTCTAACCTGTCCACAGACTATATTGAACAATTCCTTTTTTATTTCTTTCATTTTTGTGTGTGAGGAAAGAAAAAAGATGAAAGACACAATAAGAAACAGACAAGGGTTACAGGCCAAAGATAATGTTGGCACCCTGTTGTCAGTTATATGATAGCATTTTTTAATTATTTGAAAGGCTGTCATACAGAGGAGGGGCAGGATCTGTTCTCAATCATCCCAGAGTACAGGACACGCAACAATGGGCTCAAGTTAAAGGAAGCCAGATTTTGGTTGAATGTCAAGAAAAACTTCCTAACTGTTAGAACAGTACAACAGTGGAACCAGTTACCCTCGGGAGTTGGTGAGTGCTGCAGCACTGGAGGCATTCAAGAAAAACTTAGAGAATCACCTGGCAGATATACTTTTATTCCTGCAGTGAGCAGGGGGTTGGTCCTGGTTGATAGCCTTGTAAGTCCCTTCCAACTTCACTTTTCAATGATTCTACGATTCTGGCAGCAACTGTGCAGTAGAAGATCGGGTTAGACATTGATGACTGAAGTCAAGTAATTGTGAGATTATTAACCTACATGGGGGGGAAGGGGATTTAAACACAGCTGGGAAAACTGTTTTTGGGGAACAAAATGCAATGTTAGTGTCAAATAGAGCATACACATTAAATGAATGGGACTTTGGAGGCAAAATATGTTAGTTCCATTGATTTAATAGGCGTATTCTTATTGTGGCCAATAACTGAATTTGATCCTTGGGGTAGTTCCAGTAACCACCACCCCCCATCAGTGGCCATACTAAAGTTATCAATAAGAGAATGGATTTTCCAAGGTGGTGGTGTGGTGATTTCCCTCATTGCAAGTTTGAAATATAATATATATTAGGATTTGGTAATATAAAGATAGCCAGTGTAATGTCCCCAAAGAATTCTTGAAAGACCACCATTTACTGAAAGGCATAAGAGCATGTTCCTTCCCTATCTTTGAGCAATAGTATGCTTAAAAAAAACAATAAAATACTTACACTCTTTCCTGAAGGAAGATCAAAGGGACTTCCTAAGAATGACAGTTCAAGGGCATCTACCAATTCAAACTGCTCATTTTATGGCCCTTTGTGTGTTTCCTACATAGCTAGGTACAATCTTTCATTTTCTCTAGATTGTCTTTTGGGCAGTGTCTACTGGCCAGTATTGAATAAACACCTTCCTAAACCTGCAACATGCCTCCTTACAAATTCTTAACAGAAATGTTCTCCACAGACTACGTTAAAAAGCCTTGTGTTCATCCCTTTTTATTATTTGGATCCAGGATAATGTTCTCAGACAGGAGAGAGCCTGCTCTGTTTCAGTGAGGTTTCTATCCTCTTATATTCTAAAATTGTGATCAGAAGCAAACCAGCGAAGTCGTTGAGTTAATGAGAAAGCAAAGAAGAAAGTAAGTTACCAGAGGACTAGAAAGCAGTAAGCAAGCAATATATATTACTATACAAGTGTAAATTATTGGTATTTATATTATAGAAGTGAATGAGTGAAGTACGTAAAGAGATTAAGTTAATAAGTTAGCAAATGATTAAGCAAGGATGAGCTGGAGAATAATTGTAATCATCCATCACAACAATGACTACAAATAAAATCACACAGGATGGCAAACCTGAATGAGCAATCTCCAGAATTTCCTGTCCTCATCTGCCTTGCTCAGCTTTTGTAAACTCAGGTCTCTGACTTCACTCAAGGAGTCAGTCAATCTAGTATTTGATGTATTCTCAAAGGCTTTCATGGCTGGGATCCAACGGTTGTCGTAGGTGTTTTGGGCTGCTTGGCCATGTTCTGGAGGTTTTTCTTCCTAATGTTTTGCAAATCTCTGTGGCTGACATCTTCAGAGGACAGGAGTTAGAACTCTGTCTGTGTTCTGATGTACTTTGTCGGATAGTTGAGTAGGATCAACTTTTTGTCCTTTTCAGGAGGTTGGGCGATTATGGTGATCAGAGTGTTTTTTGTTATGGGTTTATTGTTGTGATAAGAGGGGCAGATGATCTGTTACTATGAGTGATGGGTGTTGTTAGATAGTCTTTTGTGTCCAGTGATCACTAGATCACTACCCTTGTGGCTGGGTAGAGTTTGTTGGCCTTTTTGCAGGCTGTATTTTTCAGTGCTGGGAGACAGACTTTGTTGAGTTTTAGACTTTCTTCTTTTTTGTTGAAGCTATGCTGGTATTTGTGGATTTCAATGGCTTCCCTGTGTAATCTAACATAATGATTGCTGGTGTTGTGCAGTACTTATGAGTTTTGAAATAGGATTTCATGTCCAGCTTGTTTCAGGGCATGTTCAACTACTGCCGATTTTTCCAGTTGTTTTAGTCTGTAGTGTCTTTCATGTTATTTGATTCTGGTGTGGATGCTGCGTTTTGTGGTCCCAATATATACCTGGCCACAACTGCAAGGTATCCGGCATACTCTTGCAGTGGTGAGGGAGTCCCTTTTCACCTTTGCTGACCGTAACATTTGTTGTATTTTTGTGGTGGGCCTGTATACTGTTTGTAGGTTGTCTTTTATCAAAAGTTTCCCCATGTGGTCCGTTTCTGGGAAAAAACACATTTTTTTGCCACAGAGACTGGCAAAATGTTAGGAAGAAAAACCTCCAGAACATGGCTAAAAAGCCTGAAAAACCTACAACAACCTAGTATTTGATCTTCCTATTTTCCTGCTGCCTTCATCCTTTCCCAGCATTATTGTATTTTCCAAAGAATCCTGACTTTTCATGTTGTGCCAAAAGTAGAACAACCTAAATTTAAAATTGTTTGCCTTTAGATAGTTCAGCCTTGATTTGATCTAGGACCCACTTGTTTGCCTTTCTAGCAGTCCAGTATCCATAAAGCACTTTTCCAGCACCATATTTCAAATGAATCATTTTTCTTCTTCTCAGCTTTCTTAACTATCCAGCTTTCACACCCATACAGTGGTGCCTCGCATTACAACGTTAATTCGTTCCAGCGAAATCGCTGTAGAACGAAAACGTCATAATGCGAAAATAAAAAGCCCATTGAAACACATTGAAACCCCTTCAATGCGTTCCAATGGGCTGGAAACTCACCATCCAGCAAAGATCCTCCATAGGGCGGCCATTTTCAGTGCCTGTGCAGCAAGGAATCCGTCCCAGAAAACAGCGGGGAGCCATTTTATTTACCCGGTGGCCATTTTGAAACTGTCGATCAGCTGTCCGAAAATCATCGTTTTGCGAAGAATCGGTTCCAGAAGCAGGGAACCAATCCTTACAAAGCAAAAAACCCCTATTCAGACCATCGTTTGTCAATCGCAATTGCGATCGCAAAAAGATTGTCATAATGTGGTTTCGTCATAATGCGGGGCAATCGTAAAGCGAGGCACGACTGTACATGGTGATTGGAAATACAAGAGTGTGGATGATCTTGGTCTTGATCTCCAGTGACACATCCTTACATTAGATTATCTTTTCTAATTCCTTCCTTGCTGCCCTTCCTAGTCTGAGCCGCCTTCTGATTTCTTGGCTGCAGTCTCTATTTGGATTGATGATTCAATTAAAGTATACAAAATCTCTTAACTATTTGAATATCTTCATTGTCAATGCTAAAGTTGTGTAGTTCTACTATAGTCATGATTTTTGTCTTTATGTTTAACTACACTCCTGCTTTGGCACATTTTTCTTTCACTTTTGCTAGATGTAGTTTCAAGTGCAGGGAAATTGCCCCAGAGGGAGACCACAGCTGCGATACAAGAATATCTGCAAGTGGGATCTGAAGGCCTTAGGAATGGACCTCAACCAATGGGAAAGCCTGACATCTGAGCATTCAGCCTGGAGGCAGTCGTTGCATCACGGCCTCTCCCAATTTGAAGAGACCCTTGTCCAGCAGACCAAGGCAAAGAGGCAGTCCTGAAAGCAGCAAAATCAGGGAGCTGGACAGGGGACAGACAGTATGGAAGGGATTGTCACTCTCAAATTGGCCTTCTCAGCCACACTAGATGCTGTTCCAAGTCCTCCATACAAAGCACGTTACCATAGTCTCTCGAGCCTGAACGATGCCTAATCTAAAAGTTTCAAGTCATTGCCCCTTTCTGCCAGTAACTTAGAGGTACAAAAATGTGTTTAGAGAAGATTTCATCAAATGCATCCCAAAGACTAAACTACATTAGACTCCAAAGTTGTAGTTGATGCATGGTATGATGACTTCATTGAACTTCAAAAATCATGGGAGTCAACAAAACTAATCACACTTATATCTTGATGTGGTGAAGTTGCTTGCTACACATTTGGTGGAAGATGAAGCAATTGAAAACATGGATGAAAATGAAGAAACATTTTCAAAAGCTTTGCTAAAATGAGAGCAAGAAAAATCTCTGTTAATGTAAGCAAAAACAAAATATAAAATATGATTAAGTTTTGCTCAATCTTAATGCTTGTTCTGAGTGCTTTTTAATGTGCTAGAAGTTATTTCCCATGCAGTTTCCCCACCATATACAGCCACTTGGTGATCTAATAGAAGAAAAGTGATATAATTTAATTTAGCTGTGTGAACAGACTTGAATATTTTATCTTAACCAGACATATGTAATATTATTTTTTAAATAACCATCACTGTACTAATGTCTGCTATAGATATCTAAAACATTTTAGTTTTGTGGACATTAATGCCATTCTTCACACTTGCACCACATATTAGGACACTTGGATATGCAATTTTTTTAAAAAAGGTGAGAGTCTACCTTCCATATTTGTATGCATATTATTATCCACACTTGTACATCATCATTTATTCAGAAGCATGAAGCATACTGTAGTTTGAGTCATACTTCTATCCTTTCATTATGGGTCATGGTTTTCATGTAGAGGCATGCCTAGATAAATTAACGCAGATTTCATTATTCATTATGGATGATAAAGACAATTGGCATGTAATACTAATACGCTGCTCAGTTGGAGTGGAAGCAGCAATTTTCCTGATTTGGTATTTGGCTCATGAAGTGCAAAATCTTCCCTATCTCTGCTATTGCTTACAGAAGGACTAACACAAGATCCCAGAGACAGGGAATACTGCCTAAAGGCCATTTGTGACTTTTTTAGAATGGTCCACTGCCATATCTGGCTATAAAGGCAAATCAGGCAGTCAGAAACATAAGGAGCTTAACGTAAGAGATCTAAAGAAGCTAAGGGATCTAAAGAAGGTAAAGAAGCTAAAGCAACTGATATCCCTCTGCCCCCCACCTCACCGCAGTCAAAGATTTTGCTTGGAAAGAGTGGGAAGAAGTGGCAAGTGTCCACGTTGCAAGTTTGCATTGGGTTTGGCCAAATGATCTTGGCCGTGCTTTTGGAAACATGATGCTGGATTCTTTGGATCTTTGATATGGTCCTACACAGAGCTCTTCCTGTGTTCTTCCAGTTAACTTGCTAGCCTCCAAACTATGCCAGTTCTCACAGGTTCCTCTCCTTGAAGTGCTTTCAAGGCAAGCATTTTACAGGGCAAGAATCCTTACTCATTCATAGAATTTTATGGAAGATCCAGACAAGGGCAGCTTCTATTTGTGTCCCTCCCACGTTATTCCACCACTTTTTCTCCTGTTCCCCCTTTTTCTTAAGGAGGGAGAGGCTGAATAGCTGCACAATAGCTTTTGGTTGGAAATGTTAGACACTGTCTGCGAGGAAGCATCCAAGGAATTTATCTGCCCTATTGACCAACCATCCATACCAGATCTGAATGCTTCTTATGTCCACATCACAAATAGTGCTTACTTTTCTCTCCCTCCCTCCGTACACATTCTACTAGTAATACTAGGAAGGGAGAGAGTATTGTTCTTTATTCAGGCTGAATTTGTTGATTATTACTCTTTTGAGGACCCCAGGCTAGCAGCTCAAATAATGCTAGCCTTGAGGTACCATCTTTCTCCATGATGGCCCTTTCTTCAAAAACGTTTTTAAAAGAAATATTTTAATAACAGATTTATAGTATTTGTAGCAGTTGTGATTTTCCTTTTGACTGAGTTAGCAGGTAAATTTGTTTCATTTTAAGACTTCAGAAATATCTAACAAAACCTCCTGAGAGTCAGGTGTAAGGAGAAACAATAAATGTCCCCTTTCAAAGAAAGCATTCGCTGTAATTAGAATGCTTCTTAAAACCAAAGACATATTGAATAATGTACAAAACACAGCCTAAAATATCGACTTTAGCCTTAAAAAGAGAGAGAGAAACAACCTTTCATGGAAAGAAACAGATGTATGTTGTTTTGGTGTTTGTGACAGGAAGATCAAATCTTATTATTTTATATTGACCTGATGAGAACATAAATAGCATCCATTTTTAGGATGGAAAAAAACCAAGCACATTACATGATTGATCATTTAATGGAGGGGCAGGGAAACTTTGCTTTGAAAGAACAGCCATTTGCCTCTTGAAAACAAACATTAATATCAGGTCACAAGCATTCCGGCACTGTGGGAGTGCACAATTCTTATTTTTTAAAATGCATTTTAAAAAAACACAAAAGATTAACAAGGTAGAGAGCTTTGATGCTATCAAACACTTCAGAAGAAATACCAGGTGAGCTACTAAATGAGCAAAGGAGTCCTCAGGTTCTAGGTTATTTACAAAGGTTACTTTCACACTGGCATGTTTTTACTATGCTCATTTGCTAGGAAGCTCAGGAAACAGAGAGACTAGAGGGAAAGCCAGAGGCTGAGCTTGGAAAAGTTACTTTTTTGAACTATAAGCAGAATCCTTCATCCAGTGTGCTACCAAGAGCTATAGTCCAAAGACGTATAGTTTCCAAGTCTCTACTTTGGATTTTCTTTCACTGTGGGGTCCTATTTATCACTATCACCTGTGGTCTCTGTGTGTGATTGTGTGGATAGGGAGTCTCTAGGTGAAGGTAAAGGAGTCTCTACCATTTATTTAATCAATCAGGCAGAGAAACATAAAAGATAGGGAGATTTGCAGTAAGTGGGTACAGAAGAAAACAGGATGTTGACAAGCTTCTCTATTTTTCTCATTGACTGTCTTTTGCTCTGCTTTTCTTCTCCTAGGCGGTTTAATGGTGCCATGATCAATCCCAGCTTCTCATGTTTGGCAGCCGATGACACAGACTCTAAGTAGGTTCTGGAGCAATGCAGAGAATAACCCTCAGTACTACCCCAGGTGGCTTTCTTTCCCAGAAATCCCCACTATCTGTGACACCTATTTTGCCACCACTTCTCCAGCCTTTGAGGTCACATTGCCAGCATCCTCAAAGTCTGAGCACACTCTAGCTCAAAAATCAGAACATAATGACAATCCTCTCCATATGTTCTGAAACTAACTGTTGCTAAATAGGCTGGGCTTGTTCAACCACAGGAGGCTTTCCCAGCGGCAGCTGAGAGAGCCACCCAGATTCATTCATTTAAAATATGTTTACCCCACCGTTCTCATTTAAAGAACCCAAGGTGGCAAGACTGAGCAGCAAGTTCAGTCAAGAGTATTTGCTGGCCACAGAGGCATTGTGCCTGCATCTCCAGAATGAGCTTTGTTTAGAGCCGTCTAGGTTCATGATCTGAACTGGAACACGTGCTAGAAACCACTCCTTGGGTTTGAACCACCCTCCTAGCTTCAACAGAATACCTGGGGCGCCTGGGGTTTGCGTGCTGATGTACTGATATTAGAACTGTCTGCTGTTTCTGAATTTAGAGATGCCCCCAGGGATCTAGTCCCAGGGATCCTGCAGCTTTTCTTTTTCTCTGTGCTTCTGAGGGTCAAACTGTACATTTGCAGACCACAGCTTATTAGAACAGAGAATTCCTTAAGAGTTGTGAGTTTTTCAACCTCCTTATAGTTTCAGCTTGCATTGTTTTATGGTTGGTCATTGAGAGGTAAACTCAGGCTCTGTTTGCAGACATATTTGCTGGAATCTATCTATCTATCTATCTATCTATCTATCTATCTATCTATCTATCTATCTATCTATCTATCTATCTATCTATCTATCTATCTATCTATCTATCTATCTGTCTGTCTGTCTGTCTGTCTGTCTGTCTGTCTGTCTGTCTGTCTGTCTGTCTGTCTGTCTGTCTGTCTGTCTGTCTGTCTGTCTGTCTGTTTATTTATTTATACCCCGCCTATCTGGTCACTGCGACCACTCTAGGTGGCTTACAACACAAAATACATGAACAGATATAAGAAAAGGAATTTTTTACACAATTAGACAATTCTACAAGATGGACAGCAAACAAAATGACATCATTAGAGCCCTCATATGATATCAGCTTTTAATAACTTGATATCTATAACAAAGACATTGACCCAGGGATGGTTGCTCTGGAGTTACATTTGCTTTTCTTTGTCCTCAGTACATGGGCAAGCTAGACCCCTCTCTCTAGTTTTGCAGTATGGCCATTGGAAGGCAGCACACTGTCTCCCGCAAGAGGTAAAGTTGCCCCAGCATGATCCCATTCATCACAGCACTGAAATTACATCACTCTTCAACTAATGGTTATTGTAGTTGCTGTCTCAGGATGACGAGCATTGTACCCACAACAGCAATGCACAATACTTGTCAAACAGAGTGGATACATTGACAAAGGAAGAATAACACTTTCCCAGCAATAAAATAATGCACTACAAATATTAGAACAATGTGGCATCCCTGAAACAACACTGTATTTATTTCCCACAAAACATGGGAAGATAATTATCAGACCTGGGCAGAATTTATATATTTACATATAAGTCACAGTAAGGATCTTACTGTGGGTTATCTGCAAACGTGGCAGTGTGGCATAGTGGAGAGAATGATGATCTAAGCCTAAGACTCTGAAGACCAGGGTTCAAATCCTTGCTTGGCCACAGAAACTCACTGGGGGAGTGGAACTGGTAAGACCACTCCTTAACACTTCATTTACCTCGAAAGTCTTATTAGGGTCACTGTAAGTCAATTCCAGGTTGATTGCACGTAACTAAATATCTGCACACAACTAAGAAACCACCTATTTTGCTACTTGTTTTAATGCAATTCCTTGCATTAGAGCAGGATGTGGAACAGCTGCCACCTGCCCACCAGCTCGTACTAGAAAGCTTCCCGCCACTACTGACAGTGCTGGGGTTGGAACAGCAGTCACCTACTTGACATGTGGCGAAAACAGAGTTGTTGAAGCTACGCCCCCCCCCCCGGGCAAGATGGTGGTATTGTTCTTGCCCCTAGGGGGAAGCTCTAGAAGTTCTGTTTTTATCCCGTGTCAGTACCTGAGAAGCCTCTCAGCACTGGTTGGATCATGATGAAACCCTGGTGCAGTTGTAAAAAGCTGGCACTGGCACCACTTTAACATTCTTCCAAGATTTGCATTGTTTGCAGGAAGAGTAGTTGTTGCAAATTCCCAAAGGGAAAGTTAGGGCCCTACAGGCACTTCATGACTTGGACATGGGAGCATTTCCCTGAAATTTTGAGGTGCTCCATGAGTTGCCAATGACTGAACCAGGGAAAGTGATTTTCAATTAAATAATTCCACAATTGTGCACTGAAAATCAAGTTCAACCTAGCAGTGGGATGTAGTAATATATAACGCAGATAGTTGTCCATTCAATCTGTATGTATAGAAAAGCAGACTTGCTTTCACAGAGGGTGAAGTTAGTTTTTCAGGCTCTTTGGCCATGTTTTGAAGGTTGTTTTTCCTGATGTTTTGCCAGGAAGAACAACCTTCAGAACACGGCCAAAGAGCCTGAAAAACCCACAACAACCATCAGATCCCAGCCGTGAAAGCCTTTGAGAATACATTTCTGAACTTTGTTAGGGAAAACAATCTGTTTCCTTTGAGGGTGTCTTCCCCCCCCCCCAACTGATTATAGCAGAAGTTGCTGCTAAAAGCTTGAAATCATTTCTTCACTAAATTCATTATCAGCCTCTAGAATGACTGGTCTGTACATGCTACTCTAGGCTGCAAAATCTTGCCAATTCCATTTCTCTAGTGCCTCATCAACACCAGGAATAGGTGGTCATGACCACAGACTCTCCACATAACACATTTGCTTGCTTTTTAAAAATGTCAATGCTTTCTTCTTTGGAAAACTAAATATAGTTCTGCTCCTGGCAGATGAGCTCTCAGTATTCCAGTCAAGTCTCTTGCACGAATGTCCTTTACTTTTCAATATTTTTCAGGCTAGATGAAAAACTAATTTCCCAAACAGTTAGCAAGCACTAACAAGGGAGGTTGTGAATTTTATCAAAGAAGTTGCTAGAATTTCGGTAATAGTTCTGAAGTACTGTAACATGCTTGTCGAAGGCCATTACTTAGCCAAACCAGCTGTACTTCTAAATGGAGCAAACACTTTATCGCAAGAATTTTTTAGTGTGTGTGATTATGCGCACATCTTGCTAGAAGATATTCTGATGATGTTAAAAGTAAAAGGGGGTTAAGATAAGGGGGGAAAGGTAAAATACTGTGTCGCTCTAAAGATTAACATATTTATTTCAGTGTGAACTTTCATGGATCAAAATCCACTTCTTCAGACACAGAGAATACAAATACATGTCTCCTATATTTATTCCACAACTGTGAGATTACTGTCCAGGTGATGATGCAGGTAATACACAAATTGACAATGGTTTGTTAACACATGACCAGAACTATCAAGCTTTTAATTAGCAGATCTTCATCAGAGTAATAAGCTAAGACAGACCTGGCGGTCATAGGAATGCTAAGAGTTCTTTATAGAATAGAGGTCAGAGTCTATCAAGGGAGACAACTATTTTACAGAGAGCTAGGTTATTAATATATGTACTGAGCTAAGAATCTTTGATCTCTATTTAGGTCCTTAAAAATGTAGTAGAACTCATTTGTGTAACATAGCTAGTTCCTGTCGTCTTTTTCTCAAGCCTCCTCAGTTTTTTACTCCATTAGCTAATTTGAGAGCCATAACACTGTCCTGAGAAGTAAACTGGTCTGATACTGCCTTCTCTGTGTTGCTATTCCTAATGACAGATTTGTGTCCATTCATTCTTTTGCACAGGGATTGTCCTGATTGTGCTACGTATGTAGAAAGCAGTGGGGCACTGCCGGCAGAAGACAGCATAAATCATATTAGAGGATGGGCAAATAAATGAGTCCTGATGTTGTGGGTCACATTGCTGGGACCGTTAAGGTGCTGCCAATGTAGATATGGGGCATAACTGGTGTCTAGGTTTGTGATAGGGTGATGTTGAAGAATTATTTCAACTATGGCATGTTTATCAAATGCTCAAGCTCTGTGTTATATACTAGTTATGTTCTGCAGCTTCTAGATATCTGACTAGCAGTCTCAGGAGGATTATAAATGCAGGGTTTCCTACATACCTGTTGCCTACAATGCATACAACATGAGGGTGAGAGACTATAGTGTTATAACACTAATTGGACTATAAAATTTTGTTACATCCACATAAAGTGTTTGTATGTATTAGGCCTGAAACCATACAGTAAAACTCTTGTTTATTCTAACCTCTCTGAATGCCTTCTACTATTACTGCAAATTTTAATTGAATTGGCTGTTAAACAGATGTGAAAACCAATTAACAAATTATGGAACAATTGAGGGGACCATTAGTTCTCTAACTCCTAACATAATACAATAGGAGGACAGCTGAAAGCAGCAATCCTATATACTGTACACTAAAATGGCAGTTAAGTCCCATTATATTTAATGGGTATTGCTTTTCAGGAAACAAGAATAAAGTTGTGCAGTAAAGTTATATCGCTCAGAATGAAATTATGTGAATTAAATTATTCTGCCTCTCATTTTGATAGTACTAAGGTCAATACGCTATTTTTCAATATTGTAATCTTTGTTACTTATGATGAAGCTGATCATTTCCATTTGAAAGTTGTTGTTTTTCAATATGAGAAACAGACAACAACATAAGTTTAGGGCACAACAGCTTGCACTTCCATTTCTAACACAAGATCTATTTTTAATTATTGTTTAAATGGAATCTAAATGATATATACTTTTTAGTTTATAAATGTATCAGATGGTATCTTTTATTGCACACCTGTTTTATTGCATGCACTGTGTGAAATTCTGCTTTATTCCCTTGGGTTTAGTTGGTTAATTTTAATTCATCCTTCACTCTGCATTTGGGAATGACTGAAAGTGGGACAGCAAATATGAAAAATGCTGAGAAAGGACATACAATTATTTCTAAGCCTGAATAAGTCAGGAAATACTGGAATCCCACTGGGACGACTGGTATGTCTGAAATTTCCACGCCAAAGACAAATGGATAAACATTAGAGATAACACAAACTATCAAATTTTAGTAGATATATATAGCTACTCCCCATTCCCACTGCCATCCTAATTTGGAATAGAATGTCTGATTAATTAAAACAAGTGGTTCTTGATTAAACTAAAAGACACTGTATTAACTGTGACTTTCTTATAAAAATGGAAATAATTAAAGAAATAATAAATTATTGTAAGTATGCAGTCTTAAAGTACATTTATTCAAAAGTCATCTTAGTGAAACTGATAGGATAATATTGCAAGGATTAGATTGTTAGATACTCAACTATTTAAAGCTAAGCTGTGTCTGAAGTTATGTCAAAATTAGCGACAAGGAGTAATCTAGTCTGGGTTATCATCATTTGATGCAACTTTTTGAAAGTCAGCATGTACTTCATTGATACCACAACTTTAAGAGTAGATGGAGAGATGAAGGCAAGTAAGCCACGATATACAGAGAAAAAGAAAAGAAAAAAGAAGTCAAAAATGTTGCAACACCTTAAAGACTAACAGCTATGTTTTAATGTGTGCTTTCATGGACAAGTCCTCTTCCTCAGACATATACAGAGATACATTCATAAGCTGACTTATGTCTTCCATCTTCAGCCCTGAAAAGGACTCTCAGAGCACTTATCAAAATTTACATTAAAAGAACGATTAATAATGAAACAACAAAAAGTATCACCAATTACCTTTAAAAGACCAGTGCATTCAGATGCTATGAGACAGGAATGGATAACATGCTTCTGTATAGCATTCAAAACAATCTTGAGAGAAAGACAATCACATACTACATGTTAATAATAGTAATGTCCAAAGATGATTGCATGCCATATTAAAGTGTTGAAGGGTTCTTCTCAACGGCACTCCACATGGAGAGTTTCTGAACAACGACAGCTCCAAAGTCAAAGCCAATGCCAGGCTGAAGTGTCCCCCAACCTGGAATGGCCTACATTTTTCAGGTGGGAACAGTGGAGGCCAGTTTTTCTCTAAGTGGAGAGCTGTAGCTGAAGCGTATGTTTTAATAGCCCCGTAGGGAAAAGAGGGTTTGTCTTTCCTATGTCATATCAGGCAAGGGGGCTAATGCAATTAAAGGCATGGGACCTGCGACTGACAAAACATCATGGGTGTCTTGACTTATACCTGTACATACGTCAACAGTTTTAAATCATGGCCTGGGAACATAGTACATGTCATAAGGGGAACTACTAGGGAGATACTGAGGATTGTATGAAGGACTTTGGAACTATAATACAAACAGGTTGATGTATGAGGATGTGTTCTTTCAGATGTATGGGGCCCAAACATGCTACGCAGGGACCATAGGCACTGTGATGTTAAAGGGATTACACAGCATTGCCAAAAATATGTTATTCTAAGAGATGTAGTGTTAGTTTTTTATATTTCAGAGGTTTTCAAAAAGGACTCCGGTGGAGACAATATTGATTGGTTACCAACTCACCATATATTTACTGAGCCATAAAGAAAAGGAGGAGGAGGAGGAGAACCTCATGACTCTTGGAAACTGTAACAGATTTCACGATAAATTGGAATTGACTTGATGGCAGACAATACACAAGAAATAAATGATCCTACAGCTAAATGCTATGCATTTAACATATGAGCTAATCTGACAAGGAGAGAGAGGGCAAAGAAAACTCAGGATCTCTCAGATCTGCATGCTCTTAAATCTGCACTATTTTATATCATTGGATTATGCCTGTGTGAACAGGAACTTGAGGTGTTTGAGGATTGAGGAATTGTGGAAGGAGGAATAAATGAGACCAAACAAGAAACTCAGATACAGAACTGATAAGGAAGACAAACAAAAAATGGGATCTGAGAGCAACCACAAAGCACAGCAACAATACAACAGAGCTCATGAAGACCTTGCTGCATGAGCAAGATTTAAAGCAATGGTTCCCAACCTTCTTTGAGTTGTAACCCCTTTTTGTAATAGTAACCTGTGATGCCCCACCATGTTTGCATAAAAAGCATTTTAACTGGGTAAAGCAGAAGCTTCTTTTCCCCTCAAATGGCCTGTTTCTCATATATACACAGACATACACTAAATTTAATATCCCACACTGAAAGGTTACAGAAGAAATTATTTAACAAGGGCTACGACACATATAAGGCAACCCTTGACATCGCCCCCCCAGAAGACATTTTGAAATGCCCTTGGAAGTCACAACCCCCCAGGTTGGGAAACAATTATTTAAATAGAGCAGAAAACCTTCTTCAACTCATTCCTCTTCAGGAGGGACTAGCCACCTTGATGGGCAAGGTCAGTGCAAGTAGAGGACCTGAATACACAACACTGCTTAATGGCTCAGCATAACTGACAGCTGCACAGGTTCCCAGTTCAAGACTCATCTGTTCCTGATACAAAGACCTTGCACGTCAGTGCATTATTTGGGTTGTGGTATGTCTTAGCCTCTGGGTTTGCATTTTCTGGTGAGGGCGGGAGGGGATAGTTCCAAAGGCAATCTGGGAATGTTGCCTATTAATACCAGCCTTTGCTGAATTTTGTCTCTTAGTGTGTGAGGCTCGGCACTAACAAAGGTAGAAATCAGGCTCCAGAAGGTCATATCCCAACCAGAATTCACTTATCCAGCAATTGTCAATGGACAGCTGGCATACTCAATCAAGTGGAACTAGGCAGAGATACTAAGAGCCTTATGGCGCAGTGGTTAAACTGCTGTACTGCAGCCAAAACTGTGCTCACGACCTGGGGTTCAATCCCAGGTAGCCGGCTCAAGGTTGACTCAGGCTTCTGTCCTTCCGAGGTCGGTAAAATGAGTACCCAGCTCGCTGGGGGGTGGGGGCAATGTGTAGCCTGCATAATTAACTTGTAAACTGCCCAGAAAGTGCTTGAAGCACTATGGGACAGTATATAAGCAGCACGCTTTGCTTTGCTTTGCTTTGATGCCCAAGCTCCATCCATTGGCAAGAAATCATAGAATAGTGAAGTTGGAAGGGGCCTATAGGGCCATCAAGTCTACCCCCTGCTTGCAGCAGGAATACATCTCTTGAAGTAATATTTTTGGGAGGTCACATGTTTCAGTAGGAAAAATATAGGAACAAACCTCTTAAAATATATTTGCTACACTAACTTTAGCAAAATTAGTGAAGGCGACTATAATAGTAAGTACAACATTTGGAAAAGTTACTTTTTGACAAGACCCAGAATTCCCCACCTGGGGATGTTTTTTAGCTGTGCAAAGAAATAAAATATTTTACTCGTTCTGCTCAAGTGTCCGCTTTGGATGAACTGCAGTTTTGCTATGTGAGTTGACCAAGAAAAACAACAGGGAGAGGCACATTGTGAATCTATTCAAGGAGTCTTTGTCTTGTGCTGTATGTAACAAGATGTAAGGCAAAAACAAAGCAAGACAAATATAGAATGCACTTTCCTGTTAAGTTATTCAGAAACACAATATGTGAAACCGCACATACAACAGAATGGAAATTGAATTTATAAAAATGTGAGATTCAGCTACAGCCTTTGGAGACATGTGGTGTGTGTCTCAAAAAAGTTACTCATGTCACACATTCCCCCCCACACTGATGAATGTCACAACCCAGAGAAAAGTCACAGCCAAAACCTAAACTTCTATCATTCTTCTGTTTGCTATCAGACTTAATTAAATAACACATTTCTATTTGCTAAATCTAAGCATAGATGTATATGTTAAAAAGCAAATTTCCAATCCTGGTATATTAAAACTATTCCAAACTTTATTGGCCTAGTATATGTGTAAACAGTCTAGAATTCAGGAGGGCATCAATATGCCATGAGATATAATTGCAGCTGGAATTCCTAATTAACAGCTTGGTTATTCCAAAAGATCGAATGGTGAGAGACTTCTGATCTAACTACAAGATGCTGTATTTTACTTTTTAAAATAAGATAGCTCTTTGGGATCATTCATGTTTATTAATAGAATGCCATCTGTGTAGGGAGGAATTGCTCGCATTTCAACTTTCCCAACTTTTTTTGCCAGATGGAGATTGGGTCAATGTGGTAAAGCTGTGTTTTTTTTACATATTAGAGGGTTTAAGCAAAGATTATTTATTAGCTACAAGTATATATGGACATAAAACAAATGTAATATAGTTGCGAGCAGTGTAGCAACTGTTTGCTCTGAAAGACTTCTATGATTTTCTTGCCAAGTTGATCTCAGGCTGAAACAGAGACAAGTATTAATACACCATGACTTAGGATCAAGGTATACAACATGCTCAGCTCATGTTTAGGAGTTCCCTTAAGCAGTGAAAGACATCTGTTTGCCATAGCTCATGCTTTGGCTCGCCTCCATGTCTCGGAATACAGTGTTTTATGATTGCTTACTGGAAGGTAAAGACTGGTCTAATTTGCAAGTCTTGCATTTGTGATGAAATTGTGTTGAGAAAGGAAAAATAAATGAATCACAGGCAAGATGCATTTCCCTTAGTCCTACCCATTGTCACCACCATG
The DNA here is from genome assembly GCF_051106095.1 of Pogona vitticeps. Taxonomy (NCBI): domain Eukaryota; kingdom Metazoa; phylum Chordata; class Lepidosauria; order Squamata; family Agamidae; genus Pogona; species Pogona vitticeps. Next base: position 163,310,188 of record NC_135786.1, on the reverse strand, counting down.
TCCTTCATTGGCAGTATGCCAAATTCTATTACTATGGCCTCAGGACTATTTCCTACAAAAAAAGAGCTCTCGTGAACTTATTTCCCCTGATGTCAGTTGGTACATGTGCATGTCTGCGGTACATGCAACCAAGGTTTGGAAAAATTACTTTTTTGAACTACGCCCACAGGATTCTGGGAGTTGAACTCAAAAAATTAAAATTTTTGAGCTCTATGTGTGATACAATAGATATGGTAACAATATGTTCACACTCTATATCACTCAATTATCAACTAAATATGTGACTAATTATATTTCACTAAATCAGTAACTAGTAATATTTGCTTCTCATTATATATTTCTAATTATTTATTTTCATTTATATGGCATTCTTCTGTCTGAAGACATCCAGAACAGCACATACAACAGTACCATTACACGTATAAAAAGTGTAACAATCAAATAATAAAATCCTTCATATAAACAGTAAAAATGCAAATATAAATTAAGAGGAATCTAAAGCCCATCAGATCATTTTACCATACATACATGATCACATAATGAATGCTTACCACATAAGTGGTAGAATAACAATTTACTACCATCTAAAGGCCTGCTAACATAATTCCACCCTACATCCAATCCTGAATCCTTGCAAGGATGTCATACTTGGAAGGCCTCAGAAAGAGAATTCCAAAGCATAGAGGCAAAACCATGAAAAGATTTTTTTTTCCCCCTTATATATCTGCATCAGACAGCTTCAACAGCTGGCACCCTTAGAAGGACAGCTCTGAATGACTTCAAATGCCACAGGTACTCAGAGGCATAAAGACCTTTCCACTAAGAATTTCGCTCCCTTGCTGGCCGTTATACCTCAATCAGTTGCTGTTTCCCCGAAAATAAGACCCTAACCTGAAAATAAGCCCTCGTATGATTTTTCAGGATGCTCGTAATATAAGCCCTTCTCCAAAAATAAGCCCCAGTTAAGTTAAACCCCGCTCTCCATCATTCTGCAGCAACCAGAAGAAGATGACATGAGTGTAAAATAAAACATCCCCTGAAAATAAGCCCTAATGTGTTTTGGAGCAAAAATTAATATAAGACCCTGTCTTATTTTGGGAGAAACACGGTAGTACATATCAAGTACGTACGAAGCTTAACCCTTGCCACATTAATTAGACCATTAAAAACTGAGGGATTGCTACAACCACACAAGACACTCGTGGGCGATGACCTTACTATTCTTGAAGGATGTAACTTCAAAAACAGAGATCCAGGCAAAATTGTGGAGCTATAATTTGTCAAGAGATTCAGCTCAATTTCCTGTGGTTTGAACACAAAGGTGTTTTGTTCTGTATTGTTTTGTTTTTAATCAAACAATGTGTTTTCCTTAGCTCAGCAATACAAAGGTCTTTGTGCTATTATGCCACAATATTTTGTAAATGGCTACTGGGACTGTAATTATCACTCTTTGTATTTTCTGCATTTCTGACCACACTGTTTACTGTTCCCTCACCCATGCCCCCAGCATGGGTATATAAACCTGTCAGCTTTCTATTAGCTTTAAATACATTTGATGGAGTGGACAATGTCCATCAACGCTTACATCATAAAAAAATGTGTTAGTTTTGCAGGTGTCATGGGACTCTTTGCTGTTTTCACTATACACGAACAGTTAATCACACTCCTGGTATCATTTATAGCAGAATTGTCTACTTCTGATTAAAAGTAGTATTTCCTAAATAAGGACAAAGATATCCAGAAAAAAAAGCATTAGGAGTCATGCAAGCTGCTTCTAATGAATGTTTCATTTCTTCCTTTTCCCCTCCAAGCTGTATTTGTCTTTTTTCAGTCAACTCAGGTCAAATTTGCATCTTGTTGATTCAGCTTGCTTGCAAATCCAAAGCAAAGAACAACTCACAATCAGAAGATGTCACAAAGTGGGTTAATCAAACATGGAATTGGCATTTGATTGGGATGCACATTGAACCATGCAAGCAATTCATTCAACAATTGAAGATTCACTCCCAGGAAGCGGAGGAAGGAGGAGGGAGAAATCTGACTCTTTTGTATATTTTGTGATGCCAAACAATCCATTCTGATCCTTCTTTAAAATACAATTTCAAAACAGGTCACATTTTGGATTGTAAGTCTTAGCATTCTAATCCAAGATCATCAATGATCAGTAGTGCAACCAAGTTTGGAGTTTTAAAGACTAACTGATATATTTTAAGCTGTAAGCTTTCATGAACAATTCCCCTTCCTCAGACTTGTCCATGAAAGCTCATATTAAAATCCAGCAGTTAGTCTTTAAGGTGCCAAAATGTATTTGTCTTCTATTTTTATTATTTCATCAATATTTCTCAGGTGTTGTCCATGTAGTGGTTTATTTTTCCAGCTGTTTAATTTATTTTCAAATTGTTGTTTCTTATATTGAGCCTTTGTTTCTGTCATTTTCAAAATATTCTCCATTTTCACTGCCTTAAGTAATTTTTCTCTGCTTTTACTAATATAGTCATTTTCTTCCTCTACTACCTGCTGTATTTGCAGTAATCCACGGCCTCCGATTTTTCATTGCAAATATAATCTGTCCACATCACTTTTTGGATGTAGCGTGTGATGCATGTTCATTTGATTCTATGTTTTTTGATCCAATTCTTCTAATTTGTTTTGAGTCCAATCTATTATTCCAGTTGGGTATCTGATCACTGGAACTGCCCATGTGTTTATGGCTTTGATCGTAGTTCCACTGTCATCATTGAGAATGATTTTATAATTTTGCCATTTTTTAGCTCTAGTCCATCTAGTTTTTGGATCCTGCCACGGTGTATAGACAGAGCTGCACATTTGTCAATTCTGAATTTCATTTGGATATCTTTACTAAATATTTGCACTGTGTTTAACAGTGATTATATCTCTGTGGAAGTTTTTGCATATAGTTTTAGGTCATCCATATACAACAGATGATTTATTTTTCCTGCTTGTTCTGAAATAAGGTAGCCCAATCCAGTTTTATTTAAAATTATTGACATGATTGACATGGGGATTAGTGAGGTGTTAAATAGCAGCAGTGACAAAGAATCCCCTTGAATTATTCCTCTTTTGATGCTAACATCTCCAGTTTCTTCACCACGGGCCAGGAAGACAGTTTTCCATTTTTCCGTGTTTTTCTTGAGGAACGTCTGAATGGTTGTTGTGGGTTTTCCGGGTGTCTTTGGCCGTGTTCTGAAGGTTGATCTTCCTAATGTTTCGCCAGTCTCTGTGGCCGGCATCTCCAGAGGACAGCTGGCAAGTTCCTAGTGCTCCAGAAAAGCCTGGCAGAAGAGCAAGGTCTTCAATTTGAACCCATCAGCGAGGCTGCCAGGCAGATCTCAATAGGCAGGTTGTTCCATAGGTGGGGGGCAACCACCGAGAAAGCCTAGTTTCTTGTTATTTCCCTCCGGGCCTCATTCGGGGTCAAGGTCCTCAACCGCCCTACCTGTGAAGAACAGGTATTATGGACAGATCTGGCTGGGAGCAGGTGTTCTGATAGGTACCTAGGTCCTAAACTGTCTAGGGCTTTGAATGTTATCATTATAACCTTGAAGATGATGCAGAAACGAACCGGTAACCTATGAAGGGCGGCCAGAATGGGGGAGATGTGCTGGAATTTCTTCAGCCCAGTTATTAAACTGTTTGCCAAATTCTGGACCAGTTGAAGTCTCCGCATCAGCCTCAAGGGTAGCCCCACATAGAGAGCACTACGTGAGGCTACCCTTGAGGGTACTTTTTAAAGTAAAAAGGTGTCTCTTGACTGCTGGAGAGGCCCAAAATCTGGCAAAAGTGTTTTCACACCCCCAATAAGGTACAAGGAGAGTTTTAAAGCAAAACATTTTTAAAACTTAAGACCTCAGGATGCAGGGTCTTACGGATGCAGGGTCTTACAGACTAGGAGGCTGGAGAGGATACCTTTAGATCCCTGGGGAAGCATATTTGTGGCCCACACACTACGTTTTGCCTACTGCTGCTTTAGAGCACAAGACTGTCTATTCTCATATCAGCTCTCCATCATCTCCTTGTCACATTAGACTGCTTTTGTTTTGTAATTGTTTTTTTGGGAATTAACCATAGCTTTGTTTTCAGGCCTGATTTCTGAGGCAGTAGCTTAGAAAACTTTGGTTGCCTTGAGGGACAATACTGTAAGAGGAGGACATCTGCAGTCCTCTTCACATGAGATCTGACCCTTGGGTATTTATCTTGGTCTTCATTTTGTGTGTCAGCATCTTTTTAGAATGGCTTTCCCTTTCCCCTGAGTGAGCCAGTCTGCCCTCATAGTTCTGGGATTCAGTGCTCGGTGAGTGTGGAAGGACTCCTAAGCACGCCTGATCTCTGGTCCTTCTCATTAAAAAAAATTAAACATTAGCATAACCCCATCTCAACATTATAAAGAACCGTTTTATTTTTGAAAAACAGTCCAGAAATCATTTTCTGACCTTGCTTGCAGGACACTGCTGTAATCATTTGAAGGTTGTGAAAAGTCTTGTGCAAATTTACTTTGCACCTTTCTTGCTCAATGGCTTCTCTATTCTGATGTCAAATATTTGACTTTCTCCTATTTCATAGTATAATCTTATCCTGTTAACTTTTTAAACCTGTTGATTTACACACCATTAGAGAATTAAGATCCCTCTTTTTTAAATACGTCTGGCGTTTTTAGTACAGTAATTGATTTGTGCTTCAGACGTGACAAGCGTTGGGTTCACTTATAATATGCTTGCTCTTGAGTCCTAAAGCTTTGAAACCCACACAGCAGGGTTAAGGAGACTCTCCCTCTTTGGACATTGTAGCCTACAAACCAGAGCCCTCTGGAGTGGTGGGTGAACTCGGCAGTCGCTCAGGGTGTAAAATTCAGGGGTGGGGGGAAAATGGGCAAGTCGAGGTCAGTAGCTGCGGTTGCTTTTTTGATGTACTGTCTCCTGTGAGCTACCAAAAGACAGTAACTGCTATGAAACAAAAATCCAAAGTAAAACCTGTGATAGTTCAACTGTGCTACATGGTTCAATGCCAGTGCCCAGAATGTGGTGCTTTTTTTTTTTTTACATTTTTTGGCTTGTGCAAACTATAGCTTCATGGCGGAGAAATCAAAGAAAGAAATACTGTTCTTGATAGACAGTCATCTGTTGAGAGTCACTACAGCACCTGAGGAATTTAGGATCTTAAAACTTGAGGAGAAATGCATTGATAGCAGGGCAACAAATCAGAGGCAATTGCTTCGGAACATCACATAGACAAAAGGAGCATGGTCTATTACACAGCTATGCAGTCCTCACCAAGCCATAAAATGTGGCAATTCTGCAAAGCTATATGGTCAGGTAGGTGGGGCCCGTCAGCCTTGAAAGGCAGCCCATCTAGGAGAAGGAAAACTCCGATTGCAAACTTCCACTGCCTTGTGGCTATATCCACTGATGGAAAAGGCTTCAGGAATTAACCTCGAGGCAAAATCTGGAGCCGGAGTCCCAGAGGCAATTCATGTCATTCTGGCAACTCTTGCGACATTGGTGGAACCAGTTGTATTGGCTCTTGCCTTTCCATTGGACTATTTCAGCCACGTGGAGAGGGGGATTTGCTGCTTGGGTAACAGCCTATCCTCCATATTATTTTACCCAGGCTTAGAGCTCTGGAGAGGAACTCCAGGTTCGCATAAGCGTCGAAGCAAAATCAGGGAGCTGGACAGGGGACAGATTGTATTTGTCTTCAGTGTAGAAGGGATTGTCACTCTCAAATTGGCCTTTTCAGCCACACTAGACGCTGTTCCACGTCCTCCATACAAAGCACATTATCATAGTCTCTCGAGACTGAAGGATGCCTACACCTATAGTTGAGGGTGGGGAAGGCAACTGGGGCAATGTGTTCCTGGTCTCCATAAAGCAAAGGAGCCCTCATCTCAGTTCCTGTGTGTACCCTTGGCCCCTGGTCCGCCTTTACCACATCATTCCCTTGAGCTCCTCTTATTTTGTTTAACATTTTCATAATAACAGGAAATGGTGTGTGAGAATGTAAGCTGATATTAAGCCTCAATAAATAATCGTGACATAATGGGGGCTCTACACAGCCATGATGAAGTAAATATTTTACAACTTTGTGTGTGAAACAGAAGAGATACTAATTACAGGCATAAGTGGTTGTTTAAAAAGCATTGATGCATCTTCTGTCTGATAAAAAAACAGGTCAAATGAATTATTTTCGCTTGGTTGGTCAGATAAAAGCTGCATATAAAATGTGTCCATGCAAGACTGGAAAGTAGGAAGAAGCTTGTTCATTAGCTAGACCTGTGGCCTAAATGAAGGACAATCTAAATCAATCACAGTGTGGTCAAACATTTCTTTATGTCTTGGCAGCAATCGTGATACAACTGGTCAGGTAGGCTTGGATTGGCTCTGGCAAGCAGTGCTAGTTACAGAGTTTGTTGAGAAGACGGGGAAGGCTTTAAGGAGGGATTACAGATCATAACAGACTGTTCTTGTCACAGAAAGACCTGCACAGCCACTAGGGAAAGAATTCAGTGAATGAGCAAATAGCACGTAACATTTCCAGTCTAGATGCAACTGAAGAGTAAGGCTTTAAAGGAGGAGTCCTTCCTAAGTGAATATGAGAGGAGGCCAGCTCCAGGCCGCTACAGATGACTTGTGAGTCTGAAGCAGAGGGAAAAAACCTATTCCAGAAGGAGGTTGGAGTGTGGAGGTACTCTGAAGCACAAACTGATGTCTATTTTCTTGTCCTCATTTAATGGAAAAATTAAGCATATATATTTTGCTTTGCAGACAGAAGGCAAGGAGGAACTACAAGGAAGAACCCTCTTATGTACTTTGTACATTAAATAAATTCTGGCATGTGGCCCCAGCTTTGTGTGTCCATGCATACATCCTTGTAGAAAGAAGCAACAGAGCCTCTACCAACACACCTGCCCAGGCCTCATAAACTCTCTGGGTGGCTGTTCAAATCACCGAAGGCCCTCTTCATCCAAGGTGGTGTTCATCCTAAAGTCAACCCTGTCTACAACTCCCATCATTCACCACCCAACTCATGGCTATAACATCCATTTTTGGCTTTCCCAATAAAGGGAAAGTAAGTCACAACTAGAGTGGCTCATTAGATGAATAAAGCATAAGGTGTGATTACACTGCAGGAAAAATCAAAGTGATCTGGTATAAAGTTGTATCCAGGAAGTCATGTTTCCCTAGATGAATTCACTTTAGGAGATCACACAGGAGTCAGCAGAGAGAGCAGGGGAAAGTTCCCATCTGAACTTCTTATGAGCTTTTTTTTAAAGGTGGCAGCCATCCAGATTTGCAAGAGGCATGGCAACTATAAAATTACCTTGGCAAACAAGTATTGGCTGTCAATTTCCCTCTCTCTACTGAATTCCTCATCACTTGTTCCTCTCCACTGGTCTCCAGCTGGTCTACTGCACCAGCACTGGCAGCAAAGCTTGGGTGGCGGGGAGTAAACAGGATGGAGAAAAATGGGTGCTTCGTTGATATCCCCATGAATGCCCGTTGCTCTCTCCCAACCTTGAATAAGGAAGTTGGGAGATCCAGGTTATCATCACCCATTGCATCAGTTCAAGTGATCACACTGTCTGAACCAATATGCATTCCTCCTGTTCTGTAAAATGTAAAAGCCCCAGCAGCAAAGGAAAATGCATTGGCAGCAGAAACCTTCAGGCTTATTTGCATTGACTTCTGCAGCAACTAATCAACAAAAAATTATACAAATCAGACCATTCCAATCCAAGAGCATTTCCTGCATTATTTCTTAATGTAGCTACGCCCTTACAGAGGAATTGATTCACTAAATCCCCACCAATTCAATGGATCTAACTGCTACGGGATTCAAGCCAAAATGTTCATTAATGGAACAGGATGGAGGGAAATTAGGAGAAGGTATATAGATAGGAGCCTAATAACAAATATAATTTAGTGCTTCTGTATTACAATAAGGAACATATGACTAATTATCTAGCATATAATATCCTCTCTTTTGTACTTCTTTTTTCCTTTAATAATTCTCATGCCAACGTAAATCTAAAATTATATCTTATATTTTCTTTCTCATAATTTTAACCCTTTTATATTCTCATCTTTCATCCAATTATTGAAATATTCCCACTTTTTTCTAGCCTCAGCAATTTCCTTGTCTTTTAATACTTCAGTGAAAATATCCCTCTCTGCTGCTTCAAAAAAAAAAAATCTGTCAGCTCCTGGGTTGTTGGAGTCTCCTCTTTTTTCCCAGGATTTTGCATATAAAATTCTTGCTGTTGTAATTACAGGTATGATCAACTATCTTTTTTCTTTTTTCTATCGAGTCTGGTATTATATTTAACAAAAACAGTTCAGGTTCATATGGAATTATAGAGGATAACATTTTTTGTAAAAACTAATGGACTAGTTTCCAAAAGCTTTTAGCTTCTCTACAAGTCCATCACATATGATAAAAGCTACCTTCTTTTGATTTGCATTTCCATCATCATCATCGTCATCGTCATCATCATCATCATCTACACATACAAACTTAAAAACATTAACAATCTAACAGATAATTAACAAAACAAACAAACAGACCAAAAAAAAACCACAGCTAAGCAACTATCCTTTCCCTATGAATCAGAGAACTGTCCGTTCTCTCAGAACAAAGCCAAATTAAGTTTGCACATGTTTCACAAGGTGCACTACCGAATCCAAGCATTTAAAACAGGTTTCAAACATTTTAAGACACTTAAAAATGAACGAAAACGGACATCGGAAAGCCATTCAAAAGCACTGAAGCCGGCTTCAGTGCTTTTGAATGGCTTTCCGATGTCCGTTTTCGTTCATTTTTAAGTGTCTTACAATGTTTGGAACATGTTTTAAATGGTTGGAATAGTTAGTCCACCTTGTGAAACCTATGCACATTTAGTTTGGCTTTGTTCTGAGTCTTCGTTAATTTTTGGTGATTTTTTGTTTTTTCCCTCATTGAAAAGCACTGTCCGTCCAATGCTTTTCAATGAGGGAAATAAAAATTCACCAAAAATTAACGAAGACTCAGAACAAAGCCAAACTAAGTGTGCATAGGTTTCACAAGGTGGACTAACTATTCCAACCATTTAAAACAGGTTTCAAACATTTTAAGACACTTTTAAATGAGCAAAAACGGACATCGTTAAGTGAAATTCCCCCATAGAGAACATCGTTAAACGATGCGGAAAATTCCTCAAAGAAACCCATCGCAAAGCGAATACATCGTTAAACGAAGCAATCGCTAAGCGAGGCACCACTGTATATCTCTCCCATTCTGGCTGCTTTGCATTGGGGCTGCCCATTCGTTTCCTCATTGACTTCAAAATGTTAATTATGATATACAAAGCCCTAAACGGTTTAGGACTTTGATATCTGGCAGAATGCCTTCTCCCACCTAGATCTATTCGAGTCACTCACCATAGCCAGGAAAGACGGCTGAGGGGCTTGACGCTGAGAGAGGCCCGAAAAGAACAAGAAATCAGGCCTTCTTGGCACTGGCCCCTCGACTTTGGAACAGCTTGCCACCAGAGATCTGCCTGGCACCCTCGCTGGGTGTTTTTAAGAACCAACTAAAATCTTGTCTCTTTAGGCATGCCTTCCCTCCTGCCAATACTTGATTTTACTTTTCTTGGTTTTTGTTGTTTATCCTATCATATTTTTATTGTAGATTTTAATTGTTATTTATTCTGTTTATGTTGCGAGCCGCCCTGAGTAGACTCCTGTCTAGAAGGGCGGGATAAAAATCCAAAAATGAATGAATGAATGAATGAATGAATGAATGAATGAATGAATGAATGAATGAATGAATAAATAAATAAATAAATAAATAAATAAATAAATAAATAAATAAATATTTTCCATCGAATGTGCTTCAAAATCTTAAATTCTTATTCTTTTATTTCCAATTTCTTTCCTTGGGTAGATTTCAGAATTGTATTTCTAAAGGTGATTGCTAAAAATTTAACATGTATCTCTCTGGGTAAGTTATGGCACTTTGTGTAAGCTGAGGAAACTCTCGATGTTTCCTCAGCTTACACAAAGTGTAACTCTCACTTCCCCCTGTTGTACTTCTAGAATTGGTGCAAGCGTGTCTGCCACACAATTATGTTTTCTTCTTTTTGTTGTGTATATTCTGGAATCTAAGTAAGTATGTTGCTTTATCCATTTCCATATTCAATAGTATGTTCTCATCCTGTTTTCTCTGTGTCTGTTCCTCTTGTAATTCTTTAGCTAGTTCATCTAATTTATCCTGTTTTTTTTACAGTTTGCAATCTTTGTGACTTTTCTCTTGTTTTTTTCCACCTGTTGCTTTGTCTCTATAATCTGATTCCTAAATTTTTAATCTCAATACTCCCATGAATCCAATAGCTATTTTAGCTTACTGTTTCTGATCCTCTTTTGTAAATTTTAATTGCAGTATATTTTCAGAATTCTTTCGTTCTCGCTCATTGTGTGATCAACGGGAAATAGAACGCACCTGCCTGCTTCATAAGCAGTCCAAAGTGCGAGTTATTTCTGTTTATGATCACACCCTTATTTAGAGCTGGACACTTTATAATTGAAAATCTTGCTCTTTCAGAGACAAGACTAAAAAGGTGGCTAAAATTTCCATGCAAAATTAACTTTGGCTTTTCATGCATAGGCTACGAGTGGCAGAACAATGGTTTTAAATTCTCCATGAAATCTTCGGCACACTATTATTTCGTATTGTTAGTTTTTGAAAGGATTTTCCTCTCATGAAAACCGGAAATGTCTTTTCTGCTGTACACGGCCCATAGCAACAAAACCACACAGCACTGGTATCCAGTGAGAGGACTCCCCTTCCTTTTTGATTTTTGTTTTTTCTGCAGAAAATTCTTACAACTGTTCAAGGCTCAACACATCCATTTAAAATCAACCTGAATGTGTGCTTTAGTGTGTGCTTTCTTGATTAAACTTTTTCCCTCATTACATAAACATAGGAAGAGTAAATACCCAGATATCTTATCCTTGGAAGAAATTAGATTGGCAGGCCCAATGTGCTGCAAGGGTTTTATTGCCAGTCTGACTGACAGATTTCAAATAGGCAGCAGTTCATACAACTCTCAAATGTTATATACATGAATAATATGAAAAACCAGCTTTTTGTACCCCCTCTAAATGGCATTTTTCTCTTATATTTTGGTGACAGCTCTAAAGCGTCAGTCCTCTGTGGACTGTGCTACATCACAAGGGAAATACGTTTCATTGCTCTCAAAACTTTGCAGTTGTATTCTGTTAGTCAAATAGGAAATCTGTGACTGCTTAAAGCACGCACAGCCTACATTTCTCCATAATGTTTTAAAACATGTGACCGTACACAGTGCATATCCAGACCTTTAAAGCTTCATCTAAACATTATTCAATTTGGCAGTAGCTAGCTGTTGACCACAGATAATAATTTCTAACAGAGGGTTCCCTATGATAATTTCTATACTTGTGAAGACAACTCTTGTGCTTTAAGATAGAATTTCTCTACAGCTGAAACGAAACTCTCATCAGCATTAACTTATGGGGGCTTATGATAATCTTCATGGAGTGAAATCAGGGAAAGGCCGCATGATCATAGAACAATACAAATGCAGGAACAGGTCATACCATTAATCAACTATTAAGAATATAAAACAAAAAATAAACAGCAAGCTTTCAATAATAAATCATCTTCTTCAAGGTTGTGCATCAAGTTGGGGTAAGCAAGCTATGTGGGCTAGAGGCCATGTTTCCAGCCTCAGGATCCTCTGGAGGCTGGACGAGCAACACAAGTTCACATGTGTTAAAAACCCCAAACACACCAGAGGATCTGGAGGCCGGACGAGCAACACAAGTTCACATGTGTTAAAAACCCCAAACACATCAATTTACAAAGCCCAGATTATTTGTGGTAGGATTCTCAACCCTGATGTAGGGTAAGGGAGGTATTTTCTGCCCTCTCAGCTTATCAAACCCTAACACAAATTTCCAACTTTTAAAGCCATCCACGTAAGCATTGCTCCATCCTGAGTTAGACACTGAGCATTTGCTGTGCTGTTTCCTCTAACAGCTGTACATAACAAATTTTGCCTAAAAGGGCTTATAAAAGTATATTTTCTACCACTATTAGGAAGTTATGTGGGTGACAAAACCAAAACCTCTCTCCACTATGGGGGTGTAGGGCAAAACAGAATCAGCTTCATACAAAGAAGACATTTCTAGAAATATTTTTTAAGTGTCCAGACACTTTAAAAAAACCCTCCCTATGAGTGTAGGTCATGTGTTCTTTAACTCTTTCTTTACCATGAACCTCCTTTAAATTTACTTTGGTGCCTCGCATAACGAGCACACCGTTTAACGATGAATCCGCATACTAATGCGGATTTTGCGATCGCTAATGCGAACGCATACCGATGTTTCTTCGCATTGCGAGGGGGAACAGCTGTTCGGCGGTGGCCGGAACACCCAAAATGGCCACTGGAACCACCCAAAATGGCCACCGGAACACTCAAAATGGCCACCGGGACACCCAAAATGGCCACCGGAACACCCAAAATGACTGCTGGAACATGGGGAAACATCGCAGAACGTTGAGTTTTGGGCCCATTTGAAACACATTAAACGATGTTTAATGCGTTCCAATGGTTTTTTTAAATCCGTATAGCAATGTTTCCCCATAGCGAAGGTTAATCCGGAACAGATTAACTTCGCTATGCGGGGCACCACTGTATTTTGTTGCCATGGACCACCAAGACTTAACTCAAGATTTAAAACCTCAAAGTGCATCAAATATTTATTTAAAGTTTCTCATGAATAGTCTTCAAATTTGGAAAGAGAAATAAGGGAGAAATAAGTTAATCTGTTAATGCACACACTCCTATTATAATATTTTTATTGGAATGATTCTATACACATTTAAATAACAATAATAGTCTTTAATTCTTGCTGGAGAAACTGAAATTACAAGCACATGAAATCATTAATATGATACACCTATACAAAATGTCACATGAAAATGAAAGATAGAAAATAACAAGAATATAATTTGTACAAAATTACACCTTGTTAATTATAAGTTGGGTGGGGAAAAGGGAGCATAAAGTTGGGAGGGGAAAAGGGAGCATATTATATTCATATAATTATAATTAATGAGAAGGCTGGTGTTGCATTTCACTTACAGTGGTGCCCCGCTTGACAATTACCTCGGTAGACGAAGAAATCGCTTAACAATGAGTATTTTGTGATCACAAAACAATGTTTATATGGGTTTTTTTTCATTTAAAACGATGATCGATTCCCTGCTTCAGGAACCGATTTTTCGCTTAACGACAATCAAAACAGCTGATCATTGGGTTTTCAAAATGGCTCCCCACTGTGCAAAATGGCTCCCTGCTGTGTTTTATGATTGATTCCTCACTATACAGGCACCGGAAAATGGCTGCCCTATGGAGGATCTTTGCTGGACGCTGAAGTATTTCACCCATTGGAACGCATTGAACCGGTTTTCAATGCAATTCAATGGGTTTTTTACTTTCGCTTGATGACAATTTCATTCTACAGCGATTTTGCTGGAACGGATTATCCTCGTCAAGCGAGGCACCACTGTACAAGCCTTGTTATATCAGGCTTATAGCTGAAATTCATATTCTGAGTTCTGACTCAGAGAATTATTTTTTTCATATGTCGTTATGAAAGGCATCAATAGTTTCATAGCCCTCTTCGATAGTTCCAGAAATTCTGCTTGTAGGTGAACTCAGAATTTGGAAGGGACTTTTCCTTGAACTACAATTTCAGAGCACCTTCTGTGGATATTTCTATGAACTTGTCTTCCTCTGCTGCTGTCAGCCCCTCTAGTTCATACACATTAACTGAAAAGTTTTTGCTTGCATCAGGAACAGAAAAATAGAAACTATGCTGCAAATCTTCCAAATGTACCTGAGATAGTTAATGAGTGGTTTTATTGTTACCACCCTCCAATAAGGCTCCATGTCTCAGTGGGAATTTGAACCCAGGTCTGCTGAGTCCCACTGGCTCCCTGATTGGATTTAGCATCCATTCATGGTGCTAAATGGTGCCATCTGAAAAGTTATCCTCCAGAACAATATATCAGATGATTTTGGGGGGAAGGGGGTTGGTGTTCTCTCTCATTACTCTCCAGATTTTACATCCATCTGTCATGGTCAAAAATAGGACACTCAAACAAAGTCCTAAAAGGACTATAAAACTTTATAACAGTGCTTGGTATTTTGACTCTGTGAGTGGTCATAGTTACATCACAGCAGAGAGGCAGGGAGGCCAAGAATCTCCCATTTCCCCCTCTCCCCCCCCCCCAAGCTGGCTTTGCCTTCTAGCCTTCCCGAACACAGTCCACCCCCAAGACCAGGGGATAATCGGGCCGTCGTTCCAAATATTTCATGTGTATGGGGATAATTTTATATTTTACTCCAATCCTTTTTTTCAAGAAAGCAAAACAGGTCTTAATGCTCTCTCTATTTTTGCATATTCTTTTCTCCTCCCTATCCCCAATGGGAAATGATGATTGTCTCTCTTTGTATTGGCCCCCCTGAATTCTTTTCTCCCGCTTTATCTTTGGTATTGCTTGGGCTGTGGCAGGAAGTTCAGGGGAAAACCGGGACAAAAGAAGCCACTGAGCAGCTAAATTCCCAGCTCTGGATTGGCACATCCGTGTGTCTCTGTGCTTCTGTCTGTTTCTGGAAAGGAAGGGAAGAAGAAAACAAATTGAGGAGGGGCACTGCAGAAAAAATGTGGCCACATACCCTCCCTCACCTCCCCTGCTCCTTTCTAATATTCTCTCCCCCCCCCCAATCCTCTAAAGCAATGAGGGAAATGGATGAGAAGGGACTGCAGCAGCCTCACTAGAAGGAAGAGAGAGCGAGAGAGTCCTGGAGGGGTTGCTCAGCCAGGAAGCTGAGCTGAAAGCAAAATAAAAATAAAAAATTAAAAAATTAAAAAGTCTATGCAGAAGCCGAGCAAAGGAGATTTGTAAGGGACCAACCAGCATCTTGCCTTGCCTGAGTAGCTGTTCTCCCCCCCCCCCCCGCAGGCCCAGGCCCATCTTTTTGTGAGTCAGAGGGAGGCTGGCTTGGAGGCTGGCCAGCAGAGCCATGTGGGGGCCATTTGGGTGGTCTGATGCTCTCCCATCCCCTCCAGCCCTGATTCCTTGCAGCCCCCCTCCCCCCGCAAAACATTACATTTCTTCAAGCCTTCACAGACTTCCTGGGCCACAGGTTATGAACTCATATTCTAAAGTCCTGTCAGATGTAGAAAACCAGAGCAACACCATTTGCAACAGATGGCTATTCAGACTTCATTTAGGAACAAACAGACAATCCTATCTGATTCTGAAGCAACCACTCTCCCACCCATCTCCTATCTCTTTCTCAACCACTACTTTTTATTCCAACTCCTAAACACACAACCACAGTTGCTGATCTTCCTCAGCCATCTACCCTCTTTGGGCACATCCCGACTGAATGACAGTAGGAGACCAAGTGAATTAAAAACCTACTTATTGTTCTGATTTGGCCAAACACTTTCCTAGATTAGGACAAAATTGGTGGCAGTGAATCAGATTACTTATTGTTTTGTTTTCTTATTTTTGACTCAAGAATATGCAATGTATTTTTCTGGCTTCCTCCCTAGTCACAATCAGATTGACAGCCTATAATAGTTGCTTTGAATTTCTTCTGTTCTCTCTGGGGAGCTCTGAGACGGGCGGTCTGTAGAGAAAATCTGTACATATTGTGGTTGTTCTTATGCTTAAATTCCTTATGAGGCCACTTAAGAACTAAGCGGAGAGCTTGGGCATAACAAAGTTTCATGAAGGGGAGTAGGTAGGTCACTTTAAAAAAATAAAATCTTAGAGGGGTTTTGATGCCTCAGAATATTTTGTTATGCAACTGGGCCAGTTACATCACAGTTGTAAAAGAACACCTCTGGGTACAAAACACCCAAGAACTCAATGATAGAAGTCAGTTTATAAAATATTTAAAATGTAAACATTAAGACAGTTTAAAATGTAATAAATATAAATATTGGGGGGGAATCATATTAAAACTATTGCATAAAAAGAGTTTAGAACAATTTAAAAGCACATTTTTAAAAAAGGTATAATATCCCTCATTTTAAAAACCCTTCCTTGACAGCCAGTTAGTTATTAAAATCCACCTGAACAGAAAGGTCTTTGCCAGCTGGCAGAAGTGTGGGGGGGGCAGGCTGGTCTTCAGTGGAAGTGATTTCACAGCCTGCTACTAAGGACATCCTAGTATCTTAGATATTTACAACTTCTGCTGGTGAGGGCAAGCCAGCTCAGAGAAAGGCCTTCTCTGAATATCTTTGATGTCAAGGAAGGCTGATGAGGAGAGATGCTGCCCTTTAGGTTCTGCAAAAATATTAGTCCAAAGATGAAAATGAAGCACATCTTGGAAAAGGATTGCCCATTCCTGTTCTAAAGCGTATGTCAGTGAACAAATACTTTCTTGCTCGACCCCTCCAACAGCTTGGCACATTTAGTATCTTTGCCCTTTCAACTCACCATTTTTCAAAAGTCGGACTTTGCAGGAAAAAAAGTAAAAAGCCAAGCCCTACTAATAGCCACACAATATTTTAAACACTGGAGGAGTGAAACAAGTTTCCAAAGTAAAGCAATGTCCTTGGAGCCAAACTGCTTTTCTGCTGAGATTTCAGTAGAATGAGACCTTCTGAAATCAAAACGAATTATGTTCGTTCTTGCTAGAAGTTCCAAAACAGTCACCACTTTAAGATATTTGTTTGAAGAATACAGCTTCTTTACTGCCAGTTAATATAGAGAGATCATTGTAAATCTACTAAGGCTCTGGAAAAAAACCAAGCAAGTGTATGAGATTCTAAAAAGTATGAGGATAAGAACGATGTGGTAAATTTCAACACTTACTAGAATTGAGGCAAACTTTCAAGAAACTCTGGAGAGTTGTATTCAACAGGATGAGCTTACCAAGAAAACAGTCATTTCTGGCTAGGCCTCCAGCGCTAGCAACAGCTGTGATTTTGGCTGGTAAACATTTTTTTTCCTCCTCTGCTTGTCTGTGAGTTTCTAAAACAGATGCAGAACTCATAAAAAATAGGTCACTGAAACATGAAAGGGAATGCCCCAAGCTGAAAAATTGTAGCGTTGGAAGACTGCCATGGTGTAAACCATGCCAAATTGTATATTGCATGTAGACTTACTGTTCCGCAGAGTGTTTATATGATACCATTTCCTACAAACTTTATCAAACGCAGAATGAAATGTGATCATCACATTTGCCCAGTCCTGCCATTATTAGAGCAGGGTTTTCAGCGTAGCCTATTGCATTGAAATGCAGGCTCCCTATAAATCCTATCAGGAATCAAATTGTGGCTTTACTGGGCCCAGATGGAGGAATGCATGTGTTGATCTAAAAACCTATGCAGAAGTAAGCTAGAGCTGTTTTGGGTTCTTAGGAATGCATGCTGTATAATGGGGTATGGCCTCCTCCTAATGAAATAAAGAGGTAGCTAGTCCTGTCTTTTCTAGGCCTGGCTGTCTTTGGGGCCTAAAATAGATGGAGACATTGCATCTTTCTGATACCTGCATGGCCTATCAGGGGCTCCCCTTCCTTCTTTTCTTTTATTGTGTCCGTTGACAGTGTTTGCTTCCCACAATCCTCTGCTGCATCACTATTTCCTGTGCCTACACTGTTTCCCCGAAAACAAGACCTAACCTGAAAATAAGCCCTAGTATGGTTTTTCAGGATGCTCGCAATATAAGCCCTACCCCAAAAATAAGCCCTAGTTAAGTGAAACTCCTCCCTCCACCATTGTGCAGCAACCAGAAGAGAATACATGAAAAAATAAAACTTCCCCTGAAATAAGCCCTAATGTGTTTCTTGGAGCAAAAATGAATATAAGACCCTGTCTTATTTTCAGGGAAACACAGTATGTAGCCCTCACTCCAGCCCCAAGCTAACCACTACCTGGGGGGGGCTTCCTGATTTCTAGGCCACTTGATGCCTACATACAGTGTCTGTTGGTCCCTCCCCTTGTCAAGATTCCTAGTTACTATAAGTTTTCTTGTGCCAATGGGGGCTTTTCAGGGGGGTGCAGTGTGACAAGAGGGCCCAGCAGGTCCCTACAGTGAGAGGTTGTTCAGTGGTTCTCAACATGGGCAATACTGCCCCCAGGGGTCGATTTCATTTTTCAGGGGGTAGTAGAACGAAAAGGGGCAATGTGGGGGCAAAGGAACAGAAGGGGTGGTAGGGGGCACTGGACCGAGCCAAAGGCATCTGTGAAGGCAGCTACAGCCGCAGTGCTGGGAGTGGATGTGGTGCGGCCGCCACCAGACAATCCCGCCCTTTCTGCCTGCCACGTCTCTCCTTTCTCCCTTAGGGAAGCACCAAGTGTGGATTGGGTGGAAGGAAAGGGTCTCTCGGGTCCTGACCCTCGCCCAGTGAAACGCTGCCTCGCACCCAGGTGGGGAGGGAGAGACGAGCCCCATTTGTCCGTCCTTCTTTCCCACCCATTGCAAGGGAAGTGCAGAGAAAATGGGTCAGTTTGGAGCGGTGTGGCATCTCTTTGGGCAGGATCGCAAATGCACAGTGGAAAGTCAGCCGCTCCTCTTTCTCCCTGAACCCTGAGTATCCGTTCAGTGAAGGTGAAAAGGGCAGTATGTGAGTGGCTTGAATATGCCAGTTTGCTTCAAGAAGGGGGTGGCGGCAGCACTCCACATGGTTTGGACTACAGCTCCCACAATCCCCTGCCCTTGGCCTTGCTGGCTGGAGTTTCTGGGATTTGGAGGCCAAAACATCTGAAGAGCCAATGTTTTCCTTCTGCAGTTTTAAGACTTCCCAATCCTTTAATACTGAAGGTATTCCCACCCACTGCAAGAGAAGCGTGGAGAGAAACCGGTCGGTTTGGGGTGGTGCGCCATCTCTTGTTGAGCTGTTCAGCAATTGAGTTGTTTATTGTTCTATTGGGTACTGTACTTGGAAAGTTGTTTTTAAAGGTAATTCGTTATGGATGTTGTTGTAACCCTCCTCCCCCAAAGTAATTTGTGTAAGTAAATGTTGCAAAGAGTGTTAGTTACTCATTACTTTCTGACTACTGTAAAACCCTTAGGACTGTGAAGTGATTGGCATAAAACTTGAAAATTCATCCAAAATCTTCTGAAAAGATAATGTGGAAATGTCACTGTGGCGTCCACCCTCATGCCCCTTGCTTGACCTTCAAGCCTCAGAGCACACGAAGGTAAACAAACCTCACTCTTTTCACTTGCTGCCACCAGATGATCTCTAAATCACCATTACTTCAGAAAGATTCAGGTCCACACTTCAAGTTCTTTTAAATAAAACTTTGGTTTATTGATTACAGAGATTCATAAATATCTTCAGTAGCTAATCACCTCAAATTTCCCAAACTACACATTCTATTACACACCCTGACTCTACTCTCACTTAATCTCACACTCTGACTTGAATTGACTTAATCTCCCTTAATCTCACACTCTGATTGAAATATTGACTCAGGCTCCGCCTCTTATAGCATCTGTTTCGGCTTCACCTCTCTGCAACATTAATATTCATAAACCATTATATTACATAACATAGACTATAGATCAAATAAATAGAGAATGCTACAGTTACATTAAACAAATTCCATGTGTAGAAGGTTAGGGCTAGGGTCAACATACTTTTGCATTATTCTAACAATGCTCTTTGAATTAAAAAAAGAGAACAATTTTAAACTGCTACAAGGCAATATACAACCCTAATTTGCTTCTCTCTTTCCTTAATACAAAGTCTACTCTCTACAGAATTTCTAACTTTGCTCTGCCTTTTAAAAAAAATTATTTTGAGACCCAAGTGGGTTGCTATCTTAAATTTAGAGTTCAGACAGCAGCAAAATCCATATTCCTTTCCTTTCAAACAAATACTCTATTATTCTAAGATTCTCCAATTCTTAAGATTCTGTTAGGACTTGTAGGGGAAGTGACAAAACCAATTGCTGGCACGCCTCTGACATATTATTGGTCAGTTTGAAGACTAAGTCTTTTGGTGAAACTAGAATGGGTCACTAATACATAGTCCTGGCTATGTTTTCATCAGGATGTGGCCAGAAGCCATGGAGACATGCTGCTTTTGATTGCCACCCTTTAGGCACCCTTAAGTGTCAGAGGTAGTTTGTGGAAGATAAAGTGAAGCTTCCCTCTCCTCAGCACCCTGTTTTCTTTTTCTTTGTGTCTTTTTAACCCTTTTTACAGTGTGCATATATATTTTCCTTGAATCTTAATTTAGTTTCAGAGTTTTCATCTTGAAATGTTTAGTTCCTGCATTGCAGTTTGTTTTTATGCCCTTTTTATATTTCTTTTTGCGTCACTTGTAACTAAATCATTAAACGTTTTTTCAGGCATTTCATTTTCTTGCAATTGCATTTTGTTTTCAGAGGTCATTGGATTTAAGTGTCTTAAATAAATAAATAAATAAATAAATAAATAAATAAGTAAATAAGTAAATAAGTAAATAAGTAAATAAGTAAATAAGTAAATAAGAAGTAAATAAGTAAATAAATGAGATATCATCACCACGGGGAGGGGGGGGCGATGATAACTTCCTCAACGGCTCAAAGGGTATTTCTTTCAAAAAGGTTAAGAACCACTGGTTTAGATCAACTTTAGCAATGGAGTTAAAAGCCCTTTTATGACCACTAGTTTGCTTTTTTTTTTTAAGAGTAAAGTTTGGAGGTATGGGGTTTTGAGCTCCTAAAATATGGTAAAGTTATCATCAGAGCATCCCCCCCCCCCCGGAGAAGGGACTCTCAAAGCAAAATTGGGAGTTGGAGGGGCTGGGGATCCCAGGCGTGTGGGGGGGCAGCACAGATGTCCGTAGGAGGCTATATGTAGCCCATGAGCTGAATGTTGCCCAGTCCACTATATTAAGTCACAACGCTTGTCCATTGGGCTCGTTACTGCCTACACAGATTAACAGTGGCTCTGTAGGAGTCAGGTGGGACTTTTCTCCAATGTCACCTGGAGGTTCCATGCATGAATGTGAAGAAATTTGCCTTCTTGGAGCTCAAGACAAGTTGTCTTCACACATCAAAACACCTTGTTGAGAATTCTCCAAGTACCACAAAACTTTCCCGCTCAAGCATGAGAGCAAGACAGTAAGTGCTTTTCTACCTTGCTTTGTGCAATTTGGAAAAAAATACCCACCTTCAGTGACTTTCCCTTTTCTGACAGTACTCGAAGTAAGGATGAAAGGACAGGTTGATTGCTCACCAAGATGTAAACAACCCCATCTAATCTTCTGCTTTTTAAACAGTTGATGCAGCAACAAGGCAGTAGTTATCAATGTGTTCGGTTTGGCATAATCAGTTAGTCTCACAAATGTGTACATTCTCTCTCAGACCATTAAAAAAACCTTTGTTCTGTCATTGCAAGGAAAAATGTTTTGTGCCTTCTAGTTGAGCACTTAAGGACAAACTAAGCCACATTTTATATCTCTACTCCAAGGACTGGATTTTGGTTTTTCTGCATGCAGTGTTAAGTGCTTTGCCATTGAGTTATGGTCTGTGGATATCTCATTTATCCACAGACAGGAGTCTTACCCGCTGTTGTTACCTCAGTTGTTAGTTCCTTAGAAATGGAGCCTATTTTTAAAACTAATGTTATCAAAAAAATGAATTAGTATACTTAAAGTGTTGTAATTATTACCATTGTCCCCAGAAGAGTGGGGCCATTTGCAGCATGTGGAAATGTGCTGCTTCCAATTCATAGAAAGAAGTAACCACAGCATTGGAATTCTGGACAGTTAAAACTTATTTTAACAGACTTATATGTTCTTAATTAAGTTACTGAGATGACCTCTTTCCCATCCACAGTGGGTTTGGCACAAACTTTGGAAAGTTGTTGTCCCCATTTCTTGTTCAATCAAAATCACATGCAAGCGTCCAAATGTACAAGTGCTCCTCCAGTGATTCACTCTTCTGTTTGCAGCCACCAAAAATGTAATGTGACACACTTAACATCTGAGATGACATATGTTTGGTTTCACACAAACACATTTCATGTAAGGAATGAAAAAAACTCCTATAAATACTTTTTGCTACCACCCCTTGTGTTGAAAAGGAAAACAACTGTGCAAGCTTATAATATCTCAAAACAAAAAAAGCTCCACTGAAAGAGTGGGGGTTCCTCCTAAGTAAATGTGTATAGGACTGCAGTGCAGCCTAGATCACGAATGATATGTAGATCTACCAGTTGACGTAAAATGCAGAAAAACAGATCTTGAACTCAGTTTCATTGCTAGATAAGGGGACTTGCCCTTCTTCCACATTATACATCAGGTTTTGTGTCTATTGAAAAATGCTGAATAGATAGCATACCTTTCCAGACATTATGAATTAGCAGACATGTATCTGCAGCCAAAATGTTTTTCAGTTTCTAAAGCTCCATGGTTACTGGAAGTGTGCTTACCTTGCACCTTGCTGGCTGCTCTCTGGAAAATGAAAGACTGAAGCAGCAACTGTGATCCAGAAGAAAAGGAGAAGTGATGACCTGCACTTTGGGAGAAAAAAAACACAGCTTATTCATCATTTAAGTGGGTATTTGTTATCTCATCCCGCTTCCCTTATCTCCTCTGACACCAGTCGCCTTAGAGAACGATGTTGCACATCAAAGTCTTCTAATAAAATAGGTTTATTTGTTAACAATTCTTCAGATTCATTTATGTCCACACTTTCCATCTCTGGTTTCAACAAGTCATAACTTTTAACCTTCTCAAAACGCATCTATTCCCCTTTTAATTAAAGGGGGTGAAGAACTCAAAACTCCTGGACTCTACTTGGGAGTATTGCCTGATCCTTCAGGTGCATGGTCAGTTAATATCATTAATGAGGATGGAAAATCCAGCCCACCTCTGGCTCCCAAACCGTTTTGCTCGGGTTCTGCCTCAATCTTGGTCAGAAGGGACTGGCCCCACGGGATCTCCCAGGGTTCTTCATACATCTCTGTTGTTCGCGTTTCTGAGCTTCTCTTTGCTGCCATGCTTTATACTCTTTGCGCTTCTTTCTTTCCTCCATCTCTTCCCAATAAGGTGGCTTTCTATATACTTGTCTTTTCCATTACCTTTCTGCATATTCCCTTGGAACTTTGAATTCTACCCATTCTCCTGTCCAGGAGTCTTCTTGTATTATTTTGAGCAAATCCTCCTTCTTTTCTACTCTCTCCTACTGCACCCAACAAACTTCCTCTTCCTCTACCTTCTCTCCTTCTTTTATATCCTAGCCCTTTCCCGCCAAAATGGTGCCCTCTGGTGTTTGTGATCCTAAACCCAACTCCTGTAACTCTCCCACGATGTTTGTCAATTCTTTCTCAGTCTTTCCTTTGGGAGAGATGGACAGTACACTCTGCCTTTGGAGGTACTCCCAGCCTCACAGTATTCAAATAATTGAAGCCTTATTCAACATGAATTGCATTTCAGCCTCATCATGGGCCAACCCTTTTTTTCTTTTACATAGGATTTGCCCCATAATTAGGCAAAGTCCAGTGGTTCTTTCTGGTAGCAGATTTTAAGTGTCACATAAAGATCAGTAATATCCACCATTTCCTTGATTAAAACTTTACTGTATTAGTGATGTCACCTGCCTTTACTAAAGTCCACTTTCGCTTAGGAGAGTGAGCAGCATCATTTGCCATTACACACAAGGCAGAAAAATACATGAGGTCAGCTCTGACTTTTTAAAACCAAAATTGCAGGACTATATAATATGTGCAAGAAACAAGAGCTGTCTAGAATGTTCCCCCAACACATAGCTTTTGGGGCTAGTTGCATATGCCTTGCTCACCCACATCCTTGTTCTAAGTGATTTATGGCACCTTAAAAAGTCTTCTGCTCAGCTGCATTCACAGCATTTATCTCATAACAGTAAAATGCTAATGTGAACCATTTTTGCAACTAACTCTAATTACAGCTGCTAGGAAAAGTCAGCTTTGAGGAGATGGTTCCTCACTCTCCATTTATCCTGCAAAGTATACACCAGCCCTACTATATCCCAAGAAGGAAGAATTTGACCATTTTTAAAAGGCATTAGGTATGTCATTCTCCAGTGACTTAGGGGAAATGTGCTCAGGTCATCATTGCAAGTTTCAAAGTGCTGAAACTGCAAGTTAACATTCCTGTAGTGCCACTGCATGTGTACTCTCCAACAAAGTCAACCTGGTTATTTTCTCCTAAACACACATAGCAGGTGGTTCTGGCTCCCTCCCCCCCCCCCCCCCCGCATGTATGACAGAGCTTGATTTGGAAAGATTCCTTTTCCTCTCTTCTCACCAAACTTTAAAATGCAGTTATGAGATGCACAGTGGAGCTCCTACTGGCCTGAGTTAAAAACTGCAATTCTCTGATAAAATATTACTGAGCCACATTTAAAAAGAAGTCCATCAAAAGAAAACATTCATGAAAAGTATTGGCAAAACAATTTGTAGAATGTGTACTTGGAACATTAACCTTCAAAAGAGAGAATATTGTTGACATTTTGTCTTTCTACTTCAGTCTTACTATAGCAAAAGAGCTCCATCTGCTGACAGAGGGCAGACAGCTCCTTCAGTTACATCTTCTCTCCCCCTTTATTAGTTCAGGTGGGATGGTTAAAGAGTCCCTATAGGGACAGACACTTGTGTGCATGTATGTGATTTTATCTCAGCTAAGCACTGCTTACCCCGAGGCAGCTTGATTGGAGGACGACATAAAATGATTTAAGAAGTCAGCGAGCTTGCAGTATATTGACGCAATAGAATTTGCATTTCAAATAGGCTCGTATTTTCCTGCTAGAATTGTCGCCTTCTCACTATAAAAGTATTATTTCAATTGCCAGAGCTGTTTATCTTATGGCAAGCTGCTTATCACTAAAAACTAGGTAACATTAAGTCAAAAGACTGTACTGTACAATCTTGCATCAGGGCACAAATAATGGCCATCTTTAAAAAATGAAACTTCACTAACAAAATGAAGTATAGTCTAGGGATTCAATGTAAGGACGTTTATGGGAAATAACACATAAGATCACATAAGATAATTTAACCTGGTGGAGGTTAAATTAATTGCAGTAAAGCAGGAGAGAGTTATTGGTCAGTGGGCTCACATTAGATTTACTAAAAACAGTATCTCTTTCTGCTTAACATTTTATTTCACATAAGGCAAATTAGATGGTAAGAATGTGAAGAGAAAGTGAAAGAAATATCATCCCCAATGTGAACAGATTGAGGAATAGAGTGGTGCCTCGACTTATGAACTTAATTGGTTCAGGAAGATGGTCATAACTCGAACTGGTTGTAAGTCGAAGCACCATTTCTCATAGGAATGCATTGAAATTCAATTAATCCATTCCGGCCGAAGAAGAAAAATCACCACAAAAAAACCCCGCAAACCACTCCAAGGGATTAATCCCTTCCAGCCAAAGGGGAGTGGGGGAGAAAACCAATCAATCATGCATGACTCATTGCAAATGGAATGAAAACAAACCAAAAGCAATCAAGGGTGCAAGACGTAATTCAAAGAAAACAAATCAAAAACCAATCCGTGCAAGACTCATTGCAAATGGAAACAAGACAAAGCAAAAAGCAGTCAAGCAGATCATGCAAGATCGGAAATGGGGGAAAAAACTAAAAAGCAAGGAAACCCCCAAGACCTGTCAGAGCACAGAAACGTAACCCTTCCCAGCTCAAAACCATGCTGCAAAAACACCCAGAACAGTTTTTAAAAACCATAAAAGAGCACCTTACCTTAATGGACAAATCCAAGCCTCCCTGCAAACACACACATGCTCAGATTGCACACTCTCTAACTGTCGGGGTTAAAGAGCTACAAAGAAGCAGCCTCTTTCGCCACCTACAGTTAGCCACCTTTTTTCCCTGCCTTTTTCTGTTCATAAGTAGAAGCTCTGGTCACAAGTAGAAGCAAAATTTTGCGACCGGGTAGTGGTGGTGGTGCAGGTTACCTCTTCTCAATTGGTTTCCCAACAATCTGTAAAGTTATGTTCACAATTAGAGCCACCATGTGAATTTTTTACTGATGAACTAAGAACCTCACTAAATGAGTCACCAACTCCACATCCGGAAACAATGCACTGTTCTAAAAAGAAGTGACAGTCTGCTTATTCTAATGCAAACAGATCTTGCCTCAAAATGCAGTTGGCAGATCAGCTAATGTTTCAGGCACACAGCTATGAAACATTTCCAAGCCTGAAGGTATAAAATAAAAGGAGGAAATACATGTTTGCCATAATGTGTGATCTGTGACCTACCAGAGTCTCTGAGTTGCATTAATGTTGATTTCCAAGGCTTGCAATGGGTATTCCATTTGAAAGGTAGCATTCCATGTCAGGTCAAAGAAATCAGTCTAACTATGCTTCTAGTCTGGTGTGTGAGATGAAGGTCAGGTAGGATACCTAACATAAACAAAGTGAAATTAGCTTGTGGTTGTTGTGGGTTTTTTGGGCTCTTTGGCCATGTTCTAAAGGTTGTTCTTCCTAATGTTTCGCCAGTCTCTGTGGCCGGCATCTTCAGAGGACAGCACCAGAGCACAGAGTGCTCCACAGAGACTGGTGAAATGTTAGGAAGAACAACCTTCAGAACACGGCCAAAGAGCCCGAAAAACCCACAACAACCATTAGATCCCGGCCGTGAAAGCCTTCACGAATACATTGAAATTAGCTTATTTCTTAAATCATACCAACCTATCTAATGTGTCTGTTCCTGGACATAACTATATAGATCACACTTCTAAAGCAAGCGTTTTGAACGATTTACATTAGAGGATAAAACAGATGACAAAGTTGTGCGTTTTTTAAAAAAGAAATTACAACTGTTACCTTGAGTATTTCGCTCTTCACATAACAGTTTATAAAAACCCTAACAGGCATATCTGTGGCCAGACATCATGTTTTTAAAAATTTTTTGGCAGAAACCCATGTCATCTGAAGTGCTAACACAGATATCATAATAAACCACAAGGACTGGCAGCTGCTAGAAAAACTAGCATGTAACTATGGCTGAAGTCCAGTAATAAGTTACAACTAGAGTAGGCCCATTGAATCAATGATACTTACATAAATGTTGGCTCACCAAATCCCCTCTGATTGAACAAGTCTAGTTTAGTTGTAACTTACTACTGGGTTTTAACCGATATATCACTAACACAAAGTCCATTCAGAGTGGATGGGCAGGGGAGACTGCATATGTTCCAGGTCCTTGCAGAACAGTGAGATATCTGTAAAGAATGAATGATGAATTAGGACAGATAGCAATGAGACATACATTGATGAACAGGGTTAACCCTATAATTAGGGTCAGGCAGCATATTCTGAATGTCATGAAAAAAACGCAGATCGTCACTTATCTTTACCATTACTGTAGTTCTTTACTGCCATAGATGGGGAGAGGAGCTTGTGGGATTCTTTGCCCCATGCACCAAAATAATTTGGCTGGCTTTGGGTATGATACCCCTTGTCTTGGGTGGGTACCTGTATTTGTTGTTATGCTTCGAGTAGCAGAAGGGGGGGAAATCATGGAGAGCCAGTTATATGTTAAGCTCTTTCTTTACTTATCCAAGGATCCATATAAACCTAACAAACCAGTTGCTTAACTGAAATGCCATCCAATTCCTTCACATTTTTAATTTTATTTTATTTGTTTTTCATCATTATTAAACATTACTTCAGTTTAAGTCATATTAGTACAGCGCCACCTTTATTACCAGACACTGAGGCCAGAAACAGATTTTGAAGAAAGCCTTTAACTAGAGGAGGAAAATGCTTAAGTAATTAAAACTTCAGCGTGTCATAGCAGACATTTCTGTCACCTCTGGGAGTGTGCAAATGAGTTTCATGACTGGCCTTCAGGACTTAAGCATGGGATTCCTCTGTAGTCTAGTTTTACAAACCTGACAAGACTGCTTCAGCCACTGGCCTGCACTACAAGGTGCTTCCAGCTCTAATTACAGGCTGTTTCTTGCTAGCAGTTAAAGATGGGAATTCTTATTTTGGAGCAACAGAAGTCTCAGTTGATTCTTTTTTCTGGTCATGAAAGTGCTGTCTAAGATCACAGCTCCCTCCTTTCCAAAAACTCCTTCTGTGAATTTCTCTCTCCACCTTTGTCATATAAAAATCAAATTTGTGCACTTGCCATTGTATATGAAAGAAATTTAACATAACACTGAATACTGCCTGGTAGACAGTTATTGTATCTAATTCCAAAGAAAAGCAATTTAGACTTTGAATGGCACCATTTTTTCCTTCTATATAAAGGTGGCCAAGTTTTGAACATGTTAGAAAGGAAAAGAATATGAGAAGCCAAGTTGATTACAACACACTGCAAGGCCATTATCCCCACTTCCTGACTCATTGAATCACATCATGAACTTTGGCCTGTAGAAGCTAAAACAAATTTTGTGATTTCTCCCAAAAAGCAACTGTGTGCATGCATAGATAAAAGAATTTGCAATCTCTTGGTAAGAATGTTTCTCTTTTAAGAGGTCAATCTTTCTCTAATAAAATTAAGCAAACTCATTTTTCAGCAAAGGAGACGATCACGGATGAGACAATGCTACACAAAAGTCCACAGATTTTGACAACTAGCCTAGTAAGCAGCAACTAAGTTAACTTGCAGATTTAGTCCCTGAAAACCAGAAGTTAGCAGAATGCACATTAGAAAGAGATCACATCCCTACTTCCTATTCTAAGACAATAAAGTTAATGTTTACTGGAGAAATCCATGTCCTTTGAAGCAGGACTTGGAATTAAGATAACAGGAATCATATGTCTAATTAATCCAGGTGTAAATGGAGGGAGCCTGCTTGGTCACCTCACAAGAACTAAGGCAAGATCTCTCCTCTATCATCAGGCTCTAGGGCCAAATCTGAGAAGAAAGAGAAGAGCAACCTCAAAAATACAAGTGTCGGGTCACGGAAACGCAGCATAGGTCACAGCAGGTAAGGGCAGTCTGGGAAAGCAAAGTACTGTATATCCTTTTGTTTCTACCTGCTCCTCCATATACAATAACACATGCATTCTTCTGTTTAAGCTGATGTCTGCTCTCCCATACCATTATGATCTAGCTTCTTCTCCACTTCTTAATATTGTGATGACATCTGGCAAAATATAGCAAAATAGTCAAGCATTATTGGCTCTATCTCACTCTGCAGTTACAGTCACTCTTCCTCCTGTTGCTGACAAGTCCTGGGGCTCAGAAATATATCCCTCTATGCATTATTGTAGTAATATTTTCTTGTTATTCCCTTGTTCATCCTTTAGGAGAGTACATGTTTAAAGCATTCTTAAATGTTTGTTCATCTGAATAAAGATGTTGTGTTTGGAATCACTAGCTTTAATTTATGAAAATTTGCCAGCCTTTTTTTAAAAAAATGGCCACAATCCTGTCGCATAGTTACATAGGAGGAAGGGCAATGGTGCAACTCACTGTGCTAAATTGCTATGAATTAACGAGTCCTCACTTGGATTGCTAATTGCACACTCAACCACCTAACTGCCATGCAGTGAGGAATCCGAACATGGGCTTGTTGCTACAGCGGCACCTCGGTTTACGAATTTAATGCATTCTCCGGGACGTTTCCTATTGCAAAAAAATCGTAAACCAAAACACAGTTTCCCATAGGAATGCATTGAAAACCACTTAATCTATTCCGGAGGTCAGAAAAAAAGTTTTTAAAAAAGTCTTTTATCTGTTCAAAACTCTTTATACAGTGCACTTTAAAGGCATAAATACTGTACAGGGACATAATTAATCAAGCAACAACATATCAAACATCAAACTTCAACTTTTAAAACATCACACATCAACTTTTAAAACATGGCATATAGCCAAAAAAATTCATAAACTGAGGCATTATTTTCAATGGATTTTCATTTGTATACCAAAAATTAAATTAACTGAGGCGTTCATAAACCGAGGTACCACTGCAATGGCAACTTGCTTGTTAATTGGCTGCAATTTGCCACTGTGAATTATCCCATTTTCCTTCTGTAAGAAGGATTTTGGCCACGTTTGTGTGTTTTTGAGTCTACCAAGTCCTTTGTTGCTTTGCTGGCAAACAGCGGGTGCCACTTTTTCTGCTGAGTTACACCTGTCATGGATAGGTACTGTAGACAACTAAATCACACGGTTGATGTGGAAAAGGCTTACGCTTGACAAGACCTGCTACCTCATAGCAGACACTAGAAGCCATGGCAAGGGAAAATCACCATCCTTTTCTCAACACAGACAAAATACCTCTGTGATGCAACATGTTTATCACTTGATAAATGAAGCTGGTCATCTTTATTGGGCCAATGTTAAGTACTGGCTCTTTATAATAGATGATAGATTGGTAACAATGGGAAAGAAAGATTAATTATTTGAATAATTAGTGAGTAACCACTGTAGATAAGCAAGTGCACTGCAGAATAATTAGCATTCTATTAAGTGCTGTGTGGAACATTCATTTTAATTACAACTAATTATGGACAAGCAATTTGTTAGTAGCATTAAATGCTAATCCCAGTAACTCGTGATTTATGTAATACCTGGTACTTCAGTTGAGAAGCACAAAGAGAACAGATCAGAGCATCAGGACAACATGGGAGACTGCTGCAGGACAAGAGGCACAAGGGGCTTCTTCCTCAGTCTCCCATGTTGCCCTGCTTCTCCAATCTCCTTTGTCAGAAGACATCTTAGTCTCTAATCAGGTTGAAACATCTCCCTTCTGCCTAGTCAATGAGATCATAGCTTTCTGGTTGTAAAAAGCTGCTCTTCACTAGTTGAAATATTGTAGGCACACGCATCTCTCCAAATCTCCCTTGATCCACCATAAAGCAGAAAGGAAATGAGGAAAAACAAAGGTTCCATTTTGTAGAAATGGAAAACAAAAGAGACTCCTCTCATGTTTAGCAAGTCCAAGCTCAGCAGGTGAGGCCAAGGATCAGGTTGGTTGCTGGAATCAAAAGCATTAGAGTTAAGTGTGAGTCATGTATTACTGTCTTTTATAGTTCATCCAGAGTCTTATGACTGGCACTTTAATAATCACACGCTGGCACTTTAATAATCACACAGATCTAACAGAAGTCCCCAACAATGAAAAATGATGTTCAGATTTAACATCTGCTATCCATTTTGTAAATTCTTTTCTCTTGGTGTCCTCCTTCATAATGTCTGGGTTGTTCTTTCTTTGTTCTATTGGTTAACTCAATGAGAATTTAGGTTTTCTGATCGCTTATGCTCTAGGGAGAGAAATGATTGTGGATTTTCAATTTTATTTATCTCTTTGGCTCTTTGATTATTCACTGGCACACTGCCTTATTGCCTTGCAATTCTGTTTCTAGTTATGTTTGTTTAATGATTTCCCAAGGGGATTTAATAAATGAAGCTACAAATTAACATTTATTACCAGTAGCATCTTACACTAAATATGTTCAGTTTCCCCCCAATTTATGCAAAAAGAAACACAAAGAAATTTGTCAGGCTACAAAAGTCAATGAGAACAAAGGCATATTTAAGCACAGAGAGATATGGATAGTAAATATGTCTTACTCTTTGAGCAATATTTTATTGCTAATGTGCAGATGTTCAGGAAAAGAAATTTAATGCTTGTTTAAACATTAGGTTTGGATTTGGGATAAATAATAATGCTGGCATTGTACCTAGCATGCTTTTTATATTTTATTTCTAATTTTGCTAGTGGTATTTCTATATTTTACCTTATCTACTGTCTCGCTCCCAAGGCTTGTATGAAGCCTCGGCAGGGTGGGAGAAAAATGTCTCTCCACAAGTTAATTATTGAACTAAATTATTTTAGTTCTTCTCCTCTGGGAACTTATGCAACTTGAACTACTCTCAACAGGGCCGGTATCTGTAATCTAATTAATATACCTCTTGGGCTTGAACATGAAACTCAGCCAGGTCT
The DNA here is from genome assembly GCF_051106095.1 of Pogona vitticeps. Taxonomy (NCBI): domain Eukaryota; kingdom Metazoa; phylum Chordata; class Lepidosauria; order Squamata; family Agamidae; genus Pogona; species Pogona vitticeps. The sequence continues at coordinate 163,278,219 of NC_135786.1, read as the reverse complement.
CAATGCAGTCTTGGCATTTAACCTAGTCTATTTCTCATTCATGCACTCCGAGCACTAAATCCTGATGAAAAATGTCTCACTTAAAAACCTGCTTTATTCGTGACACTCATTCTTCAATAAAATATATCCTCTCCGTTTGTTTTCCTCATCTGGTAGAATCAATGCAATTACTGTCACTTTGATTTCATGTTGTTGCCAGAAGTACTTTATCTTAAAGAGAGCCTGTATTTCAGAGGATGGGCACAGTGCAGTGGAACATTATAGCAGAGCTTGAAACAGCCCCTATTTGGATTGCAACTCACTGAATCCTTAGGCACCATGTGGATTGTGGGAGTTGTAGTTCAAAAGTAACTTTTCCAAGCTCTGTGCTGCTGATGCTCATTAGCTCAGGAACTGTATGTGAAGAGCATTATTTGTCTTTAAATCAACAATTTGTCACCTTTAGCATAGCCAACATTACTTCAGGGACATCTCCAGAGCCGTCCTTTAAGAAATGACATTAATAAACCCTGTCAAACTGGTGATACGTAAGCAATACAATGGGGTGGAAAATCTAAGGCTAATAAAAATTCTAAAACTCACAAAAGCAGTAATTTTTACTTGCTACCACTTAAAAAGGTTTTTTTTCCATAACTATGTGGAAATCTGAGGTTGCCTGAAAACTCGCATAATAACCCAAGGCAGTGAACATGACAGAGGACTTTATAGTCATTCAGTTAGGTAATCTGAGACTCCAGCTATAATGGATTTACAGAAGTGCCCTAGTAACATGATAAGTGTACTATTTTACTTCAAAATACTACAAGTCATCCCTGTTGAGTTTGGAGGCTGTTTTGCTGAGTGGGGCTCCAGATCCCTTCCCCTGTAGCCCTTAATTGATGGGATTACTAGTAATCTAAAGATGCAAATAGACTCAGAGGGTTTAACTCTGACAACATAGCAGTGATATAGTGAAACAGAAAAGCAATTGAATTGAAATCAGACAACAGCTTAATGGAAACGGAAAGACAGGTTTTCAAAATACAGCTTTTGCCCCACCCCCACCCCGACTGGAATGAAAGAGACAAAACTCACGTCTGCTTTGTTGATAATTTTGAAGGAGTACCACTTTCTGGGATCTATGGGGCTATAGTCTTCATTCAAGTATGTATAGCAAACACAATGAACTTTACAAAATTGTGAATGATGTATTTCTTCAAATAACAAAACAGCAACAATAGTAATCAAAGCATAGCCCAGACTGGATGCCTCAAAATACACGACTTTGAGTTCCATGCATCCACACACACACACCCATGTCACAACAGGAATGGCTCATAGGAGAAATGAGGAAGGCAAAAACTCTTTGAAGCAAAATGGGTGACAAACAAAGTCCCAGATATCATTATCACCCAAGGCAGGAAATCCACAGCATAAAGAGGTACAGTATCTAAAGCCCTAAAATAAAATACAAGTTCAGGCACAAATGTGTAATATCCTTACATGGATGAACTTTTCCAGTGCCCCCTCTCCACAAAGTGTTGTGCTTCTTTTACATAAACCAATGTGACAAGGGCCTATATAATCCTACAAGGAAATAGAAGCTCCAGCTCTCTCTCTCTCCTTCTAAAGTGAAATTTTGATTCTTAGACCCTTCCTAAGATTTCCCCACCCACTGGGTTGAACTACATGATCCACAGGAGTTACACAGGCAGACAGCCAACTACAGTACTATTTTCCCCAAAGTACATGATCTCCTGGGGAAAAACAAGAATTGTGTCCAGCTACAATAACCCAATCTTCTCCATGCTAAACATGTGACAGCTCTCTATCTTTTCCTCTTAGGGTTTGATTTCCTGATCTTTGGTTACCCAACTTGCCCTCCCAAAAAGTAACAATGTTGGACTTTTTAGTTAACTGAGTATTGTTTTCACACCTTGCTCAGAGCAGTGTAGGAGTCTTGTTTCCTCATTAGCTGAGTGTAATGTGCCCCAGAAGTGCCAGCACTTCCTTCAGTGACTGAATCATGCAGCATCTGGCTACTCCTAGGAAATGATGGCAGCTAGTAATACTTCCCCAGGTGTGTCAGTCTTGACTAACGAGGAAACAAGCAACAGGTCCCCACACTGCTCTACCCTTGTTTCAATGTTAAAAATGATTTTTTTAAATAAAAAACTTCCAATTGTTTCAGGTATGTTTAAAATAAGAGGAAACCATCCCCTGTGACCCCCTTTATAGTAAAAAGCTTCTGGGTTGTTGTTTTTTTGGTACAATTCAGCATGCTCCTAATTAACCTGTTGTACAGTCTGTGTGGATGGTTATTTCACACTCAAATAGAAGAAGTGACAACCCTGTTATATAATAAGTGGGTTGTGATGCTGAAAGAGAGGACACTCCTCTATTTTCCTTTTCTTGTTTTTAAAAAATATTTCCCTAACTGATAACAGCACAATTCTAATACCATGCTAGGTTGATGTATTGCTCTTTCAATATGCTACTTACTTTATTTAACAACAGTGATAAAAAGGAAAGTCACTGCAGCCCACTAAATGACAACAGAGAGAAAAGGCAGGGCATGAGGCTATGTCAACTCTCTGGGCTCTGCCTGCACAAGGCAGAGCCCCAGATGAGGGGGTAAGGAGGGGGTTACTTCCCTTCTGCCTCACCAACCTTCCCCCCAATGTTTTTTTCTTGTGCCAGTACTGCTGACACAAGCTTGCTCTACTGCTGCTGTCCTCTGTTGCTGCTTCCTTACTCACGAGTAAATTAGGTAAACATACACATAAGTAAACTGGAAGTAAACCAGGTAAATTTAAACATGAGTAAACCAGTGATCCAGAGGCTTGCGTGGACCCTTCTCACAGGAAATTAAACATCTCTAGTATGAACGGAAGAATTGCTCAAGTGAAAGATAAAATAGATCGCACTGAAGATAAGAACCTTTTTAGAACAGACCACTCCAAATTCCCCTGTCTTGAAGGCCAAGGGAAAGTGTGACAGCAGGTACTAAAAACTGGCTGAAATTCAGTAGTGTAAAATCATGCCACGTAAGGCTGACAATGTCATCAGTCACAGCCTTTCCCATTTCTTGGGAATTAAATCTTTCTCATTCTCCCCACATCTGTGTCGGTTCTGATGCTTCTTTGGGATCCCTTTCATCCTGAGGGTGCTATTGGGAGGTCTGTGGGATTTGCTCAAAATTGCCACCAGCAAGATGATTTTACTGGCAGAAACTAAAGACGGGCCTCCCCCAATGGCTTCCCCAGGATGAAAGGGATTCCAAGGAAGCCTTGAGACCTTCAGGGTGTAATTGGAAATTTTTAATTTCTGAAGAACTTCAGCAGTTGCTGAGTCATCAGCCTTACATGGTGTAACTTTACACAACTGGATTTCAGCCAGTGTTAATGAACAAAATACATGCACTGCAAAATGCAATTGCTACTTCTTACATGACATGAAAGTTACAATTAATTTACATTTGCAGTGTCACTTGACAATTTCTATGCCTTTTGGAGCGTGCATGAATTTGTAAGAGGCTTAATTCTTCTCTTAAACTAGAAGTGATTTTGACCCTATAATTTTCCAGGCTTCTTATCAAATTAGTTAATCCTGCCAGGTAGAAACGTTATTCTTGTGCTGTCCTTAAAGAATTGTGCTGTCTAGAGATGCCCTTCAGTAGAATAAAAACTGAACCCTGATTCAGAGCACAATATATTCAAACATTTTTACAAGCATGAGTAGGGTATGGTACATGATGTGCCAAAATTATATAAAAGAACTGCAGTAATGTTAGAGAAGTCAATTACTTTATTCATATTTGTAGGAGCTAGCTATTAATATTTATGAACACATTTAATACTACCCCAATCTAATAATGTTATATAGGGTGCAGGTTTTCTACACTGTATCAATCCAGCCACAGCAGTGCTGTGGTTGGTGGTGGTAGTCCTGCTAATGACTCTTGGGAGCCATTCTGACAGAAGTCCAGAAGTATATTTATTTTTCACATAGGGCCTTGCTTTATAATGAAATTCGTTCAAACATAGAGCTTGGCAAACTTACTTTTTAGGTCAATGACAGACTGCCAGAATCTCCTAAGCAAGCATAGACAATACAGTAGGACCCCTGGCATCTGCAGAGTCAGTATCCACTGATGCACTTATCTGCTGGCTGAAAATACTAAATAAACCCAGAAATACTTATTTATATGTTTCCAGGGTTTATTTACCAGAACCAGAGACCATGCAATGTACAGTGTTTGATACTTCTGCCTTTTCCAGCATCCACAGGGGGGCTTGGAACTTATCCTTTGCAGATACTGCAGTCCTACTGTCTTAAAATATGTACCATTTCCAAGTTCTGTAAGAGGAGCATGAAGAAGACAGCATTATTAAAAAACAAAGATAGCTGTAATTAAAAATTAACACCTCCTATCCACCCTTTGGAAACAGGGTAAATTTTGCTAGTTAGTAAAGATTATAGCTAACACTGAGGAAATCCACACAGGCATTTGTCCCACTGTTTGGTGCATTGATGGGTCAGGTTGGTCTCTTTTTCCAAGTATCCACATGATCACGTTTCTTCTCTCTCTCTCCTGCTTCCTTGTCGATATACAAAAATCCCTACTTGTATATCCTTTCCCCAAATGTCAATTATTTGCTCCTCCTCCTTTCCCTTCCCTTCTTCTGTAAGACAAACCTCTATTTTAACCCTTTCTTTGCCATCCCTCAGCTTTAACACATCCCTCTCCCTTTCCTTGACCATCACATCCTTGCTGCCTGGAGAAGACGGAGCACTCTCCTCGTCCACCTTGCCTTCACACTATGCAAACAAAACAGAGCTAACAAACTGAAGATTGGAACGCAAACCACAGTCTCACTTGACCCTGATCAACAGCCAGATTTCCATTTTGTATCCAAAGAAGGCCAGTCAGACCGACTAGGGGAGAGTACAGGTATTTCACAGTATTTCAATGAGCTACAACAGGAACGTCAACATCATGAAAGAAACAGGACTGACATCAAAATAAGGTCACAGATTTTATCACAAGCTGGACTGGATTTTGTATTAGGGCTGCCCCATTTTCCTAATAACAGCTCCTACATCTAACACCCATAGGTGATCCCACAGAGAATGTGTTGGGAAACTTATCTGTTGAATTTCTGCTTGGTCTACAGTGGTTAAAGGTAGAAAATTTCTGTCAGAAAAGGAAGCGGCAAAGCTATTACCACAAAATTCTCTGGAGTATAATTCCTTCTCCATGCAAAAGAACTAGCGTGTTAACAGACAGCATCAAATGTGATATTTATGTTTTAAAAGAGGAGCTGGAATTCAAGAAGTAGATATTTATATTTGAACAATGTATTTGCCATCTGATTATTTTCATTTGTACAGTTAACAGGCTGTTCTTTCCCTTCACACTGCTTTTTACCAAAAAGTCTATTGGCAAAATCTGTAGTGAAGACAAAATGTGGTGGTCATATTACTGTTATACGAGTACAGAATTCATATTGAAAATTGAAAACACTTAGTCTTAGATAATCTTTTTTTATAATGTTAGAAATAGTCTTTCTATTTCAAGATTGCAATGATATGAACTGTATTAGAAAAATAAGGAGTGTGATTGTTCCAGGAAAAGCATACTGTTATTCATACAAAGTCTGAACCCCCATAATAAGTTACAACTAGAATAAGCCCATTGAATTCCGTGGGGATTTAGTGAATCAATTCCTCTGTAAGTTCCATCAATTCAATAGGCCTACTCCAGTTGTGAGTTATTACTAGGTTTCAGCCAATTGGTAGTTTTGGGTTGTTGTGGTTTTTTAAGGCTGTATGTAATAGCTGTAGCAGTCCCTGATTGATAGCATGCGAAGGTTTCTTGCCCCCATTATGGTCCTGATAAGAAACAGATTCCCAGTGGTTGTTCTTTGGACCAATGGAGACAAAAGGTCATCCCCTCCCAAAGCAAACTATAACCCTGGAGGTTTCTGACTATAATCAGAATTATTGCAGAGGCATCTTCCCTACTCCCATACAGTCCTAATTAGAGATGGGCACGAACCTGCAAAATAGCAGTTCATGTTGGTTCATGGTTCATCGAAGTCCATGAAACACAAGCCACAAACTTTTACCAAATGAACCACAAATCAGTTTGTCAGCTTTCTCAAACACACACAGACTCTCAGCTGAACGGTGGGAACATGTGCAGCGGCAGTCCCAGACTGCCCCTCAAAAAATTTTTTTTAATTTTATTTTTAGAGGCAGCCCTAGGCTGAGCTGTGAGGTGGGCTCATACAAAGAGTCAGCCTGGCCTGCAGGAGCTGACCATGCTGCCTTTCAAAATGGCAACTGCAGAAGCCCCAGTCAGAGTCCTTTTAACAACAGCTGGTAAAGGCAGGCAGAAGGCAATGAAATCCACTCGTTTGCTTCTCCTAGAACCTCTGCTGTCTCTTGTGCTGGCTCTTTTTGGCCAGCATTGCAAATGTGCTGGAGTAGGTGCCATTACTTCCATTGGATGTTGTGGGCACCAAGGTCGTAAAGGTGGCATTGAAGGCTCTGGCAGTTCTGGCACTGGGTCCCCTTGTCCACAGCCTCTTCCTCTGCCCAAGTGGTGGGATTCAGGAACTTCTTTTCAGGGTTCTGCTTCCCACCACTCCTAAGAAGTAGAACTGAGGTCCCATGTCTAGGTGGCCTTCCCCTAGGTTTCTTCTTCCTGCAAGGTCACCATGTATCCTTTCAATCCTCTTGAGGAAACCCCTGAGCCCTCCTGTTCCCTCTTTATACCAGCCGCCGCCACCTCTTTCTCCTCCCTCTGCAGACGCCCCATCAGATTCTCTGTGAGGAGCTGTCATCTCTTTCCCCTGTGGGCTCCTTGCTGTGTTTCTTGGGGCCAAAATAATTTGCAATGGACACATCTGTAACAGATTCCTGGATCTAACATTAGTGACAAAGCTCTGTGGTTTAAACTGGTACCTGGATCACTATAATCTCTTATACATGTGTGTGTTATGTGGCATGTCCAAACAACCTTCCTCTACACCACAGTCTAGAGTTTCTAGGAATATCTCTGAAAGGCAGCAAGTAGCACAGTGTATGCTCTGAGGAATATGGGCAACCAACAAGGAATGGAAAACTGCAAGGCATTGAGGACATTTCAGAATCAATGACAAGCTGGTGTTGTCATGGATTACTCCTGATGGTAACTTCCAAACTCACTTGGAATTTATATAGCACTTCCCCACCAGAAATGACTGGAACTGAAGCCCTACATATAATGTTAGGGCGCCAGGTGTCCTGAAGTGACCTGTCCATGTGGACTACAAAGAATAGATATACTAGAATACCACATGTGATCCCCTAAACCAAAGCCATCTGGAAGCTTCCCTTACCTTCTTTTATGCATAAGCTTGTAGTGTTGACTTTCTGTTGCATCTTTGTGTGTGTGTGTGTGTGTGTGTGTGTGAGAGAGAGAGAGAGAGAGAGAGAAGCAGAGAGACTGTTACTCAGCAAAGACTCCTTTGTCTCATGTTTCGCAATGCTTCCGATCCCTATTAATGTTTTCATCTGATCCCTCAAATACTCTAACCAGTCATTTGAAAGCTAGATTTAGATATAGTTGTTGTGAAATGTTGCAATGGGATTTAAAAGCCACCACCTTCCAGTGTAGAGGCGGATGCTTTTCAGAGAAAAGCAAACCGATTTCTCTTCTTGAATATTGGACACTATTTCAATTGTACCTGCCTACTTAGGTAAAGGTAAAGGTTCCCCTTGACAATTTTTGTCCAGTCATGTTCAACTCTAGGGGGCGGTGCTCATCCCCGTTTCCAAGCCATAGAGCCAGCGTTTTGTCCGAAGACAATCTTCCGCGGTCACATGGCCAGTGCGACTTAGACACGGAACGCTGTTACCTTCCCACCAAGGTGGTCCCTATTAATCTACTCACATTTGCATGCTTTCGAACCGCTAGGTTGGCGGGAGCTGGGACAGAGCAACGGGAGCTCACTCCGTTGCGTGGATTCGATCTTACGACTGCTTGGTCTTCTGACCCTGCAGCACAGGCTTCTGCGGTTTAGCCCACAGCGCCGCCACACCTGCCTACTTACTTTCACTCAAATTAATATATGCATACAATGATAATCTCTTATTTTGCTACTTTTAATCCTTTTCTTAGTTTGTTTTTGTTTTGGTGTTTTCATGTCACAGTGCATGCTATCTCATTTTTTCACTCACTCTCTCACTCTTTCTCTCTCTCTCTCACACACACACACACACACACGTGTGTGTCTCTCCCATTAAAGTAGGCATACGTGTGTGCACATACTATCTCTCTTCCACTTTTCCAAACTCAGAACATATTCTGATTTCAGATATTATTCAGAAATCAGGACCTATGTCAGTTCCAGGGAGTTCTGAGAAACTGGTGCACATGGAGAAATACTCATTTCTGTCTCCATATCCACAATGCCAAGTAGTCTAAGCTAAGAGAAAGACAAGTTCAAGTCCTTCCTCTGATTAGAAGCTTTAGTGCTGAGTGGAAAACTGAAGTCATGCAAAAAACAAACAAACAAACCAAACCAAACAAAAAATCTTCCCACAAAGATGAACAACTTTTCAATGAAGGAAGCAGCAAATGAAGATGTACAAAACTGACTCAGTAGCAGAGCTTGGAAAATGAGTTATTTGGAGAACTTAAAGAATTATCCAGCAAAGTATAGACATTATTTTGAGTTGAAGGGTCTGACTTGGGAGTTATGTTCCAAAATGAATTTAGCCAATCTCTGCTCAGGAGTCTGGACCAAAACTATAGTCTTGTCTAGAGTAGATCTATTGAAATCAACAGGACATATTCACTCTCTGTGAACTAAATGTGACTAAATGGCACATTCATATCAGCAGATCTATTCTGGGTAGCACTAGACTTCGATGTAGCCCAAAGCTTTGCTCTGCTTTAAAAAGTGAACCAATAACAAATAATCAACAATTCATTAACATATAGAGGGCAAATGCACCAAGATACAGAAGGCTATCAATTAGCAGAGCCTCAAATTCATACATTAATTATTTTCAGAGATCAAGGATACATGGAAGGAGAATGTAAGCTTCTCATTTGTATTTGTATAGTTAATGAATAACAAATAGGGACCACATTTTGTAAAAGTAATTTGAGTGCCCAGTACATAAATGGACATTTCCCCTGAGAGCAATATTCTAGATCTTAATCTTCTATTGAGTTGATAGTCCTTGGGTAGAGACCTGAGATTTGCTCCAGCTTATGGAAGACCTCCATTCAAGAATAGTAGAGTGCTGGAGAATTTTATCACATGCAGGTGTAAGTATGTAATTGGTTGCAGGGTCCCAGCCCCCATGATCTAACATTGATCCACAAATGGCTGACTTGGGTCATGGGCATGTGTAACCCTAAGAATGGCAGCAGGGGTGCTCTGTTTATCAGAGAGGAACTGGCAGAAAGCTATGACTGAGCTTATGCTACAAAAAGGATTTCAGCCTATATAACTCAAGTCAGAGCTGGACCAGTTCCTACCAGTGCAGCTCTTTCAGCGAATATTCCCTGGTATGTGCTAAATGTGAATAGAGCAGGGCTTTATTATATCCACTGTGCTGGAGTCTCATTATGTGTTCTGGAGCAAGACCTCCTTGGGGAGAAATGACAAGAGAAAATGTCTCATCCTACATTGCCTCCTGAGTCTGCATGCAAATGTGGGTAGCTCAGTGGCTTGGGCATCTGTCTGCAGAGTCAGAAGTTGGGAGTTCAATTCTCTACTGTGTCTCCTTGATAGGGACTGGACTCAATGATCCATACAGATCTATGGATCTGCAGTTCTAAGATGATGATAATACTCTGCAGTTCTAACCTTTACAGTTCTGAGATGATAATGATGGTGATAGTGATGATGATGATTAATGATAGGGATAAACCATGTGCACATATTAAAGCTGAGACATGGGCTCCAGGTGCAGTTTTTAAAGCAAGTCTTAAACATGGAAGATGCAGAGAAGGGTATTCAAGGCATGCCTTATGCAGAGCACCATTTTCTCTAGGTGGCAGCCTAGTGGCCACATTGCTAGCAGCCTTAAAGTTTTACTAAGGACCACTGGGCACAAACTTCAACACCACTTCAAATCTGCTGCCAGTCCCGCCATTGTTTCCACCACTTCAATATTTTTCTCCGAGGACAACCCCATTCCCAAGCAAGAAACAAGGCAGATGGGTTCTCTTGTGAACCACCCTGGCAGCAGAAAGCTGACCACAAAGAGAGGGCTTGTTCCTTACAGCCAGATGCTTTCAGGGAGGCATCTGTGGAGACTGCCTGTGCCCATATTTCCAGCAGTTGTACAGCGAAGTCGACAAGGCACTCTGGAGCACATACCATAGTGATATAGCAAGGAGGCAGTTACAGAAACTGGCCAGCAGGGGAGTTTCTGTGGTATGTGTTGTCCTTCCCATTCTGACAACTGAGGCAGGAAATGTACTGGCACCTCACCTCATAGGAGAGCGGATTCTATCCAAGGCAAGAAAAGAAATGACCAGCAGAGAATCCCTGGCTGCACAAGATGCTTGTATTCAAACTCCATATAATGCCCTGAATGTGTAAATCAGTTAACTCATAAGCATCAGGCAGCAAAACACTTGCCACATTTGATCACAACTGGATTTGACAATCTGACTTAGAAATCAGGAATCTGCTCTCCAAACCCTGATGTAGCAAATATCTCCTGATGAGTCTTATACTTTTGACGATGAGACTGTACATTGATTTCAATCAGTGGAGAGGGTTGAAATATGCTTTTAAGCATTCAGGCAGGTGCGCTTTTGTATACGTATTAAAAAAACCCAATGAGTATAGAACGAATTACGTTACATGCTTTTAAACATTATGCTTTGTTATGTATTACAGTAAAACAAACAAGATGAAATGAGCAATACAGTAAGGCTGCTTTGGCTGCTTTTCTATATTGAGATATTGTTGCCCTCTACTGGTTTTTAGTATATATGCACAATATGAAGTACAGTACAGTATTGTAATAAGAAATTGCTACCTCAATGTCATACACATTGAAGCGGGCTTGTCTACACGGCTTCATTTGGAGCAGGCTGGAGTGGGTTAAATAGGGTCAATTAAGGTCAAGTAGAGGCCCAGTGTGCCATTTGGTGTGGGCCTTGCATCCACATGGGATATGCATCTCAAGTGACCCAAGTTGGTCCTCTTTCCTTATGAAAAAAAAGAGAGAGATGAAGCTATAGAATGGGTGTTAATGCTTATTTATATGCAGAAATAGCAGTCCCTCCTGAAGTACTGCTAATGCTTCCTACAATGAGTGTGTGTGTTAATGTATGATAGTTATAGTTCATTTTTAGCAGAATCCCAAGATCTACTTGTAGATCCTTGTGGAGAGGGAGGGAGGGTGAGTGTTTTGAGACCAGACATTTTCAGTTCCAGAACTGAATCAACATCATACACCATTCATATAAAAAAACCATTCTTGGTTACCCTCTGTTACTTAGTTCCAGCAGTATAACTGCTGAATATTCAGCTGAATAATTGTCTGGTAAGAGGGAAGTATTTTGCTGTTGACATCATTAAAGAAGTGGGAGTCAAAAATTCTCAGTAATCTACTCCAAGACTCCCATTGATGTAGCAGTACATTCTAATCTAATATCTGCCCACTCATGCCTTAAGATGTGTAGCAAGTCCTTTCTTTCTGAAAATACTTGTATTGAGGGCTGGATAAGAGTGTGGGATTAGCTCTCATTGTTTTATTCATTCATTGCACTGCTTTTTCTAGATCAACCTGAGTAATGGAGATGAGAGGGATATCTGCTTTTGGTTTGTCTGAATCTTTAGGATTGGAGCTAAAGGACAGAAGAGAGAGAAGAGCTGATGCTCAGATTCTATAGAAACAAATACAGTATATGGATGTAGTTTATTTAGTTAATAATTCATTAATTTTAAAATAACCCTCAGATACATTTTCCTAGGGTCGCTTTAGCACATTTCAACTTTTAGGCATGGGTTGCATGATTTTGGAATTATGGCTCTCACAGACAGAGGCACATCTTATGTTACTGTCATAGATCAGTCTTCAAATTAATATATTCAGGCAAAGTTATGCACCTGTCAGAGCTGGGACATCTACCTGAAGCCCTAGCTGTTGGAATCTTTGTTGTGGTTTATCCTTACAGCTGCTTGAGGGTAGAGTCATCCCACACCCTACCTATGAACAATGTTTCACTGCAGCTTGGATCGGTGACAGGCCTTGAACTCTGTGCCTGCCTCTATGCCTTTGTGAGTTTGAATTCATTGCAAAACTACACATTATTTAAGGAGCTTGGCCACCTAATAACTGAAGATGTTGCTCCAAGTTTCAAACACATGGCACTTTAAAAATTAGGAAAAACTAAGGTGTTTTCAGATCACAGAAGCTCCACTCCCGCCGGGGTCTCCTTAACATTCATGCCAAATTTCAGGCATTTAGGTTTCTTGGTCTTGGAGCTATTGCTCTGACACAGACACACCTTCTCCGCTAGTATAGATAAACCAAAACAGCCATTTCCTTTGGAGTATCCAATGATATCGTATTTTAAAATGCTTTGTTTGTTTGCTGTAACCAAGACAATGCATCTGGATAAAATGTGAGAAAAACCAGGACCGGAATGTGTTTTCTGTCCTTAACTGGGCTAGCTAGGAGCCATGCATAATTCACCACTTTGTTTGAAAGTGTCATTCTGTTGTCCACATCAGGCCCAAGACAATGGTTCATGCTTGGACACCGTCACTTAGGCTAGGATGCTGAGTGCTACACTGTGCTAGACCTTAGACAAAAGCTCTTTTCTGCGTGCAATGTATTGTAGCAACAGGCCTTGGCAACAGCTTAAGTCCATAGTGATGCTGCAATGCCTGCATGGTTTCTATGAAGAACAGGAGTCAGAGCTGGCTGTTCTGCTTTCAAAAAGCAAGCACTTACTACACCATGGGCTGCAACACTTCCAGCAGGGTAACTGTTGAGGGATCACCACTCAAGAATCCACATCATGACAGAGAAGCTCAAAATCAGGTAATCTACTGTTAGGTGTTCTCTAGCTCTATAAGCTGAAATTTTCTAAGGTCAGTGCCACAAGGTTTAGTTTCCTTCAGATAAGAGATTATTGGAGAATGGTGGTGCCTTTGTAATCTTGTGTCTCATTCTCACAAACCCTTTCGGTCCTCCAGATTGTTTCCAACCTATCTCCAGCTAAATACTCTATGATGTTTGGTCTTCAATTGGTGTTCAAGTCAATCTAGAATAGCTTTGGACATCATTCTGTCCTTTCTCCACAGCCAATGAGTATCTAACAAAAGTGGAGGAAATTTCAGGCCATGAAGGATCACTAAAGGGTTTTTCTCACAGGTTCTTATTTTTTTGAAGAATACTTTAAAGACTAGAGGACAGATCCTGAATCACTTCACAGATGGGTCCTTTTGTTGCATCTGCTTGAAGTCATGTTAAACTGCCGCCTGGAGTATATAACAATAGGTAACGCATATGTGTGTGTAAACCATAATCTTAAATCCATATCCCCCAATTCTGAACATCCTTATACTGGGCATATCCCAGTTCTCTAATACTTGTTATATTGCCAAGTAGAAGCCTGAAAAGTATGTGAGAATGGAGTCAGAAAATATACTGTATTTTTCCGTTTACAAGAGGATCAAAAGTATAAGACGACCCCCCCTTTTCTAACACCAAAATTAGGAAATTTGAGGGCAGTGTGCATGCTGATGCGCCCCTTTGATCCTCACGCCCTTTCCCGGCTGCCTTTCCCGCTTTCTAAGCCCTGTGGAGCTTAGGAAATGGCTAATGCAGCCATGAAAGGGCAGTGTGCTTGCGCCCCTTTGATCCTCGCGCCCTTTCCCGGCTGCCTTTCCCACTTTCTAAGCCCTGTGGAACTTAGGAAATGGTTAATGCAGCCATGAAAGGGCAGCACGTGCACGCCCCCTTTGATCCTGATGTCCTTTCATGGCTGCTTTCAGGATCAAAGGGGTGTGAGTGTGCTGCCCTTTCACGGCTGCTTTACTCTGTAGCTTTGCAAAAGGCAGGGAAAGCGGCTGCCTGCCCTGTATAAAACGACCCTCAATTTTTGGTCCAATTATTTAAGTAAAAAGTCTCGTCTTACACACAGAAAAATACAGTAGGTCTCAGAAATGCTACACTGTGTCATCATCACCCATGTGGCATACTCCAAGGGAAAAAATGTGAACTTGACGGTCTACTTGTTCCAGTGAAGAACCCTCACCATTCCTTTTCTGAAAATTAGCAGTAGTCAATATAATAATATACTATTAAGTAGGCCAAGATGGTTTTTTCCAGGTGGCAGATGGTAAGACACAAGGAATGGTGGCAAGGAATTAGTCACAATTCTTATCTGTGCCATGCAGCCTTCAATGTGCCTCCTATGCAAGACTGCCACCCTTAGAGGTGATGGAGGGCACCGTCTCACTCTGCTGCTAAAGTGCAATTCAACCAACAGGGCAAAACTATAAACCAGAGACAGGTGAGATTAGAAGAAGGGATTCCTTAAGTGGTAAGGGTGACTGATGGTCACTTCAGGATATTCTCATACCTCCCAAATTCACTTGCTTTGTTTTGTGATTAGTCTTTGGACATAAAGATGGACTTCATTTCCAAATATAGTTGCTCAGTCTTGAATGTCTGCCTGAATCACTTTGCCAAACCCTAACAGATTTCCTGCTTCTAATGATGGGTATCTGTAATATATAGTTTGACCTCCAGTCTGATCAGATTCTGTGAAAAGAATGGGGAGAGACATTATCTTGCAACACAGTGTGAAATGTCTTGGATGGCTTCTGGATAAAGAGATATAATTTCACTTCCATGGAAGTCATGCTGTGAACAAGTGTAAGAACGATTGCAGCTGTTGGTTAACATTTCTTCAGCACCAACAGAATGCTGGGCACTGTATAGAACATATATTGCTTCAAACATTTGTCTGAGGAGTTTGAAATTGCTTCTGAATAGATGGCTCCTAGCATTACATATCAAAAGACGCAGCACAGCTATTCCCCCTTTTCTTCTGGAAGAGGCCATCCATGACCACAGAAATCCAAGTAGGAAGGAAAGATGGAACAACAGCTGGACAATGTCTGTCTGGAAGCAACTCCAGTTACAAGTCTGCATATAGCTTACAGTTGAACAACAACAAATGTGTAGTATTATGAGCTGCCCTTCTGGAAAAACTCCTAGACGATAGCACAGAATAGGTTAAAACTGCAAACTATAATCCAGGAAAAACACAGCAGAATACATGTACAACAAGGGTGGTAGTTAACAATATATGCAACAAATTGTTTCTGCACATGATAGGATGTAGATTGTTACTTAGATCATGGATACGTAACCTTTGATCCTCTCTAGATCAAAGTAGGAATCGTGCAACTTGTGGGCTTTCTGTGGTCTCAACATCTATTTTTGTGTCCCCACATAGCTCCCCAAAGCACCTCAAAAGATTGCAATTTATCTCCTAAAACAAGATACATCCCAATATACTTCGTTACTGGAAGTATACTTTGTGTCTGTAATGCAAAGCATCACAAAGGTATTGCAAATATATGCCACAGGGTTATGGAGACAGCAAATTTGGGGGTTCGTAATACAAATCAAACAAAGAATGATTAGATAAAAAGCAAGACAGGGCAAAATAGCTATGATCTTGGAAAATACGTTCCACTTTATGGAGGGCAGTCTGAAAGTCTATCCAGTCCATGCCCAAATTAAAGTTCAAAAACCTCAAGGAGAGAGAGCATGGGCTTTGATGTCCATCAGCCAATGGTACATGGGTAGCAAATGTGAGCAGGTACACAGATTATCTGTCCACAGTCATCCTAACTACAGTGAAATGTACTGTAGCAATATTTAAAGTATCAGTTTGCATCTATTAGCAAAACAATTAAATGTAAGTGTTGTTTTTAGGCTGAAGAGACTGCATCTCTTGGAACAATTAGCCTTATATCGCAAGGTCAGTCAAGAAACAAAGATGGTTCATGTCAAAGAAGTTTGCCAGAAGTTAGTACAGAAAAGTTCTCATCAGCTAAAGAAGAAAATAATGAACAGATTACAGGTGTGGATTGTTAATGTCTTACATTTGTGTTGATAACAAGAAAAGAATGAGTCCTCTCTCTTTTTGGTCCCAATACTACGTCTGAAACAAAAATGTGGCCCAAGGGAAAATGTAGTAGATTCGTTGAAATGCTTTCTTTTTTCTTTTTCTTTTTGTTCCAGCTAGGTTTTACCTGTGTTTTTTTTAAGTACAGTACAAGGTTAGTGGCTGGAACAGTTACAGCTGGGCAGATGTCGAATAAATTACTTGTCAGTCTAGTTCTATGCAGCTTCTATAACAAAATGAAGCTTAGAGGAACTGAAGTTTTCCTGTCCTGGTGTACGAGGGTTACAGTATTTTGCAACAGACAGTAGTCTTTAAACTCTTGACCTGGGAGCATCCCGATAGAAGTCTGTGGAGTACAGCTTTTTGATAAGGATTCTTTTAAACCATGTGTCTTCTGTACTAGTGCCAAAGATCCTGTGAGGTACCTTATGAATTGTACTATACGTGCATACTGCTGGCATGAAATATGCAGCATGTTGTATGCTTTTCTTCTTAAACCAAAATGTATGCCATGAAATTTGAGAGGTTCTTTTGTGGTACAAAGTGAACTCAACGGAATGGGTCCCAGAAATAGCTTAGGGTATGCCCTAACATCAGGAAACTGGAGACAATTTCAAAGTATGGTGAAAATTTTTTCTTTATATTTAAATATAAAAGAATCCTAACTTGTTACGATCTATAGAGGGTCTACAATTTCAAATAAACAGAAAGGAATGGACAAATGTGTGTCTTGAAGGCAGTATGATTGATGCTAAATTTTTTGTTAGATGATGGCATTATCCTGATGGTTCTGGGTATCTGAGCATGCTAATATGAAAGTACAGTTTATAAATTTAGAAAGTCAAGCTAATGTAAATATGTTTTAAAATAATTAAGAATCTAAAATCATTATGATAGATACCGAAATGTAAAGAAAATGCCAGCACAGTCAGTTTGGGGCAGAAATGTATGAAACCGTAGCCGGGAAGAAACAAACAGATATTAGACAGGAGTTCTGCTGATTTGTTTTAAAGTAGATGCACTTACCACAGTTCACTAGCCCCACTCCTCAGCTTCAAGTTGTGTCATGCTCTCCAACCCATGGAGGCCAAACAGTCTGAAGAGGAGAGCATGCTTGTCTGTGGGGACTCTGTACATAAATGAAGGACATGGAAAATCAGCCATGCCTATGCACATTAAGAGTCCACATAGACTGCAAGGACTCTTCTGTTCCAACTCATTGCTCTCCAGATACAGGAGAGAAAGGAGACCAGAAGCAGAGGGGGACAAGGGCTAGTAGGCTTCCCCCATCAGTAGTAAGTAATAATTGGTTTCATAATAGCTAAATAGGACTGTTCTTAGCCAAGAAAAGAGATCTTATTCTAGGTCGTCTTCATTTCATATAAATTTTGCTGGATTTCGTAGTTGATGGTGCAGTATATCATCAACCAGCACAGCATAAAAGAAAGACCTGTGGACATGTCAGTTTCTCATGGACAAAATCATTTCTGTGTTTTCCCTTAGAGATTTAAACAAGAGCATACGATTCTACTCCACTCCCCCTACCCTTTAAGAATTTGGTAACTTGCATTAAAGAAAATGTGAAACAAGGGACTGAAAAATAGCAGTAAAATAAAGCAAACTCTTTTTCCTTATTTAAGAAAAATGATAATTTGAATGTTTTTTTTTTCCAGAAGACATCAGAGGTGGTCTTCCCAAGAAACATGTAAGCTTACTAGAAAAGAAAAGGCAAACATCATCAGATATCCTGGAGGAGCTTCGGATGCAAGGCCTAATCAAGAACCAAAGTACAACTTCTAAAAATAGAACAGCAGATGATTCCATGGTAAATATTCTTGAAAACGTACTGGATTGTACTTCATTGAGCTGATTTTAAAATCCAGCAGTGGATTCTCCTTGTGGAACTGAGCACTCCTTTCTTTATTTAAATCAATATGTTTCTGAAGATCTTTTGTTACCTCAATTCACTGCACTCTTTCCTCCTTTGTTGCTTATTTTTGTCTGAAACTCTATCCCAGAATGCCTTTGTGACATTGCCTTCACCTCACTTCTCTCAAGTTCCCCAGAACTCACTCCCTTTTTGAACCCATTAGTATAATACCTCATTCTTCATACTGAAGCTAAACATGAGGAGGAGTAACATTAGGACATATAGTTCTGTATTAGAGAAACATACCTGTAATGGGACTGGCAGAAGATGGGGTTTCCTAGCCACCCCCATTCTCTTGCCCACCCCCTTCTCCTCACATTCCCTGCAAGGACTATCTCAGAGGATAAATGACCATATCTATTCATGTTTCCTTTGAAGGAACTCCAAATGTGTTCATTTTACTTTAAACGATATTTTAAAAATCAAATTTCCTTCTCCAAAAAGATACAAAGACAAACCCCTCCCCGATGATATCCTGACATGCAGTTAAAATTTAAGCATGCCAGATACAGCTCAAACCATTTTTAATTGAACACACTATCTTTAACAATTGCTGAAATATATTATGCCACTAATCTTCAACTGTTTTTATTGGCCCTGTTTCCCCCCTGCAGATGTGACTCTTGCTGCTGGGGGTCTAGGTATATCAGCTGATTCCTAACAGAATTGATCTTTCAGGACACTGTATTTATTCAAGATAGTAAATGTTTGAATGTTTTCAATATGATCTTTATATAGTAGTTTAAAAACTTTTCTGTAATTTTAGTGGTTGTGATCCACCTTGCGTCCCCTATGGGGAGAAATGCAGCATATGCTGTACATAATATTTATTCAATAAATAAATAAATAAATACCATGCTGGAACATATAATTAGAAAAAAATGTAATTATTTCCCGTGATTATCCAGTCTGCCAAGCGCTCCCACCGGACACCTATGTGCTTGTGCGCAGACGCTCAGTTAGCTGTGACGACAGGATAGCCTTTAAGATCTGGAAGTCGAGCAAACTCAACATGAGCCTGGCTTTTGGCCACAACAATTCTGAGCAGCCACTGGCCTATTTCAAGGTTTCCTATAACTATAACAATGACAACTGGGTCTGGACCTTGCAGTATCTAACACCTAGGTGTGGTTTGGGGAGGGGTAGAAATTGTGTGTGTGTGTTCTTGTTGTTGTTTGTTTTGTTTTTCTTTCTCCATTGCTTTATTTTTTTCTTGTTTACTTTTTATTTTTCTAAGTGGGGGTGGGGGTGGTCTGGAGGGAGTGGTTACCTGTTTGTATTCCCTTTCTTTTTTAAAGTTTTAATTTTTAAGTTGTTTAATTTGACTATTATTTAATTTAAAAGTGTATTTTTATGTTATGGTTTGGATTAATTTTGTTAACCTTGTTACCACTGTATTGTTTACTCTTATTAATTTGGTATATTTTTTGGTCGTTTCTTTTTCTTTTCTTTGACATGGAGTGGAAGACTTGCCCCCCCCCAAGCAGGGGTCCTTTGAACATCCGAGTGATTACGGGTAGAGGGAGATATGGTGATGGCACAGTTCCTACTCATTTCAGAAGAACAGTGAACAGATGTCTGAAGGCTGTTCACTGTTCTGGCACTGTGACCAACCGCCAGTCTCGAGGTAGTCAGATCAGTGGTCCCTCCACTCTAAATCTGGTGCTGTTGAATGCCAGGTCTGTGCCCAACAAATCCCAGATTATCCAAGACTTTATTCTGGAGGAGGATGCAGACCTGGCATGCATAACCGAAACTTGGATGGGCAGAGAAGGGGGTGTTCCCTTGACTCTTGCCTGTCCTCCCGGTTACGCGTGGATCGTCCCTTTTCCCCTCCTGCAAAGAATGGAATCAATCCTGATGATATTTGGGGGATGGCCTTCCTTTCTCCTTTTACACCCAGGATTTTTTCCCCACAGAAATGCCATGTCCTGTACTCATTTTGGTCAATATAGCACCTTGTACCATAGTACCATTCTACATATCTGTATTTCATCATATGCAAAATTACATGTCTCTTATATTTTAAAAAAATCCTATGAACGAAAAGAAGCATACTTACTTGAAAGTAATCTCAGAAATGAAAGCTTGAAAGCCGATCTCAACACTCCAGTCTTCTGAAGATGCTGGCCACAGAGTGGCGAAACGTCAGGAAGAACAACCTTCAGAACACGGCCAAAGAGCCCAAAAAACCCACAACAACCAATATCAACAAATGCTTGATTAGTACGCTCTCATGTATGTCTTTTCTGGAGAATGCTGCCTTCTCATGATGGTCCCTTCCCCTCGGAGTCCCTCCGCGCGCGCGCCCCCCCCTGTTGACCTGTGGTCAAGATGCGCCTGAATGTCTGGAGAGAAGAGTTTCGATTCCCCTTATCTATTGATATGTTTATGTGTTTTCCTTTCTTGATCCTGGATATATGGCCTTCAAGAATAGTAAATCTTAGTAGTGTTAAAATACTGATAGCTGTCTTCCTCCTTCTAACAGAGTGGGCTATTTGTGTGCCATTTGTCTCCTGAAATTGTCAGTTTTGGGGCAGGAGGAAGAGTTCTTAAATGAGGCTTGGAGGTTTGATCTCTTTGTGGTGTGAGTGACTTTTCTATTGCATACCTTGCTTGCGTGGATCAGTGAGACCATCACCACTTCATGCATTGGATATTCTCTGAGATTTTTTTTAAAAAGGTGCCACATAAGCTACAGTCTTATGTGGTACCTTTAACTTGAAAAAAATCATAGTAAAATGAGGACGGTTGGGTGTTTGACTGAAGCGGTCTCACCCCAAAACTTTTTCCCTCTGTGTCCTGCGCTCATGCCTTGTCAATCACCCCCTCTCTCTGCCTCGAGGCCAGGGGCTTTCCTCCAGTGATGTCAAGGGCTCATCCTCCCCCCCTTTCCCCCATTGACGCCTCTGCTCTTTCCAGGGCTTTATCTCTCTCACCCACACCCCACCTCAGATGGCTCAGTGTGGCGCAGGAAGGGAGGCAGATAATTGTGCCCCCTCCCCCCCACTCATCACTGGTCACCTGGCCCCTCCTCCTTCATTCATCTCAGGCCAGCAAACGGTTCTAAGAATCAATAGTACATTTAGGAATCGGTTCTATAGAATAGGTGCAAACCTGCTGAATCCCACCTCTGATACAATTGTTTAGTCGTTCAACCATGTCCAACTTTTTATGACCTCATGGACCAGAGCACGCCAGGCCCTCCTGTCTTCCACTGCCTCCTGGAGTTTGATCAAATTCATGTTGGTAGCTTCGAAGACACTGTCCAACCATCTCGTCCTCTGTCGTCCCCTTCTCTTACCTTCGCACTTTCCCAGCATCGGGGTCTTTTCCAGGGAGTCTTCTCCTGAGATGGCCAAAGTATTGGAGCCTCAGCTTCAGGATCTCTCCTTCTAGTGAGCACTCAGGGTTGATTTCCTTCAAAATGGATAGGTTTGTTCTCTTTGCAGTCCAGGAGACTCCCAAGAGGCTCCTCCAGCACCACAGTTCAAAACATCAATTCTTCGGCTGTCAATCTTCTTCATGGTCCAGCTCTCACTTCCATACATCACTGCTGGAAAAACCATAGTTTTGACTATGCAGACCTTTGTCGGCAAGGCAATGCCTCTGCTTTCTCAGATGCTGTCTAGGTTTGTCATTGCTTTCCTCCCAAGAAGCAGGTGTCTTTTAATTTCCTCTGCCCCTTTGAAATCCAGCTTGTACTTCTCATAGTATATAATATACTCAATTTTTTTAAAATCCTCTAACAAACAGGAAGGACTAAATGTCTTATAAACATTAAAGTAGAAATATATCTGTTCTGCTTTATCATATGGGATGGAGTTGGGAAATTTTTATGGTTCTAGATATTTTTGACAGAAAATCTCACTGTCCTATACCACTGGCCAGGCTGGCTGGGGTTTCTGGAAGCTGGCATCCAAGCCTGATCAGAATGTAGTGAATTTCATGATTCATGTTTATGCAAGTTCTAATATGTGTAATGGTGACACTCTCTGTTCAGTTTATATAGGACTGTGGCCTAAATATCACTCTCATATAGGCCTAAATATCACTCTCATATAGGACTGTGGCCTAAATATCACTCTCTTTTTCTAAATACTTTGTTCTCAAATTTAGCTCAAAGACCACAATTTATTTTCTTCACATTGTGTACAGGGTAAAATAAGATATTCCTCTTAAAAGTATATACTTCCTTTACATATGAAAATTATATATCTATTTCTCCAGTTGGTCGATGCTGAAAGGCCGCTACAGAAGCCACCAATCAAACTAGAAAAGCTTGAAATCAAAAAGAAGAAAGGACATAAATTAACAATAGAGGAGCCTGAAAACAAGACAGATTTTCTTGAAAATAGAAGAAATTACAATATCTAATCTGAACTCCTGCACTGTAATATCCAAATACTTGATAATCTAGAATGTATGTATCAACATATCAATGCACAAGGGATGCTTATACAGTATTCTTTCTTTCTCTCATTTTTTAAATGAACTTAATGAATGAGTCAACTCATCTGTAAGTTTTATTGATTCAAATGGGCTTATTCTAACTGCAATTTATTTTAACATACTGTAGTATGTCACAGTTAGAGTCAATGATTTATTGAATCAATGAAACCTATGGAGGAGGTGACTCACCTAATCCCTATTGATTCAGTGGGCCTATGCTAGCACAATTTGCTATGCAAAGGAACACGTTTCGGGCTACTGACTGTCCTTTTTCCTGTGAGCATAGGTGCACACAGTGGATACAAATACTGTAGTACCTTTGCAGGCAACATATACCCTCAAAAGAGAAAATACCAAATTATACATATATATAGTGCCTGTGCGCCTACAGCTTGCTTGGACACACACTCTGGGCTAGTGGTTCCCAACCTTGGGTAACCCAGGTGTTCTTGGATTGCAACTCCCAGAAACCCTGGGGTGGAGCCTTCTGGGAATTGCAGTCCAAGAACACTTGGGCTACCCAAGGTTAGGAACCACTATTCTAGGCTAACCTTTCCCAAACTAGAAAGCCTCCAGAAACATTTGATTACTTCTGGATGGTAAAGGATTGGTGAAGACTGCTCCCCTATATGGAGGTCAGGACATGCTCTACCATTGCAATCCTAAACTCTACCATCCAGACTATGATTATGTTCATATCACTAATTTCTTCTTGGGGCTATTTTATGTAAGTACATGGATCAAAATATGTTTCATATTTGCTATACCTTGTCTCTTTTCAGTCAAAAGAAAGACTACTGAAAAAAGAATTGCTGGCTGACAGACCTTCACTAATAAATCCCTATGAAGGCAAGACTTCAGGGAATGAAACAGACTGTTCAACTTCTATAGTTAAAAATAGTTCTAGTACTATTCAGTTGCTAACCTTAAATCTAGCAGTAGGGAGCTGGATGGAGAAGGAAGAAATTGATGAATATTTAAACAATGTTGAGGACTTTGTGGTTGAGTCAGATGTAACTTACAACACAATCAATGAAGTATTCTGATCAACAAAACTATAGCAGTTGTATAGTAGAATCCTATACTTGTTTATTTAGAAGTTAGCCCTCTGAGTTCAATGGGAGTTTCTCCCGAGGGTAGACAGGATTGCAGCATTAGGATAATTAAATTTAATTGTCATGATGTCTAGGTTGTATTTACATCATCAGATTTTAGCTTGGTAAAGTAATTTATGTTTCTTGTAGAGAGAAAAATACAGTATATGGGTGAATACGTTAGCAGTGCTGTGTATATTATTGAGAGTTCAGGGAAAAGAAAAACAAATGGGTAGATTTTGTAGAAAGCTTGCTGTTATAGATTTTTCTGCCTGCATAAGAAGGAGGCCTTTCATGTCAACCCCGGTTGAATGTCTTGCCTCTTTTCAAAAATTGGTTGTGCCATTGTTTAAGTTTTTAGACCATGCTTTTGTTATTTATGTTATATTTACTTCTGTGTAGTTTGTTTTAACTGATTCTAAACTGCCCAGAATAGTGCTTTGGCACTAAAGGGATGGTACATAAACAAACACACAAACATTGCATTATAGTTGCTGCAATAATAATGAAATGCAGGATAAAATATCTCACATTAAAAATTGCATTTTAACTAATTTTAAGTCTCACAAATCTATTGTTATTAATATTCAGGTTTCATACTGATTTCTTTGCATTAAATATATAACATTTTTATTTATATTGCCTTGAAATTCTCATTAAGATCAAGGCATATTCTATATAAAATTTAAAATAAATAAATAAGAGCATCTAGGCAATATGAGATGAAATGCCGAGTGCACTCACAGGAGCTGTGCTCCAGCCAATGTATCTTTCTCTGTCCAGTTCTTCTCTACCAGCAGATCAACTACTGCTGTACTAGCTCCATCAATATTCACAAAAGAGGAGGAGCAAAAGGTTAGTAACAGGCACAGCAGAGTGGGGAAATAAAATGGCATTACAGAGACTGAAAGAATGACTATGAGAGAATCTTATGCATTGAGTCCCTGATGGAGGTTTTTTTAAAAAAGGGTTCTTATTGGCAGAGCCTGCCCATCCATTTTCATTTCAGTAAGAAAGGTAGGTACCTTACACAGCAGAGCAACAGGTGTAGTAAATTCCATTCACCTGGAAGGACCCCAGTGTTGCTGCATAATTTACTGTCGCTGTTTCTGCTCCCTTCCTTCACTCCTTTCCCCTTTCATGCCAGGTGTTGCTTCATGATGGCAGCACCATTGCCCACCTGTCTGCTCCCTGTTTGCGGTTGGCACTGCCTTTGTCATAAAGCAAGACACAGGAGGAAGGAAACAAGGCAGTAGTAATGACGATGGAGTGGTTCTCTTTCCATCTTAGGCAGTTGCATAGCTTCGGCTGCTATTGTTCATCCCTCTTTGTTTTTGTAATAAATAGTTCTGAGCATGACATGCAGTATAAAGGTGATCCTGCTTTATAAACCTGCCACATTTAGTAAGGATAGGTTTAATAGGTTTTGTGGAAGGGGAGGTCTTTAAAAGAGTGGGCAATATAGATGGGCACAAATCTGAAAAAGTGTGTTTTGTGATGGTTCATGGTTAGCCATAAACCATGAACCACAAACCACCATTTTTCAACTGGAAAACTGAGCTGGTTCACAGTTTGTTTTTTCTGTTTGTGTCCGGTTGGGGGGAGGGCTACCTGTTCCTGTTGTATTGCAATGATGGCAGTGGCAGCACAGCTTTCCTTCCAGGAGCCCTGGGGCTGCCTCTCCGCATGTGTCTGGCCCCCAGCTGATCACCCTGACCATCTGGGTGGCAGGCAGGTGCATGCACAGAGGCTGCAGGTCTGGCTCCTGGAAGAAAAGCTGGCCTGCCATCTTTGATGGTGGCAGCAGCAGTGGGGGCAGTGGGGGAGACAACAGGATCAAGTAGGGCGATGAGAGGGTCAGTGGGATGAGGGTGGGTGGGTATCCATTGCGCTAAAGCAAAACTAAGCACCATGGGGGGGGGGTTTCAATGCTTCATTTTCCTTTGGCAAAACACAATCTCCCAACTAGGTAATGAACCAAATCACAAACCAGCCTGACTTTTTTCTTTTCTGTTTTGTGGTTTGGTTTGCACTCATCTCTAGTGGGAAGAATTTGCTTCCTTTTATCCATTTTGGTTAGGGAATTGAAATGAAAATGGCATATACCATAAAGATGTCAGTAGGCAAGAAACCTGCGTCATTTCAAAAGAGTAGTTATATTACACTTTAGGAAGTTCAGCTGAATGAAAACATTCACGACTTTTTCTTTCTGATCAATTGGCACCAAAATTGGAGGAAGTGCAAAGGAGACAGAGTTGGTTGATGGGTGTGGAACAGACAGGACTTGGAAGCGCTACATTTTCCAGCCATATTTTTCACTGATGGTTTTGTATGGGTCTGGCCTATTCCCTTGACACTGTGGCTATCAGCTGAAATGAAAGTGTGCCCATCCTTATTTCATATAGTGTATGTGTAAAAGCTAACATGCCATTCATATAATAATAATAATAATAATAATAATAATAATAATAATAATAATAATAATAATAATAATAATAATAATAATAATAATAATAATAGCTCTTCAGATGTGAATCGAAATAAATAAATAAATAGGTGATGAGATGTTAATAAAAGACAGCCACAATATTTCACATCTTGCATTTACCTTCTGTTATCAAGAGGAGGGGAGAAGAAAGCAAAAGTGTTTCAGGTGGTGGTGGGAATGTGCATGCAATTTATTTCTGCAAACAGTAGAGGGAGCACTGGTGAACAGCTGGACTGCAAAAGTTAAAATCTGTCCAAATAGGAGCAACACAGACATCCAGAGACGAGAAATTTTACTTTTTGGGAGTACTGTTTTCAGAATCAAATGTGGCCATACCTCCCACTGCCAACTGGGTGTGGTGGGTGGGCAAGGAACTAATAGAAAATGCAGTTGAAGACAGGATTGATAAATAAAGTGAATATTATAGAACTCCATAGACGTTTCTGATTACCCCATATGAAAGAAACGAAAATAAGAAAAAGGTTGCTCGTCTGGAACTTGTAACAGTATACTGGCAGAAGACATAGGTGATGTCAAAATCTGAAAGGAATACTCCTGATAGGCGGCAAAAAGAGTATAAAACAATATTTTATTGCATATGCTAGGTAATAAACATTCCCTGGGCAATAATCTTTAGTGATAAGATACAGTACCTCACTTTGTGACTTTTTAAGAAACACACATACTGATATGTGTGTTTAAAAAAGTATGCTTTCATAACGAGCTTGGTGATGGCTTTTGACACCCCAGACCTGGTATGATTTAAGGAGAGGCTTGTTTCTTTTCAGAGCTCATCTTTATACCATGGCACTTAACAACTCATTTTTCCAGATGGTTGTGGATTGTCATTAGCACACCTGGCTTTCTTTTGTATATGAGTTAGCAATTACAACTGTGACATAATACTCTTATTTTAAACCTTTATAAACTGCACCTTCCTTCACAGACGATCCCAGTGCATGGATTTAAAAATAAAACAGAGTAATAAAGCATCATCAGTGCAGTAACACTGCAGTGTATAAACTTGTACTACAACAACAACCCTCACTCATGATCAATTTGTGGAAGCCTGAACAGAGAGAGATGTTTTCACCAGGTGACAAAAGGAATGCCATATTGAAGTCAGTTGTATCTGACTGAGGAGAGCATCTGAAAAGTTGCTGCCAACTTAACAGAAGATCCACACTTTTATCACTGTATAATGGACCTCACTCAGTGAGGGGACTCAGAAAAGATCCAGTTCCAACAATTTTCATGCATAGCCACAACTGCCACTGAGGAAGTGCTGTGTCCGTTACTTGCGTCCAAGTAATTTAAAGCTTTAAATATCAGCACCAACACTTAGAACTGGATTCAGCATCATACGGAGAATCTATGTCTTTCTTATAGATCTCGGGTAAGATGGCCCCACCTAAGAAAATTTTAGAAGCCATGTTCTGTACCTGTTGAAGCTTTGAAATCTACTTTCAAGGAAACAGCTTCACATAAATGTATTACAACAAACCAACCTTCTTAGACACGTTTACCATCTTACCTGGCACATCCATGTTATAAACTAATTGCACAGATTATATTGGAACTAATGAACAGAGGTAAATATTTAATTATTACACTGCATTATGAAAATGGTAGTAAGACCATGTTTCTCAACCTTATCTAAGCTACATTTAGCTTTTGATAATATACTGTAACAATTTGAAATGCTCCCCCCTCCAAAACTGCCTCCAACAAGAATTATATCTAAAATCTGAAGTATCAAAACTGTGATTGGGAGAGACAGGAGAAGACTTGGGTGGGTTTTTCACTCCTTGCTCTTAATCTAGCAAAGTCAAAAAGCATTTCTTTGTCGGAGTCACAGGAAAGGCAGATTTAGTGGAGCAAACATTAAGGGGCTGCACCTTGGCACCATCCACTCTATCAGTTCTGCACTACAGTGTAATTCAGAGATTAAAGAAAGATAACAGATCTACTGCAGCATATCATATGTATTTATTGTGTCCTGTCAAGTTGATTCCAGCTCATGGTGACCTTTTCCAAGGTTTCCAAGGTAGGGAATACACAGATGTAGTGAAACATTCCCTTCTTCTGGGGACGTTCCCACAAGAACACACAGGCTGGCTCTTCTCCCTGGAGGCACAGTGGGGAATTGAACTCTCAACCTCTGGCTCATGGACCACTGAGCTATCCAACCAGCTTTACAGCATATCATATGAATCTGCAATATACTGCATACCAAGAAAGCAGGTAATATAATTATTTTTCCTGCTTTCCAAATTCAGAAGGATAATATTAAATACTTAGGCTACTATTCTGTGACTGCAGAAAGACAATTGCACAAGTGCTCCTCCAGCTTTGAAAGACTCTCCTTTGTGTGCATGGTCTGGTATTCTTTGCAAGATCAATTGTGCAACTAGTTGTATGATCTGTCACATGATGGGTGGCCAGCTAGAGCAGGGGAATGCTTATGCAATTACTCTTCCACTCCAAATAAAACTCCAGCCAGAATATTTAATTAAACTACACACACTTCCCCGAAGAGCCTGATGGGCCCCATTGGTTGGTAATAACCATACTCTACTATTAGTGGAAGTTATCAGAAAACTCTCAGCAACGATTCAAGGCTTCTTGAGCCACATACCACAAGCTAATGGCTGGCCTGGCTCTGAATATCTGCATTATCAAGACAGCAGGATTCCTTCTGATTTTTTTTTCTGCAGTCTTAGAGTACACAGCCAGCCAAAGTTTCATACCTGAAAATATGCAACACATAGCTTCCATTTTATGCTACTTATTTGGCAAATAAGACATAGCTCTTACAATCCAAGCATTTCTATTCTGCACTAATTACAAAATATAGACTTCCAGCTTGTCTTAGAATAGACATAAGAAGAATGTTGAAATGGCCTTCATTCCTGTCAACAAGCGATAATCAAATAATACTGTGGTTTTAAAGCTCATTTAGACCACTGGCTTAGAAAAAAAGACATCTCATTACTTCTAAAAGGAGACTCAAATAAATATTTTTGGTTCATAAAGGTGAAACAATAGTTTTCCCTAAAACTATCTTTATACTACCTAATACACACAAGCTACTGAGCAGCATATGTCAAGTAATTAATACAGGAGTACAAAACATGCTATTATATTTGTCTGTATTCTCTGAAGAAATTATATCCAAACAGCATTCCCATTCCAATGAACTTCAAAAAATCTGAGTATTTCTGCAGTTCAGTCATTGATTAATTTAAGCTAATGGCTGAGAAGCAAATCTCATAAAGCCCCATTCCTTCCTCTTACAATAGACAGCAAAGGTTTCCTAAATTCAGTGTACAGTATCTTTGAATACATTAAGACATGTTGCATTGGTATAATTTATGTCTGTTTTATCCCTTTTTATACATAGGATTTGCTGGCTGGATAGCTCAGTGGCTTATGTACCTGGCTATGGAACTATAGGTTGGGAGTTCAGTTCCTCACTGTTCCTCCTGGGAGAAGAGCCAGCCTGTGTGGCCTTGGGCAAGCTGCACAATTCCAGGGTGCCCCCAGAAGAAGGGAATAGTAAACCACTTCTGAGTATTCTCTTCCTGGAAAATCCTGAAAAGGGTCACCATGCAATGTGAAAAAGAAAGTATACACTTTCTATGGCTTTACGTATCAAGGCATAATAAAAACCATCTGGTCCTTAACAGGTCTGAAAATTAGATAAATGCAACCTCAAATGAACAACACCACATGATATATTACATCGTGATTTATTTAAATAAAAGAAAGCCAAAACAGAGAAGCCATGTGTGAAAAACTAAGTACATCTTATGATTCAATCACTTGTAGAACCACACTTAGCGGTTTAACTTTAGCAGTGTGACTTTATCAGTCTCTCACATTGTTCTGGAGGAATTTGGGGCCACTCTTTACGGTGTTGCTTCAGTTCATTGAAGTTTGTAGGCACTTGTTTATGTACAGCTTTCTGAAGATCTCGCCACAGCATTCCAATTGGGTTGAGGTCTGGACTTTGACTAGGCCACTGCAACTAATTGATTCTTTTCATTTTCAGCCATTCTGATGTGAGTTTGCTGATGTGCTTGGGATCACTGTCCTGTTGCATGATCCAATTTTGGCCAAGCTTTAGCTGTCGGACAGATGGCCTCACATTTGACTCCAGAATACTTTGGTATACCGAGGAGTTCATGGTCAATTCAATGACTGCACAGTGCTCAGGTCCTGTGGCTGCAAAACAAGCCCAAATCATCACCTCTATCATTGTGTTTGACAGTTGGTATGGGGTGTTTGTGCTGTGTTTGGTTTTCACCAAACGTGGCACTGTGCATTATGGCCAGAAATCTCCACATTGGTCTCGTTTGTTCAAACATTGTTCCAACAATCTAGTGGTTCATCCAAATGCAACTTCACAAACCTAAGCCATGCTGCCATGCTCTTTTTAGAGAGAATGGGTTTTCTCCTGGCAACTCTTCCAAACCAACCATATTTGTTCAGTCTTTTTCTAATTGTACTGTCATGAACTTTAACATTTCACATGCTAAGTAGGCCTGTAGAGTCTGGGATGCAACTCTTGGGTTTTTGTTTTTTGTTGGTTTGTTTTGCAATTTATCTGAGCATTGCACAGTCTGACCTTGATGTGAGTTTGCTTGGATGTCCACTCCTGGGAAGATTGGCCACATGTCTTGAATGTTTTCCACTTCTGAATAATCTTCCTCAGTGCACAATGATGGACTTTAAATTGTTTGGAAATAACCTTATAACTCTTCCCAGATTGATGGGAGCAACAATTGCTTCTCTACAGTCATTGCTCATGTGTTTCCTCATTGGCATTGTGTTAACACACACCTGAATGCTCCAGATCAGCAGACTGCTAAAACTTTCACTTTTATAGGGGTGGTCACACTTGCTTGTAAACAATTACCCAAGGGCATCTGCTTAGTAACACCTGGCTGCTACTCAGCCTCTTAAATCACAAGACTCTTTGTTGCTTTTGTTGCAACAGTGCTCCAAACTAAGAGTGCGATCCTAACCAGCCAAGAATGATGGCTAATTGAACAGACCAGCTGAAGCTGTGCTGAATCCAAACTTCTCCCAGCATAATGATGATGGAAATTACTGAGGATTACCCTTACCCTTTTGTCACTGGCTCAGAGGAGATTTGAATCTTGCACAACATGTCTTGTCCATCTCTCTGCCCCTTCTCCACATTTTGGAGAGCTACTCTGCTAGCTGATCTTGCCAGGACAGCAGTTGTCCTAGCATAATGAGAGTTGTGCTGAAATCGTGGAGTCTGGCCATTTACAGCAGCAATTCTCAACAGAGGACCATATGGCCACCTGGGGGAACCTGGCACATTTGAGGAAGTCCACAGACTAGAAACAACTCTTCACATACCACCTTACATACTGTATATGGCTTATTATGCAATCTTGATTCAGCCTATATTTCTTTTACATTGTGCTTATGGCCAGGGCTGAAAAAAAGGTTGAGAACGACTGCTTTAGGGTAAGCGGGACACTGCCAAACATCAGGCTACCCCAGCTAGGCCACTTCTCAGGCACAGATTGTGTTCTGGAACCACCTTAAGGGCAAAATGTAAGTACTTTTTATTGCATTCAAATATATTTGTCTTTCTCTGCCTGTAGATGGTTCCCAGCCCCACAAATCTCACTGGGGAACACTGAAGGTTTCCTTTCAGGCACCATCCAAAAGTTATTCTATCAGGACTGTGCCACCCACAATGCTGGTATTGACAATTAGTCATGACAATCATATGTTGTCTCCAGATCAACTATAATGCAAGGCACTGGGCATTAATCACATCACCCTAAGGATACAGGAAACAGGCCTTGAACGTTTCCTATATGCCTCTTCCTGCCTGCAGCTCTGATCAGGACAAAACAAGGGGCATCGCAAAACAAGGACTGTTAAATTTTCTCTAGCTGCACTTTGCAGTGTGTCTGTATAAAGGAGGTGGTTGCTTTTGCAGATGGGTTTGAAAAGATCTGGACAGATAGGAGTGGGGGAGTTATATACAATATTTAAAAAGAAACTCATTCTTGTACCATCTTATTCCTGTCAGAAGCAAGCCCCACTCCCTGGTGTTTGCTCTTAGGAAACCAAGAGTGATTATACCTTTCCAGAGAAATGTATTTTTGTTTTCCTTGCATTTCCTCCCACATTTTCTCTCCCTCCCATTTTGGCTCTGGCTCACAATCTTCTTTGGTTTCTTTCTAAGGTTCATTGCATGCATTACACAAGAGTTTGCAAGCCTATAATGCTTGCTTTTCCTGTTCACATTTTCCCCTGGCTGTTCTTCAGCAAGCTAGAGAACACCTCTTTTAATGGTCTATATCATGGACCGCAAAAATTGGTCCACTAGAGAAGACTTGTATTCTTTCTGAGTTAACACATGTGTGGATGCAGTTATGGAAGTAGAGGGGGGGCGATTATATTAATTTGAGTTAATAAACCAACTGCCAAATCTGAAACCCAGGCACAGAGGGAAGTAGCAGCAAGTAGGAATGTTTCTAATTTTGTGACAAGATTGTTGAGTGATTGTATGCAGTGGGTTGGATGAGTCTGTGTATGAATGTGTGTGTTTGTGCATGTCTCAATAGGGTCTCTGTGGACATGTGTGAATGCTTATTTGTTTATATGAATAACCACATTTGTCCTGTCACACCTGGCTCCACCACCATTTGCTGTATGGCAAATGAGGGTTTTGCCCATTCCAAACCAACTATAGCTTGTGCACCTTTAAATTATAATTGCAATGTAATAGAGATATGGAGAATAATCAGCCGCTAGAGTGGTCGTATTGACCAGATAGGCGGGGTATAAATAGAATAAATAAATAAAATAAATAAATAATTCCTAAAATTTCCTGTTGTTAGCAATTTCCCAGTCCCCTTGTACCTGAGATAGTTCTTGAGGCACGGTGGAGGGCTTGCCTGGAAAAATCTCACTGTGAGGAGAAAAGATGGACACATTTGTTGATTCTTCACTGAAAGTGTGAGGCTGCAAAATCCACACACATCCTTGCACTGAAACATGGCTAGTATTCTAGAAATGCCCAGAGTAGGTTCGATGATGGGCAGTATACTAATATTATAGGTAAATAAAGGAGTAAGTAAACCACAAAACCATGAAACAGAAGCAAGAAGTATTTGTTATATTCTACCTTAAGAAACAAATAACTTTTGGGAGAATAGCTAACTTCAGCTAAGAAGTCTTCTTTGGTAAAAGAACTTGAAACTAAAATGAATAAGGTGCTCCTTCTATGTGAATCTCTACTGCAGCAACTCAGCAAATTCCTTTTAATCTGCTTGCAGTTCAATGCAGCTAATATAAGCCAAAGTTATATTAGCCACACAAAGCACATTTTAAAAAAGCACCTAACAATATCTAATCCAGAAAAGAAAGAGGGCACTTTGACATTTTCCAACAGCTGCCGTAACAACTTGTCCACTGCCAGACAACTGCAGAGCGCTGGAGCCAGCACTGCACATTTCCAAGTCTAGTGACTGAGTATGAATCAAAGCATATGCCTTGGCTGTTCCTTCTCCCTCTCTCTCTCTCTCTGCACCAGCATGTCAGTCCAGACTACCACATGTCTCTTTCTGGCTCTCTCCAAGTACAGGAATCTTTCAGACTGCTATTCGGACTATTCTGTTAAAGGGGGAATGCCTCCACACATCTGACAGCTTTGTGATAGGAAAAGGCAGGCAGCTTTGCCCATGATAGCATCATACTGAAGGAAGAAGCAGAAGTGAATTTCTTGCTCTGAACGTAATCCCATTTGCTGAGCAAGCTGTTGTTCAGTCTAAAGTGTGGAGAAGTTACCTTTTTGAGTAAAACCCCCAGAATCACCAGAATGGATAAATTTTCAAGCTCTGTTTCAACCTGTCCTGGATAGGGTTAGGATTCCCCTAAAAGGATCACATTTGCTGTCTTGGCTGCAAAGGAACACAACTCAGTTCCAAGTGGCATCAGTGG
The DNA here is from genome assembly GCF_051106095.1 of Pogona vitticeps. Taxonomy (NCBI): domain Eukaryota; kingdom Metazoa; phylum Chordata; class Lepidosauria; order Squamata; family Agamidae; genus Pogona; species Pogona vitticeps. The sequence continues at coordinate 163,244,098 of NC_135786.1, read as the reverse complement.
CTCAGAGTGCCCTCAGATGACTGAAGCTGGTGTGACAGAACAGATACAACCCCTGGAAAGAGATAGCCCAGCCACAGTTATTCATGACCTATTAAACCAGGTTAGACACTGTAAAATGTTCTTTATGGGATTGTTTTTGAAGATTTCTCATAAATAATAAAAAAAATTAAATGCAGGTACTATATGGTTGATGAACTGGAAACACCTCTTACAGATTCCTGAACAATTGGAAACAATGTTTTCTCGAAGGCTTTCACGGCCAGGATCTGATGGTTGTTGTGGGTTTTTTGGGCTCTTTGGCCATGTTCTGAAGGTTGTTCTTCCTGAAATTTCACCAGTCTCTGTGGCCGGCATCTTTAGAGGACTGGAGTCGGAACTCTGTCCATGCTCTGTTGCTGTTTGTTGCATAGTTGAGCATTTATAGCTGTGGGAACAGCTTTTCAGGAGATAGGGTGATCAGCGTGTTTTTGTTGTGGATGTATTGTTGTGATAAGTGGGAGAGATTATCTGTCACTGTGGTTGATGGGTGTCTTTAGCTGGTCTTTTTTGTGCAATGATCCCTGGTCCTTGTGGCTGGTTAGAGTTCGTTGACCTTCTGCAGGCTGTATTTTCCAGTGCTGGGGGCCAGGCCTTGTTAAGTTTCAGACTTTCTTCTTTTTTGTTGAAGCTATGCTGATGTTTATGGATTTCAATGGCTTCCCTGTGCAGTCTAACATAATGATTGCTGGTGTTGTCCAGTATTTCAGTATTTTGAAATAGAATTTCATGTCCAGCTTGTTTTCGGACATGTTCACCTACTGCTGATTTTTCTGGTTGTTTGTCTGCAGTGTCTCTCATGTTCTTTGATTCTGGTGTGAATGCTGCGTTTTGTGGTTCCAATATATATCTGTCCACAACTGCAAGGTATACTCCTGCAGTGGTGAGGGGGTCCCTTTTGTCCTTTGCTGACTGTAACATTTGTTGTATTTTTGTGGTGGGTCTGAATACTGTTTGTAGGTTGTGTTTTCCCATGTGGAAAAGGGGTCACGGACTGCATGGGAAAATTTTTGAGAATACATCAACATAGCTTCAACAACAACAAAAAAGAAAGTCTGAAACTGAACAAGGCCTGGCTTCCAGCACTGGAAAATACAGCCCTTCTACATTTGGCCAAAAGAATGCTGGCCATAATCACAAACAAATTATTATAATGACACAGTAGGTCAGTATCAGGACTTGCCCTATTGTTACAAAGTGCTAAGACCTCAGAAGACACATATAGGGGAGTGACAGCAATGAAAGTCTTCTGATTATTCCTCTTGGACCTTCCCTAAATTTCCCCCTCTGCTGGAGGACAGAGTTCTGTAGGCCACACAACTGCTTCTAGATCCTCTAAATAAGACTGTACCTCTGGAGTGGTGAAAGATCATATTATTTTGTTGGTGTTGAAATTAAATTAAATACCAGCTCCTGTATGTTGAATATTTTACTACCAAAAACTCCAGTTTTGTATGTGTGCATTTTTGCTGTTGTATTACCTGTTTGCATAGATTAATAGCTTATAAAAGGGCTCCATCTCTTTCTTTACCTCAGGCAGGGGCTCCATCTCTTTCTTTACCTCAGGCAGCAAAATGTCATGAGATGCTTTTGGTTACTCTTCTAAAATCCCTATATTATAGAGCAGAACCTGGGGCTAGGAAAGAATAGCATTGTTTACACACTATCCCAATGATACATAGAGCAGGAAACGGGACTGGCAATGCTGCACCACGTAAGATTTGGGAGTGTCTACACACATACAAACAGTACACATGGAAATTCTGTCTAAGCATTCAGAGATCCTGCCAGTTCAGCATTTTCCCCAACTGTGCTGACAGAGCCAATGCATACTTTGTTCAAATAGTGCTAACAGCTTGCCTGACATCACCCACTGGGTTCATAGCCGAACTGAAGCTGAAGTAGGCACTTCCTGGCATGTTTGCGTTGCTATTTCAATTGAAAAAGAGACACTTTAAGCCTTATGTGTAAGAGCCCTACTAGCTAAAATGCCCAGCCTTGTCCTATAGCTAAGAATTCTTGTGTTCCTTATTTCCTCTACAGTATATCCAATCTTAATTTGTTCCTTTTAAATATATAATCTTGAACTGTTATTTTAATAAAACATGGAAGTGTTGCAAGTCCCTAATAAAAAGAAAGAAAGTGGAAAGATAACAATAGTTTTAAGTCTAAATGGTGTGCTTGAGACCTTAGCAGACTCTAGTTTGTTTCTAAAATCTAGTGTTCAGAAAGATGCCATTAATAAATAAACACCATCTAGTATACAGTTGCTTTTGTTCAGTTGATTCCTGTTATTTATTAATGGGTGTATCTTATTTCCAGATTCAGTTTCACAAGTGAAATGGTAGAATAAAAGGGTATAAAGCAACAGGAAAAGAAGACTTTTCTTACAATCCTGATAAGTCTTTTCTTGGAAGTTAGGTCCCATCGCAGTCAGTAGAACTTACCTCCTTGTGAAAGTGTTCACAGCAAAAACCTTTAGTCCGAAGCATAACCTATCTGTGAGTAGGACCCATTGAATTTGGTGGAACTTACTTCCTAGCAAACATGTCCCAGATCAGGCTGCATGTTCAGAAAAACACATAATTCGATGCCTAGATTAGTTTACCATGCTTCTTTTTATATAAAAATGTCAGGTTCGCACCTGTTAAGAACTCCATGTGTGCCCAAGCTACGAATAGCATTCAAATCAAATTTACCTTTGTATATCGGTATTAAAAGTTGTCCACTTATTAACAGGTGCTCATTAGCTTATGTTTACAACCTTGATAGCCTATCCTCTGGGATGACTTTCAAGTCCGCATATAAACATTGTATTTATTTTTGTCATGTAAAATGGCAAGCAGAACATCTGTGCATTATCATATTACACTTCCTATCTCAATCTTGGCTGTGTTTGACAGAGAGAATCTGTTTTCCTTATACCCAAAGGAATCTTAGAATAAAACCAATCTTGTTGATACTGTGGCTTACTCATGGAACAGGCAACATTACTTTCTCAAGCACTTCACTTATACCGTACTCAAGACTCAGGAAAGGTCACCGAAAAGTGAGACAGGCACATTACACAATCAGCAAAGTGTGATAAGGAGTGTCTCTAAACATCAGAAGTGGTACCCTTCTTGAAAATGTAGTGACATGAAACAGAAAACCAAATGCAACTGCTACATTATAGGACTCCAAACGTCCTTCAAAGATTTCCAGAGAGGTAGCCTTGTTAGTCTGTCATTTGTTGTAGTACCAACAGCCAAGTCTTTTGCCAGTTGCCACTTTCTGTAAACTGCAGCCTACTTCTTCAGATGCAACCAAAGCATCTGAAGAAGAGGGCAACAAACCATGAACATATATGCTAAATTAATCTTGTTAAGCCTTCGTTCGTTTTAGTGCAAATGTCTTTCCAGTTTTTCTGCGAGGTCAGCTTAAACAATACAGTATATGTTTTCTATGGGCAACAACCCTTAAACTAAAACAACTAATTATGTCCATGGTCAATTAAAATATTTACTCAATTACTCTAATCAACAAACGCCATTTGGACCTGGTTTACTGAAGGACTGAGGAATGTAATGTGTGAAATGTAGAAAACAAACTACTATATTTACTACCAAAAACTCCAGTTTTGTATGTGTGCATTTTTGCTGTTGTATTACCTATTTTCATAGATTAATAGTTTATAAATCAATTCTAGATATGTCAGCTCAGAACAAAGTTTAATTAGGTTCAGTGGGATTTAATCCTAAGGAAGTGGGTATAAAATTAGAGCCTTCATGAAGAAAATAACTCGGTTTTCCTCAGGAACCCAAGCAGGTTTTAGAGCTGGTTCTCAATAGTATTAATCTTGGCATGTTGTTGTGGGTATATGTTGTCAAGTTGCTTCTGACATATTGTGAACCAAACTCTCAATAAGAGTTTCCACTTATTGCCATTCCACAGTGGAATCTTTCTCTGACACTCTGTCCACTACACCACATTAGCTCTTGCTGTTGTCACAGGGATGGTATGAACCATTCATATGACAACACATACACTGAGCTGAAACCTAATTTTGTCTGGGAGGTGACACTACTCCATCAAATCTTCAATATTCTAAGTAATCAGATATGTCAGTAGGTAAGAATGAGCAGCCAAGCCAAGAGCCAATTCATGGCACCTCATTATTTTGCAGTACACAGGAAAATTCCCAGAAATAAGAATGCAAGTATGTTGTGAAACCTCATATTCTCCCATACTTTCAAGGGCAAAAAGAATAAAAATAAATAGTGTGTAATTCAATATTTAGACAGACTGACAGGTTTATTTGTTGTGCAATGTGGAAATCATTTGGTTCAAAATGTGTGACTGGAAGATCAGGAACTCATATTGTATTTGCACTGACTTTTCTCTTGACTTCTTATGTGTATTACCTTGCTTAATTATTTCAGCAAATGTAAAGAAGTCTTCATTCACTACTTAGGTGCATAGCTCAAACTCTAGACCACAGTCCATTTTCCCCTCTGTGGCCTTCTTGTATCTCCCTGTGAAAAGGGTCACTTACAGACCTACTGTGGGTTTATATCTCAAGTCCCTGGGATGTGTCAGGCTGCTGCTCACTGTGCCAGAATGGTACATAGTGGGTTCTCCTGCTACATTTTGTATGCAAATTGGGTAGGAGAATATTGTTCGAAGTTCAAAAGTTGGTATGGCTGACTTTGTGGAGTCCAGTTCATGTTCATCATTCTTGATTCTAAGTAAAAATGGCTTGAAATCTGCTAAGTAAGACTCACCCAGATGCATTCTATTGTTATATCTTAAAGTTAGGTTAGCTCAGAGCTCAGAAATGTTGCTTTTTAAACTACAATGCCTAGAATCTCCCAGCCAGAAGCCATGCTGGCTAGGGGACTGGGGAGTTGTAGTTTTTTGTTTTTTTTTTAAACCTTTTAAGTTCTGAGTAAACTGATAAGAGATTGTCATAGGGACTAGCTATTAGGTCACTTTCCTTTGAATGAGGAAGAAATTATCAGGGGCACCTTCTAGAGCTACTGTCTTCCTTCAGCTAGGGAGGATGTCATTCAAGGTGTTTGTGAGGAAGGAATAGTCTGGGATGGAGGCAAAGAATCAAGCACTTCAATAATTTTAACCTGCTGGTCCTCTCTGCATCCCCAACATCTGATGAAGAAGCAGAAAAAAATAGTGTTGTGAGTTTCCACTTACGCTCAACCTGTATGTCTGGAAATATATGCAGGCATCTATTTACAGAATGTAAATAAGCTTCATTCTTGGTCTGTGTCATTATGTTGTCAAATTTTGGTGGGTAAGTTTTGCTGTTTACTCTGCTGCTGATTACAGTGGACCCTCGACTTACAGACGGCTCGACTTACAGACTTTTCGAGTTACAGACTTCTCTGGCTCCAAAATTTAGATTCGACTTGCAGCCAGAGAATCGACTTACAGACCAGAAAAAAACCAAAATGGAATAAAAATAGAATAAAAACCACTGGTTATGGGATTTCAGTGCATTGTACGTCAATGGAGATTCGACTTACAGACTTTTCAACTTGCAGCCACCATTCCAATACAGATTAATTCCTTAAGTAGAGGGTCCACTGTATAAGTTTATAGAGGTATAACATCACACCTCTATCATGCTGGTATAAGAAGTCACTTGACACAATAGGACCACAGGCTTAGACTATCAGATTTCTTTAATCAGGTAAAGTTATCAAGAATAATAGTGAATATATATCTTCATCCTTGGAGAATCATCTCAACTGAGCTCCACGGTAAATTCTTTACTGAAAATCAGATTTTATTTCTAATAGGTAGTCTTCCTTGTCAAGAACACCCCCCCCCCAATAAACATCTGAGTTTGTCTGTATGTAGATCCATAAACTTTGACACAACTACGGGAGGCAGTGGAAGATAGGAGGGCCTGGCGTGCTCTAGTCCATGGGGTCACGAAGAGTCGGATACGACTAAACGAGTAGACGACGACGAGATCCATAAACGCTCCAGCCCATATGCATCACACACAATGATTAAGAGTAGCTTTTTGCATTTGTAGACTATCTCATTTCTTTAATAGATAAACACTCTTTTATTATATAAAGCATGGGGAGGCATTTACTGTATATTAATGTAGACTTTGAATCACAAGTAGCCCCAATAGCATTTTTGCATCTGTAGGATTCCTGGAGTCTGATGACTCTCATTGATAAATGATGGGCAGAGGCCTTCAGGAGAAGTAGGCAAATTTGTAACAACACAGGGCACAATCCCCAAACCTTCCAAAACCAAGCAATGCAGACTTATGACTGCTTTCTGTTTTGATTTTTTAAAAGTATTTTTGCCTGTTTCCACATATGTTCTTTTTCTGATTAAAAGGCTGCTTTAGTGGCTAGATTCCTGCTTCTGGTTTTACCAGTTATGATACTTACCAACATGCTTCTCTGTTCTTTACAGGGTTTTTTAACTATCTAATTAATATGGCAGTTTTATTTTTCAGCTTTTGTAATTTGCTCAAGACTTTTGCACACTTAATAATATTTCTGGACTGGGTTAAAAACCATTTGACCAGGCTGTTATAACACCATTTTGAAAGTTGTTCAATATTTACAGGAATGTAATCACGAAAGAAATCAATGTAAATACCACAAGGATTTCTCACCTAAAATAGGCATGATTTATTCTTCGGATCCCTTGCTCGTACCTACTTATCCCACTGGATCAAATTGAGATGTCCAATGCACCATCTAGTCAGGTTTTATTGGATCATTTCAGTTATAGACATTGAGGTTATAGACATGGTACTTGCACACTGTAAAGCTACTACTGTACCTCGTTTAGATCCTTGCCCATCTTGGCTATTAAAATCTGCCAAGAATACAGCAACCAAATTGGCCAATCATATCATCAGTTCTTCTCTTCGAGGCCTTGTGCCCTCTTGTTTAAAATAAACAATAAAGCCAATTCTTAAGAAAAGTAATTTGACAATGGATGACTTTAACAACTACAGACCTATCTCAAATACTGTATTCCTTTCTGTAGCCTTTGGTATCTTTCTGAGACAGCTTTAGTGGTTCTTTTCCTTTCTTGATTATCTGTTCCCAGATTATACAGCTTGGGGATGCCATCTCCATTCCTTGGGACTTCTCCTATGAGGTTCCACAGGGATTGATCATTTCCCCAATGCTTTTTAACATCTAAATGAACTGCTGGGAAAAGTGATACAGAGATCTGGAATTCACTGTCACTAGTATGCTAATGACACATAGTGCTATCTCTTCTTCATCTGCAGGTGAGGCTGTATAGGTTTCTTGTGCGCTGCCTAACTTTAATAATGGACTGAATTAGGGCCAATAAACTGATACTGAATCCAAACTAGATGGAGACCCTATTGTTAGGAGGATTCTTGTAATGGTTAGAGGAAAATTTACCTGACCTTGATGGGCTTAAATTCCCCCTGGCCAAGAGTGCCTACTATAAATTTTGGTTAATTGGTATATTATTTTTGAATATACTTTTGTTATTGTGAGTTTTTTAGAGTTTTAAATTTAATCTTGTAATTTAAATTTAATCAGAGTAGTGCTTGCACTAATAGGGCAGTATGTAAACCAAATATAAATAAATTAGTATCTAAGACTTTCTAGCACAGTCAGATACGTAATGAGCTAAATTCATTACGATGCATTATATACATTTCACTGATGAGATTATGTACAGTAAAATAACTAGCTAACAAAACATTTTCTAATATTGCAAGATCATAGCTTCATAAATAAATCCCCTTTACAAATTTAGAGCTTATGAATCAAAAGTATGTTTTACTAAGCAAACAGAAAAAAAGACTTCATCGTATGTTTGTTTTTTGTTCTTGCATGTAACAACAAAACAAAACCACCTCTGCTTAGGCTACTGCATCTTACACAGATGCACCCAGGAATAAGTCTGATGGAATACTCATGAGTCTTATTACAGGTTTGTACTGTTAAGTCATATTGCCCTGTTCCAACTGTCCTTCTAGGTCATTATCATATACTAATATAAACCATTGGTAGGAATAAATAGAGTGGAATATAATCAGAGGGTCCTTTGTTGTCTTCAGCAGCCTACTGAATGACTGCATGACATCCACTGCTTTCTGACATGACAAGCATCTGGTGTGCATAAATAAATAAAAGAGCTGACAATACAGTTCAAGTTAATACCATTGAATTCACTAGCGACTGGTAAGCTGGCAAGCTGTTTGCTCATAGCTCCACTGAGAGGAAGACCATAATAAAATATATCAGTAAACTATTCAGTGAAAGTGATCATATTTGGATCTGACTCAGTGAAGCCATATGACTGTACAGTATTCCCAAAAGGAACACTAGATGTTAGACAATCTAATGCATACCCTGGATGGATACTGATAATTTATTTAAATTGCAAGGGGGGGCTGCCTTCACACTAGAACATTTGAATTAAAGTCCTCACCATCACTGTCAGAACTGACTTGGATTACTTGTATGTCCCAGATATTTTTCTGAATGACATTTCAAGAGGTCATTGTTAGAAAATGCAAAATCCTGACCTGTCACAATTCTATTTTTAATTCTACTCATGGCCATCAGTAGCTGATACTCTCCCCTAATGATTATATATCAGTAGCTGTACAACATCTAATAAGGAAAGGGTGCAGTTACTGCTTTATACTACATTTTTTAAAACATAATTATTCTCTCTTGGAATACAGAAACCTACATCTTAATGTCATATGTTATTAATCCCCTTTTAAATAGTCCCAAGAATAATACAAATTAATTGACGCCAGGGACACGTGTGGTTTCTTCAGAGAGAACTTTTTAAATTGCTTGGCTTCATTTACCACACACAATTGAAATAGTTAATGTTCGTCCACCAGAGATAGAAAGCTGAAATGTGGTAAACATATAGTCTAAAACATCCTGGTTTCTACAAAATAATCTGAAAATAGTACCACTTTAAGTAGCTGGCACTCTAGCACAGAATAAGCTGTGTTACAGATAAGCCACAAACTGTGGGAATCCGAGGGTTGAAAAAAGTCCTCAGACTTGAGAAGGCAGGATTTTCACTGACAACCAACAGTGCACTCCTACACTGCTTGCTCAGAGGTGAGCCTCACTCAGCTTGACCAGGTTTTAGTACCAGGAATTCATGTCCAGAATTGCAATTTAAGCAATGTACACTTGAAAGTGAGAAGACCTAGTGTAGTGTAGTAGATGCAGTGATAGATTAGGATTGAGGGGACCGGGATTTGAATGTTTGTTTACCATTCCTTTAAAATCTTTTTTACCAGGAAAGCCCTATTAGGGCTTGATGGCACATAAAAGTTATATTGAATAGTGGGACAAGTTGTACGTATAAAGAGTATCTTGAATTGGGTACCAGGCTGCAGAATCTGAGGTTTCGAATTCTAATCCCCATTGGGCCTCTCAAAAGAACAGCCAGCCTGTGTAGTCTTGGGCAAGCTGCACTGTCCTACAGTGCCCACAGAAGGGAATAGTCATAACCCTAGAAGGGAGCTCTGTCAGTCAGAACTGACTTGAATGGCATATAGTTATCTTTATTATCCCTTTGTCAGAATCTTTTTAAAAATTTGAGATTTGAAAAAGCAGCTTTTAAAATGGCATTAAGGAAAAGAGCCATGTTTTCTGAATACATTTTATATTTACAAGTATAATACAAGACAACAATATGTTTCTTCTTCATTAGGATTCAAAGTTAGCTTCTTTTAGGCCAGTTACGGTCTTTGGCACCCATTTCCTTAATTTGTACCTTCTCATTAAAGACCTTTTTCTTGTAGAGATATGTGAAATGGTCAGGCAATGTTCTACCTAACTGTTCACTATGAAGCATTTGCTTCTTCTTTCCGGTCAATGAGTGACAACGTTAGGATAAATAAAAAGTATAATGACCCTATCTTTTAATTGTATGAAATAAAATTACATTAAACATTTAATAAAATTAAATCATTTAAATTTTTTTAGGCTTTCTACATTTATGTTCTAACTATTCTGCAACAATTCCAGAGCCCACAGGGCCTTCTCACCAGAAAGATTTTAAACAGAAAACAACTAGATCAGTCTTACAAAAGTCAAGATAAAATGTTTGCAACAGTTATTGACTAAGGGAAGAAAACAACACAAAACATTTTTAATGGTACGAAGCAAGTGGCAAAACCTCATTGTTAGTCCCAGTTAGTGTATGCCCAATAAATGTATGGGACATCTCAAATCAATATTTAGTAAGTCCATTGATTCAGTGGGTCTACTCAATTGGCAGTAACAATGTGATTTAGCCCAAATGTGTAAAATTATAAATAAAGTAACTAGAATGTGAGAAACTTGATTATAGTAAATGTCTTAACTATCACAATATGTTTGGTTTACATGTTTTAGTTTTCTTAGACAGGTACAAATATAGTCCTTCTCTATTTCTTAGAAGTTGTTCTTGCATACAATTCTTACTGACATGACATATTAACAAAATAAAGCCTACAGAAGTATCAAAATAAGGTAAGTTCCACTCAATTTTATGATTAGTTATTATTGTCCATTGTTCTAGTACTGTTTATTGAAGACTAATACATGTATATAGTAAATAAGCAGTGATAGAATTCAGACTTATGACAACACTTTTCAGAGTTTTCTGGAAAAATAATACTCTGAAGTGGTTTATCATTCCCTTTTTCTTAGGGCATACTGGGACTGAACAACCTGCCCAAGGTCACACAGAGTAACTACTCTGGGATACAGAGTGAGGAGCTGAACTAACTCATTGACCTATCTAGCTAGGAGAACAATTGATAACAAGGTAAACAAGGTTATAAAAACACAGTGTAAGAGTTTGACTTCTGGCTCCACATTCAGTTCAAAGAAATCAGTAGATTTTTGTTGCTTCAAAACAGGTGAAAGATTTATTGGTGCATTAAACAATAAACAAGTGTCTGTAACGTGAGTCTTTTCTCCTTCTCCCAACAGTCCGGAAGGGGCTTCCAATAGTCAAACAGGAACGGGTTACCATAACTATTATCCCATGGTCCTGGTAAGTTGGTGGGGACCCAGTCTCTCACGGTCTGCCCCGTTGAACCTTCCAGCAAGGGCATGATCTCGTCATCCTGATCGCCATTCTACAGGGCTCGTCTCTTGAGGCCTCAATCCTCCCAGGGTCCTTTACATCTTAATAAAGTTATATCTGTAACTCTTCTTCCTTATCTCTCCTATTCTCCATTCCAGCCTTTCTCTCCTTTCCACTCTCTCCTTCTCTTCTCTCAATCTCCTCCTCCACTCTCTAGCATCAGCTTCTCCCAATAAGAGGGTCTGGGGGGGTCTCTCTTCTCCTTCTGTAATCTGCCTCCTCCTAGGCACTCTCACTCTCTCCCATAATCCCGTCCAGGATTAGAACACGGCCAAAGAGCCCGAAAAACCCACAACAACCAAAAGTCCAATAAAATACTACAGAACAGAATACTGCAAGACTACTGCTAGCGTAAAAGCTTTTGAAAAAGCATTAAAATATCAACTTTAATAAAGGTAGGCACTCATAGACGTCAGCTTTTTTTTTCCAGCTGGGCCAATGAATGCCCAGAGTTCCTGGATCCACCTAACTCTGCCTGCCGTAATACAGTACATATTTGTTTTGACCACAGTACTTCTTCAGCAGTACTGGTAGACAAGGAAGGTTGGCATTTGTTTCTAATTGATTATGGTAAGAAGAGTAGCACACAAAGTTATATAAAAGTCATAATTAACTGATTTTCAACACCTAATGCCTTGTACTAGTAGTCATGCAGTACATAATGTTAAACTGTTGACTTCACTTTTATGTGAAGTGATTATAAGTATAAACACGATCTTCTCTTCGTATTACATAAACAGAGGCAACGTTGTAGACAAGTGCACCATCAGTTCAATCCTCTTGTAACAAGTCTCATATATGATCAGACTTGTTTCCCATGCTCTTTCTAAAAATGGTTGTGGCTTGACTATCATAATTCTAGTCATGTGCTCCATAATGCACTGAAGATATGACTCCATTAAAACAGATATAATTGTACAGTTGTCTATTTTTTAATTAAAAAATAAAAATTCTGTGCAAGAAAGCAAAAGCCTCAGAATATATGTCCAAACCATATTTTTGAGAAAAGTAGAATGAGCAACTTCATATTCTATTCTCATAACCTGAGCAAAATACTAACACTGTTTGACGTGCTCCATTGCTGAAACAGAATTTTCCTTTTGCAAAGCAGTACAGGTATTACTAACAAACCTGCTTCTAACACAGCTACTGTACTCTCATAGTAGTATGGACTCTACTAAAGCTCCCCTCTACCCAAGTTAGTATCCAAGAAAAGTTAGTTATCCAAGTTTGCCAGACTAGCCTTCATGATATCCTTTTCATCAAACTTCCATTCTTCAGCTCCAACCATTCTCTCCTTTCACTTCCAACTAAAAATAATAAAACACAGTAAGTTTCCCTCACTCTGCCAACCAAAATTAGAACAGTATTTTCAATAAGTATTAGTGTCCTTGTTCTGAACTCACAAAGAACACTTCAGATAACAGTTAGTGTTTTTCCTGGCACAGAGAGGCAGAGATGAAGGGGTAATTCGACTAACATTTGGCTTCTCACACAGAGAATCACAGGAACACTGCGAAGAGAAAACATAGTTAAAAACTACAGAAACAACATTTCTATATATCGGGCAAAATCCACAGGAACGAAACAAAAAATGTCTTCCCAAACTACATTTCCATAAATGATGTTAGTTTAGAAATAAAGTACAGTACTGCATGGAGTGGGGTGGGGTAATCCTGCCATATCTACTGAGTAAATCCTAAGAACTGGAGCTAACAAGCATTAGCATGGTCTATAGCAGCTAGCGTTTTTAATCTGAATCTAGACATCTCATTTGTGTAGCCTTTAGTTAACACTTTTGCCTCAGTTGACTCTCTAGTAAAATGGCAATAACAGGATTCTTGGAAGGAGACACATTAAGACAACCTATGAGCCCTAAAATGTAATCTGCCACTAATTTAAAGGCTTTATAGTTTGCTTGCATTTTGGGAGTTCTGCACCTGTAGAAAAAGGTATTTTTCAGTTGCGTTTGGGGATCAGTTTTTGAACATAACCAGATGCTTTGGTTTGATCTCACCGATCACACATGCTGGAACCGAGCCAAAATGGAGTGACCCTACCCACACCAAATAAATAGTAGCTCCTGAAAGAGATTCAAAAAAGTGTGAGTAGGCATCATCTGGGGCAGGCTAGTTCACAATGGCACATATGCCATGTGGTCACTGGGAAAAGGAGAGAAACAGCCTGCCCCAACTTAAATTGCAGGACAAATACCGGTACTTATCTGATTAAATCGCGAGTTCTCTTCCATTTTTAACAGATCCTAAGGAGGCAGTAGAAGCCTTAAAACACTACTTAATAGATGTAAAGGACTAAATGCATGAAACTTAGTCTAAATATGAGAGAGGTACTAATAGATAAGGTCTGAAAATGGGGAGTTGTTCTCAATGAGACTGTATTTCCTCTGAAGTATTGTGTTAACAGCCTGGGGAAGCTCCTTGACCTAGTAGTATTGCAGAGGCACAGACACAGACTCAGTTAAGTGTCGTCTCCCCTGCCACAGCATCAACCGGGACACGAATTGCATCAGTTTTAGCCAGGTCAGATCTGGATGCATCTTTAATATGGAAGTGCCATCAAAAAGTGTTGAGTTTCAGTGGCTCTAATAAGTTGTTGTTTCAGGCAGATAAACAGCGCTTATCTATAATTTTTCTGTGCTTATTTAAAGGTGCGTGTTCTTCCTGACAAATCTTCAAACAATGTGGGACCAATCCTTGCTAGAGCACTCCTTACAGGAGATTGTTTGCAGCAAGTAGCAAAAACCCTATTGCATGTCTCCTAATCTGGGTGATACGATAGGGAGGACTGGGCAGGCCTATAGTTGTCTACTGATTTTCTGATAGCTTTCTTGTCCTCCTTTTCTTCAGATTTTCCTCTTATTTCTGGGCTGTGGCAACAGAAGATGAAGAGAAGTAATGGAACTGCTCTATTCCACTTTGGCAGATCTCACTTGAACAAGTATGTATAGTTCCAGATATCCCAGTTTAAGGAGGTTATTGCAAATTATAATGTGTCCATGAAGATCAACTAAGATGATCAAGGATCATCTTTATCAAAATCATCATAATCAAGCTCTATGAAGAATGGGTGAGGGAATTCTGTATGTTCAGCCCACAGAATTGAAGAGTAGCCGGCAAAATAAGAGCCATCTTCAAATATCTGAAGAGCTATCATTAGAAGATGGAGCAGGTTTGTTCTCTGCTGCTCCTCAGAACAGGACTCAAATCGATGGATTCAAATTACAGTAGTACCTCGGTTTACAAACACGTAATTTAATGTAAAAATTGGTTAATTAAATGGTTATCCTAATTTTTGGTTTACGAACGGAAATCCATAGAAAATAATGCCTCGATTTACTTTCGTTTTCCGCAATACGAAGTTTCCTCAGGATGCATTGTGCCTGGAGGTTTATAGTGCCGCCCCCATTCCTATGGCAATCTGTGTTTCAGTTTATGATTTTTTTGCATTACATAACGTTCCGGAGAATGCATTAAATTAGTAAAATGAGGTACTACTTGTACATGAGGGAAGATTCCAATTAAACATCAAGAAGAAATTTCTGAAAACATCTGTCCAACAGCAGAACAGACTACTGAAGAAAGGTGGTGGATTGTCTTTCATGGGAGGTTTTGAAACAAGAGGTTGGAGAATCATCACTGAATGACTGTACTGACCAAAGGCTGGCCCAGATAACTCTTGCGATCCTTTTCAAATCTATAAATCTCTGCTCCTTTGCCATCACTGGGGGCAACGTGGTGAACGGATAACAGTCCAGAATCATCCCCCAGAGATAGTGGACAGAAGCTAACTCTGTCTGCTTGCCCTTTCCCTCTTCTGGGACTCCTTCTTGTTCATCCATCCGTCTTGTTTTGGGGCGGCTGGACGAATAAAGTGTTGCAGCCCAGAAAGGCTCGCCAGGGAGCCACCGGAAGCTGCTTGGCTGGCTGTCTTGGAAGTGGCGCAGCAGGGAAGAGAGTACAGTAGAGATCCCTTTTGCCTCAGAAGTTACCACCAGCGATTGAAGGAAGAGTCGCACAAGCACAGAATAAGACAGCGACTCCTTGTACAAAGAACCACCTCTGCCTGCCCGCCTGGGCCCAACTTTCCCTCACTGTACTAACTACTACACGAAAGATGCTCTTTTATTTTCACCAAAGCCTTGTCTCCCTCAAAACAAACAAAGCCCCAAACTTGCGAAGGTCGCCGCGGCCCAAGCGCGCCTGCTTTCTCTCTTAGCAGAAAGGCTACTCAGCCGCCGCCCCCCCTGTCCGACTGAGGCGAAGACGGCCGCCCTAGCGGGGGGAGTGATGAGAGGCGAGTCGGCGGAGCAAAACCGTTTCCGTAGAGCGGCGTCAAAGCGCGGCCCAGAGCGAAGCCCGGCTCACCTGAGCCCAGGGGACGCCTTCGGGGTTGTGGCCGCTCGCCTCCTTCCTCTCGCCACCGAGGAGCAACCAGAGAGGCGAGGGCTGCCCGCGGCGTACACGTGGGGAAGGGTTGCTCGGCTGGCTTGGTCAGGGCCCCGTAGCGCCTCTGCGCCCGCCGCGCCCCCTCCCACTCCGCCCCAACCCAGCCCAGACAGCTTGCCGCTCCTCGGAGCCCCAGCTCGCTTCTCCCGCGGTGGGCGCTGGCGGAGCAGCAGCTGTTCCTCCCTAACGGCGCGGTGTCAGCGCCAGGGCCGAGCGAGCGAGCGGCGGCCGCGGCCAATAGCCCGCCGGGCCCCACCCGGCTTCCCGCCCTCTCTGCTGGAGGGAAGGCGGAGCTGTCGAGGCTGGAGGAGGAGGAGGAGGAGGTCGGGCGGGTGGCTTTTAGACGAAAGCCGGAGACGGGCGAAGGCACTTGCGTTGCCTCAGGCTGGGCCCGGGGGGTTTTCCTGCCGTTACCGCCGCGCCCTCCCTTTTCCCCTGGAGTTAACAACTCATCTACCTCAGGGCAGCCTAAGAGGTTTCCTCTCCGCCTGAAATAAGCAACGCAAGAGCCGGTCGAGGGAAGCGGGGCTTCCCACCTTTCTCTCGCTCTTTATTTGGGAAGAGGCACGCTTGGCGAGGGCAGAAGTTGGCAACCCGCGCTTAACTCGCCGTTGGTGAAGGGAAGGCGTCGTCGTCGTCAGTGCGTTTTTCGTCCGGGGCTCGCCGGGAGGAACACAGCAGGGGAGAAGAAGCATCGTGTGGGAAGATGCACACGACCCAGAAGGATACCACGTACACCAAGATCTTCGTCGGGGGTCTGCCGTACCACACCACCGACTCCAGCCTGCGCAAGTACTTCGAGGTCTTCGGCGAGATCGAGGAAGCCGTGGTCATCACCGACAGGCAGACGGGCAAATCGCGAGGATATGGCTTTGTAAGTCCCGACGAACCGGGAGGTGCCGGTGCGCCACGTCGGGAGACCCGGGTCGCTCCCGCCAAAGCCCTGGACGTCGGCAGTAGGCGAGGAGCGACAGGCAACGGGGTCGGGAAAGGGCCTCCCGTCGCTCTGCCCCAGAAAGAAGGGGGAGGTTGAGTGGGGACGACCAGGCTGCGGGGTCGGGCATGGGATGGTTAATGGCAAAACTTCCTGGAACTGAAGTAAAACGAAATGGGGGTGTTTTCGCTTCCCTCTCAGAGGAACCGTTTGTTTTGAGGGGCTCCTTTCTTCCTTGGAAAGTTACGTGTGTGTGTGTGTGTGTGTGTGTAGAGGAGTTGTGCTGTGTCCCTGAGGAAGAGATTTGCCTCCTAGTTTTGTGTATGAAAAGTTGCCTGTGAAGTCTGGAGTTGGCTGAAGCCAGCTGGTTCCATACTGATATGGCATGTTAGTATTTTTATCTCCTGCCGCACATGCTGTGTCATTGGTGTTCAGTGCTTGCAAAACTTCCAGGACCACGGTTTTGGGGGCAAAGCGAGAATGCTTCATACATAGTCAGAGGATGACTATGATTATTTTGGTTAACCTGACAAAGAAGCAGAAGCAAACATTCTGGCTCAGTCAGAGCTTGCCCTAAGGCTAGGCAGCCTGAGGCAACTACCTCTGGCCGGAGATTTGTGATGCTGTGAAAGCAAAGCAAATTGTCAGTTGTTTAAGTTGTTACTGTATGTCAGCTACCAGGAATGGGAAGAGGCATTTGTGGGATTTTCTGCTTCATGTGCTAAAATAACTGGGGTAGCAGTAGGTACTGTGGGAGCAGAAGCTTCTGTGGAGTGGGGGAGGGAGGCTGGCCTCTTGGCTAGTAGTACAGTGGTGCCTCGCATAACGAGCGCACGATTTAACAACGAATTCGCATAGCGATCCGTTTTTTGGAATCGCTAATGCGATCGCATACAGAAGGTTCCAATGGGCAAAATTCGCTTTGCGACGATCAGTAAGCGTTTCGTTTACCGATCTTCGCATTGTGATGTCGGGGTATTTTCATTTGAGTGAAATGATCCTGAGATGGTATATCAAAAGGTGTTCGGTTTCTGATTGCATTGTTTTATTGTATGTGGAAGCACAACAATGAGTTCTTTGAATTGTATTAAACATGCCACTTCTGATATCTTGCACTGTTCATTGTCAAGGTGACGATGGCTGACCGGGCTGCTGCTGAAAGGGCCTGCAAAGATCCTAATCCAATAATTGATGGCAGAAAGGCCAACGTGAATCTAGCTTATTTAGGAGCAAAACCAAGGATAATGCAGCCAGGTAAGAACAGTTCTTCTCTTTCTTGCCTAATTTTTCATCACTGGACCAGAGAAGTGGAGGCTTTAAACATTATCCAGTGTCAGCAAGGCTGTTTGGAGGATGAGTAGCTGGAGGAACGTGACCCCACATTTTGGAAAAACATAGTTCTGATACAGCTCTTTGTCACCCTGGTCTATTATTTTTCTGCCAACAAATACATGCTCAAAGCAGGTTGTGCCAATGCAATACAAAACTTTATATAGTACCTTTTTAATGTATAAATATGTCTTAATATATTTTACACCACCCAGAGATCTTTGATTATTAAATGGTCTGAAAATATGATACTGAAGAAAGAGGCACTAGATCAAAGATATGCATCTTAAATGTCAGACTGACATTAGTGCTCTTTGAGTCTAAGTTCCAAAGAAGCAGTGGAAGAAATGGAAGGTGATTGTCTTAAGGTTTTATGTTGGGAACTAAAGTTTGATTCACCACTGCCGGAAGATAAGTTGTGTCCATGTATTATTCTTTCTCAAACATATACCTTTCTAAGAAATGGAAGAAGGAGCAAAGATCTTTACATACTCTGTCCCCAAAAAGTTTGTTGGCAGAAGTGCTCTCAGAAGTAGAAGCAGTGAATTAAAGAAAGTGTTGTCACAACATGTAATTTATGTGTACTTTGAAAAAATCACAATATTTTTCATCAAAAGTTTCTAGTCTGATTCTGTGCAACTTTACTAGCACTTGTCCCATTAAATTCAGTGAAAATTGCTCTCATATAAATACAACTACAGTGTTAGTATATCCAAATGGTAAATACACAATGTAGATATACTGTGTAAGTGCTTTTGTGTGTGTATCTTATGTAGCATGTCAATTAAATGAGATATTGTGCTCCTTTAATTACTTCTATAAATTAAATAATGGCGCTAAAACTTAATGAAAATAAATACCTCATATTTCATGAATGTTTAGTTTTGAAATTGCCTTCTTCCAAGAAGGCATGGTGGATGGAGGTTCACATGCAAAATATACTCTTGTAATATTGAATTCATCACTTCTAGTATAACATGTTGACTGCATCAACAGTCAGCGCTCTCATTCACTGCTACTGATAACACATTGCTGCCAACTGTTTTGAAACGGGGACAGGTGTAAGCTGAAGTGATAACTAGAATGGCTTCCAATTTGTTTGGTTTTTGAGACTAAAGGCCAATGTTTGCATTTATATGAATTTTTTTTCTGATTAGCATGCATAGCATCATATATTAATTGCACAAGGACAGTGGTGCCAGCATAAGACATTTCTGTCTATTCAAGCACACTACAGTTGGCAGATCTTTGAGTATGGCTTGAACTGGGAACTAGTAAAACCTTTTTAGTTTGATCTGAAAATAAGTATTGCATAAAGTTCTATTTTATTTTCTCAAAATCTCCTATTTTTCCAGGGGAGAGAGTCTTTCTCCCATAATTTTGTTTCCTTAAAATTTTATACTACCGGTCTTTTTAAATACTGCTCTTGTTAAACATCCATCACTGATCACCTCTGGCTATTCTGGGCTTAAGCTACTAAAAGCTTGTTGTTATGGGCCGACAAGTTGCCTTTGACGTACAACAGCCGTATGAATGAGTGATCTCCAAAATGTTCTGTCTTCAGCAGCCCTAATCAGCTGATAGCGACTAAAAGCTAAGTGCAGCAATTTTGGAAGGGCCAGAATCACCCATCCCTAATTTAAAGGAAACACGAGGAGTAACATAAGGTTTAAAGAAGAACATAGTTGATTTTCCTATAAGAGCCCTAAATAGTATTCCCCAACATCTAAAACCAGAAGCTTTTGGACTAACACTCTTTCTACTAATCCAAGATGGATTTGGAGTAGTAATGGTTACTGGTGAGAGAAAAGCATTCCATATATGTTCAAGCATTCCATATGAGTTCTGGCCACTTTTACACCGTGTTAGCTCAGGAATCCCAAAGCAAAAGTTTTGTGTTGCTGGTATTGTCCTTGAGGTGGTTTATCTCAGATCTGCTGGTACAATTGCTGTGCTGGCTGAGTGCAGCTGGTAGAAGAGAGGTTTGAAGATGCAATTCTAGCTAGCCATGATGACTCAAGTCTGACTGAAGTGACACAAAGTTTTGTGAGGTTGTGCTGAATCCAAAAACCTCACAACCTAGGGAGGTTTTGAAATTAAAGAAGACTACTCTGACCTAAAGGGACGTGGTGGCGCTGTGAGCTAAACCGCAGAAGCCTGTGCTGCAGGGTCAGAAGACCAAGCAGTCGTAAGATTGAATCCACGCGACGGAGTGAGCGCCCGTCGCTTGTCCCAGCTCCCGCCAACCTAGCGGTTCGAAAGCATGCAAATGCAAGTAGATAAATAGGGACCACCTCGGTGGGAAGGTAACAGCGTTCCGTGTCTAAGTCACACTGGCCATGTGACCACGGAAGATTGTCTTCAGACAAAACGCTGGCTCTGTGGCTTGGAAACGGGGATGAGCACCGCCCCCTAGAGTCGAACATGACTGGACAAAAATTGTCAAGGGGAACCTTTACCTTTACTCTGACCTAACTTTGTGCCAGCGGAGCACCTGCAAGTCTGACTCTAGAGCATCTTGGACCTACCATAATTATTCCTCCCTTTCTCTGCCCCTTTTGTGGTTCTTTTGCCAGTTTATTTATTTTTATTTATGTATTTATTTGATTTTTACCCCGCCCCTCTAGACCATGTCTACTCGGGGCGGCTTACAAAATAAAACAAAACAGTATAAAAATATATAAAATCATAAAATTACAAATTTCAATTTAAAACAATTAATTTAAAGAGAGGATTACCAAGATGGAAGAGCCAAAAAAAAAAAGAGAGAGAGAGAGAGTTGATCTCAGCACTCCAGTTGGGCTGGCAGACCCAGTTGTGCCACAGATCAAACATCAGCTGGCACGAGGGCTGTCAGCCATTTCAAACCTACTAGAGCTGGCATATGCTTGCATTTCGGTTGCACTGCTGATTGGCATATAAGATCTGCAAACTGCTGCATTGTATGTTGCATACATGTATTTCAGATCTCCTGTCTGAAACATAAGGAGAAAGTAAAAAAGAGAAACCAGTGTTTAAAATGAAATAAAAAAATGTATTATTCAGAAGTTTTGTTTCTGTGACTGTAATAAACTTCCAAACTAGAACAGACCCATGCCATACTGCTGAAGAGCAGTGAGGGCCCTTATGTATGTTCATCAATATGATGGCAGCTACAAGCTGCAGAAATGCATCTTGTAAATGCCAGCAGTAAACACAGAAATTATGGGGCTCAAATTTTGTAGACTGTCTTCCATATGAACCTTCCTATTACAGCATTTGGAGTGCCTTAAAAACATTTCACTCATTTTGAGAGAAAATGTTTTTGAAGTTGGTATCTGTATCCCCCCCCCCCCAATTTCCAATTGTTCTGTAAAAATTGATTATTTGCTCTAAAGGAGGAACTGTTCTCCCCTGCCTCCACCCCATTTTTTCTGTTCTTTTTCCTGTCATTCACATCTCTAGAAGGGCTTTGTTTATCCTTACTTGTCTTAGATGGTATTATGTGTGGAATGGTATACAAAATATTTTGAAATTACATAACAAGGAGATTGCAAATATGAATGTGATGTTATGGATAGTATCTTATCTTAGGTACTAAGATGTTTAATTGTATATTGTTTATTTTGCCTGTGCATTTTAATTCCTATCTTGGAAGTAGTCTAATCATGTGTGGCACTATATTCATGAGCAAAAATTGGCTTCTAGGCAGTCTGGACAGCATGCCAAATTTAGTTATAGTTTGGGTTGATTTATAAATTGATATAGCATGATTTTCAACTGGTTGCATAAACCAGAACTGGAAATCATGATTTCAGAGTCTGTTTACAAATGACATTGTACTAAATGTGATTGCATGTTGTTTCTGAATGGATTGTTACTGTTGCCATTGCTGTGCCTCTACTAGCCATTCACCTGGCAAGATGAATGAAATTGAGTATTGAAAAGGTGTTTAACTATTATGCTTATACAAATTGGAACAGGTTTTCCCCCCAATTTATATATTTCGTTTGGTCTTTCTTGTATTTATATGTGTTTTTAATGTTTGGAAAGCACCCAGAGAATGTGTGCATTATGGCGTGGCGTACAAACTGAAATAATTAAAGTTTGGGTATAATACCCTGTTTTCCTGAAAATAAGCCTTAGTATGATTTTTCAGGATGCTCGTAATATAAGTCCTAACCCCAAAATAAGCCCCAGTTAAGTGAAACCCTGCTCTCCACTATTGTGCAGGAAACAAGAAGATGACATGAGTGTATTTGAATAAATGTACCGTATTTTTCCTTGTATATGACTCCCCCAAAGTATAAGACAATCCCCTAATTTTGACCCTTGCTGGAAGTGGAGGTGCAGTTAATGGACACCTGCAACTCCACCTCCGTCTCCTGCTGCTGCGGCCTCTGCCACCTGGTCACCTCCTCCATTGCGATTGCCGGGGCTCATGTCCTTGCTGCCTTGTCCCTTGCCCTAAGGAGACAATAGCTGGAGGAAGCGATGTGGCAGCAGTAACAAGTGCCTGAGCGCATGTGAGTGCTCCTTTTCCTCCGCCTCCTCCTCCTGCTGCCTCCACTGCTCAATCAGCTCCTCCATTGCAATTGCCAGGGGTCACCTCCTGCTCACGGCCTCACCGCCTTGTCCCCTGCCCGAAGGGAGTGCTGGAGGAAGGAATGCAGTGGCAGCAAGAGGTGCCCGAGCACGTACGAGTGCTCCTTTGTCTCCACCTCCTGCTGCTGTTGCCTCCGCCACCGGAGGGGACAAGGCAGCCACGTGAGCTGGAGGTGAGCCTGGCAGTCGCACTGGAGGGGGCAATGGGCGGTGGTGGCAGTGGCAGCAAGAGGTGCCCGAGCGCGTACAAGTGCTCCTTTGCCCCTGCTTCCTTCCGTGTATAAAACGACCCTCAATTTCCCCCCTAATTATTTTAGGGAAAGGTGTCATTTTATACATGGAAAAAATACAGTAGATTGTTGTACATGAAAAAAATACACCATCCCCTGAAAATAAACCCTAATGCGGTTTTGAAGCAAAAATTAATATAAGACCCTGTCTTATTTTCGGGGAAACACAGTACTAAACCACAGATTAGTGCTCTATGAAGGAACAGAAACAAGCTACAGGCTTGTGAACTCCCCTCTTCTTTCATCTAGTCCCTAGGTTCCCAACCTTTGTTACTTGGATGTTTTTGAACTGCAACTCCCAGAAACCCCAGCCAGCACAGTTGGTGGTGAAGGCTTCTGGGAGTTGCAGTCCACAACTCCTGAGTAAGCCAAGGTTGAGAACCAGTGATCTAGTCCAACCACAAGAAGATAGAAAATATCTATTCTCTACTTTCTGAATAAACCAGATTACACTGTTACCCCCAAGCTGCTATAAACTTTGGTTTAAACTGTAGTTAGTTGGAATTAGATCTTGAAAATCTTTGGTCAATATGGCCAGTGCCCAGATTGGCTAGGAGATTCGAGGAGCTGTTGCCTAAAGTGATTTTTCTCAATTCTGACTGGAATAAGTCAGAATGAAATTATCTGATGCAGAAAAGGTATACCTGATATTTGAACAAGATTACAGTAGTTGATTGGGCATGCACCACATGCTCTCTTGATCCTTCCTTCTGTTGTTATCAGGCAAGAACTACCCCACTCATGGTTTAACAATGAGGTGGGGAGTTGCCTCTCCATCATCACAAACTAAGTAGCTTAGCACTAACCAGGTAGACTACTTGTAACCAAGAGTTTTCACAACCCAGTCTGAACTCTAAATAAGAACAAAAACGTGATAATTAAGAGTGGCTACTGCCAGTACAGTTTAAACCTTCACCGTTGTTAAAGGAAATCATGAAAAACAGAAAGTGGGGTGGGGAAAGTCACAGAAACCTCAGGGCTACAGTGATTTCTGAGAAGTAGTAGCTCTTTATTCTGTGGTGCAATATTAATGAAAGAAAATATAATTTTAATATATACAGCTAAAATCTTATAAAAATATTCAAGCTGTATTAGATTGTATTACTTTATTTGCATGCCTGAAAATCAACATTGGTTCTTTTATTTACATCTTTATACATTTTAGGTAATTAACCAATGTCCATCAATTTATAGGGAGTATGTTTCTGGAACTTAAGAAGTCTTATTGCTTAGACAGGTATAGGACTGCACTACAAAAAAAAGTACAGCAGACAGAACACTGATATAATGTAATGTTCTTTCTAATTAGGTTTTGCCTTTGGTGTTCAGCAGCTCCATCCAGCATTAATACAGAGGCCTTTTGGGTAAGTCTATTTTAAACTGGTATTTGAGGTGGGAAAAAGATAATATGTACATATCAATGACCTTCACTGTAACCGCTGAGAATAGAATACTGTATTTTTTGCACCATAAGACTCACTTTTTTCCCACAAAACAGGGGGGTGGAAAGTCTGTGCATCTTATGGAGGGAAGAAAACAGATTATATTTTCCTGTTTTCTTCTCCTAAAAAATCGGTGCGTCTTATGGAAAGGTGCGTCTTATAGAGCGAAAAATACGGTATATTTTTCATATTTTTAGATTTAAAATGCCATTGCTTCATTATTAATTATCTTACTAAAGTACTATAACTGAGTCAAGTGGTGTAAGATGCATATTATTGTCCTTACACACAAGCAGATCTGTGTTGTAAAATCATGTGGTAAAACAAAAAGGCGTGCGCTTAATAAACAAGCCCCTGTGTCCCATTCACTCTTTTTCTTCAGCTTGACTCAATGTTATTTATCTCTTTCTAATCTGACAGGGATCGTTTACAGTTAAGATAACTGATGAGAAGGATATGATGATAAGAGGTGGAATAGTTCTGTTTGGAATTAAACTCTGTAACCAGTAGAGTCAAAACACACAAACAAGCTAAAATGGTGATTAACGATGCATGTATGTTTTTTCTATATAGTCAATAGATATCCGTGTGCTTTTTTATTTATTACAGTAATGAAGTGGTGTTGATAGCTAAACTGTGTGCTTTTATTTAATTGAAAGAGCTGTAGTGAAAGTTTTTGGTGGTCTTTTCATTTCGGCTTTATTGAGAAGTGTTGATTTTGCCATGTGGAGCGAAGGGCCTTTTTTCTTTCTTTCTCTCTCTTTTGCTTTCAAGCTGTAGCCTGTGACTTCTTTGGGTTTTTTAACCATATTTTGTAGTGAGTGCTAAATTTTGTGTGACTTCTTTTTGATTTCTTTTTTTAAAAAAAAGAAAAATCAATATTGCTTGCATGTTACAGTTTTGGTTTTCTTCCATAGGAAGGATGTGGAGCTCTCTGTATTAATACCATGCGTCCACTTGCATTTTCCCATTAGAGATCACTATCCCGCTTTTTCAGATCTGCTAAGTAGCAGTCCTTTAAATATATGCTATGCCTAAAGCTGTCCTGCTTTTTATTTGATAACTTAAGCATAAAAATATCAGGTAGAGTTTGCTTACTTGTATTTCCTATTCACTCTCTCTTCTCTAATTCTTGCTGAGTACGATTCATGGCAACATCTATTAATAAAACACTTAACAAGGAAGCAAGGAAGGGATACTTCATAACATTCAGGCTTATTTAAAAATGGTTTTGAAATATTATCATCATCATCACAATATACCAGCAGCTCATGAAACTAAAGTCTCAAATAGGCAGTGTGCTGGGTTCAGTGTTGTCCCTCTGTGGACAAAAGGGTTCCTTCTGTGGAGGGTTCTGGAATCCAGCAAGGCCCCAGTTGGGCAGGAGAAGAGAGTGAGGCAGCAGTTTGTCACGATTCCTTCTTCACCTGAAAGTTGCCAACATCATCTCACATGCTGTTCTGCAGTGACAGAGGACTCTGCCCTCAGAGCAGATTTGGGGATGAGGATGGCAGTCTGCTGAAAGGAGGGAGAAACAGTAAAAATAGCTTCTGTGCTTTCTGAATCATCTGGTTCATGGCATTCCACTCCACTGAACTTTGTATCCAAACCTCTGCAAGCAGTTGCATGTGACTTTCTCTTGCCCCCCCCCCCCCAAATCAAAAGCAGGCCAAAAAGACCCTGTTGGTTTATAGAGGGGATTGGCATCGGAAAGACTCCTTTTTACCCTTTGGTTGTTTTTCTTATCAAATTTCTACTCAGTTTCCCCCCCCCCCCCAAGCAACTTTGTGCAGGGAAAAGAACACTGAAGTTGCCACTCTGGCCACCAGGAAAAGTCCAAAAACAATACTGTGCTGCTGTGTTGGCTAGGCCAGTTGAAAAGCTGCTAGTCATCGAAACACAGAGGAACAAATTGGAAGGAGTGAAAATCACTGAAAAGAAGAACTAGCCATTTCCCTTCTTTCCACAGTTCCTCTGCTTTACATTTGCAGCCTATTTTTTGTCTCTTTGAAATAAAAATTGTCAGCAGTAACACAAAATTGCATATGTAACCGTGAGTTTCAGTCACCCATAAATATTAACTTTTGCTTCCAGAGCTATAATATACTATATTTTATTTATGTATTTATACAAAAAAAAACCCCACCAAAAATACAGTGAGGGAATAGGGATGCAACCTGTGTTGGATGGTTACCAGTTCATTTCTGGGCCCAATTCAAAATGTTTGTTATTACCAATACAATCCTTTATGTTTTGGGTCCACTCTGTATAATCTTAGAACTTCAGAGCTAGAAGGATCCTATGGATCTCTGAGTTCAGTCCTTGTTAGAGGGGCACTGTGTGGAATTGAACTTCCAAACCTTTGGCTCCACAGCCAGATGCCTAAATCACTGAGCTGTCCAGCAGTTCTTTCCCCATATGAGCCTTCCCAGTCTTTAAGATCTTTAGAGGAGACTCTCCTCTCATTCCTGTTGCTCTGCTGGCATATTTGATGGCGATACGAGAGAGGGCCTTCTCTGTCACTGTTCCCAAGTTTTGGAATGCTCTCCGTCAGGAGTTGAAGTGGTCCCCCTCCCCTTTATCCTTCTGCTGACAGTTGAAGACTTACCTCTTCAGGCAGGCTTTTAATAACCATAACTGAGTTCCTGGATGCTGGTTTTTAGCTAAGTAAGATTGTTTTTAAAGTTTTAAATGCTTTTAATAATTTAATGTATTTTAATTACTACTGTAGTATAATTGTTTTTTAATGTGTAATTTATTGCATTTCTAATTTTACTTGTTTTAACAATGTGAGCTGTGGCAAGTCCCCTCATTGGGAGAAAGGTGACCCATACATAAGATAAATAACTAGAGCCTTACTATTTGGGTTGATTTGATTCTTCTCATTTCTACTAATCTATAAATAGCTTAAAAACTATAAAAACTAAAAACATTTTGCAGAGTTAAACAAATTATTTTTTAATATTTTGAATCAAATATTTATACACTATGATTAATATAAAATGACCAAATTTATCTAAATAAAGAGAGGGAGTAAAGTATTATTCCTTATTAGCCTTTAAAGTGCCAGAAAACTCTTTTGTTCTCTTTTAATGGTGGAAAAAGAGAAGACACTCAAGGGTGAATTAAATGTGATGTTGATTGTATTATTACAATTTATGTTTTTGGAATTGAAATTGCAGCCTGGAGGCAGGATATGATTGGAAATGTAACATGCAGAGAAGAAGCTTAATTATCCCTTCTAAATTGCAGTCTGATTGACAGTGCCATCTCCTGAAGTTGCTATTTGGCTCGAGTGAGAAGTTTCTGTTGGCATCAGAGGAAAGCTCCCTCCTAAGACAAATACCAGGGAGTAGTATTTTCCCTGTAATTTCACCAATATCATAATATTTTAATGATGCCAGAGTCAGAATCCTTGAAGTCCCTGTAGCATGAGCAACTTTGATTGACGGAGTAGCTCCATATATGTAACAGTTTGTGCTTATCTGATATTCTGCAGTGAAGTAAATGAATGCCTGTGTGGAGGAGTAGAGAGTTTCTGCATGCACATTCAAGTTCCCATGACAATGAGGAATTGCATGATTGAAGTGAAGTATTCAAGCACCACAGCTTTCAAGTTCATGGAGCACTGCAGTTAAAGTAACACAGTCCAGTGGAATACATAGCCCATATTCAAGTTGGCATCTCTTGCATGATAGTACCAGGGTTCTAGGCATAGTTGAATAGAAGGATTTGAAATCATTAACACACTTTAAATTAAGTCCTTTGCCTCCAATTCTGAGCCAAACGCTAATTTGTCTTGAATTCTAAGACTGCATGTTAATTGGTTTATGGACGTTTCTATTTGACTTCCCATCCTTTATCCTAGACAAGCTTTTATCACACTGTGGGTCAGGAGCCACCAACGAAACTCTGCTCATTCTCAGATAGGATGTAGTGTGGTACAGTCCACCCAGTGTATCAAGCAGGAGAGAGCTATAGGAAACGTAAGGGGACTTGCTAGAGCACAAGTTAGGTCAGAAAGGAAATGATGAGAAGAAATGGCAAATGAGTACTAATACCTTGAGAGGAACTGAGGGCAAAGTCCGAAGAAGAAAACAGTCTAGAATAAAAAGTCCTCCAGTCAAATACCTCTGATCAACCAAATTTGCCTAAAATGAGATGGTTGTTTCTTTATACTTCAAGTGTCTGTACATTATGTGAGGAGAGCTGGATGCTGGAACCTGCTGCTTCAAGGGGGTTATTGTGACAAGAATTAGCAATTTAAAGAGAGGAATTAGAGATCAGTATAAAATTATATCACCAGTTCTCAGCTGATCGTGCCAAACTTTACCTTCCTCTGCCACCATTTTGAGTCTGGCTGTGGCTTTCCAAATGCAGTATCATTTAGTGAGTGGTAGTTCTCAGTCATTCTTAGCTCCTCCACAAAGGGGCTGTGAGAGGACAAACAAAACTCCAACCCAGTCAGTATTTACTGAGAGGAAGCCTGATTGAACTCATTGGGGATTATGACAGCGTGTACGGATAGGATTGTGCTGAATGTGAACCAAAGTACAAACATTTGTCTGTATCTTGTATTGACATGTAGTGAATATGGTTGAGTCTTACATAGTAAGATAGACACTTAAGTAACTTCCAAATATTTCTATTATCATCTGTAATTTGAAAATCTAGAAAAATCTTAAAGCCTCTATTTTCCCCAAAAACATTCTTCAGCTTTTCTTAGAATTAATTGTTTGTGTTAATGCATGTAAGGGAGGTATAAATATTAGCTACTGGCAGTAATGAATAGCAGGGATACTAACTGGACCCTTCAGTCATTATTTCAAAATATTTCAACTGCTGGTGATAGAGAAAAGTAGAGTACAATGGGTCTAGAGACTTCACATCCTCTGGCAAAAAACATACTGTATACTGAAAACAAAATCCTGAGCATAGTTTAAAAAAAAGAATACCTTTTGCTAAAGAGAGTGATTTAAATCTTGTTTCTTGATAATTTTCCATTTGTGGTATATAGGAATTTCTTATTGACAGTGATGTAGAGATAAATTTGGAAGTGCAGGGGCTCATCATTGCAGTCCTCATAGCTTGCCCGTTCCATGATGCAGAGGATCCAAAATACAGCCATCTGGGTTAGTCCATATCAGCAAATAATAAACAGGTCTTCTGTAAAGTGAATGGCTCTGAATTGCTTATCTGAGGTCCAAACACTCTCAAATACAGTACTGTGTATTGGAAAAGTGATAGTTTTCAACAATCTATATTTCTTGTGAAAATATAGTTCTTTTCCAGCTCCTATGAGGACTGCAGCTAAGCTCAGAAGGAACATGAAAAGCCTGAGTGGGATGACAGATGATACTATAGTTCTCGCTGCTCTGAAAGTCCTGGGGATTCAGTCTTATAAACCCTGACGCCATTACACCAATGATTATTGTTAGGAAAGTGAGTGCCAACTATGCTTTGCCTCCAAAGCCATGCTCTTCTAAGGGCCCAAGATTATTTAAAAATATATTATTTCAACTACAGTGAGAGGGTCTTCCTTATACAGTATAACATTTCCTCACTAGCCAGATAGATATTACAGCCTTCTGAATTTTCCTTTTGTTTCCACTTTCTTCTCCCCATTTGATTATATTTAGTTCAACAACAATTTCTTGAACAATCCCTTCAAAATCTTAATATAAACAGAATTTTCTGTTTGTATAATTCTGGGTGGTTTAACAACAACTTTAAAATAAAAGATGGTAAACTGGTGTGACTAGATTTGAAAAGTTTGTTTATACCTACCTTTACACAGTTTTGTTTTGTTTTTTAAGCCACCATAATCAGTTGATGGGGCTAGTCTCTAATGCTGCAATGCTTTTTCACAAGTTCTTAAGAGAAAATAGTGGTCCTCTGGATCACTGTATCTGTTGCAAAATTCATCAACATTTGCACCTTCTATTGCTTCTCTCTTGGGTCCTTATGTGCTTACAAAGTAAACTATTGGCTCCTCACCTGTTCTGTCTTTCTAGTAAATTGACGTTACACACAGAGCTGATGTATTTATCTTGTATATTTTTATTATGGTTTTTTGGAATATCTATGTCTGGATGTATAACAGCAAATATTTGTGTTTTTTGCAGAAACACCGAAATTTTTTAAAAAATCTTCCCCTCAATCAAAGCCCACAGTGATTAGAAATATCAGTTCAGGACATAACTGAGAGTTCTGTGGCATTTTCTAAAGCATTTTCTGTACATATTTGGTGGTACTATCGTGGTCTGGAAAACTATATATTAATTAACCTAATTTTAAACTACCTAAAAATGGTAATGTGTAGTAAAGATAATATTGTCTTTATTAACACCACTAGTGATGAGATCAAGATGAGTGACTTTCAGTCTGTACCCTTTTTTTCCTAATTACCATTCATTCTCAATAAACCTTGACTTTATGTAACAGGCGCAAGGAATTGTGTACTTTTTCTTCCTAGGAACTGCTGTAAGGAGAGTGGAAGCTTTTGCTTCTGTATTTGATTAGCCCCAGTATAGTATGCTCTCCAGATGTTAGACTGTGGTTAATTTTAATTTGGTTTAAAAAACTGAGTTCCATAATTAATGTTTTGACGCTTGTTTTTAAGCAAGCTATTGCTAAGATTAACCACAGTTAATTTGGTTTGGGTTGCACAACAAACCATAGTAAATCAAAACTTGAAGCAAAAGCTTCCAAACTCTTCCTTGCTACTGTATTAGAGAAGAAGGAAAGCAAGCAAGAGGTAGCAAATTCATATGTCAACAACCCATACCTAAAGTGATGCCTGAACCAATATCAAAGGTACTTTTGGTTCTACAGTACTTTTGTGTATGACCATCTTAACTTCCCAGAAATTATCTTCATATATTTTCTATTTTCTGATTCATATTCTATTGGCTATGCTCCTTTGTGATCAATGGAAACAACACTGGGCATAATACAAATGGTTAGCAGCAACGGCGCTCCCACAAAGCTTCCTTCACCATTTGGAGATAATTATTATTGTAATTATGATGGGATATGGCATAGTGTAGAAATGCAAACAGTACATTTGAAATAAGAAGTTAACATTTAGGGTCCATTCCGAGCAATATTTCAAAATTCAAGACTGTTAAAATTTAGCTTTTGTTGCCTAGAAATGCTAGGCTCTCTTTCTGTTTACAGTGTTTTCTGTGCTGTACGGCATACACATTGCAGCTTTTCAATTCTGTGATGGCTCACAACATTAAAAAAAAGTTGCATAGATTAGTTAGTGTGCTTAGATTCATTAGTGTACTTCTAAGTAAATTTGCATAGGATTAGACTATATCTATGATCTAAAACATACTTAGTTTTTAAAAAACTATGTTGAAATATTTGGATTAATTGAGGTTTACAGAGAAATCCTATGCATGCCAAGTAAGCATGCTTCGTATTTTATAGTCTTAAGAGCAAAATAGGTGTTTTTAAAATGCTGCATATGAATATACAAATAACATCCACCATTCATTCAACAATAAGTTCAGAAGAATACCCCTTAAACTTTTGAATAAAGATGCCTCAGCAGCATAATGGGAAACTGCTCTTTAACCTTTTGACCTTGTTGAGCATAAAAGGAGATAGCATTTCAGTATCATGGCGATCTTTGCATGCTGGCCTTTGCAACAGATGGAAGTTTACTTTGGCCATATAAAGTCATTTTACTCAGCTGGAAGCCCTTGTCAAATGACAGATGATCAAAAATAGACCCACTGCAGCTTGCCTTGTCAATCACCATGTGCGAAATGGCGTAATAGTAGGGCGCCTGTAAAGAGTTCATGCATATTGTAGACTAAGAGGTTCTAAAGAGATAAAGTTTCATAATTCCCCACCTGTTAGCCTCTTGGCTCAAAAGAAGCAAATCACAAGAGCTTACATTCATTTATGTATCCTAGTTTTTTTATGAGAAGGATACAAGCCTTAAAATCTGTGATAGTGTTTCTGTTGGCACAGGGAAGTGGAGAATGATGTGTTGTTGGTTTTTCTTCTGTCCTGCCAACTCCCAATGATAAGCTGACCTTCACATGCTTGGTAAAGACATCCCCCCCCCCCCACTCTCATTAGATTTGACAGAAACCAACCTCGGGAATTATCTGTTTTTAAAATGAATGCCATAATCAGTTGAGCTAAGAACTCTTTGTGTAGCTTGAAAGCATTGTAACAAAAGCCGCAGCACTATTACTGATGCAGACTTTATAACAGAGATAGGTCTCTAGAGGTAACATGACTCATTACCAATCTTTTTAAAATATATATATCTGTAAAGGCATTGGTTACTAAATAAGCTTACTATTTAGTAATTGCTGTGTCCCTACTTCTTTTTCCATGTATTCTCTTAACACTTGCAGTTCTCCCATTCTGGACAGTGGGAGACTGATGATGTAAATATTTTTCTTAGTTAGTTCCTTAATGTTCACATGCTTGACTTGCAGTCATTGAAGGGGGAGTGATTAGTTGCTAAACAAACACATATACGTGTTTAATGTCCTGGAGAAAAATATTTTTCAGAATTGACATTGAATTGAAAATATTTTCTTGCTCACCAAGTTAAATGAATTGAAAGTCATTTTTATTTAAATACATTTTTCTTTATCTTAGCTGTATTTATGAAGGGTGGGCAGGTGGAGTGAAGTGGAAAGGGAAACTTGAAATTGCATGAAAATTTGAAAGCTTTTGTTCTACATCCGGAATTTTGTTTGTGTGTGCGTGTGTGTGTGCATGTGTGTGTGTGCGTGTGCGTGTGCGTGTGCGTGCGTGGATTTTCATTAGAGCTGCATTTCATTTTTGCAAGCACTTTTCTTTTCTGTATATATCTTCAGTTCAGTTGCAGGCCCAAACTTTGACAATAGTACTGTTAAAGTCAGTAGAAATAATACATTTTGAGTTATGTATGGTACAGTATGAGGAATGAATCTCTGTGGACATTCTGTGACAGGCAGGAAACTGAGAGCTGATATACGCTGTACTGTAGTTTAAGAGTATGAATTAAGTGATCCTCATTTCAAACCCATAATATACTTAATTCATTGCCATTAGGCAAATTCTGATTTCTGAGCATGAATCCTTCATCTGCAATAATAATAGTTTTATGAAGAGTTATTCATAAGCACCAGTAAGACAGTGGATTTGACACATATACATTACAGGCATCTACAAATGATAGATTTTGTGATGTGACAGCATTGCTACAAATACCAAATATCTGCCTGCTTCTGCTACTGAGCATCTAAAGAAAGTACCATTACGTGATGTGGAGGCTATTGACATCTGTATTTTAATGTAGTAGGGTTGTTCCTCAATTTTTTTTTCTGCTTTTGTTAAACACTAGATCTATCTGAACATAATCCTGCCCTTGCTCTCCCTACCCCTTCCAAAGCTATGTCTTATATAGCAATAAACACGCTGGCACAAAAGCAGGACACCAGTGGCCAGATATGTCACAACAGGTTTGAGTTTTGTGGCCTTATAACCTCTTCAGAAGTGTGATGCACATCTACCTAGGGATCACTGTTTTGTATTTTAATGGCATCTATGCAACTTCCCCTCAATGGCCTTTTGTGACGGAGTGAATTGCACTATAGTTCGTTTGAAAAGTGTGATTCTTGCTGTGTTTACCACACTTGTGAACTTCTATTTAAACTCCTTTGTCGCCTGTGTTTTCTTATTTTTTTTAATAAGGGTGACTGAGGTTGCAGAGGAATTAATGTGTGCTGAGTCTGCATAGCAATTCAAGTAGGGTTGCCACGATACTAAACTTTTATTACCTTAGATCATTGCATTTCTTTCATGTGGTCAAACAGACACAGAAGTCCTATTGCTTTGTCAAGTGACACTTGTTATGAAGTTGCAAAAGCTGCAATAGTGTTCTCTGGAGTTAAGAATCTTTTAAATCCTCAATACATGAACAAGTATTAGGGAAAAATCACTCACTTTTATGTGACCTGAAATTTTATATCCATTAGTCTTAAAGTTAGGAAACCTATTTATTCATTCTTTTAATATTTATACTACACATCTCTACACTCCCCTAAGCATTTTAATGACTGGTAGTGTGCTCTTACAGTGTGTACAATGAGAGCTATGAAATCAGCACTAACACTGACACTATAATTTCCAATTTTTGTTTTTTTGATAATGTCTTTCCCTTTCGGCTTCTAAGATAATCAGTCTGGCCATTGAAATGAGATATTGTGGCAACCCTATGCACATAACAACAACTAAATTTGAGTTTGTTTTGTTTTTGTTTTTTTGTTTTTTTAGTTCTGAATGTGGAAGTTGGTTTCACTTTTGAGCTCTAACATTGTCTTCTGTTTTTCAACAGGATTCCTGCTCATTATGTCTATCCACAGGCTTTTGTACAGCCAGGAGTAGTTATTCCACATGTCCAGCCTACAGCAGCTGCTGCCTCCACCACACCCTACCTTGACTACACTGGAGCTGCATATGCTCAGTATTCAGCTGCTGCTGCCGCTGCTGCTGCTGCAGCCTATGACCAGTATCCCTATGCAGCATCCCCAGCTGCTGCAGGATATGTCACTGCTGGGGGTTATGGCTATGCAGTCCAGCAACCACTCACTGCAGCCGCGCCTGGGACAGCTGCAGCAGCTGCTGCTGCTTTTGGCCAGTACCAACCACAACAGCTCCAAACAGATCGTATGCAATAGCAGATGGACCTATGAAGAAAGTCTTATTCTTTCTAGAATTTTACCTTCCAGCCTTCCAATAGAAATAGTTTTTAAAAGGCAATTAACCTTAACTAATCTAGCTTTAAGGAAAGCTGCAATACAATATAGTATTATAAGAAAAACAAATGCCACTGTTTTCATACAGTATGCATCCACGGATGCTATGTTGGGGTGGGTATTTTTAAGAGTTTCTAGTATCAATCCATGTATTCTCCTGTTGTGAAAGGAGGAAAGAAGTAACAAAAGAAGCTTATATCTCAAACACACAACAGACACACATAAAACAGGATGCATTTTACAATATCAGGGAAAAGAGTCCAGGTGAGCAATATGTAGCCTGTATCAAGTTGAAGATTACTGTTATTTAAATATTGAAAGCACTGACTATCATTTAACTACATTTCTTGATGGCTTGTAGAACTTTGTTTAAACTAGTAAGAACATGTTTTCTGACAATGTCATAAAGGGCATCAAACAAGCTAAGGAACGTGGCCTTTTGGGGTGGGGGGGAAGGGTGGGCAGGCACCAAAGTTATTTTCTCATCTGTCCTCTGTATGAATGGGACTATGGAGCAAGTGGTGTGGAATTAACGGGTGCAACAGCTGTACAGACAATCAATAACACAGTCCGTTCTGGAAAGAACACATCACTTGTGCTCGTTTGATGAGCTTGTCACATTCTAATCCCTCTCCCCATCCTGTTTCACTTTTAGGAAACTTTGACTGCTGGTGTCAGCTATTCTGATTCTGAAATAGGATCAGCTTTTTACTACAACAGCCTTCTCTTTTTATTTATTGTATCTATTCATGGCTTGCGAATAAAGGCAGGAAGAAATTTGCTGAATTTAAACCTTTAAGAACTGTGCTAAGGGAATTTTTTAATCAAATGATTTGTATACAATTTAATACCTATTTAAAATATTTATTTGCAAAATAGGTTTTTTTCATGAGATTTGCGAAACAAGTCTTTTTCAGGATTGTTGAGATTGCAGTTCTTCAAGGGTTAATGATATGTGGGTTATATTGTGCCTTAATTGTAATGCTATTTAAAGATATATTTATTTTGAAAGTTGTTCTATGCTGCGCTTTAAAGAAAACAACTTCAGATGTGAAACTGTAAAATTATGTATTCATCTCATGGTATAAGTTATTTAGAAGATGTAGTAGTAGTATGTGAAATATTAACCTAACCAACTAAAGATGCTGACATGGGTTTATTTAAATTCAGTATACCTTTCTGCAAGGGTACTTTTAAAAATAGGTTTTAAACTTGTTTTGATCTTTAAAATGCTAGTTTCATTATTTTCCCTCTATCGCCTTGACCAAAACCTATTTTCTTGAAAGAAACCTATATTCCTTTTTAGTGAAATTTGCTTCTTTAGAAATGGAATTAGGAGAAGATTGGGCCATAACAGTCAACAACTTGCTAAGTGGTAAGGCCTGATTAATGCATTCTTGTTTTGTAATAGGAACCTCTTCTGTGTGGTCTGGTCGGGCACTGGACAAAAATGTTTGCAGAGAGGAACCATATGAATAAGATACATGATGTGGGAAATGACCATGTGATTTGTCCAATCCAAGTATTCCTATTTACAGAGAAAATACTGGTGTTGCAGTAGCCTGAAATGCACAGAAACAGCTCCTGTGCTATAATACTAATACATAATTAGGCCCAAATCCTACTGCTCCTGATTGGATTTAGTCCCAGCAAGTCCTAATCCTAAATACAACCGCATGATTGGGCACATGCCCAGAAATACAACCAGCACCTGATTAACTAGTGTCATTTTTGCCACTGCAGTTTAAGCAATTTCATTTATACAAGCACAAATTACTGATAGGATTCCGACCAATATTTGGAAATAAAATCCAATAAAATTATTGAAATAATGTGTTTAGGGAGAGTTGTCAGTATTTTCTCCTACAAAAGAAATCAAATGTTTTTCACTTTCATCTCTGTATAAATCAACTATTATTCCTTTGCTAGGAATTGCTGCTTCATATTGTCCTGTGAAACTACAATAACTTGCAATTTTTATTCTTGACCTGCAAAAGAATTTAATATTTTACACTGTATTGGAATCTTTTTATACTTGAACAATTTCATACAAGGGAAGACAGGATAGCATTT
The DNA here is from genome assembly GCF_051106095.1 of Pogona vitticeps. Lineage (NCBI taxonomy): Eukaryota > Metazoa > Chordata > Lepidosauria > Squamata > Agamidae > Pogona > Pogona vitticeps. The sequence continues at coordinate 163,207,033 of NC_135786.1, read as the reverse complement.
TTATGGACTTTATCCAATATCACTGGATTAATTTTGAATACTAGCCAGTGTTATATAAGGTTGATAACATGACTCTCATGTGCATGTTATTTATTATGTATAATGCCTTATAATGTTTCAAACCTTCTAATCTATACACTTGTGTTAAAAATAATAAAAATTTTGTTGAATCCAATGTATTTACAGTTGTGCTGAAACAGTTGCTTACCGTATAAAGATGTTTTCCTCTGTTTTCTGAAGTCACTCTGTTGCAACTTTTCCCACCTAATACCCTCCAAACAGGTGGGACTACATCTCCCATCATTCCCAACCAGCACAGCCAATGAGCATAATGAAGGTTCTAGTCCAGCATATCTGGAGGACATTAGGCTGGAGAAGTTTGCTCTACAATGAGAAGAAAAAGATGTAAAGCAAGACATATGAAACATTACCTGCTCCATAATGGACTTGTAGAGGGTATGTGGATTGCTCTGAAAATAAAATTGATTCATGGCAGCTGGAATAGGATATTAAAAAATAAAATCCATTTTTCACCACCTTGGATACTCAAACAAGAGATGGACATCTCCTTCGTATCTGGCTTTTCTAGAGACATCTAGGTGGATACTCTTGAAAACAGCATAGTGCACAGAGAATCTTTTGGGATTAGATAGTGAGATAGATGGAAGTTTGTCTGATTTAATAAGCCAGTATTCTTCCCTCATCTGTGTTTATATTTGATTGCCATGTGCCCACTGAAGATTTTATTTATTTATTTATTTATTTATTTATTTATTTATTCATTTGTTCATTTGTTTATTTGTTTATTTGTTTGTTTGATTTATATCCCGCCCATCTGGTATATTCTACCACTCTAAGATGAGCATGTTGCCATGTAACAGGCTTGTCACACATCAATTTCTCATGTTCAGTAACTAATGAAAAGTTATGTATCCTAAACAGGATCAGGCAGGTGATCTGTGAGGACATCTAGCTTTTTGGAGGAAAATAGTTTGAAGGTAACTACATGGGCATTTAGCCTGCTGTTTAGTCTGCTGTGGTGATGGGCTGGTTTACTTCTAAAGCTGGCAATCAGACAAGGTCTTTTTCTAGAGCAAGCCAGCATACGTCCAAAGCATTTCTATCCACATATTTCTGAGTCTCTGTCAGGGGCTTGCGGGGGCGGGGGGGGGGGTTATGGGCATGATTGCTCCATTTTGGTTCATTGTGTAAGCCTTCCGCTGCTTTCCTCTTTAAATTTTCCAAATTGTAAAGTAGCTTAAGAAGAGAGCCACTTCATGATATCCAGAAATTAAACACTTCCTCTGCTCCATGAAGTGGCAGAGGGAGTTTTAAAAAATTACAGTGTATTAGGGCATCACTGAGATGCTGCACAACCTACTAAAAAGAAAAAAGACAATTAAAAATTAAAAACTTTCTCCCAAAATTACAGTGTAATTATTATTATTTTTTTACTTCCTCTGTTCCTCCATTATATGAAGTGGTTCTCTTCTTAAGCCACTACAAAGGAGCCAGACCAAATATGGTCATTTGAGCTGCATATGCCTTTTGGATGTGAGGATTACACTAGATGACATACCTCAACTCAGCCTCTAGAAACTTTATTTAGTCCACTCCAGCTTGCTCCAGTGAGCCTGTGCAGCCCTTTGTCTCTGCAGTAAGGTGGGCTATTAGGAAACTTCTTGAATGTAATGATGATCAGTTTATTGAATGCCCTCTTGAATGTGATGCGTAGGACTAAGGCTGGTTTGTCTGGTTGTTAGTCTGGTTTCTGTTGTAGCTAATTTTGGGATTTTCCTTTACGTTTTAAAGTTATAATAGGAACATTTCTCAGTGGTGCAATTTCAAAGACACAGATGCTTCCAAATTACTTCATTGACTCCTACATGTTTAAAGTGAAATAATGATATAAGCATCAATATAGTATCATTGTGAGATGAATATATCATGTAGGAAAAGCTAAGTTCTGTTTCTTAAAAGGAAATGTATTCAAGAACATGCTTATGAAATCATGTAGTAAAAGTCAAATACATTTTCACTTAAGATTCCAGTTCATACCCTTATTGTTTTGTAGTACTATATATTTATTGTATTTTCGAAGAAATGAGAGATAGATAAAATTAAAATATTATCCAAAGAAGTTAAAAATGCAACACACATTAGAGTTAGAATCCAAACTGAATGTTGTCATTAAGACATACCTTTATAGAATTAATTATGATTTTAAAAAATATAGTGGTCAGGTCCTTTCAGAAGGACCTCTGTTGACCTGAAAAACTCTGTGTGGAAAAATTATTGTTCATATGCAATATGATAAAAGAACAAGCCATCTTACCAGTAAATATTGTGTAGTCATCTTGTTTGCCACTGAAAAAGTGTGTGCAGATTATTTTTCCTTTTATGATCAACAATTATAAGAGCATCATAGACGTGCTGCCGTCCAGCTAAAAGTAAATAGGATTTCAGATTGGGCTTCACAAAGCTGGAAGTAAATCAAACTGATCTCAGTGGAATTTCTTTGTGGACCTGTGTGTGATCATACTGTGTTCGTTTGTGAGGCGGGTTATTAAGAGCCATATATTATTAGCCTCTCGTTAGAAGGTGAAATCTATTGTTTCAGAGATGTTATGCAGGCAGATCTCTGTGAGCAGTCATACTTGCAAGCAAAGACCAGGCTGAAGTGCAGAAAACCAGCCAGAAATCCAAACCACTAATTTGCAAACTTTGGGAAACATTAAAAGCTTCTACTGTGATATTCGCACATCTTTCAGCACTTGAATTTTTTCTTTTACTGATATGCTACCTGTAACATATGCATTGAACCTAATATTCAGCTATCAGAATTTCAAATAAGGATGGCCTACAGTTTACCATTAATCAGTAACATACAAAAGTCCCCTGTGTCCATGGATGATATGTTCCAAGACTACTGTGGATGCCCCAAAAATTGGATAGTAGCAAGCCCTACATATATTACATAGCCCTGTTTCCATAGAGAAGGGCAGCAGCAACGGGTGAAATGTGACAGTCACAATGGGATTGATGGGTGGCTCGCCTCCTCCAGCCACTGCCACCTTATACTTGGGAATAGAGCAGGTTGACAAAGTAGGAACTCATTAGAAAGTAGGGGGCAAGCAGAGGCACTGCAAGCAGTAGAAGCAGCAGGAACAAGAGGACACACAGTGGTGGCAAATACTGAATTAGTTCTCTTAACTAGGAGCTGAATATGTGGCATTGTAATGAACAGAATGAATAATTCAGGGCAAACTGCACATAACTCAAACCACGGAAACCAAATACTCTGATACAGGGGTTCCATTGTAATGAAACTTATAAATTCAAGTGCCAACTCAAGATAGTTTATGATTAAGTACTGATATGTTGAAATGTTTCAAATTGATAACAGAAAATTGTCTTTCACATCCAGTGTTTGATTTTTCCAAACAGTATCCCAGTCTCTTAATGAACAGAACTCTTGATGAATAGGACCAAATCCAATGTAAAGTCACTACAGTGTGCATGAGTGGGTCAATTCTTTAAGTCAGTTCTGACTTATGGTGACCTTTTGCAGAGTTTTCTAGGTAGAAAGTAGTCAGAAATGAGGGCAACATGGGACTGTGCAGCTTGCCCAAGGCCACATAGGCTGGCTTTTCTGGGATACACAGCGGAGAATTAAACTCCCAGCCTCTGGCTCTGCAATCAGATGCAACTCAATGAAATTAATGGGACATGATAGCCACATGTAGCATAACATTTGGCCTCCACATACTGTATTGAATCGTAGCTCCCAGCATTCTTCACAAGCTGTGCTGCCCAAGTCAGATCCAACAACATCTAAGGGTTTATAGTTGCCCACCCCAATACAGATTCATCTCTATGATCTCATGCTATCTTTAAGAGTCCATTTGAGCACAGGAGATGCACATCACATTATACATTTTAGAAACCAGGAAGAACACACGTGGCATGATGACTTATTTGTAGGATTTGCTGAAAGGTGTCCAACTTGGAAAAATAAATTGAATACATTTCACCTGGTATCTTATATCCTTAAAATTGGTTCTCAGGTAAGTGTCCAAGCATTCAGATATAGGTCTCTAATAGTCAAGAGGTAAGTAAATTTAAAGTGACCTACTCCCATGTAAGTGCAGATAGGATTGCAACTTCAGCCTGTATATCAGCACTATTGCTTACTGCCAAGCCTTCATGAATCTGTATTTGCAGCTCCATCAGGATGACACCAGTGCCTATATCTTTCACAGTGGACATTAAGGTTAATATCCTGTTGCTGTTTTTGAGTTTCAGGAGGAATACAGTTTTGGGAACCATGTCTTGATGCATGGGGTTTAGAAAAGTCTTATTCCATGACAATCAAAACAATCATGCAGTGTGGTCTTAGGTGGGTGAGAAAATACTTGTCCTAAGACAGAAGCAGAGAACTGACCTTCAAGGTCCTCATTCCAGCAGCAGATGGAGCCAGGGACAAAAATGGGTAGAGTAGTTGTCAGAAAATGACATTTGACTCTGTGGCCATGGAAAAATTATCCTGTTCAGCAATTAAGCTGTTTTTTTTACAAAGCTTCATTCTTTGAAAATGAGACATTAAACTAAATGCCACATGGAATGGGATTAATCAATGTGTACAATAGGTGTGATAATTGGTGGGTGAGCAAAAGTTCACACATGAGAACAGATAAGCATGTGTTGTGTCCATGTGTTTGGGTTTATAAGTGTGGGATGTACTCGCCCAGTGTAGTCTTAACCTCATCCAATTTTGTGGGGGACAGAGATCTCTGGCGTAAAATCCCAATGATAGTTCTCCAAAAGGGAATGTAACCCTTCAACCAAAAAGAGCCCCCAACCCCCTCAGGAAAGCATGATGCAGTTGCTCTTCACACCCTCCTAGTGGTACCCAATTAGCAACCTTTGCACAGATGGAAAGAAACAATCAAGAAGCAAATGTATGCCTTTAATTCCATTCTAACACACTGGATTAGTTTCACAGTGTTTCCTCAAAGCTCAAGTTATACAGTTATCTGATAATAACAACTGTGTGTCGTCAATCAATTCTTGACCCTCAGGTTTTTTTAGATACACAGTACTCAGACGTGGTTTACCATTGCCTTGTTCTAGGGGCATCTTGGTACTGTGCAGCTAGCCCAAGGCCACACAATCTGGCTCTTCTCCTGGGGTGGACAGTAGGGAATTGAACTCTCAACCTCTGGCTCTGCAGCCAGATATCTAACTTGCCAACTAACCACCCAGACCTAAATTCAATGTGACAGCCATACCAACATCAGTGTTTTTGACCTTCCTTCTTGTGGCTTCTCTCCAGTAACTCAAGCCTGCTTCTACAAGTTTCCCAGATCACTGGAGCAATTTTTAGGACTTTTAGGGCATATGGGAGGCTGCTCTCTTTTTCCTTACTTTCACTTAAAAATGCTGCCTCCGTTAATGCAATGAGAGCATTGATTGCAGTATTGGCTTGACCTTCAACAGTTGCTTAATATTGGAAAAAAAAGTGTGTCTAGCCTTGTTACTAAAACAAAAAGTTGACTTTGTTTTTGCCCTGAGGACAGCTTGCAGCTCTCCATATAACTCTCAGTTTCTATCAATAATCCATGACAACATGTAGAACTCTATTAATAAGAAATGCTGTTATGTGGAAAAGCTGAAGCCAGTGGCATCCTAATTCCAAGGAAACTGAATACTTACTGTGACACAGCATCTTGATTTTCCACATTAGATCATCTCATATATTTTGATACAGAGAGGTTGTAATGTGACCAGCTCCTACTAGCCAAAATCTGGAAGGTCATCTAAATCAGTGGTTCTTAACGTGGGCGATAATGCCCCCCAGGGGGCGATTTCATTTTTCAGGGGGGCGGTAGAATGAAAAGGGGCGGCGTGGGGGCGCTGGAGCAGAAGGGAGGCGTTAGGGGGGCACTGGAGCAAGCCAAACCTATGAAGATGGCTGCAGCCTTTTTACAGTGTGCATGAATATATATTTTCCTCCAATTTTAATTTAGTTTCAGACTTTTTGTCTTGAAATTTTTAGTTCCTGCATTTGTTTTTATGCCCTTTTTATATTTCTTTTTGCGTCTTAAAATTCACTTGCAACTAAATCATTAAATGTTACTTTTTGGGGGGCATTTCATTTTCTTGGAATTTAATTTTGTTTTCAGGGGTCATTGGATTTAAGTGTCATAAATAAATTAAATAAATAAATAAATAAATAAATAAATAAATAAATAAATAAATAAATAAATAAATAAATAAATATCATCACCATGGGGGGGGGGCGATGATAACTTCCTCAATGGCTCAAGGGGGCGTTTATTTCAAAAAGGTTAAGAACCACTGATCTAAATGGAAGACAGTGATACATTCCCAAGGATGCAAAATTTTTTTTACATATTAGCTCTTAAAATATTTTTATCATGTTGAAACAAAAGGCAATAAATTGGGTAGAAAGATGCTGCTAATGTGTAGTGATGCAGTAAACCTGAAAAAAAAGCCAAGTACAACTCCAATTATATATCCAGAAATATAGAATCAAAATTATGTATTACTGCTCAAGAAAAAAAAAGACAAGTAAAAAAACCCCACAATAATTGTCAAAAAATATGAAATGGGTTTCAAATGAAGAGGTTAAAAGGATTATAATAATATAGACCTTCATTGTGCTGAACAGGTAAGACATGCATTAAATTTATATTGCATTTGGATAAATTTGCAGGAAGGCATCAGAGCAATTAGAAGAACATAATGGAAAAAGTTACCATACTTTCAGTTATTATAGCTATAATACAGCAATTCTCTTTTCATAGTACATATATTTTAAAGCAATTTACAGTTAAAAGATACTTTCAGCTTGTAACATCAAAGTTATTTAGGTATAATGAGTAGCATTCAGTTCCTTTTAAAGTAACACTTTAAAGTAACACTTTAAAAGGACTTTTAGAGGCATCTTGACAGGATTTTCCAGGTTTTGTCCCACCCTTATCAATCCTAAGGGCATAGGAAGTATTTGGTTTTGCCTTTTATATTTTTGACAATATTTTTAAGGAGTTAGAATTAGTCATTAGAGAGAACCAAAAGTAATTTCCTATATTTTTCCTGGTTTGTTGCTAATGCAACACATAAATAACACTTTTAACAATGAATTGTACTTATGTGATCCAAGCAGACAAGAAGGGTAATGGTTGCTGAATAAATAACAATTTCCTTTTAAAATGTAACATTCTAAGCTCAGTCTTAGACTTGTGTTTTGTTTTTCAGCTTTTTTGTTGTTGTTGTGATGTGTGTGCATGCATGTGTATTTGTGTGTGTTTTGGCCTGAAGGAGGTTCAGTCAGCTAGAGGGGAGTGTGTAGGTCACAGTTGGGAGGTTGCACAACTTTAAGGAATGCACAAGAGATAGCCATATGGTCACATCTCCTCGACATCAGTTTTTAGCATGTATGCGTAGGTGTTCAAATCACAGGTTATCAAATTTGCTTTAGAATAGGGAGGATCTAAGGCCGAAGAACTCAGAGTTAAATGATACATTAACGGAAATGAGGATTTCCTGCTGTCAAAAACATAAGATTTGTGTTTTCCTCCTAATGACCAATATTTTGTAAAAGCAAGCTATTTAAAAACAACAATATTTTAGAATAACTGAACATCTTTGAGAAGCTGTTCTTGTATTGATGTGCTAACTATATTGTACAGTTTGGGTCCGGGACTAACAAAAGCTATACATGTTGGACCTGTGATAAGTGGAATTTGGTTCTACGGGAACATAAATTGAGACGGATTAACTGAGGTATTTTCAGTTTCTGAGCTAGAAATTAGAATTTCAGATATCAATTTATACAGAGATTCTGGGTTGTGTTTGCCATTTTATCTACACTTGCAAATTAGTAGCTACATTCTAAGATAATGAGACAAACATGAACAGATTTCTTATTCCCTTTGAAAAGACTGTGATTTCAGATAAGCAGCAAATGCTTTTATCTCAACTATACCAGATATTTAAAGGGGAGGAAATTATACCACAAAACTGATGCCAATGTGAATATATTAAAATAATTATACTAAATCCACAAGACTCATACCAGAGGTACCCTCAAGAAAATGTGTATATAGATGATGATGATGATGATGATGATGTTTGTTTGTTTGTTTGTTTATTTATTTATTTATTTATTTATTTATTTATTTATTTATTTATTTATTTATTGTATTTATATCCCGCCTATCTAGTCATTTCGACCACTCTAGGTGTTATTAGTACACTGCTTTCGATATCACAAACAACAACAAAATCCAGTACATTTACTCCCACTTAATGGAAATGTTACTCATTTATATAGAACTGAAAGACACTTTATAAACTGTAAAAAAAACCTCCTATTATTGGCAAAGGAAAAGGCAATACTGTAACTATATTGCCTTCTGTGGGACTAAGAGCAACGAGTATGTGAAAAATAATGCTTGTGAAAAATATTAGTAGATATAAATATTTATGAGAAGAGATAAGTATGGTAGCTCATTAGAAAGTTTCAGTTTCCAGAAAAATTGGTCTACATGTATCTAGTATTAGGATCAGGACAGGATGTAACAGAAAAAATGAGTATTCCAACAACTAATTCATTTTAGATGACTGTGATCATTGGTGTACTGTTGTTCAGATTTTACAATATTTGTTTCCTTAGTGTATTATTCCAATTGATTCAAAGAAAGGAGATTTCTGCTAAACATTAGGAGGACATTCTTAATGGTAACAGTGGTTCAATGCTGGAACAGACTTTACTTCATTACAGTTTCTTGGGATCCTTTAATTCGTGTTTCCTGCTTTGGTGGGACTTGGACTAGATTATATGCAGGTACTTTTCCAGATTTACAATTAACTGGATCTAAAATCCAGTGGGATTTCCCACGTTATTGAAAGAGCTTTTGTTCTACTGTGCACTGACCCAGCTTTCTCAGCATAACAGTGTCTAGCTCTAGAACCAATAAAATTATGTATAAACAAGGAGCCCCTTTTCCATCCTGTGTTGATGGAATTATAATATTGACTGGTTTGGGATTTAGATTTTTCAATTACCTATGGGGAAAAAAAGAAAGGCTTTTAGTACGTCAGTGTTAACTACAGTGAATCCTCATTTTAAAGGTATCATCTTGAAATGGATTGTAGAACTAGTACGAGTAATACTCATCAAGTCTTTGATAGAACTTTTTTCTATAACTTCAAATTGCTAATACAGCCATACACATAGTAGTAATAAAAGCAAATCATGAGTAAACTTTCCATTAGTTTCTTATGAAGTCATTACATGCTTTCTTAGTTTTCTTAGTTTCACATCGTTTCTCTTAGTATGCACTGTATTTTGCCATTTTTTATTGTTTATCTTCACAATGTCACTGAGAGCAAAACAGATCAATTTAAGAGTTAGGGGCTTTCTCCTTTTGTACTCTTACCCGGATCTGGTAACTGGATCTGGCTTGACCTGTTGATGATGCTCTTTTCACCTCCATGTTAGATTGCTGTAAGATGCTCTACAGGAGGGCTGCCCTTAAAAAGGCTTTAGTTGGCTCAATTTGTTTACCAGGTTTCAGGCGGGAATTCTTAGATCACATTGCAATGATCCTTTACAATTTAATTGATTAACAGTTTTGTTTGGGACTAAATTCAAGCTCTTGTTTTGACCTTTGAAGTCTTGAGTGGCCTTTGATTAAAAATAGCCTTTCCTCCTATGAGCTTGCTTGATAACTTTGTTCTGTGGCTATCCTTCAGATTCTCTCCCTGCAAAAACGGAAATAAAAGTAGTAGTGTATAATGAAAGGCATCACCCACCCATGCCTTCAGGTTTTGCTATCATTGTGTGGTGTGGCATGACAGGTAGAGTCTTAACAGAAGCACTAAACATGTTTGCTAGACTCAACTAGAAACGGACATAGTACTGTACTGAACCGGTAAGACTTAACATAAATGCAGACTTAACAGTTTTAACAGCGGGTGGTGGAGGACAAAGTAAGGAGGTGATGGGGCAGTGGAAAGGGAGTGCAGGCTTTGTGGGTAGGGGGCTAGGTTAGCCCTTCCCTCTCTTCCATAGGCAGGGAGGGAAGGCTGAGCTTTTAACAATTATAACTGAATCCCTTAACCCCATTTTAACAGATAATTTGAATATTTTTTATGTTTTTATGTTTTAATATTTTAATTGTATTTTAAATCATACATTTTTTTAATTTTTAATATTTAACTTACTGTGTTTTTAAATTGTGTGAATGTTAATGTTGTGAGCTGCTTTGGTTCCCTTGTTGGGAGAAATGCGGTGTCGTCATTGTAGTAGTAGTAGGCTGCCTGGCAGCCTAGTATTCGCACTCTATTTATTTATTTATTTATTTATTTATTTATTTATTTATTTATTTATTTATTTTATACCCCGCCTATCTGGCCCACCGGACCACTCTAGGCGGCTTCCAAATATAAACTCAAATAATGAAACATAGACAAATATATAATAATCAGACAAGAACAGCAGTAAAAATAAAAAGGAAAAGTAAGAAAAAATCAAGAGTTGGCTGGAGGGAAGGCCTGAATAAACAGCCATGTTTTTAATTGGGTTTTAAAGGTGCCCAGCATGGGGGCTGCGCGAATCTCCGGAGGGAGATTGTTCCAGAGGCGAGGAGCCACCGCCGAGAAGGCCCGGTTTCGTGTCTTCTCCTTCCGGGTCTCTCTCGACATCAGGCTCCTCAGCCTCACCTCCTGACTCGCGCGGGTGATCCGGGTAGACCTTGTTGGGAGGAGGCGTTCCGCTAAATATCGAGGTCCTAAACCGTGTAGGGCCTTATAAGTAAGCATTAAAACTTTGAAGTTGACACGGAAACAGATGCGCAGCCAATGCAATGCGGCCAGCGTTGGAGAGATGTGTTGATATTGTCTCACTCCTGTAAGGAGCCTGGCCACCGTATTCTGCACCACCTGAAGTTTCCGTGTCAGCCTCAAAGGCAGCCCCACGTAGAGCGTGTTACAGTGATCTAATCTTGAGATTACGAGCGCATGCACCAAGGTAGTGAGCGCCCCCATGTCGAGATAGGGTCGCAGCCGGGCAATCCGCCAAAGATGGAAAAAGGCAGTGTGGACTACCGATGCCACCTGAGTTTCCATGGTGAGCGTCGGGTCCAAATATATGCCAAGGCTGCGGACCCCACTCTTCGCGGCCAAGGTGGTCCCCCCCAAATGTGAGAGAGCCACCCAAGCCACCTACCACGGGGCACCCACCCTCAGAACTTCCGTCTTATCCGGATTCAGCCTCAGTCCATTCTCCTGCATCCATTGCAGTACGGCCCCCAGGCAACGCTGAAGGGAAAGGACAGCATCACCTGCAATGGGTGAAAAGGAGATGTAGAGCTGGGTGTCATCGACATATTGATGACACGAAGCCCCACATCCCCTAATGACCCCACCCAGCGGCCTCATATAGATATTAAACAGCATTGGGGAGATAATCGACCCATGTGGAACCCCACAGTTGAGACTCCACGGGGCCGAGACGCTCTCCCCAAGCTGAACTCTCTGGGGACGGTCCCCCAAGAAGGAACGGAGCCAGGCAAGTGCCGAGCCACATATTCCCAACTCAGAGAGCCTCCCCAGGAGGATACCGTGGTCAACGGTATCAAAGGCCGCCGAGATGTCGAGGAGGACCAGCAGGGAGATTTTGCCCCTGTCGGCCTCCCTCAGCAGGTCATCGTACAGGGCGACCAATGCCGTCTCAGTACCGTGGCGCGGCCTGAAGCCCGACTGAAATGGATCCAGGGCATCTGTTTCGTCCAGGTGAGCCTGGAGCTGATCGGCCACCACCCTCTCAACCACTTTGCTCATGAAAGAAACATTGGCGACGGGCCTATAATTGCCAATTTCGTCCGCCGCCAGACTAGGTTTCTTTCTTATGGGCCTAATGAGTGTCTCCTTGAGGGCGGATGGAAATCTACCCTCAAGGAAAGACTCATTTATTATTACTGCGGCCCATTCTGTTGTTATCGGCCTGGCTGCTTTGATTAGCCAGGCCGGGCAAGGGTCCAAGGAGGAGGTGGTGGCTCAGCAGCAGTCAAGCACCCTGGAGACGGAATCAGGCGTTACAGGCTGAAAAGAATCGAAAGTCACCAGGTAAGACGGAGCGCTGGACATCTCTGCTCGACTCACTGTTTTTAAAAACGGAGAGAGAGCTCCCGGCGGATGGCCTCCACTTTAGATTTAAAAAATCTAACTATGGGGGTGAATAAAAATAGGTAAAAAGTCATCCCTTTGTTTTCATTGGGATCTGAGGAACTGACGAATACAAAGGAATGAATATTTGACGAATCAGCAATTTCTGATGAATATCACAATTCATTTTTTATTTGACCTCATGTATTTGAAAAAACATTCTTTTTCTTTTCCATGTTATGATACACATGTATTATCTAGACACAAATAATATATGGTTCCCGCTTCAGAAACACTGTTTAACCCATATGCAAATAAACACAGATTTTATCAATAAATTGCCTGTGTAAAGTTCATATGATTTATTAATACCTATTGAATCAAGAGGCAGTACTTCTTTTATGTTCCATTTACAATTGTTTATTTTGTTTCATTATCTTTGTGATATTATTTTACTAGAAGAACTGGGAATGTGTGGACTTTCAGATGTCATTCGACAGTCATTATCATCAGCCCCACGTAGTCTTAAGGTTAGAGCTGATGAGAATTGTAGTCCAACAACATTTGATGGGCTTTTGCTGTTTTACTAGTTTTATTGTCATAAATCACACTGAATCCCAGGTTTAAAAAATGTGATAGAGATAATGATGGTGACAACAATGATTCTCAATGACTGTCAAGAAAGGTTTAAAACAGAACATCCCAGCTTAACATTCCCCTTTACTACTAATAAGGCAGTACTTTATTGAAATAAGTACATGTACTACCAAACATGTAGATATACTATTTGAGCTCCGTATAGCTGGCTGGATGGCAGAATGGACTAGGTATCATCTGGAGGTTTGATTCCCCACTGTTCCTCCTGGAAAGATAAGCCAGCCTGTGTAGCCTTGGGCAAGCGGCACAGTGCCCCTAGAAGAAGGGACTATTAAACCAGTTCTGTGTCTCTAGGGAATCCAAGGAAAGGGTCACTATAACTCAGAACTGATTTGATGGCAAGTCGTTGTCATCACCATCATCAACATCTTAGAAGGAAGAGCAGGAAGTAGAGTAGGAGAAGGTACAGAAAATATGGAAGATAATTAGTCTTCTTCTCTATACTGTAAATGCTTCTTGAGTTTTGTTTGAGATCTACAAGCAAATCACTAATATTTCCAGGGCTGCTTTTCCTACTGTCTGATTTTAAAAGTAAAAAGATGAACATTATTTTCAAGGCTTTATCTTCTTGTTTATTACTTTGCATGAATCCTATACCTGAAATAAAATTTCACCTAAACAGGCAATTAAAAGCTTTGCTGCCATTACAGATTAGTCAGTCTCTTTCTCTGGGAGATGGTTATTTATGGATACTGGATTATTTATGGTACCTGAATCCCAGCTCACACAGGGATGCTATTGGCATGCTGATGACACTATTGTCAGGCTTCTAAAGAAGTGCAATATCTAGATCAAATGAAGGTGGAAACAACTGAGCTCACCCAGTAAATAGATAATTGGGGTTCTGTACACACCATGGGATCTTGTGTGGGAAAGATGGCGTATCATTATAACCAGGAGCTAACCTTATTTTCTTTTTTTTTAAGAACAAAAGCTCACATGCACATCAAAATAATTCAGTATTTAGGTACAATATTTAATTACTGTACAGTATTATTACTTTATTTTTTAGATACAACATTTATTTTTGAGGAGCAGGTTTAGAGCACTGTTAATGATAGATTTATTGAGAATTATATTTATGATCACTTTAGGCATTATTCAGCCAAAGATTAAGCCTTATTCCACCTTATTCAGTGGAAGTGCTAATCAATTATATAAATTGTCTTTTTTTCCCCCATAGAACTTTGCTGAATGTAGGTGAGTCACACTTCCAGTTTTTTTTCCATCATCTCTTCTGTTCTGTGCCTGCTTGTAGATCAGAGAAATGGGTCCACCCACAGACCAGCAGTGGGTTCTCTGTACTTAAATACAGCAAACTTGGATAGCCTCAGAAATGCTGAAAAATATTTGTTTGTAAGTTAGAAAATCAAAGAAATTAACAAAGGCCCAGTGAGCATACTAATTTATCTCTAGACGGCAAATAATTTTCAGCACAACTAAGTACCTGTTTGGAAAGGTAAAAGAAGTAGGATGCAGAGACAAACTTTCTTTTATTTATTTCAGGATTTATTTATTTCCTTATCTCCATCTGTAAAACTCCTGCAGCAGGTGAGAAATACAGTAACTTACAAAAATAAAACCACTGTGATTTAAAACAATAAAACCGCATAAATGTACTGTGGCAGCAGAAATAAAATTAACTAGGTTATGTGCTAGGAAATGTGTGTCAAATAAAAGGTCTTCATCTGGCATTGAAAAGACATGAGGGTTGTTGTCAAGCAAATCTTTCCAGGAACGGGATTCCACATGCAAGGTGCCACAATTAAAAAGACTCTATCTTCAGTTACCACCAGGTAACTTGAGAATGCAAAGGAACTCCAAAAGGAATTGTAGCACTCAGGTCATCTCACATGGGAGAAAGCAAACCTTTAGATTTTGGGCCCTAAGCCATTTTGGCCTGAATTACTGCCTATATTATATTACAGTGCCCTCAAACAGAGGTGGAATTTTGTTGTCGATTCCTTCTGCTCCTGACGATCAAAGGGACGGCTCACTTTCAGGTTAAACCATCTTTAACTTTCACACTAGTTTACTGAGCTTCAAACAGACCTGCAGCTCCGCGAAGGAGTCCTAGTTTATCCACAAAATTCAGGCAGACCAGCCCTCTGTCTGGATGCCAATTTCAGTGGGCTACAGCCTGGCCTGCTGAGCCCTGGGTAGGCCAGGCCTCTGCTGCCTCTGCAGGTCCTGTAATATTGACCATCTTTCCTCTGTTCTCCCAGTGCCCTGCTGCACAGCCTGCCAAAAATCTGCAAAATTTGTCCTGGAGACTTGATCATCAGCTGTATTTTTCTACTGTTGTATACTAGGTTGCTCGGCCAATCTTGCAAGTCTGTGAGAAGCAATGTGTCCTCTAAATTCGATGCCCTGGGACACCAAAATTGTATTTTGAAAAAAATACAGTCCTGATTGTCCTGCCCTGGTTACAGCTCTGCTCACATCACCATGCAAAGCATCAGTACCATATGAATGCACTTATAGTGCTGGTCTGCCTACAGATAATGCCCCCATTTTTACAAGAACATATAACAACTAACCACACTGGAAAAAGCCCATTCAAATATTTCTGGTTTCAAAAAATAGAGACACCTGCCCCGGCAGCCAAGAAAAAAAGCTGCTTTGGTGCCAAAAAGGGCTGGACCAATTCAAAACAGCCTGGTCAGTTTTAAAAACCCTTAAAATTCACCTGTTTCATAAATGGAGCAAATCCTGTAATATTTGACCATTACAGTAGTTGTACTGTAAGGAGGATGTGAAGGCACCTATTTCTAAACAGACTTATGGTACTGTTGAATTTATTGTGATGTAGATTTCAACTGTAGATTTATTGGTTTTTATAGTTTTAAAGGTCTTGCTCAGTTTATTTGAGTTTAATGGTTTTATGGTTAAATTTGTCTCTACTTCCTCTATTTATTGCCTTATAATTATTGTATAAGTGAGCATAGTAGTGGAAAGGCAATCATCATCATCATCATCATCATCATCATCATCATCATCATCATCATATTAGCTAGCCTCAAAAAACCTGAGGGAACATCAGGTAGAGAAGGTATCAGAAAATGAGGAAGTCGAGATCTTACGGGATTATTGATATTGCAATTCCAGGGGATGCCAGAGTTGAAAATAAAGAATTGGAAAAACTAACAAAGTACAGAGACCTGGCAATCGAAACATCTCACTTGTGGATGAAACATACTTCAATTGTCCCTGAAGTCATTGGGACTTTGGAAACAATATCAAGAAACTTCACATAGTACTATAAGCAGTTGCAGATCTCAGAAATCACACCATCAGAGCAACAAAAATGGCAATATTAGGAACAGCACACATACTGCACCAATATTTAACTGATACTTATGTTTTTGGTTAAAACTTGTATCTGTTATATAATACCAGTCAATGTTTTTATAATGTTGACTGTGCCTGGTGTTTCATCATCATTGTTGTCGTAGTAGGTCTTTAAAAAAAATAACAACAATAATAAACTTTAGCTGGAAGGCACACATCTCAGATTAATTTGTGCCATTAAGTGAGACAGCAGCTTCTGGTTAGTGGCATCAAGATGTGAGAGGAAGCAGATGAGCTGCAAGGTGTACTCTTTACCCCTTAGCTAACCTTTTGACTTCAGGAATGGTGAAGGATGCTGTTTCAACATCAGTGTTAAGGAACTGGTCAACTATCACTTCAGCCCACTTTTATACAGTACTTGGAATGCAAGGTTATTTGACTCAGGTAGCAAAAGGTCTTGGGCTTTCCTGCTGCATGCTTCTAATGCCCAACAATTTTGTACTAATGCACAAATTAGGGGCCCATATGGAATCCTGATGTGCATTAAGAGATGAATGACTGGAAATCCTCTTCTTGTCCACAGCATGATGTTGGGCACTAACTAGTTCTGATCAAATAAGATATTAAACATTCATATATTTGGAAACCCTTTACTGTATTATAATAATTAAAGAAATCTTACATTTATAATCTCACCTAATTCTACCAAGACCAGACATAGAAGACTGAGTTTCTTATGAATGAATTAATATAACATACAGTGGAAGCATAAACCGTTAGTTTGTGCTAACACAGGTTTGTATGAATGTTGCATTTGGTGCCATTTCACAGGAATCTGCACTGAAGACTCTTGGCACTAGGACATTCTGTGCTGCTGCATTCCATATTTAGATGCATACCATTACTGTCCCTCCCACAGTAGGTCTGGGAATTGTTTTCATAGACACAGCCTGCCAGAGGGTCTATTTTCAAAGGAATAAGAATCAAGTTCCACCTAAGCAAGAAACAGCTATATTAGTTGAAGGACATGTACTGCCTCTTCACAAAGAAAATATAGGATACAGTATGTTATCTTGAATAAACAGACTGACTAGCCAAACTAAAAGTAACATTCATTATAGGAATGCAGTCAAGATGTAAGCTTCCCTATTTTGTTTCCCTTAGGACTTTGTCCTATTACTTTAATAGTGTGTATTACTATAAATATGTATTATGTTTCCCCAAACCCATCTACTTTAGACTATTATGTGGTTGACTGAAGTCTTAGTCAGAAAGACTGGAAAGTATTGTATAGACAGGAATGTTGTCTTCTATTGAAATTTATTTCCAATATGTCTGATAATTTATGGTTCAAATTTATTATTAATAAATGTAGACTTGATACACCGGTGTCTGATAATAAAAGATTTAGCAAGAGGTTGCTAAGCATATTGAATTCTGAAAAAGTAACTGGAGATCCACTGGTGGAAAATACAGTGCAAAATGCTATGCTAAGGATACCTTGCACAGCATAACAAAAAGAAAAAAAAGCACCATGTAGTCCATGTACACAGTCTGAAGACAAGGGTAGATTATATCTTTATTTTATAATTAAAATATCACAAACCAAAGTTAGCTTTCACAGAAGTCTTCATCAGGCTGGATATTACATAGCCATGGGTGGTGTTTGGAATGAGCACTGGAAAACTTTTCTCCTACTTATGCTGTCTTCACTAAGTAATAATGTAGTTACAAATGTAGGAAGGGTTTTTAGACCACTTTAAAAACAATTTGCAAGCTTTGGGGGTTCAAATCCACTTCTTCAGGCTAAGCAGAAAAATTGTGGAAAAATTATTATAGATGAGGGTCCCAAAAATTCATGGCAAAAATATTCTTAAGATGAGATCAGTCGCTGGTTGCAAACTATCAATGGGAGGTGGTGGTTTGAAACTTTACCCCTGGCAATATTGGCCTGGAATTTTCCAATCAGGTTTTCAATTTTTTAAAAAATCTACTAAGTCAATCTGCATATATCCCCCCACACACACACACACTTTAGTACTTTCCAGGTGAAATGTAAGGTTTCTGCTTGGCTAGAGGCCTGTGAGGAAAAAGTGCCCACATACCCCTAGGTAGTCTGCAGCCAGCAGTTGAACTCATCTTTGTAAGTACACCTGGCTGACTTCTGCCATGAATTTTTGGGATGCTCATCTATAATAATTTTTCTGTAGCATTGGTGCTTCGCCTGAAGAAGTGGGTTTGAACCCTGAAAGCTTGCAAATTGTTTGCTTTTTTAAAAAGTGGTCTAATGAAGGTATCACCTCTTGGACCACAGGGCTCTCTTTTATTTGTGTGTGTGTGAGAGAGAGAGAGAGAGAGAGAGGGAGGGAGGGAGAGGGAGAGGGAGAATTAGTAATAACTCATTACCTGGAATGTTTGCCTCATCTTTTTCACAGGCCGGCCCAGCCATCCACCCAACCTGCTCCCTCTCATGCCAAACGCAACCAACAAAACGCAAAGTCTTGAAAGATGAGGCTGATGGATTTATTTCAGCGGGAATTTTCGTGCCTCATAGCTCATTTTCTTCAGTCATACCCGTCACGGCAGCATCGGTTTTCGTGGGGAGGGAGGCCTTGCTCCCAAGTCGTTCATTAAAGCCCCCACTTCCCATTTTTTCCTGTCAGCCCGAGGGGAGTGCTGGCGAGCGCGGCCCTCTCCCCACCCAGCCACCCACCCATGCCGCCATGCCGCCGCCGTTGGCAGGTCCTCTCCGCATTTCCACACTCCGCCCCCCTTTTGTGCGTCCTTGTTCCATCTCTGTCAGCGCCGCTCTCCTCGTTCGGACTTGTCTTTATTTGGCGCTCCGGGAAACTGCCTGGACGGCATCTTTTTCTCCCTGCCTGGCTTTGGGGAGTGACAACCACTTTCCACTCACTCAGGAGGAGGAGGAGGAGGAGGGCAGTGGGGGAGGGGAAGGGAAGCGAGGGAGGGCGAGTGAGCGGCCACGGATTTTCCTTGCAGGCAGAAGAGGAGAGCGAGCTTTCCCACGGCTCATCAAAACAGGTAATTCAAGAGGGGGCGGGGGGGGCGCAGCGGGGAGGGGCGAAGCAGACCCCAACTGCGAGGCGCTTTGGTGTCGCCCCCTCCCCAGCAGGGATGCGTAGGAGAGGACGGGGGCGAGGCAGGGCAGCGGGGCACCGTTTTGACCGTGCAGGAAACGCGGGGAAGAGGCTTGGCGGGCGGCGGCGGCGGCGCTCAGCAAGTGGGTGAAACGGCCTCGCTGGTGGCGGGGCGCCTGCAGCACCCCCTTTTTCCCTGTGCAAGGGAAGCGGCGAAGGCCAAAGGATGCCTGAGGCCTCTGCGGGTGGCAGGGATTGCGCGCCCTCCTTTGTCGAGGTGACTGCGGGCGCAGGAGTGGTGGGGTGGTGGATCTCTCTCTCCATCAGGGAGAAGGCCGATTATGGGTCATCAGCCCCGGCTAGCCTTCCCTTTCCCGCCCGGGTGGGACAACCGGTCCGCAATTCCAAGTGGCCTAACCTCCCCATTACTCTTTGGAAAGGACGAGAGAAGTCCGCCTCCCCCCTTCCTCCATCTCCACAGTTATGGACAGGTTGCGGGTGGGGTCAGGGCTTGGGTTGTTGTAGATCCTCAGGGCAAAACGCCGCAGCTCCACCGGGTTTTGGAAAGGGTGACACTGGTAGCCCTGCCTGCAAGAATGGCTCTTTCACTCTGTTAGATTTCTAGGTGTGTGTTGTTTTTTAACTTGCTGTGATGTTGCAGCCTAGCCAACCCCACTAGTTCCGAAAGTCACCTGTGGGTGAAAAAATTCACTTTGCCACCCGCTCCCCCCCCCCCGCGAGAATGGCTGCCCACAGCGAGGGGAAGACACGTGCGTATTCTGTCATCATTCCCGATGTCACTGTGGTCTTTTACACACACACACACACACACACACACACACACACACACACACACACACACACACGTTTGAGGCAGGATGACAAAAGCCTTGGAGGTAGGCAGAACACCTAGATCATCATCCTCACATTTTTAAATCAGGCACTTAGATGTTTGATAAGTGATGTCTAGACAATGAACAGTGCTTAGTTCCCCTTTTTTGTTGAGGGTTCACCGATATATTATGAAATGAAATGAAACCGGAAGGGTTAAAATAAGTGGCACACTTGAAAACAATCCTATGTGTGTCTGTTGGGACCAGCCCATTGTATTCAGGGGGACTTCTTAGTTCCAAATAAAGATGGACAGATTTACAGTCTAAAACAAGAAGGGGCCTTGTGGAACCTTTAAGACTAAGTAATTCTTTTATAATCATCACTATCATGTGTCATCAAATCAATTCTGACCTATGGTGACACTTTTCAGAGTTTTCCAGGTAATGGTTTACAGAAATGGCTTATCATTCCCTTGTTCTTCTGTGGGCATCCTGGGACTGTGCACTGTGCCCAAGATGACAGCCTGGCTCTTCTGAGAGGCGCAGTGGGGAATTGAACCCCCAATCCCTGGCTTGGTAGCCAGATACAGTATCTAAATCACTGAGGTATCCATAGTATGCCACAAATAAAATTGGCTTAGATGCTGTATGGCCTAAAAGAAAAAACATCCCAATACATTGTATCAGTATTATATTTTGAACTAAAGGATATTTTAAAGGATAAAAGTGTCCCTTCTCCCTGAAATAATGCAAATAAAGGATGATTCTAATGTCATTTTATGATCCGTTAATTGCACCAACTATTGCATTTGCAGAAAGCGTGGGCAGCAGGCGAGAAAGTTAGACTCAGCTTCTGAGAAAGAATTGGTGAGATGATTCCTATAAGCATGATATGAATTAGAGAGAGTAAAAAAAAAATCCACACATTTGTTACCCAATGCAACTAAACTGCTTTTTCAAATAACACAAATTAAAACAGAAGCAGTTTTGGGCCCCCATATGAGGCAAGTACTTTTTCTATGAAATTGTAATTATTTATTTACTGGAGTATTGTCCCACTTTCCCTCTCAGCACGGAAGACTCAAAGCCAGTCATTCATGTTTTTTTAGAGAACTGGTTTGTTTCAATTCCATATAAAACGGTATTCTTTTTATATGTGACACCTTGACACTGACTTTGGAAAAACAACAGATTTTTTTTTTACTTAGTGAAAGAAATTTATTTTCTCCACTTCACTTTGAAACTTTGTAATGGAGGTTTAACAATAGAACCCAGGAATAAATATACTAAAAATCATGAGACATTTTAGACAACCCCAAAATTCACAGTGTTGTTGTATTCTATAGAAATAAATACAACTAAAAATATAAGTTTCTGTATCTGTAAACAAATACCCACAGTTGTGATAGTACTTCTGTCATTCAGTCATATCTTCCTTCTGAGAAGTAAGGGGTGTGCCATCAGTGCTGGTGCATAAATAAAATATGTTCTCTTAATTAAATAAAAATGAAAAGGGGTTGTGCATTATTCACTACTGCGTGAGAACTAATGCATTGCATTGGGCATCTACCATAGACAGTGGTTCTAGTTTCTGTGAAAGAATATACAATAGGGAGCAAACATTGTTACATGTATAGTATATAGGAAGACAGCTGGACAATTGTCAGATCATCAGGTCAGATGATCAAATCAAGCATTTGCAGTAAAGGATACAAAACTCTATTATGCACTGAAGGTGTTTGTGCTATTGTGTTGTCATAGGTATGAATAGTGGGGGTGGCCTAATTCTGTATGCATATGGGGCTGAGGTGCTATGGCTTTAGCAAACTGGCAGAGCTAGCAAACATAATGACTTCTTTTAGTGCTTATTGGAATATTCTTTTCCCATCAGGGTCCTCCAATGCATTATCCTCCACTGCTATCGGTCACCACTTTGACAGTGAGACAGACTTGGTAGCTGGGAGGGGTGCAGCATGGGGGAGAAACATTTTTGTCCCATAGTGATGATCAGCCTTCTGAATTGGAGAGGTCATGTAGTCCTTATGAATGGCTGCTGTTGAGGTTTTTCCAAGCAGAAAGTCCACTGACATAGTAATGTAAGATCTTGTGAGTTGCCCATTGCACAATTAACTTTTCTTCATGAAGATTATCATATGCATTCCCACAACTGCTGTGGAAGCAGCATGATCCTGTCTGTGTTTAGATTGGTGAGATTTTCTGCTCAGCTGAAACTCAGTACGATATTGGCCTATGAATGGAGCAGAAAAGAAAGATCTGGCTCAAGCAAGCAAGATCTCTTTCTTTTCTTTGATTTAAATCTGCTTCTGTTCATGGGCGTTGGCAAGGCACACATTTTTATAGATTATTTGCTTATTTATTCTATTATTTATCATGAGCATTCCCAGTGTGGTATAGTGGAGAGAGTGATGGACCAGGATTCTGAAGACCACGGTTTGATTCCCCCTTCAGCCATTGAAACTCCCTGGGGGTGTGGAACTGGTAAAACCACTCATTAAATAGCTCATTTACCTTGAAAGCCCTATTAGGGTCTCTATAAGTTGGTTCTGACTTGACAGCACAGAACATACACACACACAATCATTTGACTGGATTGCACGCACTTAAGAATATTTAATTACCGTACATGAAAGGGCCAGTTCTAGTGTACAGCAAAAGGGGTATTCTACATTCTGCATGACCATTGGTGGGAGATACTTAAAATAATATACTTTATTGGTTGCGCGCGCACACCCACCCACCCACACACACACACACAGAGAGAGAGAGAGAGAGCATATGTACAAAAGCACCATGAAAGATTTAGGGATAGAATTGAAATCCACGTTGCCACGTTGCCTTGGTAACTTGTAAGTCATTTTTACAAAGGCTGAAACTACAGTACTTGGTACAGTATCAGAGGGTGTTCCACTGAAAGGTGAAAATATAAATACCTCCTTTTTCTTTCTTTTCTTTTTTGTCACTTCCATGTGAATGATTTTACCACTGTTTGGTACTCTAAAGCAGAGGGACCATTACTTGCAAACCACCTGTTTCTGCACAGTGTGTTTGTGCTGCATGCATATACATACTGGAGGTGGCTTTTCCATTCAGTGGCTGTTTGTCCTAAAAGACCCAGCAGGATTAGCCAAAAATTAAAGAGCTTTTTTCACACTGAAAAATGAAAGCCAACATGTGCTTTCTCTTCCTTGCTTGTGAATTGGCCCCAAGTATGAAATGACTGTTTCAATAAATCTGTAGAAATCTTGTAGAAATCATGAGAGCCTAGAATACACACACTGAATTGGGATTTAATTAGGTTCTAGTTGCCTTAACAGACCCATCCACTGTATCTCCCTTGAACTTCCATTATTCTCTCTTGTTTATGAACTCACTGCTAGCTTCTAGAGCATAGTGACATTGTACATGCCAGCATGATGCTAGACAAAGCTCCCCATCCTTCTTGGTTAACCCTGATTTTATTTTCTAATCTGTTAGTGTTCTGGCTGTTGTTTTCAAATGAGATTCTCCTATCTTATTCTCTCTTGACCAGTATTTTGTGATGCATATGTTATAATAATCTATATCTGAAGACTTCCCATGGACTAAGATTGAGTCTGTGTATTTTATAGCACTTATATCAGAAACCTACCCAGTGTGGTGTATTGGATAGAACAAATGGACTAAAACTGGGTTTGTGTCCCTCCGTGGCCATGGAAACTCACTGGAGCTTGAGGTGGGGTGTAACTGGTGAACCCACTCCTGAAATATCTCATTTACCTTGAAAATCCTACTAGGGTAGCTAGTTTCATTTGACAGCACAGAACAAATACTTGAAGAAGAATCCGGGAGCACTTGAAAACTCACCTTGTATGTACGTTTTAGTGATCCGAGAAAGTTATAATACAATTCAGAATTATAAGGCTGTCATAGGTGAGGTGGATATGCTGCCACTTACATTACTAGCAGAGTTCCTCATTATTATGGGAGGGGCACTTCTGCTGCATCCTAACCTCCACTGACATCCTGGAGAGGGATAGGCGTGTTCTGATCTTTGAAATCTGATGCATCAAAGCTCACTGGCTAGTGTAAATGGACAATAAGGTTGATTCTGATTAAATTTGGAATGTATTTTTGCAGATGAAGTTATATCTGAATATGGGTTCAAAATAGCTTATTTTGTTCACCTTATGATTTTCTATTTTAATCCTGTATAATTAAAGGTTTCAGTGCTGTTATAAAATATTAAATACAGTATATTAAATATAACTGCACAATTCAATGGTCACTGTTATACTACAAAGATGTTTGTTTTCTGAGTGTTCTTTCGGCTAAAATGATGAGTTAATCGGTATCTTTATTCATTGCTGTGGTTTCCATACAGTTTTGGTACAGCCTTTCTTTTATTTATTACAGTTTAACTTCAAGTTTATAAGACTATACTTTTGTCTAAAAGCTTTAGACTAAAAATTGAGGGTCATCTTATAAAGGGAAGCAAGCTAAGGAGAGACAGAAACAACTGGAGGGGAAAGCAGGGATCAAAGAGATCCTGCAGCGCTTTGATCCCTTTTGCCCTACACTTGCTAATCCCCACTTAGATTTCTTAATTTTGGATTAGAAAAGTGGGGGGCCCCTTATACATGGGGGCATCCTATACACGGAAAAATACGGTACCTTTCATTTGTCCCCTTTTAAGATAAAATTGACAAGGATATAGTCACTTTTTGGGTTCCCCAGCTTGCAGCCCCAGCTTTAGAGTTATATATAATGATGACTGTTTCCATTCTACATAGTGGGTTTGATAGGTGATGCCCCATCCACCATGCAATACCCTGTGCCTCCCTCCTGAAAAATTGCCATGGTAGGCAAGAGAACAGTCTGGAGTAGCAAAAGACATGAGGCAAAGGATGGTTCTCAGCCTCCCTTCTCCTGGGTGTGGGACAGGGACGAACCTCTGCAGGATCCCAGTGCTCTCCATGGGTGGCAGAAATATTTTTATTCATTTAGTATCCAATCAGGTTCAAATGCTATTTCATGTACTTAGCCCCCATTGGGAGAGACTTTTAAAGTAAAATAAAAAACAACCTTTGCATTGAATGATTTCTTAAATGCCCTGAACCCATGGAGAATTCCAGTGTTGTCCCTTCCCCCAGCAACTGGTAACCAGTTTGCCTTTTGATTTAACGGTTCACTGAAAAAACAGCATGGGACATTTTTTATCCTGATGGCTAAAATCTTGTGCAGCTATGGAGGCATAACTCGGCATTATAGCCTACAACAGAGTCCATGCAGCAGTGCTATCCATGAAGCACTTCTGCTGGTGCAGGGCACAATTGATTGTGACAGGAACTGCATAACTGATTGCACAATCGAATTGCAGAACCTGCTGCACCTAGGAATAATGGCTGACAAAATTATGGCAGCATAACTGTACATTACCTCATGACAAACTGAGTTTTGGGCAATATGTTACATTGGCTGTGACAGAAAGGCTCCCTAGTGGCAAAAAGTAATTGTATGATGCGGCTAGTTTTGTCCTACCCCTTTTTTGTCTGAACTAGAGAAATATTTATGGCTCAAACTTGGGGACATTGTTCATAACTTCTCATGGGACAATGCTGTGAAATTCTTATCTTGTAATTGTGTTGAATTTTGTAACACAACGTGACTTTGCGGGACTAAAATGTTCCATCCAGGTAAATAAAAGCTAAGCTAGTAAAGCAAACTGAAGTTGAAAAAGAAAGTAAATACTGCATGTTTTACTTTCCCCCAGGCTTTAATTCTCCCCACAAAGGAAAACAAACAAAAGCAAAAGAGAGAGGGAGAGAGAGAGAGAGAGAATCAACACTTTTCCTGGACTCAACATAATGTACATCTGCATGTACAAGTAGCTGCAGACCTAAATAAAAGAGACATTAAACTATAGTTATTTTAATGTAAATTTTATTTAGGTTTGCTGCTATTTGCACTACGTGTGTGGTATCACGTAGTGCAATCCTACACCTATTTGCTCATAAAAATAGATCCTGTTGCACTGAATGAAATTAATTCCCTACAAGTGAATTTAGGACTGCAGCCTCAGTCATTAGCTGTTTCTATACCAGTTTACAGATGAAAGTTTAATAAGCTTACGGATGTCTAATTGTACTTGCATATTAGTGCTTAGGGATTCACACTTAAAAGCAGTGTTTTGCTTAACCTGTGAAACTTTTGTAGAGGAGTTTTGGAACCTATCCAAGATGGGGTATTTGATTTGCTAACATGTTTATACTTCTAAGAGAATTCACACGTTTATTGATATCCAATGTTAATGGTTTGAAAAAAGATATTGTGGCATAAATAATAGAAGATAACCTTGATCATATTGTTTGACAATATTCCACTGCATGGAATAGCCTTAAAGTTGAAGGAGGAGAGATTTTGTTAATATAGTTCAATGGTATCCTGAATAGTTTCCAGGCTTGAAAGGAAGCACATACTAGTATTGATGCCTTTTCTTTTCTTCTTTTTTCCAGAATGGCAGAGATGTCTTTGATAGCGAGGTTGGAAAATGCTGTAATCAGGCTTGAATCTTTAATATCAGAATCACACAAGGTTGCTGGAATGGAATGTGGAACAGTCAATGGAGTCAATGGAGGTAGACATCTGTCTTGTCAGAAGGTCTCCTATGGGGAAAAAGGCAGCATATAAATAATAAATAAAAAGAATGCCCAGTGATTACTTTCATCCTAACCATAATATAATGGAGTCGAGATTCGATTTTCATTAGTGTATTAGATGTATTGGCCAGAACCCTGTCAGTTAGTTATGGCAGCATAAGTACAGTGGCATAAATTGCAGTAACAAACTGCTACTAGTTAACTACTCATTGCTTATATTTCTCATGGTGCACCAGTTATGTGATTTGGAATGTGACAAGGGATACAAGCTGCAACTCCATAACTAGCAGCATTTTGCTACAACAGTTTACATAATACATTTTAACTGATATAATTAACCAATAGGATTCTGACCATTGTCAATATTTCTGCTGATCTTTCAGTACAAACGTTTATTACTGTTATTACAGTGTGATGAATATATGCTAGACATTTCTGTTATACAGAAGTGCGCAAAAATATAAATTCTTCAGAAGTAATCAGCAACATAAATGGCAGATATATATTTTTAGCCTTCTTGAGATTTCTTATGCAGAGTCATTGTATATAACATTTTATGAAAATATAAGTCAGGTTCCCTAGCAGTTTGACATTTCTTTCTTTCTTTTTTACTTGCTTCATTACAATGATTTTGAACTACTTTACTTTCTATATTCCTTTTCAAAAAGTACAGGACTTGTCAAAAAAAGTGCAAGAAGGACAAAATGATGGGGGAAAAGAAATGGCAGGATTTGTTTAAAGATAGTAGAAAGGAGATAATAAAAACTGAATATAAACAGAGCATCAGTGATGACGAAAATCTTTAAATCTTTTAACAGAGGCCCAAGAAGAATGAATGATTATCTTTGAGTAAAAGTTAGAATGGCTTCAAATCATTGTTTTCTGTGACCATGCCTTTGGTCATTTTGAATAGCTGGGATGAGCCTTGACCACTGAATTATCCTATTTGTTTTATCTCATATTTTCTAAAATGTTTTGTGGAATATCTATCGTATCATCTTCGTTCTGTTACTAGAGTTAGAACTGAATTTGATCGTCAAACCACAGCACATTTTTTATATAAAGCATGTGGTCATACATCAAGCGAGTTAATTGAAAGTGGGAAGTAGAATTGATAAGCTGCCATTTGAGTGCAATATGAAGCATACTTCTAAAATTAAAGAAATTTCTTTGCTCTCCACTATAAAAATCCCTATAGATATGACTGTGGAAGAAGATCCTAGGCAGGGATATACATTTGTCAGATGGATGAAAGCCCAGACATTCTTTAGGCTTAAAGGTGTGGAGAAAAGAATGAAATAAAAGCAGGCAGACTTACTGTTTCTTCATTACTGTGGCCCTATTCCTTCTCAGAATGCTAGCCATCTGCTAGCTTCAGTATAGTTCCTTCCATTTCTGCAAGACAACTTCAGCCACAGCTATGTGCCTAGTAAAAAATCAGCTGAAATGAGAAGTGACTTTTGCCACTTCACATGATGCAAGCCCTACTGTGTTTTAAAATTGCACCATATGCACACTATTTTAAACTGCAGTAGGGCTTCCTTTACAGTCAGTTGGGCAAAAGAGAGCCATTCCTCCTCTGCACAGCTCACTTGTCCGATGGGCAGCAGGATGGTGGCTGCTGGGGAGTACAGTGGTAGTGGTGGTTTCACTGTTTTTGATGGCTAAGGAGCCACCTCTGCTGCTGCTGCTGCTGCAACCAACAGACTCCTCAGCTGTTGCTGTCACCACCCAACCACCTGATGGACAAGCAGATCTTATGGAGGAGGAAGGGCAGCAGAGCCCTTGCCTGCTTGACATGCAGCAAAAATGGAGCAGATGGAACTCATCCCCTGGGCAAGAACAGCATCCCTGGTTGACCAGTACAGGGAGACTTCCCGGCTATCTCAGCACTGGCCAGCTGGCATTGTTCTTGCTCAGACGAAGGCAGCACCAGCTGCTGTGTTTTCACGACACGTTGGGTGAGCTGAAATCTCAGCACCAGCTGTTAGGTGGCTAGAACTACATGTTCTACTTGAATGTGAGGAATCACATTAAAACAGGATGTATGTTTTAAGTGGTTTCACTTTTGTTTAGAGATAGCCCACAGTAAAAAGCCTACTGCTGGTTGTTTGTAAATATGTAGTTCTTGCCATCATGTATTAAAACAGTATTCCTCTTCCTTCATCTAAAAGAGTTATAGATTCAAGTTTTAAAAGAGCTAAATAGAGAACCTCTAATATGACCTACCAGAACATCCATCACAGACTTTTGCATTATGATGCCGGGTGTTTGCCTAGGCTTTTATGGTTTACTGTCATCAAATGCCAGTGTATTAGTGTTGCACAAAAGTGTAGTGGTTCTGAGACAGACTGTAACACACAAAAAATGGTAGTTCTTTGAGATAAGCAAGCTCAAATTAAAGGTTCTTTTTTATTTTAGAAATAAACAACTTGGTCTTAAATTCAAGCTGCTTCTTGTCACATCTTTGCAAGATGTGTATTGTGTGGGTAGTGTATGCAGTGAAGTTGCTGAAGTTTGTACATTTCTGCAACTAGCTAAAATCACTCCTTGTTACTAACTAGTTATAAAAGAAGCAATGAATGAGGAACAGGGGGACCCAATTTATCTCGGTCACCAATAACACAGGAGGGGAAAATACAAAAGGTGTATCATATATGTTACATGGGTTCCAAATGAGGGACCAAAGGGCTTAAGGAGATACATTTTTCTACTTCCAGTTAATTGAGCTCTTCTGGAATGAATAACATGAAAGCCTTACATTATGTTCGAAATAAGAAATATCTGTAGTATTTCTCTGGCAGATAGCTACCATGTGCAAATAGAGATGCCACACAGCGGTTCTATAACAGTATGTAAGTGAGTATGGAATAGATCTGTCATATGGGTTTCTGTGGTGTTTTTTGTTTTGTTTATTGTTTTATAAATGCCTACTATTTATATTACAATTTAAAAATTAAATCATGTCAGGCATTTAGAATGTATGAACTTTGCCATCCAGTACTAGTGACATTTTTCTTTCCCACAGATGTAGCACCTTACGTTAAAGCCTTTGATAGACTCATGAATGGGACTGTTGCTGAGTTCCTAAGGTATAGCAAGAACCTTGATGGTGATGTGAAGACACATGTATGTATTTCTCCGTATTTTGCTTCTTACTTGTATTATTATGATTTTAGAGGATGTTGTACTGCAGGGCAGTAGTATTGTGACCTTTGTCCTGTGTTAGTACATTTTTTAGAATGGTAATAAAAACAAGAACATCTGTGGGGCTTTTGCATATGTAAAGTCAGGAGTGTAGCTTGAATGCCTCTTCCTTGTTGCTCAGTTAAATCAGATAGATGAATGTGTAATAGATATTGAAAATTAAAGCAGGATCCAGTTGTCATTGTTTATTATCTTAAAACCTAGTACTGTACAGAGCAGTCCCCAGTGAGGTTTTCTTTCAGAATGCCATATTCAGAATTCTGATGTTGTGGCAAAGATGCAATAAAACTCTGCAGGCTGGAGGAACCTTGATTGTGGAGGTCAAACACAGATTGCTCATAGATCACATTTTTTCTTATGAAATCATCTGTAAAAGCTTCTGCTACTTTACAACACTGACTTTGTGCTATTTAGAAAATTGTACTGAGAGCCATATTTTATTCACTTGATCTTAATCTATATAATATTTATTTGGTAAACCTCAGGTTTCACATGTAACCTGGAGTCTCCTCTAAATTGAATTATGAGCCTAATCCATTTAGGACTCATTCCAGGGGACTGGAAATCAAATTGCTGTGGTGGTGTAATGTTGAAGAGGTCCCTCTGTCCAAGGCTGAATTGTATTGTGATGTAAACTCATGGCCTGCAGAAGCTTGTTCAGTAACTTGAACGATGTTCTTTTCACAGTGCTTCTACTGCCCCAAAACACATACATTTCTCTAAGCCTTACTATGTAAATTTCCTGATAATTTTCTGAACATCTGAGGATTTTAGTAGGGATGGGATTTTCATGTTAAAACCAATTTCAAAAACATAAAAGAGTTTCTTACTTTCATTTTCATGCTCTTTCATTGATTACCAAAGGAAAGCCTCTTAAACATGGATTTGCTGAGTCAACAAGAGAGAAAGAGAAAAGTTTCAGGAGTTTTGCATTTCCCTCTTTACCCTTTCTTTCACTCCTTGTCTGTCAAATCACTGGGAATTTTTTGTCATCCAATAGCATTCCAAGAGTTGCTGTCAGCAGCCAATCAAAACGTTTGTAGGGAGCAGGAATTTTGCAATTATAAAAGGGCCTGAATTGGTTGGAACCCTGACAGAGTGTTATTTCTTGCTTTCTTTGTTTCACTCATTGTGTGATCTCTTGGCTGCTTCCAGCCTGCCTGTGCACCACTCTGTCTTAGATTCTTTCATTTTTAATTTGCTTCCTTGGGATTGTTTTTTGGATTTCTTTCTTTCTTTCTTTCTTTCTTTCTTTCTTTCTTTCTTTCTTTCTTTCTTTCTTTCTTTCTTTCTTTCTTTCTTTCTTTCTTTCTTTCTTTCTTTCTTTCTTTCTTTCTTTCTTTCTTTTGGCTCTTTGGTGATTTCTTGTTCAAAAATTATTTTTGCTGCCCGTCACCTGCTGACCTGGACTCAAAGAACACAAAAAAGAGGAAGGCATAGAGTGGTAGTCCAGTCATTTTGGTTTGGAGGGGGCTTTACCTGTATTTTTTCTATTTATTTGCTTGCTTGCTTTTCTTGTTTTTTGAGAGAGTGACCTCTCTGTCTCTCTGTGTGTTTTTCATTTTTCTTATTTCTTTGTGTGTGAGTGAGAGAGTTGGTACTTTTTCTGTTTAATTTTTTAAAATTGTTGTTTGGTTCATCTACTTCTTGTGTTTATTCTGTTAAAGGTGTATATTTTGGTGGTTTTGGAGATTTGTTTCATGCTAAACAAAAAGTCAGGTAGATGAAATACACAAAACTAAAAGATATACCCCTACAAAGAGCCCAAAGCAAAACAAAAACAAAGTTTTTTGCTGTGCTCATCCTTAGTTCCTGGCTGCTGATGGGTTTGCTTCTGCGCTCTGATTCTGCTTGTAGCCAGATTCCGTTAATCGTGGTAGCACCATATATTGTTTATTAACATTATTCATTATTGTAAAAACAAGGTTGGATTTGTTTTAGATCATTTTCTGATTCCAATAGAATTCCACTGTATTGAGGGATAGAGTTGGGGTTCAGTGTATACATATTGTATTTTGTGAATCCATGGAATTCTGTTGGCTTCCCTGAACACAGCCAATTTTGTTTTCATGCAAGTAATTGTGAATCAAGAAAGAGCAATTAAAATGCATTAAAGTATGTATGAAGGTGTAGAGGATAGAAGTGTGCTGTCTGCAGAAGTGAAAGTGAAAAACAGTGATGGAGAGAAGGACCGACTAGCGGTGAAAGTGGAGAAGAAAAGGGAAAGGAGTTGACAGCAAGGGAGGGGGAGGGGAAGTTGGGGGTATGCTTAGCTGAAGGGGAGTGGGAGGAGTCAGAGGTGACAGTTGAGGAGGAATATAAGGATAAGGAGGTGGTGGTGTGGTTCAGTACAGTGGTAGAGGCATACGAAAGAAGGAAGCAGGAGGAAAGACGAAGGGCTTTTGAGAAGGTCCGTACCCAGGGGCTTATTAGAGATTTCCCCCATCTTAAAGTGGGCGGCCTTTTGCCCGATCCTCCGACCTCTAAAGAGACTTCTCCGCGTATTGCCGTGAAAGAGTGGAATGTAATTGTGCTGAGAGAGATCGAGCTACAATGCGAGCGTGAGTGGATGACAGCTTCGTTTGACAAGGGTCTTGACGAAAGGGGGTGGATTAGGCACAAATGTTGTGGGACAGTTTGTGCGATGAGGAGCCTCCCTCCCCCTCATCCGGAGTTCAAGGGACCTTATGGGGTCCAACGCCGTTGACCCCTTGGGACTTTAATCAAAGTTTGGACAATGTTGATTCAGGCTTGTTGCTGAGTTTGAAACCGTTAGAACCGTTTAAGAATGTGCTGGAGGAAGTTGGAGAAAATAAAGTTTCTGCTGTTAAAGTTATCAAGACTCAACCTTTATTGTTTCCCGCCGAAATGGAGGGGCCGCCTGAGGGAAAGGACGAACTTTCTTACAGTATGTTGTAGGAGCACTATGCTTCAGGAGATGTGAATCTTGCACCTTCTCATTCTCAGAGAGAAACCTTCCAGGAAACGATGGTTATTGTGGGTTTTCGGGGCTGTTTGGCCATGTTCTTAAGGTTTTTCTTCCTAACGTTTCGCCAGTCTCTGTGGCTGCCAACTTCAGTCTACCATCGAAATAAGAAATATAGCTATCGCTAGAATAGACCCTTGTAGTCTAAGATAGGGATGGAAGCTGGGGAGATTAATTGAGTTTAGCTTCCTTGGTGAGCTCTGCTATCTGCTCCTCTCAGAATGTTATGCAAATTGGAGTGCAATCCACCTGAGGAATCTGCAGCATAATCTAATGTACAGTAAGGTCCAAGCGATGCATTTCTTCATTGTTCTTCAGTCAGTAAGCTGCTGTGAGCAACTACCAATGCCATGGGGTTTGAAAAGTGCGGATGCAAATACCCTTATGTTTTGAGATGATGACATGTTGCCACATTGTACAGCGGGGGGGGGAAGCCCCCATTTGTTGTTTAGTCATTTTGTCACATCTGATTCTTCATGACCTCAGGGACCAGATCATGCCAGGCCCTCCTGTCTTCCACTGCCTTCCGGAGTTGGGTCAAATTCATGTTGGTCGCTTTGATGACACTGTCCAACCATCTCATCCTCTGTCGTCCCCTTCTCCTCCTGCCTTCACACTTTCCTAACATCAGGGGCTTTTCTAGGGAGTCTTCCCTTCTCATGAGACGGCCAAAGTATTGGAGCCTCAGCTTCAGGATCTGTCCTTCCGGTGAGCACTCAGGGTTGATTTCCTTTAGAATGGATAAGTTTGTTCTCCTTGCACTCCAGGGGACTCTCAAGAGCCTCCACCAGCACCACAATTCAAAAGCATCAATTCTGTGGCGGTCAGCTTTCTTTATGGTCCAGCTCTCACTTCTGTACATCACTACAGGAAAAAAACATAGCTTTGACTATGTATACTTTAGCTGGCAAGGTGATGTCTCTGCTTTTTAAGATGCTGTTGAGGTTTGTCATCGCTTTACTCCCAAGAAACAGGCGTCTTTTAATTCTGTGGCTGCTGTCACCATCTGCAATGATCATGGAGCCCACGAAAGTAAAATCTGTCACTGCCTCCATTTCTTCCCTTTCTATCTGCCAGCAGGTTATGGGACCAGTGGCCATGATCTTAGTATTTTTTATGTTGAGCTTCAGACCGTTGTTGTTTTTTTTTGCACTTTCCTCTTTTACCCTCATTACAAGGTTCCTTAATTCCTCCTCACTTTCTGCCATCAGAGTGGTATCATCTGCATATCAGAGGTTGCTGATATTTCTTCCGGCAATCTTAATTCCGGTTTGGGATTCCTCCAGTCCAGCCTTTTGCGTGATGTATTTTGCATATAAATTAAATAAGCCGGTAGACAATATACTGTACAGCGTTGTCATACTCCTTTCCCAATTTTGAACCAATCAGTTGTATAGATGCCTTCCTTTTTTCCAAATAGTTTCTGTACATTTCATGAATGTGGAGGAATTGTGCTTGCCAGCTGCTTTGTGCAGTTCTTATAAGAAAAGATTGACAGTCCTTGATTTACAGTCATGTGAAAAAGAAAATACATCCTCTTTGAATTCTATGGTTTTAGGTATCAGAACTTAATAAAAATCATCTGGTCCTTAGCAGGTCTGAAAATTATTTAAATACAGCCTCGGAGGAACAACAACATACAGTATGACATATTAGACCATGTCATGATTTATTTAACAAAAATGAGTCTGACAGAATTGACTGTATTTAAAATCGACTGTACTTTGGCCATCTCATGAGAAGAGAAGACTCCTTGGAAAAGACCTTGATGTTAGGAAAGTGTGACGGCAAGAGGAGAAGGGGACGACAGAGGATGAGATGGCTGGACAGTGTCTGCAAAGCAACCAACATGAATTTGACACAACTACAGGAGGCAGTGGAAGACAGGAGGGCCTGGCGTGCTCTGGTCCATGGGGTCACAAAGAGTCAGACACGACTAAATGGCGGCGACGACAATCGACTGGCCTGCAAAGTCTTTATCAATCACAACCAGCTCTTTGAATTGTACCTGGAAACAGATTGGTTGCCAGTGTAACAAGAGAGTGGCATGATCCTAGGAATTGGCCCTGGTCAACGAAATTTCCAAACAGTTTTCAAAACGTGTTCCTCACACAACAAGTTGCATGTAGTAATCCAGATCAGATCTAATTAAGTCTTTTATTACCATGGCCAGATCAGAGGTATAAAAGAATGGATGCGGCTAATACACTGTCTTTGCCTTTGCAAACACATTTCTGATTATTGATGAAATTGGTGTTCAGGTTAAAGGTTCAGTCCAGGAGTACACATGAATGGAACCTGCAACTTTAAAGTCCACATAGAACAGGTTGAATTCCTTTTCCCTTATTTACCTTTCAACTGACCAGGAGCACCTCTGTCATTTGGGCTGAGCTTCACTTTCATCTGCATCTACTGACTATGTACTCCAGATATCAGATGAGAACAACTTTCTTAGATTTAGGTGAGAAGAAGAGTTACGGTTGGTAATTCCAAACCCACAGTTCTGCACAACCTTGGGAAAGGATTTAGATAATCCATCATATCCAGATGCATTTGGTAGACGTGTGAGAATTATGAAACAAAAGTGAGACCTGAACAAAATGTAATGTTTTCCTCATTTCCTGAAAGGAATGTTCCGTCTCTGGTTCAAATTGTTTCTCCCATTTCTCAGTTTTCTCCAGACTAACAATCAAATATTCTGTGGTTTGTGCTGGTTGTCAAAACTTCATTTGTCTTGGCGATTTGTGCATGGGGTTCTCACCTTTTTTTTTTTTTGAAACAGTGTATCATGGGATTCACCTGAGTATGCTGAACATCAGTGGCCTTTTTCATCTCACTGTTTTTGTTTTAGTGCAGTTGGTATTCAGCCACTTGAATCTACTGTTAGAAGGAGTTAGGATTTGTTGCCATGTCCATTGTATGAATCTCAAACTTTGATTTATACTTTTGCCACTCTTAAAAATGTTTTAATTCATTACTGTGGAATGAAAACAGATGTTGTATAGAAAACTTTAAAACTCTATCAGCTTGTTGACTATTGTGATTTTGCTGATTTTAGTGGGTCTGCTCTAGTTATAACTAAATCTGGAACAAGCCTTACCACTGAAAAGTTCAGGAGTTACTGCAGTTTCACATGCTGCCTCTAGTGGGTGTGGCTGGCAGGTGACTGTCAATCTGTCCAGTATTAACAAACTGTCCCTTCCCTGTTTTTGAATTCAAAGAAAACCATGCCTCTCTGCTAAGAGTCTCTTTCCCTCTCAAGAGTCTGTTGAAAGTCTTTGCTGAAAGCAGTCAGACATGCTTGTTCAATTTGCTATTTGATTTATTCAGAATGACATGTAAAGAAAATACATTTTAATCTTTCTCCCTCTAATGTCTCTGAAAGGGTTATTGAGACTGTAAGTGCCAGTTGAGGGGAAGAAAAGGGGGTGGACTAATCTGGAGGTCTTGAAAATAATTCTGATCTGTGACTCTCTGCACTTCTGCTGTGCAGCTAGAGGAATGTAACCAACATTCAAAACTCTGCAACACTGTCTAGGAATGACTTCAGCCTTAATTTGTACATTCAACTCCAGCTGATGGAAGAAGGGAGTGGTGGCTCTTCCCTGTTTCCTTTAGCCTCCATTGCTCAGTGATGTAGAGAATATAAAGCAGAATTCAGTGACTTACAGTTTGTGGGGAAAAGGCAGAATGTCAGCAAATTTGCTAAGTACTGTAGTGGAAATAAAGGGTTTCTCTCAAGGTGTAATTGTTCATTGAGAACTATAATGGGAATCATAAGTACTTTTCACTCTTTCTGCACAGAATGGATTTATAATTGAGTAGTCACAGAGGGAGTATGATTTCTCACCACCCCTAGTTTCTATTTGTGAATAATGAAAAGGCTTTCTTTATGATAATTGGGGAAAGTATGCATTTCAGATGAGGACGTGATATCATAGTTGTGATCCTGGAAATTTCAACATATATTATGAACCCACACAGAACACACAATTATACAGTTTTCATGGAACCACTTATGAGCTCCTTCAACAATGGTAGATTCTCTTTTGAGTTTATCAAGAATTATTGGGCTAGATAGCAGCATATGTTAAAAGGAAGTACTGTAATTTAATTATTATATTGTTAAAACATCTTATATTCTGCTCTTCCTTCACATTGCCAAAGCAAGGCATAGGGATCCCTGCCTTTTCTACTCTAGCAGCAAGCTAGTGACGTAGGTTAAGCACGGTGATTGGTTAAGTTTTTTTTTTTCAGGAAGCTCTGACTAAAGATTTAAACACAAGTCTGCCTGGTCTATGTCAGACACAAGGAAACTATTTAGCATTATATGGATATTGGACATGTTTTATATATTATAAACAAATAATAGTACATATAAAAATATACCAGTGTATGTTTGCTAATATTTGGCACTGGAAACAGTATTACATGTGTCATTTATTAGTCAGATATTTTAATAAAAGAAAATGAATGCTAATTACCTTTTACTAATACTTGTATATAAAATAGTTTCTTGGTATCCTTCTAAGTTTGAACTTCTCCTTGTAAACTTTTTCCTAAGAGCTTCCTTTGTTAATCTGTATCATGAAACAGCACCATCTGATCAGGAGAAAATAAAGAGAACAATAAACTGAAGACCTATACAGAAGAGATCAAAGGATGACAGACTTCTTTGAAGAGGACTCCTATGACCAAAAAACCCAGGAATTCTAGAAAGTGAAGTAAAAGCTGCTTTAGGAAGAAATTAATCACATGTAGTAGATGGAATACTGACAACTATTTAAAGCAGCAGATACTGAATGCCCAAATCCTAAGAAAAATCTTAAGACTGAAACTGCCAAAATCCAAAGAAAAATAATGGCCCATAACAACATTAAATATGTATTCCAGTTTCCAAGAAAGATGCCAAGGAATGCAGCAACTATAAGACCATTGCTTTAGTCTCCAATGCAGGCAAAATGATGCTCAAGGTTTGCTGTGACAGGATCGCTCTTCTCTGAGTCATTACCTAGTGGAATAGTCAGGAACTAGTACTTCTCCCTTTATGGTGGGAAAACCCTTGAAAAACATTCTAGATCTTGAACTTACTCTGCACTCAAGCTCTAGAACAGGAATAACCACTTTATCTCAGTAGTGCTGCCCCCACCCCCAGAATCATAGTAAAAACATACAATAAGATCTCTGTACATTCTCATAGGCATACCAGATCAGATTTTGGCAATGCTGGCGAGATTTCAGCAACCTGAGATTCTCTTTGAAACAGTCTCTAGACCAAGTGGTCTAACTAAAATCTTTATTAAAACAAAATAGAACAAAACTGGAAGGTGCATCTGGCAAAGCTACAGGTGGTTTGGTTGCAAGAAAACAGGAAGCAGGTTCACATTGAAAGAACAAGCTTCTGAAAAAAAATGAGTAAAAATATGCAGATGCAAGCAAACTCAGATTTTTGGGAAGAAGCTTTTAGCAATGAACATCAAGCAAGATAATGAGGCACACGGAGAATAATAAAACTATTTTGTCATGACTACCAACTTCATGGTGGCCCGCTACTTATAAATCCTTTCTGAAACTTTTTTTAAAGGCCAGCCCTCTCTCTTGTGGACGATGTTTTCCATGTCTGTTGTCGTTGTTCAACATCATCCTGACTCTTTCTCATCCTATGTTCTCTTTTCAGAGAGCCATCTTTAACTTCTTCTGTCATCTTTTTTCTCTATGCATCAAAGACTTTTCAAGAAGCCCAGATCTGGGATAGTGATCTATCAGTTTATAGACTATAGCAAAATCTTTGACTATGTGGATCATGAGAAACTGAGTTGTTCTGAAAGAAATTGGTGTGTCTCAGCATTTGATTGTCCTGATGCATGATTTGTATTATGGAAAAGGAGCTACAGTACTGTTAGGATAGAATATGGAGAATGGTTTTCTTCAGGTAAAGGTGTCAGACAATCCCCTTGTCTGTTTTCCCCTTATCTGCCCAATCTGTACACAGAACATACAGTATATAGAAAGCCAGACTAAATTCAGATGAAAGCGGAGTGAAAACAGGTGGAAGAAACATCAATAATTTACGATATGTAGATCAGTGGTCCTCAACCTTGGGCCTCCAGATGTTCTTGGACTTCAACTCCCAGGAATCCTGGCCAGCAGAGCTGGTGATGAAGGCTTCTGGGAGGTGTAGTCCAAGAACATCTGGAGGCCCAAGGTTGGGGAATCACTGATGTAGATGACAACATCTTTCTAGCAGAAAGCAGCAATGACTTGAAATGACATTTTGGCAAAAGTGCAAGAAGAAAGTGTCAAAGCAGGGTTGAACATGAAGAAGAGAGAAATCATGACTATAGAAGTCCTGCACAACTTTAATGTTGATAATAAGGAAATTGAAATGGTTAGAAATTTTATATGCCTTGTTTCAGTCATAATTCCAAATAGAGACTGCAGTCTGAAAGCAGAAGAAGACTGAGACTCAGCAAAAGGGCAGAGAATGAACTGGAAAAGACCACAAAGTGTAAGGATGTGTCACTGGAGACAAAGGCCACAATTATCCACTGTCGTCTTCTTAGGCATCCTTCAGTCTCGAAAGACCATGATAATGCGCTCTGTATGAGTGTCCTCTCCAGAGCACGAAGCCTGGGTAGAATAATACGGAGGATAGGGTGTTACCCAAGCAGCAAATACCCCGTCTCCACGTGGCTGAAATAGTCCAATGGAGAGGCAGTAGCTAATACAACTGGTTCCTGCAATGTCGCAGGAGTTGCCAGAACAACACGAACTGCCTCCAGGACTCCAGCTCCGGATTTTGCCTCGAAGTTTACTCCTGAAGCCTTTTCCATCAGTGGATATAGCCACAAGGCAGTGGAGGTTTGAAATTGGAGTTTTCCTTCTCCTAGATGGGCTGCCTTCCAAGGCTAATGAGCCCCACCTACCCGGTCCAGGTGGATCGCATTTAGTCTGAACTCTCCACTATGACCGTCTTGGGTGTCCCTTGTGACAACTTCAGTTTTAATTTCTTTGAGAGCACATTCAGAGAATACACATCCACAGTTCAGAAGAAAGCAAAACTGATGCCTTCAGTTCATTTCCAAATGGGGCAAATAAAGCGGGCACTCTGGATGTTATCATATTTGTCCCCTTTTGTGTTCCCCTTGTCACCAGTCCAAGCTCGATTGTCTGTGAGATTCAATTCAATGACATTCTTAATACTCTTGATGTGGGATGCAGCCTCCACAAGGACTTTATCGGAAGATTTATCGAGCAAAAATTCAATGATTGCATCTTTGTTATATAACCTGCCAAGCTCAGAAGCCACTATAGGCCTGATTAGTTTTTCTTGACTTAATGTGCAATAGTACCACTGCGCCACCAATTCTGCATTTGTGTCAAACTTCTCAATTTTGCGAGGTCCCTTCACCAATTTGTGCCTCTTTGGGATCGCAACCCATCTCACCACCCAAATCCTTCCTCCTGCTTCCAGGTTTCACAGTATTTCCAATCAATATGTATAGGTGTGAAAGCTGGACAGTGAAGAAGGCTGTCAGGAAAAAAACTGACGTGTTCTAAATGTGGTGATGAAGGAGAGCTTTTCTGATATCCTGGACTGTCAGAAAGACAAACAAGTGGGTTCTAGATCAATGAGTGTAAAAGAATAGTAAATGTATGGAGCTTACAAAATTTGAAGATATGGTGCTACAGAAGGAAAAAGAAAATGGAAGTAAAAGAATGGAAGGGGTGATCAGTAAAATTTATAAAATATTAATAGAAGTAGAGGATCAACAAAAGGTTTCAAAGGTTTCAAGTTTCAAGGGAAAAGAAATAAGTATTGAGAAGTGGACAAATATATGGAATAAAATTTTTAAATGTATGTCTGTAAGAATAAAAGAAATTTTTACAATTTGGTTTTGAGATTGCAGTTAACACCAGTGAAATGGAACTGTATAGATAAAAATATTCTAAGATATGTTGGAGATGTGGTCACGAAATAGGAACTTACCTCGATACGTGATGGGAATGTGAATATATATTGAAATTTTGAAGGTTTTTTTTAAAGAAATAAGTGAAATATTAAAGTTAAATGGAAGAATATGTCCTAAAATACCACTTTTATTGATATAGGAGAGAGAGCGGTGGAACTGGACAATGAAAGAATTGATCACAAATCTAGTAACTGTGGTTAAATCAATAATACCCAAGAACTGGAAAGTTAAGTGCAATCTCCAATTAAATGAATAGTAGAAAGAAGTGTGGAATATAGTTCTTAATGATAAATTTGCATGTAATATTAAATCAAGAAAAGGAATGATGAATAAGAATATATTTAGATATATACAAGGAGCATTTATTGATTCTGTATTAACAAAGGGGAAGGGTTGTGTACCTCCGCAAGAGTTCCATATATTTCTGGAAGGGGAAGGGGACACCATTAAGGGGAGGAAACAGAGTATCTCCATTGGTCCCAGTGGGTGGGGGAGCACATTGAGTTGTATAGGTTGCTTTTCTTTAGAGTTGCTTTTATGTATGATCGTTGTTAAATAAAAATAATAAAAATTAAAAATTAAAAAGGCAGCTTGACTGCATGTAACAACAACATGATAAAACAGAAGTATTGGTGGCCCTAGTGAATTGGTACTGCTTACAACATCTGTGTTTTACATTGTTAAGTCAGACAATGAATGCTTTTCTTCTATGTGTCTTACACGCCATGTGCCCTGTGTGTTAGATTTGCAGCTGCTGCCTTGTTCACTCACACAGTTGCAAGGAGGGTCATATTTGGTTTCCGAATGCTCCTGTTGCCTGGGATACGCATTCATACCTGACTAGCTGGGATAGTAGTATCTGAGAGCGCTCACAAGAAAGCATTATGCTATGTAAAGAAAAGTGTTTAGAATTTTTAAATTTGCAGTCCTATTAATAATTATCTGGGAATAAATCCCATTGTACTTGGTGGATTTATATTTGAGTAGACAGATATTGAATAGAGAGCCAGTGCAGTCAATCGCGTGTCAGACTAGGACACAGAAGAACTGGATTCCAATCCCTATTCAATCCCTATCCCTGTGAAAACTCACCGCATATACCAAAACATCTTACGTACTTACCTCCAATTGCCCATATTGGATTGGATTGTTTTAACTCTGGACTATCAGTACAGGTATAAACGAATTAGGTTGCAATCCTGTGCAGGCTGGAAACTGTTTCAGGGCTCTAGAATTTATTGGATCTCTTTCTCCAAGGGTTGAGAGGTCCACTTCTGGAGAGGAAGTTCTGGCCTTGGATGCTTCCTTGTACCCCTTGTGGAAACCTTACCTGTATGAAATAGGATCTATGACATATCAAAAAGAGACATACTGTCTGTGGGTATAGGTTGGAAACACCTGTGGAGTGATCCTAGTTTCTAGACGTACTCTCAAATCAACATCTTATCCTTGCCAGCCCTCCAACTAGCACAAGGCAGTGGCCTCCTGGTTTCTATAGAAGAGTTGTAAAAACAGGAGCAGCAACCAAAAATGAAATGGCAGGAAATAAAATGCTGCTGTTCTTTCTTTCACTTCTGCAACAGATCTGGAAGAGTTACTTTGAGGAATGGTAAGTTTCAAAGATCCTTTAGCAGTGTCACCAAGGGTCTTGCTGGCTACAGGATCTCGGGAATTACAATCCAAAAGAATAAAGTTTCACATTCAGCTTCTGTCCTGGAGGCTTGAGCCCAGCAGAGTTTCAGGGGCTCTGGAATTTCTCAATTTGGAGTTCTTTATTGCCAACAATTGGATTGTTCTGCGAGAGGTTTAATGGTGAACCAGTTTTTGGAAGTTTTCTCATAAATATTTGTATACTGTATATTGTTTCAATAGAAGAAGGAAAATAGCTATTAAACAAAGTCTGCTTTGCCAAACCATGTGAATTTTTGGGTTTGTGTGTGAGGTATATTCAATTTATTTAAATCATGAGCTCTGTTGATTTTGATACTGAATTGCTTCTGGTTTGGATGTTTCGTTTACTTGTAGTTTCTTTTATTATTTTCTGAAATAGTAGCAGCCATGGTTAACAATAGTTGTAGTTTTCGTGTGTAGGACGCCTAGAGTGGTCTTAATCGACTAGATAGGCGGGATATAAATAAAATAAAATGAAATAGTAAATATTAAAATGCTGAACTAAAATAGTGTAATTTAATAGACTGTATATAGGAGAGAGAGAAAATTAGAATTATATGTAGTTGTATTTCTCTTTTGTGTTTACTATACTGTCCCAGCTGGAACTACCATGTTAGTCTGTGCAAGCTTTATAGGTGAAAGAAAGATAGAAATAAAAAGTAAAAA
The DNA here is from genome assembly GCF_051106095.1 of Pogona vitticeps. Taxonomy (NCBI): domain Eukaryota; kingdom Metazoa; phylum Chordata; class Lepidosauria; order Squamata; family Agamidae; genus Pogona; species Pogona vitticeps. The sequence continues at coordinate 163,163,800 of NC_135786.1, read as the reverse complement.
AAAAGAAAAAACATGGTGGCATCTTAAAGACTTAACTTATATATTTTTAAATGTGAGTTTTTGGGGACAAGTCATATAATTATGATAGAACTATATGGTCACTTTCAAAGGATTACAATAGTGGAAGAAGTTATTTAAAGACACAGCCCAAGTAAGAAACTGGTATATTAAGCTTCGCTTTTACCAGACAATAAACATGTTCTGAATATATATTTTGCTTTCTATAATGCACCTGAACATATTATCACAATTCATCTTGCTTTATCATTTGGAAGCACCTTGATTCTCTTGAGAATTAATTCTGCAGCTAAATTATATACTGCTTTGTTGTCTGTTTTGAAACAATCAGTTTTCCCCATGAATCGCTGTATACTGTATTAGACAGGACAAATGTTTTCTTTAACCCCTATCCTTTTATGATGGATAATTTTAAAAATATGTTTTCCTCCATTTTCTTTTTCAATTTATAAGCCGTAGCTCTATTAATCTTGATTTATTTTTAGCTTAGTGTTAGCTTTATGGATCTTTTATTGGTATTTTAATTATTTTTCATCTACTATGTTTTATATTACTGCAAGTATATGTTTTTAAATAAAGCATGGATATTAAGTTCTCATCCTAATGATACTGCAAGAGTGTCCATGTAAGAGTAATGGATTAAAGCAAGAGATTATCTTTTGCTTTCTGCCTGTATGGAATGTGCCAGATTCATCTGTTGTGATGGTAACTGTTATTTTGTTCAAAGTAAATCTGAGATCCAAATTAAAAATAAAAACAAAAAACAAGGAGACTAATAAGAAATATACTGTACAGTTTGAATTGCAGCAAGCCATATTGTGTGCTTAAATAATCCTGATTTGAAAATTAGGCCATTAATACCATCAGATGATGATATTCCATGTGAAATAATTTGGTTTTGGTAACCCACAACATAGTTTACCTCCTTTTTGCTCCCATAGGGAGAAATGGTCCATGCAGCTTTCCAAGCACAAAGAGCATTTCTACTGCTGACCTCACAGTATCAAGAACCTCAGGAGGTAAGAAATATGTTTGAGATATGGCATTCTTGGTCTTGGATGAATGTGAATACTGTCCTTTCTGAACTTTGCTGATTGTCTGAAGCTAATTGTGATAGTTGAGACCATGCATTTAACTCATGAAATGGACTGGCTTGTTTGTTGGAAAACAAAAGCATTTGGTACAATAAATTTTATATCTATAAAGCAGACTGAAGTTTTTGTTGCAACAGAATAACATGGCTGCTTTTCTGGAAATTTATCCTTTGTGCAGCCATGGAACTTGCTTATTATACATACAAAACAAGCTGGTAAAAGAAAACATAAACTACGAGCTTGCTTTTTCTTTGTCATACTAGAGTAGGTGTGAGCAGCTGCAGAGAATCCTGCCCCATTTGCTCTTAGATTCCTGCACGTCATGCCTGATCCTTTACCTAAAACTGGAAGGGACACTGGAAGAGCCATTGAGTTAGAGTTTGACTATTGCTCAAGTGAGATAATGTGTATCCACAACATGTGGAGGCCTTTTATCAGCCTTGGCTGATAGCTAGATCAGCGGTGTTCCTGCCTAGAACACCGGACTGTTGCCACCCATCTTTGCCTACATACCAACATGCTGGCAGTAGGGGGAATTTGAGCTTGGGTCTTGAACCAGCAGTTATGGTGTACAAAAGAATAACTATGGGGGTTCAGCAAAACAAAGCAGTGTGAGAGAAGATGGATGCAATTTTTTTTACAGAAATATGCACCTAATGGGAGAAGAAACTCTGGTCAGTTTTGGAGAGAGCTCAGAGAGGAGGTAGGAAGCAGAAGGATCAGGAGGAAAGAGCAGTGTACTTGACATACAGTACAGAGAAAACATGCCACACAAGGAGAAGGAAAGGTGATAGGTACCTAATGGAAGCATGTGGAGACAAACTGGAGTTAGAGGGTGAATTCAGATGTCAATTCTATGTTGTAAGAAATGCTGTGGATAAATTGGATAAAAATTAAGAGTCAAGAAATGGGGTGGAATTAGAAAAAGAAAAAGACTCCGGGGTTCAGATATTACCTATTGCACAGAGAAGGGAGTGTATTCTTCAGTATTGGTATATGTAGGGTTATCCTTCTCATTCAAGATGCAAAGTAGCCTTAATCCCTTACTATTGACCTTGCTAGCTGTGTGTAAGCATTTGAATGGTGCCATGTTGGAGCAGAATGGTGTGGTCCATGTGGTTTGTTGGTGACACTGGGTCACTCAGATATGCCAAGGAGTTCCAGAACCTCAGCCCAGGTTGACTGGGGGTAGGCAAATCTGTTTGTAGTCTGCTGTGAGTCCTAATTAATATAAAATGGAAATGGGGGAGGGACAAATGGGGAATAAGATGGATAAAGGTAACCTTAAGCTGAGTGAACCTGAGTCTTCTTCCACAGTTTGGTGCCGATTAAGGCTTTAAGTCTCTTATTAGAAGTTTTGATTATGTGAAAGTGTGCCTTTCTTAGATGGAAAGGAGAAGAAGGCTATGTGGATTACAAATGGAATAACTGAGACTGAAGTTTGTGGAGTGGAAGGAAAACATCTGTGCACAATTTTTCTAATTAGTGGACATACATAATTGGTGAACTTGTTTACTCATGGCTACTGTGTGCTCTGGATGTGCAGCACTCCACACCAGGAGTTTAGGATAGACAGCTAAGTAAATGTTATTTGGGTGACTTGGTCATGTTATGGACCTGGGAGAGCACAGGTATATGTAAAGGAAGGAAGTGTATGTAAGTGAAGGAAAACTGACAGAGCCAGTAACTTAGTTTTCATGCTCCCATACTCTCTTGGTGTTGGTATGGCTATTTCATTCCAGCGTGCTCCACTAGGAGATGACTTGGGGAAAGTGGTAGAGGTAGGCAACAGTGTTGAGGATTCTTACTGGCTGTGACAGACAATGTCAGAACTGTAGCCATCACACACTAGGCCAAACCCCAGAAAAAAAGAATCAGCTTATTTAACCCAGTACCCCCAAGGTAGTTTTCTGAACTGTCTGAGCACACATTAATAATATTAAAGTTATAGTATTTCAGTTTTGTAGGAAACAATGGCTGATGAAACCAATAAGGGAGAAAATACATTTATAAAAATAAGTGGGAATTTAACTGTACCTGGGGCGCATGATATTTTTTACTAATACCTATCCTAGTAATGCACGTGGTAAATTATATACAGAAAGCTAAATAGTTTAAATTATAAGCTTTGTAGGAAGGTTCAACATAACTCATACCAGGTCATATATAAACTAGCCAAAGACTAGAAAAGGCTGTATCACATAATGAAGTGCAATGTGAAAATAATTATGCCTTAAATAACACAGAGTAACTGTGCTATTGGATATGAGGATGTTGATCAGAATATAAAATACACAGGTAATTTCATTCATTCATTCATTCATTCATTCATTCATTCATTCATTCATTCATTCATTCATTCATTCATTCATTCATTCAATTTTTGACCCACCTTTCTTCCCTAGTGAGACTCAAAGGCGGAATATAATTTATTTTTAAATCAACAATTAGTTAAAGAAAAATGATAGTATATATACATTTAAAACATCACTTAAAAACTTGTACACTTTAAAAGACCTCCCCATCTCTGTTCCCCCTGGCTCTCTAGAAGCCTTGTTAGACACACATTTTCACTTGCCAGCAGAAGGAAAGAAGGGGCTAGCTGCACCTTCCAGAAAAGGGAATTCCATACTGTAAGAACACCATAGAAAAAGCCCTCTCTCCGGTTCTCACCAGATGTACTTGTGAGAGAGATGGGGCCAGGGCTCTTATTATGTGGGGGCTTGTACTGGGAGATAGGATATTTCAGATAGCCTGGATCTAATCTGACCAGGATTTGAATAAGGCCTAGAAATGAACTGGCAGCCAATGAAGCTGTTGTAATGGGGGGCAGGAGGGGAGCCATACAATCACATTAACCATCAGTCAACAATCTGGGTTCAGCATTTCGCACCAGTTCCTGAACCATCTTTAGAGGTGGCCCCATATAGAGTACATTGCAGTAAATCCAAACAAGACGAAACCGACATTAAATGCCATCAGCATACAGGTGACTGTGAACCCCTAAATTCTGGACAACCTTACCCAGCAGTTTCATGTAGATTTTAAACAGAATAAGGGACAAAACTGAACCATACCATAGGACAACAACCAAGGAATCCCACACCACTGCCTTCTGGGTTTGCTCCTCCAGGGAGGACTGAAGGTACTGCAACATAGTGCCTCCCAAACTCATCCTAGACAAGTGGCCCAGAAGTATACTCTGACTGTCATATCAAAAGCCACTGGACAGTTCAGCAGAAGGAACTCCCTAAGGGCATTCCGCTAGGCAAAGGAACCACTGTAGTTGTTACTTATTTCCACCACCCTTTGAACCCAGGCTGGGTGAAGACCCAGAGGGTGCATGAATTAGGACAGAAATTCTCCTGATTGTGCACTTTGTACTTAGTACACCAACCAGATGAGGTAGTCCACTGAAAATACTGTACTTAAGTGAATGTAGCCATTTGGCCTGATACCTTTTTTAAACACTCAAACCCCTCCCCCCCAACGATTACACTTTGGTAAGATATTAAATCGTTTATTAAAAATATATTTAAAAAAAGAATTCCAAAAGACAGTTGTACAACTTCAAAACAATGCAAAACCATCAAGCAATTCATATTCAGATAAAGTGAGCTTACATGAAAGCAATCCCCATAAAATAATAAAAGTGAACTACTTCTAAAACTGTTTTCCAGCTAAGTAATCATGACTGAGTCTCTGCTATGGCTTCTCTATGCGTACTTCATCCTCTGCAGGCAGATGAAAGGCTAGATAGCTTGACAAAAATCATGAGCCCCTAACTAGCTTCTTGCTAGTTCTTAAATCCATGTTTCCCCAATATGGTGCCATTCAATCAAATTTCAGTCCTTTGTTCATTAACTTTACCCTCAAAATGTAACTTTTCTCAACCCCTCCCTTCAGTTCTCATAAGAGTTTCTGCTAACGAGCTATTAAGAATGGAATGCAGTGTTTAGGTTTTGCCTGGTACATCCTTGAAGCAGTCCGAAACGGAGCAACATACTGTAACTCGTCTTTCTCATGCAGGTAAAGCGCTACCTGTAACAGACTGGTGAAGTACAACATAACCCATCCAATTTCCATACAGTCTAGTTGCCAACATAGATTGTCCAACAAAGCAGTCTCTTTGTCATAACAAAGCCTAAAACCTGATAGAACTGGATCTAGATAATCTGTCTTGTCCATGTATCTCTGGGGCTGAGAAGCCACCATCCATTCCAGGACCCTGCCCATGAATGGAATATTGGAGATCAGCCTGTAGTTGTCAGGGTTCCATAGAGCATTGGTCAGCCACCTTGGGCCTCCAGATGTTCTTGGACTTCAACTCCCAGAAACCCTGGCCAGCAGAAGTGGTGCTGAAGGCTTCTGGGAGTTGTAGTCCTAGAACATCTGGAGACCCAAGGTTGGGGACCACTGCCATAGAGGGCTAAAGGGTACAGCTGCCTCCTTGTACCCTGCTCCATAGAGGCATTCACCATTCTCCTAACACTTGTTAGGCTGAAAACTAACCAGCTCTAGTAGTGTTCCATGCCAGTGGTGCCATTTTCCTAACTTCCGCTTCTTCACAGCTGGTGTGTGTTTCCTGGCCCTACAGCTGAAAGCTGATGCAGCCCTTTGGGCAAAAGAGATTTGCACCAGGCACTGGTGATTATGAAGCCCATCAATCAGTCATTTGGCCATTCTTATATGGCGAGAAAAAGAACACCCCCACCCCAAACCTTCTGGAACTTACTTGAACATGAACTAGCTTAATCAGTGTCTGGTGATCATGGTGGCTTTGTTATAAAAGAGAATTGCTTTTAATTTGTATCTGGAATTCGGCACATTCTGTTAAAGTCAGAGATTTCACAGATGACGGTTTATTGCAGAAGGAGGTTTTGTACAACACACGACATCTGTTGGAAAGACATTTTCCATTATGTGAACAGTGTAAGCACAAGCACTGTAGTAATTGTTTGTACCCCAGATGGAAAGCAAAATTTATGTGGCATTGGTTTCAAAATATAGTAATGTACCAGCTTGCAGGTAGCATCCTTTAGCATACAGAAAACCTAATATGTGCAGAACTGTCTGGGATAGAAAAGAAAAGGAACTCCCCCACCCCCCGTCATTTAACCTGATGTCATCTGGGTTTGGATTGTACAGTACTTTTAAAACCTAAAGCTACAGAATCAGCCTGGAATCCAAACAGGAAAGCCAGCCATTAATTTACCAGAATTCACAGAGCAAATGAAGATGACAGCATATAAATGCTACAGCAAAGCGAGTAATTGTGCCATTCACTGTCTAGACAGTTTGCTTTAGTAATGTAAAGCTGTGGCTGAACTAACTAGTATGTGATCATGGCATAGGAGCTTTGCAGATATTCAGAAACAGCAACAGGGAGACAGAGAGGATTTGCAGAGTTCCTGTCCTCTTGGTCACAGGAGTGTCTATTTTAAAGAGAAAATTTCTGGGGTGGGGGGGGCGGGGGGATTTATCTGTTCTCTGCTTTTAAAGGGCAAGTGAACTCAGGGATAAACAATAAGGGTGTTGCTTTAATCTAACTGTTAATTGACACAAAAGAGAAAATTATAGTTAAGAGTACTGCAAAGGCCCTAGTATTTCCTTCTTTCTCATTCATTCACATTTTAAAATTTCATTTAAGATCCATTTAGTTCAGCTATGATATCCATACCTAGCATGGATAAACAAGTACCCTTTTAATATGTATTTGACTCTTGCTGTTTTATTCCACTTCAAAGACTTTTATTTTCTATATATGCAAAAATAGCTAGAGGACAGAAGATAATTCCAGATGGCATGCCTATCCTACATAGACTACAATAAATTACTTAGCAGAGTGAATGTTCTGTTACTTTTTATGGTCATGTTCTATATTTATATGTGGAGTGGAAATGATCACATGACAAAACCATCATTTGATACTACAGCTTATGTATACCAGCTAGTGGCTACTGACTGCAGAATCACCCTTTAGAAAACTGTAGTTTAAACTCATCTACTCACCAGAGTTTCTTTCCGTTGCTTTGTTTTAAATACTAAAATTACGAAATTGTGGTTGATGCTTCAGTGTGGGACTTTTTTATTTGCAAATTCTTAAAGCAATTTAAAAAACAATATAATGTAAGCTATTCCTAGTAGAATCCAAACTCTTACCTGATACATTATTTGATAGAATAATTGCACAAACATGTCATTTTGCCACTGATTCCAATTTTCTGTAAACCTTTATGTGATTTTGTGCATTTAAATGATTGTGTTTTCATTCTGATAATAGAAATTTGTTCTTATGCTACCTAACAAAACCTGAGTAAGTAAATGCTGAGAATAATACCTTTACGCTGCACCCTTTTGGCTCTGTTTTGCTTCTGTATGAATCAATTTAAACTGTGATACAGATAAGGATGATTGACTGATTTGTGAATTTGTATGTGAATTTACCTGATCAGTACATCCCTGACTAATGTGAAAATTGGAATGTAACTATTCCTACTTCTCCAGATTTTAATGTTATAGTTCTGGCTCAAATATTTGTCACTAACAAAGTATACACATGTATTATAAAAGGAATATAATACATTTAGAAATGTATTTTTGAAATAAAATACATTTTTCAGTACATATTTTATGAAAAATATAAAGACATATTTAAATGTATTTTTTGTATCCAGAGGGTTTTTTATAGTTGCAGATTACTGCAGAAATCGGCTTCTGTTTGCTTTGATAAGTTCTCTCATTCCAGGTCTTGTTATTTGAAACAGATTTACTAACTTTATTTTGTGAAAACTGGTTCTGAGACACTATGATAAAAGCATAGTTACTTGCAAAGAAAAACAAATTCAGGATCTCATTAGATGAATTGAAATCTATATCTAGAAGCAGTGTACCTAACAAGAAAATAATTAATAATAATTTGTGTGCCATCAAGTCATTTTGGACTTATGCTGACCCTTTTCAGGGTCTTCTAGGTATAAGTGTGCCTAGAAGTGGTTTACCCTTCCCTTCTTCTGGGGGCATCCTGGGACTGTGTAGCTTGCTCAAGGCACCACACTCTTCGGGATGCACAATAGGGAACTGAACTCACAACCTCTGGCTCTGCAGCCATGTACCTAACTGAGTTTTCCAGTCAGCTAAATGGATAATAGTGTGTATTTGTATGGACAGGAACTTGTCCCAATATCCATTTTGTTTACTAGTTGGTCAGTTGAGAGAAAGCATTGCTCTGTTCACATGTCTGATGTCTGAAAATGCCCACAGATGTCTGATGTCTTTTATTTAGTCAATATCTGTACAGGTGCAATATATTTCTTTTCTGCCAGCAGTACTAATGGTTCATTTTTAATACAACAGGATGAAGTGGCCATTCTTCTAAAACCAATATCAGACAAGATCCATGAAATTCAGATGTTCAGAGAGAGAAACCGGGGAAGCAGCATGTTTAATCATCTGTCAGCTGTCAGTGAAAGTGTTCCCGCTCTTGGGTGGATAACAGTTGTGAGTTCATATGTTTAAAAATATGTTTCTGATTTTGTTGTGCTAAACTAAACATAACATCTGACTTGTATGGACAATAGTTTCCCCTCTCTCCATTGTGTCTTAATTTTGGTGCTGGATTCAGAATTAAGCATTAATAGGACCTGCAGAAGCTAACCATCCATCTCCCCAGCATGCCCATCCCCTAAACCAGGGATGTCCAACCTTTCACTTTCCCTGGGCCACATTAGAAGATGAACATTTGGTTTGGGCCGCACATAAATTTGGTTTGGGCCGCATGGGGGGGGCAGCCCTAGCCATCCTCCGCAGCCCCGCTCCAAGCGCGCTTACCGGCAGCTGCAATCTCAGATAGCAGAGGCTGCCAGCTTTGACGCTGGTGGCTTTATGGGGCCGGGAGGGGGTCCACCTATTGACGGGGATGGCACAATGCAGTCACACAGCCTCCCTCTCCCCTCTCCCCTCCCCTTCCGCTCCTTCCTTCCTTCCCTCTCCCTCCCCCACCGTTGTGACGTGCCCCAGCCGCATTCCGGCCACAAGCACCGGCAGTGTAACTTGAAACTTTAGAATTTCTTTTAAAATAAAAAATTACACTGGGCCGCATTATGAGCTGACCTGGGCCGCATGCAGCCCTCGGGCCGCAGGTTGGACAAGCCTGCCCTAAACCACTCCACTGAGGACTAGAAATGTTGTGGAATAGGGTGGACTGTGGAATAGGGTGGACTGTTGTGGAATAGGGTGGACTGAGGTGCACAAGGCACCTCTCACAGATAATGACTCTACCAGGTGTTCAGTATTCTCCCCTTCTCCCTTTGCTCCCTGCATGGTCAAAAACCCACCCCATGTGGTACAATCTGTTGACTCTTGATGAAGCATTTTGGGAGGGAGGATCTGTACAGAGAAGGGACAGGAAAAATAGCTCCTGCAAACACCGAACGTATTCTGACTTGGGATCCCATCTTTTATGTCTACAAAGTAAAATGTAGAGAAGGTTTTGCTTTATGTTTATATATTCCTTCTCTTTATATATATACAGTATATATAAAGAGAAGGAATATAGAAAGGAATATATATATATATTCCTTCTCTTTTAAAATTCATTCCTGTGACATGTACATGATGATCGTGTGTTCTTCCTTAGTCTCCTAAACCAGGGCCTTATGTCAAGGAGATGAATGATGCTGCCACGTTTTATACAAACAGGGTGTTAAAGGAATACAAGCATAGGTAAGTTTTCTTCCAACATTGCTACCATCGTCATTTGCTATTTTTCTCAGATGCTTGTCTCCAAGGTCTAAAGCAGGGGTGGATCCATTTACAGACTTTCTTTATTCACGTGTAGTGTACAGTAATTAGTCTTGCAAAAAGGCTAATTTCTTGTGGAATGTGTGACTGAGGGATGATGAGAGCTGATAAGGAAGAGTTCACTGACTGCCTCCATTAGGAGGCTTTTTACTGTACCTGAACTCCCGATGGGGTGGAGCAGAACTCAGAGGGACTGCTGGTCAATCTCCTACCTCTGTTCTGAAGAAAATTGTACTATTACTCTAAGTCCTCTAGAAAAAGTGTCTAGTATTTTGAGTACAGTCGGACCCCTGTAGCCACAGTTTTTGTTGAGAGTTGCTTAAGTCTCAGTAAAATGCACAGCGGAAGGCCAGCTCCTTAAGATTAGAATTAGTAGCTGTTGAAGTCCCCTTCTTTACCCAATTGTTCTGGGTATTCACCCTCACCAAAGCCTAGCAGTTTAGAAAATAAGACTCAGGAGGCGATCTTTAAGTATAAAAGTTTTTGTGTATTTTCCTCACTTAAAAGTCCATTTCTAAAACAGGCACTCATTAGGCTTAAAGTTGATAGAAAGGAAAATAGTAACAATAAGGTTTGTTTCCTCAGCCCATGTGGCTGGGAGGATCTCTAGGGTTCAGAGATCCAGCCTAGAGATCTAGCATCTTCCAAGGTGAAAAAAGGGTCTGAGACAAAATGGAGTCTCTCAAAACGTGTGAGGAGGAGAAGGGAAGAAACAAGGGCGGAGTTTATCTAGCTCGGCAAAAACAAACCGCTCTGATTAGTTAGCATGCAAACAATCAAGCAAACAAGTTAGTCTGAGATGGAGGCCCTTCCTCCCATATCTTGAAATTTACATCAAGATTACTAACTAGCCAACAGTTTTGGCAACTACACTATGAAAATACATATTTCTGGGATTTTTCTTTTAATATTTTAAATATTTTTAGATGGCGGATGTGAAACTGTAGATACTGATCTCATGGATGCAGGGATCCTACTGTATTATATTGCCATTTGTGGCTATTTATAAATATAGTACTCTAGCTATAGCTTCATTGCAAAATTAATTTATAAGAGACTCTAAAAAGCCTTCTAATTTAAAAATATGTAGTCCCACTGAAGTTGGCTTTTAATTTTTAAAATCTACAAGAACAATCCCATAGTGAAGTATTGCAGTAGTGAGGGGGATACTCTGTTCTGCTGTGAAGAAAATTAAAGTAAATTTCAAAAAATGATGTATGCATAGTGGGAGAAATAGTGAACGAATAAAGGTAAGGGACTTTATTCTGCAGCATTAAGAATTTTGGGACCCATCTATTTCAGTGGGAAGAATATAAGAAACTGTTTAATCCTGCCATTGAAATCAGTAGGAAATCGAAGCACTTACATTTATGGGTCTAGTCTAACTAGTTAAGCACGGCTTAATCTGTGGTGCCAGATTAAAATATGAGGTAATTGATATCCAAGGATCTCAGTGATGGTGTCTGAGTAATTGATTTCTTCTTGTTCCTTACCTATTGAAAGGAACAAGAACTGACATCCTATTGGTTGGATGTCATCATAACTGTTTTAATTTTGGATGAGCAGCTCTAAACAATGATGTTGTGCTGCATCAGAACCAGTCTGCAAAGTTTTTTTAGCCAGTAGCTGAAATCCCTTTATGCAGTTACATAAATGGTGTAACTTTTAGAAACAAATTGCTGAAAGTTAAGAAATCTCTGTAGGTGTTCATCTGTTGCCTGCTGGCTGAAATCCAGTAATGTAAAGTCTGATGAGGTAATCAGCTGCAGCTGTATATTGTTAATATTTTTTTTCTTATCCTTCCTCCACCCCCCCACATTCCTTGGGTTCCCTTTGGTCCTTGGGAAGTCTTTGGGGGCAGCAAGATAGGGTGGAGTCTTAAATATATGAAAATCACAGTTGCTGGGACCGGCAACTGCAATTTAAAATTTTCTGCTGTCCCTAATGGCTTCCTCAGGACCAAAGGGAGCCTAGGAAACTTGTTTGGGGTGGGGTGTAGATTTTTGTATTAACAAAATAAGGATCCAGCTGATGACATCAGGCTTATCTTGCAAAACTTTATGTTAATAGATTTCAGCCACTGAGTTGGCTTGTAACAGTCTACAGAGGTTTCTTAACTTGTAACAGTTCACCTCTAAAAATTATGCCTTTTGTATAACTGCACAGCAAAATTTCAGCCAATACATTCTTCTTGTTCCTGTGCTTATTTTCTCTTTTATTTTGCCATGAATGACTAGCTGTCACAATTTATACTTGTTTTTATTACATGTTCAAAGTATTCTAGCTTTCTGCATTTTTTACTCACTCAGTTTTTAGTGGCTGTTTATTGGTTGCCCTCTTGAGCCAACTGGAAAATGTTTGTCAATAGAATATGATTGCAAGCAGATAAAGCTTGACAGAATAAAATTCAGGGTAACTCTGAAATAAAAAGAAAGAAAAGCATGGAATGGGAAATTGAAACCTTCTGACAATCACCTCTCTAGTTAGTTTGTTTGCAGCATGTTCAACCACTAAACCAGCAATCTGAACTACTCTGAAATGTATGTATTTATGCATTAACATTCATGTTCACTTGTATGGAATAGCCAGAGTATCATTCTGAACCTCAAAAGCCCCAGAAATTCCAGTCCCCAAGCACATCAATAGGGCAGAAGAGTTTGTGATCAACAAACGTTTTGCTGTTTCCAGAATTCAATGAAGAAAGCATCCACCTTATGAAGTGTATGAGTATATAGCCCTTAATAGAATATTTCTTTATTTCATCAGTTGGAAATAGTAGGGAAGGTCTTTTTTTCAAGTGCAGGTAACGTTACTGAAACAGATGTTGTGCAGAGAGAACCAAAATACTCTTTGACTGGACTGCTGGCAAAAGAGAATCCTGAAGCATAAATGCTATGTTGAAGTAAGCATGGTTTTTGCCAACAAATAACCGAAACACATACATGTGTGTATTTTAGATATATCTCCTAATGAAGGCTGCAGTCTGCAAACTAGTGGTATACTATGATTAATGACTAGTTGAAATGTCTTATGAATTAATTCAAATATAATTCAGAAGATTCAAATAATGGGCTGAATCCAAGGTTAATCCCAGGTAGAGTAGATCCACTGAAATGAGTGGAACTTGTTAGGTACAAGCAATGCAAGTTCCATTGTTATCATGACTATGAAACATTACACACATGCACAAGTATTTCCAATTATGTTACAGTGATTTGCGCCATGTTGATTGGGTAAAGTCTTTTTTGAATATCTGGGCAGAACTTCAAGGATATATCAAAGAACATCATTCTACTGGGCTCACATGGAGTAAAACTGTAAGTGCTTTCTTTCTTTTTTTTCCCTTTCAGTTTAGAAAAAGTCCAATAATGCAGAAATAATCTTTATGACCCACTTTTCTCCTTGATATTTGAGAATGCCTAACTGAGGATACTATCATGGGAAAGTCTGCTATGAAGAAAAAGTAGTTCCCAGCAGAACTACCCTTGTTTGTTGCTGTTGTTTAGTTGTTAAGTCGTGTCCGACTCTTTGTGACCCTTGTTTGTACCCAGTCTCAAATAGGGAATAAGATAATTAGTAATGTTGACCTGTGAGTTTGACAGATTAATTTTTCATCAGCACCAAAATAAATGATGAAAAGTACTTGCTGAAGTTTTTAAAAGGCTCTTTGCAGTGTTTCCTGCCCTTGGATTCCTAGATTTTCTTGGACTACAACTTCCAGAAATTGTGGCCAGCACAGCCTTCTGAGCTGTGGGCTTCTGGGAGTTTTAGTCCAAAACATCTGGGAACCATTGCTTGAGGATTTGTAAAATAGAAGCGTGTTGTGCTCAATATGCAGGGTTGCAGTTTCCTCCATTCGATCCGCCTCCAATCAAGGTACAGCCAACCCTTGACTTACGAACATCCCTACATACGAACTTTTAGATTTACGAACGGCTCCGTTGGCAAAAATTGGCATCGACCAATGGGAGAACTCCCTGGGGTCCCCCCCCCCGCCGCAATCAGCACCTTCGGAGCTCTCAAAGAGCTTTCCCCCTGACATCGGAGGAAACCGTTTAAGAGCTCCAAATCCAAAAAGGCCCTGCCTTTTTGCCTTTTGAAATGCTGGAATGGATTAATTCCATTCCCATGCATTTCAGTGGGAAATGGTACTTCAACTTACAAACTTTTCGACGTATGAACATCGTTCCAAAACTGATTAAGTTCATAAGTCGAGGTACCACTGTAGTTGGAAGTCCACATGGACTCAATAAATAGATGAGCTCAGAAAAGCAGACGATCTGTAATTGCATCATCAAGTACTGGTCGTTTAAGTCAACACACCCTAGTCACTGTTGGCAGCTTTCCAAATCTTCTCCAGGGTACTCCCAGCTGCACCATAGTGTCATACATATGTGGATTCTGTCATGTGATTCAGAGATTCTGAGGAAGAAGAAGAGATCTCCCTAAGAAAGTGCTAGAATTACAGCAGAATATGAAAGGGTTTAAATTATGAGAAAGAAAATATAAGATATAATTTTAGATTTTAAAGGCTTAGAAAAATTGGTAAGATAAGTGTGAAGTAAGTTTAGTAAGAAACATATCGACAAATGTAATAATGATATATACTGTTCTCCATCACATTCTGTATTTTTATTTACCCCACTACCGTAATCCAAATCCCCTTCCCAAGGATCTTCCCTTACCCAATGGAAAATGAATAAAATTTTAAAAAAGAAAGTGCTAGAATACAGCCACAGACAGCTCCTATGTCCCATGTGCACCATAGTCTTCCCAAATAAGGCAAAATTTATAAACTTCTGAACATCATGGGCACATTACAAGATATCTTTAAATAAACCAAGTTGTAGACTGAAAACGTGTCAAGTGTTCAGACTCAGTGTTGATTTTTCAGTGTTGCCTCATACAGAATTCTCATTTTCTATTTGTCTTTTATATATAATAATGAGGTACTCTCAAATCAATTTTGATTGATGGCAAGCCCAGCAGGGTATACAGTAATCAAAAGTAGTTTGCCATTTCTGTCTTCTGGGGGTGCTCTGGGGCTGTTTAACTTGTCCAGGGCCACTTGGCTGTTTTCCTGCAAGACACAGTGGGGGGGAAGCAAGCTCCCAACCCATGGCTCCAGGTGCTTCAGCTACATAACTGCATGATCCAGCCAACTGTCTCCTATGTAGTGATCCTATTTATCATTCTTCGAGAAGCCACTTCACCATCTATAACTTGTTAGGAATGCCAAGGATCTTAGTTTAATGCCGCTTGCACATCATAATAACTTGTCCTTAAGGAACCTGTGAGGAGATCTGATATTATTGCTGCTTTCCAAAACATTTTGACAATATGATGAACATCTTAACAATAAGTGATCACTACTTATAGAAACAACTCTGAAACTTTTTTGAATAACAACTCACAGAATCCGCTGGGAGGTTTCCATCCAAAAGTACCCTTACCAGATTCTCATTTTCTCTTGGTGGTTAGTTTCTCTGCTATAGTAGATACTGCCATATGTGGCTGAATTAATCACAGCAAAAGCCACCTCACAAACTGCAGGCCAAGAAACTTGGCTCACTAGCCTAAATAGTGTGGTTCAGGGCGACCCTGACCGATATATCAAAAGCATGATAAATCCTGAACAGGTGATAAATGGCACTGCAGTCTCTCCACCCATTTACCTTCTAGAATGTCTGAAGGCGCCCAGATAAACAGATCAGCCAGGAGACAGAAGGAATTTTAAAAAATGTGGAAGCAGCAGTCATCAGCTGTTTCACCTTATAACTAACTCACATATTATTGTGTGGCAGGAATGCTTGCAGACAGGTGTAGTTAGCAGAGACAACACTAGCATTCAGTTACAGAATAAACACCTTAACAAAAGATCTGCGTGATAGTCCACCTGTTCCTGTGGGCTGCTGCATAATATTTTGAGCTCCACAATCCTCATTCTTATGCTTAAGTGTATATGTATAAACAGAACAATATAGAACTCCATAACCATATTAAGTGTATAACTAGCATTATAAGAGTTGTACTGCCAGTTATCTTTTTATCTGGAAAACAAAAATATCTCCTTTGAGACTCTCAATAACTGGCTGTCTCAGTGTATGTATAGATTTTTAGTTAGTTGTTCACACCACCTGTCTCCCTCATTCAGTCTTCACATGTTTATGCATACATGCAAAAAGATACTTTCCCCCCCCCAGATTATAGAAAAATTTGATTTTATGGATCTCAAATGTCAAAAAAAACCCTCAAGGCAGAATTATTATAAGAATTATTTTAATAAACATGTTGCAGGGTTTTTGGTCACTGTCATGCTCTTTTTAAAAGGATACATTGGAATGCAACACAGTCACCCTACTGTCTTATTAAATATAAAATGGCAGTGGATTAAACAGGAGGCTGGGCAAGCATGGTGCTATTGTTACCTTCAGTTGGATTCCACTCACAGTGGCATATATGGTGGGAGAAACCTCACTCTATCCACACAATTAACTAGATGAGGTCAACTGGACTACCATGACTTGATGGCTACTTTCGTAATTGATTATGGAGGTGAATGCAAGTCTTGTCAGTCAAAGTAAATATGATGATCAGCTAATTGCCAGAGATGGACACTCTGACATGTGTCTGTGTGTCTAGGCATATTTCTTGGGGATAAAACCATGGATACTGTCATAAGTATATTACTATTGTTATTTCTTGGGCACTTCTTTCAAAAAAACCTTTAGCTTTCTAATAGCGTATATACAAGAGCTAAAAACAAAGTATAGCATAAAGCAACCCTTCTGCATAGATTTATCAACTTTCATCCCATTTTTCTTTATATTCTATGGAATATGTTGCAGAAGATTTCATGGTTCACAATAAATGTATCTTACAAATGGGAACAACAACCAACAGATATGTTGGCACAAATACATTCAAACATTACTTGACTCACTATATAGTATGATGGGAGAGAACAGCTGTTTCTAAGGAAGGCAGCTGACATAAACTTACAAGACAGACATCTTAACCATTTGTGCTAGTTAAAATACTTGTTTATAAAGATACATTGTTAAAAACATCTGCTTGAATGTAATATAAGGAATTGTTTGGAGTAGCAAACACCTGCTGGTTTAAGAGAAGATGAACTTCTGAGAACCTGTAAGATCTCTCTGTTTTAGAGCTTGTACATAGGAACTGTACATTCGCACGCAGCACTGCAGCCTCCTTATGCAATCTTCAAATAGACATTATTGTAGGGAAATTAAATAACTGGACACACACATCCACTAAACCTAGCAACCATTTCAGAATTTCCTCTTGTTATTTAAAATGGGTATATGAACCTAGCTGGAAATGGAGTCCACAGACATCTCTTCACAATGATACTTCCATAGACACAGCAGCAAGAGTGTGGTGGTTGATTTCAAGTATTTGTGCCTTTCTTTTTACAAAATGCAGCTGTAAAACCATGAAGGAGTAGTAGTTTCTTAATGCTTTTCCCACTAGTATTTCCCCTTCTTTGTTTCACTGAATGCTGGTTTGCCTTATGTGGTAATTGTCAAAGAGGAAGCCAGCGGATACAAAAGACTGAACAACAAGCCAGTTTATCCCCTTGACTTTTAGTTTTTCAGTCTAGGTATCAGGGAGCTCGTAGGGCTTTGGATATGGTGGAGAATACTTATGGATTCTCCCCATCTAGGATGATTTCTCTGTCCTTTAGAAATATTAACTCTGCAATTTGTTTTCTTGGAAAGGCATGTTTATTATTTTCCTTTTATATACAGTACTTTTATTATATTGTTTTATGCAAGATGCCTTTTACCTTCTCTTTGTTCTGTTTCTTTTAAAAGTACAGTGGTGCCCCGCTTGACAACGATAATGCATTCCGTTAAAATCGCTGTTAAGCGAAATCATCGTCAAGCCAAAGTAAAAACCCCATTGGAATGCATTGAAAACTGGTCAATGCGTTCCAGTGGGGGAAACAGCTGCTCGTCCAGTGAAGATCCTCCATAGGGGAAGCCATTTTTCATCACTGTCTTCCGGAAATAGGTCCGGAAAACAGCGGGGAGCCATTTTGAAAACCCGACGATCAGCTGTTTTTAATCGTCGTGAAGCAAAAAATCGGTTCCCGAAGCAGGGAACTGATTGTCGTAAAACGAAAAAACCCCATTGGAATCATCGTTTTGTGATCGCTATAGTGATCGCAAAAAATCGTCAAGCGATTTCGACATCTAACGGGGTAATCGTCAAGCAGGGCACCACTGTAATGCTTGTAAGCAGCAAAGAAGACAGAACATTCTGATCCAAAACATGTATTGGAGGGAGAATGTGGTGGTACATGCCACTTAATGGCCCTCACTGCAGGTCGGAGTGGCTCATTGAATCGGGCACCTTCCCTCCATGGATGGTTTGTCATGACTTCCAAATCTGGCACTCTGACTTATCTGTTGCTTAGCAAGTCAGAGAAAGCTACTGAAAATATCCGTGGACTGTTTCCATGGTTCATGAGGGGAAAGAGAAGGCAGAATGCTGTGTTCAGACCTCTTGAAACAACAGCTGGGAGCTTTGTGGTTTGTTGAGATGCTCTTGCTTCAAGAACAATTTCCTGTTTTTCACTTGATGGTCCTGCACATCTGACTTCTCATTATTATCTCTTCGGGGTGTTGAGTTTTACGAAGTACAATACCAATACCATTAGCATTTTTTAGAAATTCCTTTTCAAATTACGGAAACAATTTTTTTTCTGTTGCCCTTTGTTTCTTTATGTCCAGTCACCTTTTATTCTTTTCTTCAGGGTCCTATTGCCTCAGCAGCATCAGGACTGCCTACTCTAGCTGGCAATCAAGGCCCTCCTCCACCACCTCCTCCACCACCACCACCACCTCCTCCACCACCAGGACCTCCTCCTGTCTTTGATGCAGAGAATGCAAAAGATGATGCAACTGCAGGTCGTTCAGCATTATTTGCCCAGCTGAACCAGGGAGAGGAGATTACCAAAGGTGTGAAGGAAACAATGCATTTATTACTCCTGAGACAGTCCTTATATTTTTCCCCTTTTTTATTTTAAAGACAAAACACTTTCTTTCATTACCTCCTCCCATACGTCCTTTATGCAAGAATGCTTAATCTGAAAATTTCCATGAGTATCTACATTATTAGTCTTGTTGTGGCAAAATAATGAACAGTCATGTGGCACCTTTTGACATTAATAGATTTTTAGAGCATGAACATTCATTGACACTTAGCCAGAAAACTTGACTCCAAGTATCTGAGAAGATACCCTGTGTCCACAAAAGTTTATGGCACAATTAATCTGCTTGTCTTAAAGGTGCCACGTGACTTCTACGATGGGCCATACTCCCAGTGAACTGTGTATAGAACTGCAGCACAAGAGGTCAGTTTCATAAATGTTGGTAGCCCAGTTTTCAGATATACTGACATGGAATACTAATCTTTTTCAGAGAATTTTTATACCTGTGAAGATTAGAATGTTGACTTAAAATTCTGTCTGTCTGAGACCATTATTTTGAGCTTTGTTCTTAATTTCTTTCTGTTGACTTCCCTGGCATTTTGTGCATGCAAAGGAAAAAGAAAATTTTGATCACATTTCATATTCTTGGTTAAATACATTCATAAGAATTGGCAGCACAGTCTACACATGCTGGATGTACTAACTTGAGGCATCCTCATTGGTCCTCCTTCTGCACCTCTATAGGCAGTTGCACTACAGCACAAAGACCATATTGTTGTGCAAGGATATGATAGTTACTGATGCAGCTTCAGTGGATCAGAGTAGATGTAGCCGCTCCCTGTCAGGATCTGAAAGCCCACAATAGTCTGTTCCTCCAGAGGTTGGAAATCGTTTCTGAAGAGAGACTGGCCACAGAGACTGGTGAAACATTAGGAAGAACAACATTAGGAAGAACACGGCCAAAGAGTCTGAAAAACCCAGAACAACCATCAGTTTCTGAAGAGTTCATTTACTTCCCCTGCTTTGTTAAAATATTCAACAATTTTATTTTTTAAAAAATTTAATAGTTAAACTCTGACATCACTTTTACGTATCAATTAATATTTCTCATTATTAGAAATTATTCCTGACTATTTTTATAATTTCAGCTAATATTTTTAATAAAATAATTTGATAACTAAAAATAGAAAATCATTTTACATTGTTTTCTTAATGGAGTGTGAATCGGGCTCTGGCAATGCAGCACCAAACTGGCCCAGTATCATCCCAGCCTTGGCATCCTCACCACTGAACAGAACCTGTGGAGACTGCCCCAGTCCAGCTTCAGCACTGGAAATACAAGGGGAACAGGCATGGCTGAGGAGTCCCTGACAAAAATTCCATGGAGTCCAGCCTGGTTCAAACTTTTATTAAAGGCACAGAGTCAGCTCCTACTGCCCTTTCCCCTGCATTCTTAGGAGTTTGAGTTTCTGTCACTAACTCCCTGAGCACAGTCAGTCCAGCTGGGGTTCCAGCTGACTTACTGAATTCCAAAAGGTCCAGGTCCAGAGAAGTGGGCAAGAAGAATGAGACCCGATCCAAGATGCAGTCCTTTTAGAGAGGTCTGGAAAAGGCAGGTGAAGGGGACTGGGGCCTGCTTTGCCACACCTGGTGCATATGTGTGTATGTGTTGTAGCTCCATCAGCTTGTGGGCTCCAGTCCACAATAGTGGTCCAGGAGTAAAAATATTTTGCTGATTTGAAAGAATGGCCATGCGTTGCTCAGGCAGTGAACTTGTACAAAAATAGATAGCAACCAGTCATCCCACTCTCAAGGTAAAAACTAGATGCTTCCAGACAGCATGACAGACACACAGTTGAACAGAGAGAATGCCAAAGAGACAGAGGAATTTGTACATGCACAGTATAATGTTACATATCAAAGGGTATCTAAAAGAAGGGAAGCCTGCACAGTTAGGGAGAAAGCAAGACAGTACAATGTTTAGCAACTTTATTAATATTTTACAACAGATACCAGCCTTGCAATGTTAAACGCCACTCTGCTGACTTGGAGATCTCACTTAAGGCTACAGCTTTCATTTCAGTAAGAGATTATTTAAGCTGGTGTCTTATTTAAACATGAAGCTTTGAAATGAATCAAGTACAGTTTTTCTGCAAATAGAAGTTTGCATTAAAAAAAAGAACTGCCAGCTGATTTACCAACACAGTACATACATTAACAAGAATTGGGCCATCAATGTATTCGCGAAGGCTTTCACGGACAGGATCTAATGGTTGTTGTGGGTTTTCGGGCTCTTTGGCCGTGTTCTGAAGGTTGTTCTTCCTAACATTTCACCAGTCTCTGTGGCCCGCATCTTTGGAGGACAGGAATAGCACTCTGTGCTCTGATACAGTTGTTTGGGAGTTGAGTATTTATAGCTGTGGGATCAGCTTTTGTCCTTTTCAGGAGATGGGTGATTATGGTGATGAGTGTGTTTTTGTTGTTGGTGTATTGTTGTGATAATGAGGAGAGATTATCTGTCACTGTGAAAATCGGCAGTAGCTGAACATGCCCTAAAATAAGCTGGACATGAAATTCTATTTCAAAATACTGAAATACTGGACAACACCAGCAATAATTATGTTAGACTGCACAGGGAAGCCATTGAAATCCACAAACACCAGCAGAGCTTCAACAAAAAAGAAGAAAGTTTAAAACTCAACAAAGCTTCGCTCCCAGCACTGAAAAATACAGCCTGCAAAAGGTCGAGGAACTCTACCCAGCCACAAGGAAGGGTGATCACTACACACAAGAGACCAACTAACGACACCCATCAATCAGTGACAGATAATCTCTCCTCCTTATCACAACAATACATCCACAACAAAAACACACTCATCACCATAATCACCCATCTCCTGAAAAGGACAAAAGCTGACCCCATAGCTATAAATACTCAACTCCCAAACAACTGCACCATAGCACAGAGTGCTACTCCTGTCCTCTCAAGATGCGGGCCACAGAGACTGGCGAAACGTTTAGGAAGAACAACCTTCAGAACACGGCCAAAGAGCCCGAAAAGCCCACAACAACCAATTGGGGCATCATTTCAGCTTCTTCTATCAAGGTGATGCTTATAGATGCAAAAAAGTGGATACTTTTGTACACTTGTGATTTTTGTAGGTCTTCGCCATGTTTCTGATGACCAGAAGACCCATAAGAACCCCAGTCTTCGTGCCCAAGGGGCACCAATTCGCTCTCCTACAAAAAACCATACTCCAAGTCCAACTGCTCCCAAGATGGCACCTCCACAGAGCCATTGTCCTGTGTTAGAACTTGAAGGAAAGAAATGGAAAGTGGTAAGTTCAGCTCATACGTAAGTAGTCTGGAGGATAGCACATTGGTGAAATTTCTCTAGGGCAGAGTGGCAAACCTTTGGACTCCAGATATTTTGACTTTACCTCCCAGAATCCCCAGCCTACAACTGTGGGAATTGTTGTATAAAACATCTGGAGGGCCAAAGGTCTGCGACCTCTGCTGTAGGGTAAATAGACTTTATATACACGAGGTGTTGTATCTTTCACAAAACAGCACACTGAAGTTTCAATTTAAGAGAAAGAGGAATCCTCCATTCTTGTGAATTTAAGCAATATTTTATTCCGCTTCTCTTGAGTATGTGCCATTAGATGTTGGTTTTGTAACAGTATTACCACACATACTGAAGTGGAAATGTAAATGTAAGTACAGTATGTTTAAAATTGCTTATTTGTTCATATTGTGAGAAGAACTGGTGTAACATCCATTTTGCACCACATAAGGCTACAGCTTAATTTAAGTTTTAGTAAAATTGCACTTTGAGTTGACTAAACATTTATACTATTAGTACATGCATTTATGTTCTGGATCAGTGGTTCTTAACCTTGGGTTACTCAGGTGTTTTTGAACTGCAACTCCCAGAAATCCCAGCCAGCACAGTTGGTGGTGAAGGGTTCTGGGAGTTGCAGTCCAAAAACACCTGAGTAACCTAAGGTTAAGAACCACTGTTCTGGATAAAAGCCATATTAGTTCCTGCATGATCTACAGTATAGTTTCTTAATTTCTGTTGATTTAAATTTCATCCTAAAAATATTTAGTAACTTTAAAAAGATTTTAACTTTTTAAAAATTTCAAATAATTCAACCTCAAAATCTTAAGGAAACTTTACATAACCAAAGCATACACATAAATTACTAAAACAGTATACTGCTGTAATTATGCACTGGTCATTCTCAACAGGGCTGGCCCTGTCATTAGGCAGAGTAAGGCAGTCATCTCATACAGCATATTTTAGAGGTTATAAAAGGGCAACAAAGTATTGGTTATTTTATTAGTGATTATTATGTTTTTACTGCTGGAAGAGGAAGTTACGGGATTTTAAAAATCGATAAGGGCTCATTTTGACAGGCATTTGTCTTACTATTTGGTGTGCTGCAGGGGTGGATTTTTTCCTTTTTTCTAGTGAGCACATGATGAGCAGATCAGTTTGCCCGATTTGTCCACAAGGGACTGCAACCTGCACCTTTTTGAGCCGATGTTAGGGGCCTCAACTTTTTCCATGAGGGTTGGTGCTCTGTAGTTTAGTCTGTTCCTAGCATGTGCAATTGCTGGAAATGGACTAAAAATTGAGCCTTGCCCTGAGATGGCTAAATTAACTCCAGCCATCATCCAGTTCACAAGTATGTAGGACTAAGACCACACACGTGAGTAAGACTTACACCTGAGTAAACATGTGTCAGTTGAGCTGCAGCCCAGCACAGTCCAGCTCTTCACTTCTTCAGCTACAAAAGAATCCACTCCTAAATTCACCATTTGCAAAAGGCAGTTGTCGGGAGGAGAGTTACTTTCTGCATCAAATACTCCTTTCCTCAGACCAAAGGGATGGCCCTTTGCATTTCCAAGAGGGAACATCCTTTGCTTCAGAGAACAGGAGCCTGGTGGACCTGTTTAAAGGAAGTAAAACTTGTTTGATCTCCAGGGCAAATGTTGCCAAGTAAAATCCCACCCCCATCTGATGGTTGCTTAGCAGTGGAAACATACAAGAGCCGGATCCACAACATGTTTACTCCTGTGTCCTGCATAGAATAAGTCCTTGTCTGCTGGCCCAGGTCCTTAGCCTGAAGCGCTCAGGAGAAAGTAAGGAGAGATTGGGGCAAGAATCACTTTTGACAACTGCGAAGCAAGTTGGACAACCTTGCAGCTGCCAGGCTGGGGAAGATCTGCCATTTGAACATGAGGACCACACCAAATGGCATATTGCTCCTCTCTCAATCTCAAGCAACCCTATTTAGACTGCACCAGTCTGCACCAAAAGAACCAGTACAGTTGCACCCTAAGTTCCTTAAATTTCTTGCTTTTACACTGTGCAAAACAGGGCGCAACTTAATTTGTAATTACAGCTCCCAGAATTCCCCAACACGCATGATTAATGGCCACTCTGGCTGTGGAATTTTGGACAAAGTAGCCCAAACAAGAGAAATTTCCACATGCCGATGCTATGTATGTTAACTGCAGGTAAACTCTCTCTAGATCAGAGGTCCCCAGCCCCCGGTCCGCGACCTGGTGCCGGTCTGTGGCCTGAGCTGGACTGGGCGACAGAAACAGACCTCCTGCCCCACCCCCACATGCACTCACCCACACACAGCTGATTCATGCATGCGTGCCCGTGCGAGTGCCATGCTGCCATTTGCATATGCGCATGAGTGCAAGCGCGTCCAGACAAGTGCCACACTGCTGTTTGTGCATGCGCACGAGCCTGCCCGCACAAGCGCTGTGCTGCCATTTGTGCATGAGCATGTACGTGCCCGCACAAGTGCCGTTCCACCGTTTACACATGTGCATGAGCGTGCACACATTTGTGCGAGACAGCATGCGCTTCTTCGTGCATGCGCACAGGTGCATGGGGGTGCCCGCCTTCCCGAGCCAGTCCATGGGGTGAAAAATGTTGGGAACCCCTGCTTTAGATACTGATTCAGCAAAAAGTACAAATACTACTCTTTCTTCAGAGCTGACAAAATTATTTATTATTTATTTAATTTAGGAATACCAAGAGGACAAGAATGATCTTTTAATTACTGACACTGAACTCAAGCAAGTAGCGTACATTTTCAAATGCAGCAAATCAACACTACAGATAAAAGGAAAAATCAATTCCATTACAGTTGGTAAGTGCACTTACTCCTCTTATTACATGGAGGAACAATGCAATCCTATGCACAGTGATCTGGAGCAGGCCACACTCAACATAAAGAGATTCAGTTCCAAGTAAATGTGACCTATTTTATTGCATTGTCCATTTTCATCCATAAACATACTGATCTGGGAGTAGATGCCATGAAACAAAATGAGCTTGTCCATACTGGCATACAGTTATGGTATATGGTTCACTGACAGCACTGGTTGGCCGGGGGGAAGAGGGGAGACCTTGTCATCAAGTGTTTCTATTTAAAACAATCCACTCTTCCCCTTAAAGAGCTGGCTCATATCTTTCTGGCACAGGGCCAGGTTATGCTATATATTTTTTGTATGATTCAGTGCGATCTAAAATAGCTCTTTGTTTTGCCTTTACAGATCAAGAGTTAAAACAGATTGCACTGATAGTAAGGACTACACCAAATTTCACAGCATGGACAGACCTAGTGAAACCTACTTCTGATTAAATATGCATAGGGTTGCATCAATCATTTTTCAATAGTTTTACTGACAGTGTACTTTTAGGACACAGTCATTACTCCTGTTGAAATTTGTGGAGATGTTTTGTGGGGATAAGCATATGAGCAATGCTTATGAGATTCTAGTACAGTTTTGTTGTATTTTCCACAGATAGCTGCAAAAAATTTGGAATTGTATTTGACAATGTGGTGGGTATTGTTGAAGTGATCAATTCCAAGGATATTCAGATACAGGTAAGTGCCTGTTCACGATACTACCTAAGCAGTATTCCCCCACAAGAAATGTAAACTTCTGAGAGTGCAGTAAAGGTGCATGGTGTTAGCAAAAATCAGAATTAGGTTGCAGATTTCAAGTCCTAAGATTTAAAAAAAGTGCATTTAAAAGATCATTCTAGAATTTCAAACATTAAGAGTTTAAAAGATACAGAATACTCAACAAAATTTCCTTTGCCACTTAAGCATTAATAAAAGAATTATGTAACAGTTGAAAAATTCCTGTCAAAATACCTCTAAAATGTATTTAAATAACCTTTTAAAGGATTTTTTGAAAATGACGAGAGAATGTTACTTACTACCCAAAAAGTAACTTCGCATTTACTTATTCAAATACTTATGGAATGTAGTTCTGTTTGTTACCCAAAAGGTAACTCATTGCTGGTAGCCGTTATTTGCAACTAGTTATCACCAAGCTTTGCTTAGGACCTGACTTCCTTTTTATTGTTAACAGTAGTCATGGGGTTAATTGAGACTTAGGTGACATTGGTGGTCCGTACTGCCTTTTTCCATCTGAGGCGGATAGCCCGGCTGCGACCCTATCTCGATGTGGGGGCGCTCACTACCTTGGTACATGCGCTTGTAATCTCAAGATTAGACCACTGCAATGCGCTCTACGCGGGCCTGCCTTTGAGGTTGATGTGGAAATTCCAGGTGGTGCAGAATGCGGCGGCCAGACTCCTTAGTGGAGTGAGAAAATACCAACATATTTCTCCTACTCTGGCTGCACTGCATTGGCTGCCCATTCGGTTTCGCATCGACTTCGAAGTCCTGATGCTTACGTATAAAGCCCTAAACGTTTTAGGACCTCGATACTTGGCGGAACGTCTACTCCAACCAAGCTCTACCCGTGTCACTCACGCGAGCCAGGAGGTGAGGCTGAGGAGCCTGACGTCGAGGGAGGCCCGGAAGGAAAAAAACAAGAAACTGGGCCTTCTCGGCAGTGGCTCCTCGCCTCTGGAACAATCTCCCTCCAGAGATTCGTGCTGCCCCCTCGCCGGGTATCTTTAAAAGCCAACTAAAAACTTGGATGTTCAGGCAGGCCTACCCCTCCAGTTAATATTTGTTATATTTCTTTGTGGTTTATTTTTCATTTTTTCCCCCATCTTGAAGCTTTTACTATTCAATGTAATAACTCGGTTTTTAAATTATTATTATTGTATTACTGTATTATGATTTTGTAAGCCACCTAGAGTGGTCATATCAACCAGATAGGTGGGAAATAAATAAATAAATAATTGATTGATTGATTGATTGATTGATTGATTGATTGATTTGGATTTGTGGGTTTGGGGAATTATCCCCTTGCAGTTTTCCTACCTGAAAAGGATTCACTGGGACTCCTCTTATTAGTTATAGGAATGTTAGGTTGTGGAGAAACAAGTATAATATGTACTTGTATCTCTTTTCCTCTGCAATTAATATTATCTCAAGGAAGGTTATTTCAGTTGGGGAAACTGTGGAGGGAAAGCCTCACCTTCTCCCCTTTCCAGTGTTGTAAATTCCAGCCAGTTTGTCCTGCTGTGCCATAGCTATTTTCTTAAAACTGTAAAGAAATTGCTGTGCTTTTTATTTACCTGTAACCTTCAAGGAAACTGGTCCATGTTAGCTAGTGCCCTTCCTAGGAAGATCTTTTGACCACCTTTTCTTCCCCTTGAGGAGATCAGCTAATTATGTCCAAAGGAGTCTGTGAGATGCAGGCGAGAGAGGTTACTTCATGACACTGCTTTAGAATCTGAGGATCTGCTATCAGTCAAACTTGTTTGATTGCTAAAATAATGGTTAAATCTCATCAGCATTGCATTTCCTTTTGAGTTAGGATTAATGGCTGCCAGGGACAGGGCCTTCTCTTTATCTGTTTGTCTGGTACCATTGATAATTAGGAAACAGACTGGAAGGTCTTTGCCACATGGCTAAGCACCACAACTTGTGTTCCATCTCTATTCTACTGACATAAATGATGGTTACATGAAAGTAATACCTGGTGAATTAGACATTCCCATGAATGGGACATGCTTTTTGTTTGAAAGGCAGTTGTTTGTGACATGCTGGTGGCTGTAGAAAAGGATTGACTTAAATTATCATTGGAAGGTGACTGGCTTTAACAGGTTGTAATGGAGCAACATCTACCATGATTTGGGGGCAGGGGCAGAATCTGTGGATGTTTACAAATAGAGAGACATACAATGGAAGACCACCAGTGTAAAACACAGTCACATACAAAACAAGTGTGCACACCAGGATTACAATGAGTCTGCCTTCCTCTATAAATTATCTGATTTAGTGTTATTATATTGAATTTGAAGATACAGTACATACGTACCTAATTGTGGTATTCTACATTGCAATCACGTTTTAGAAACTACTTTTCCAAAGGATCAGACTGTTTTTCAGATTACCAAGGAAGGCGTTTGGGACAAAATGAATAATATCTTTTCATGTATTACCTCTTAGCTTTGAGTTTTGTCTTCTGTAACTGGGTTGATCTTTGCTGTGCTATATTGCATATTCATTTTGTATGTAATCATTTTTCCACTGGTATTTCCCATTGTAGATCTATTAGTCTTTGTCTGAATATATGCTAAAGTTAGGTTATTTGATTTTTAACTTTTACACTCAGTTTTAGCAATTCTTCTGATAAAAATCAATACAACAGCAACTGATTGATATTTAGAGCTTCTAATTCCAACTGTTTTCTTTGTACATGTGTTTGCTACTAGGATACATACATTTATATATTAGTTTTAAAATCATGTTATTATTCTAGGTACTGGGGAAAGTGCCAACCATTTCAATTAACAAGACGGAAGGCTGCCATATATACCTTAGTGAAGAATCATTAGACTGTGAGATTGTGAGTGCTAAGTCTTCGGAAATGAACATCCTTATCCCACAGGAAGGTGATTATGTAAGTGCAGTATTTTAAAATTGTCTGATATAACTACTAAAATGTATACAAAATCATGAGTCACAAATAGAACGTTGCTTTGAGAAAACATTATTTGAGTAAAAAATGCATATTCCCATTTTCATGACAATATTTGTAGCCTATTAATTTAATATTAATTTATTAAAAATAATTTATTGAGTTCACTTGATTGGATTCAACAAGAGTGTACAATAACAGAACAAGAGTGTACAATACAGTGAACAGAATAAAATGTCTATTAAATATTTTTCCCCAAATTATCTCGTGTTTCAAAGGCCGCCATTATGAAGGCAGCATAACTCACTGATGATACCTACATAATCTCTTCTGAATCAGAGAAAGTGGTTGAAGCTATAAATGAGTGTGATGTCATTGTTGTCCATCAGGATAAAGGCAAACAAAGTGAAGCTTGATCTAGACAAGAAGAGGTGCTCTTAGTTGAATGGCAAATCAGGAAGAGGGCTTCAGTCTGACTTGGATAGTGTTGCAGTTTCTTTGAAAACTCAGATTCTTAGTCTTCTGACACAAATGAAAACGTTTGTGCATGTTCCTGGGTCTACTAGATATTTTAAAATTGAATATATGCTAGTTATAGATTATGTGCTCATCATGTGCACACATACGTAAGAGCCATCTGCAGAATAGTACATTCTTTTTTCTCTTCCTGTCTTTAATGCAAAAATTCTGTCAGCTTTCCTTGATTAGACTGATCCATGCGCTTGTTCAGGTGTTCTGTAACTTGATACAGTGAATATGCATGGACCACATAGCCCTGCCTAGCTGTCTCTGTGTTCTTCACTGTTTCAGTGGTGAGTCTGAAATGGAAAGATTTCCTGCATGCATGTAGGCTGTACATGGGAGCAAGAACTCTGGAAAATCTGGGTTCTTCCTTGCATGTAAAACCCACATGTGAGGAAGACCCTTATGCTCCTCAGATCTGGTTGTGGAAACAACAAAGGATATGCAGACAGAAGACTTACAGTGCTGGATTGTAGTGTGTTGAATGCAGCAATGATCTAGTGATCTAGTGTTGCATCAGAAATTAAATAAACAATGTTTAATGTTTACTAATGATCACACCCACCATAGTTAATTATCTTTAGCCCAGTTCTGCACTTACTTGTTGCGTCCACCCAGTGTCCTTTGTTTATTTTCCCCTAAACACAAGTCCACCCTCTGAATGCGTTTCCTCACTTCACGCTGCCACCAGGTATTATTCTCTCAATACCAAATAGATATCTTAGACACATGCTGCCAATACAACAGATTTATTGTTTAGTAATGTTAGCCCAGTCTCTAATCGTAAGGCAGCTGCAGGGACGCATCTTGGCATTCCCAGAATGGATCTTAGAAAATTTGAGAGAACACTTTCTATACATGTGCGAAATCCTAGGAGCCAAGTTGGTATGCCATATAACTGTTGAAGCTTGAGCTTAAAAATTTGAATGACAGCTGGTATAAATTGTCCCCATTTAGTAAAGAAAAAATGCAGGATGGTTTTCTGCATGTTCTGGGCTGCTTGGATTATGGTCCATCTGTGGGCAGCCCAGGAAAGTTTATGATGGAATGTAATACCTAGGTACTTTATCTGTTTTACTTGCTCAATGCATGAACTGTTAATTGTTCATTTTCTAGGTATTACAGAATGAGTGAAAACCATAATTTTGGTTTTAACAAAATTTATAACCAATTGGTTGTTCTCACAGTAAGTCATAAATGCGGATCAGCCATTTAAGTCCAATTTTTGATAGGGACAGAAGAACTGCATCATCTGCGTAAAGCAGTAGGGGGCATTTTGTCTCTGCTAATCTAGGAGGATGGAAGTCTGTTCTAAGACACCACCCAAGCAAATCATAAATATTTTCTCCAGAACAACGTATCAATTCCATGTTGCTTTTGATATATTAGCAGTGAACAATCTCTGTTGTAGGTGGCAGTTGCTCCTGACACTCTTTTTTGTCAGTTAAACCGTCAGTTTGTCTTGCATCAGAATTTCTGTTGTTGTACATACTAAATTTTCTTTGGCACATTTCCTCCTTCTTTCTGTAGATTAAAGTCTTTACTCTTTGGTGTTTGACATTGAGAAATGAAGTGCCCTGGTTTTCCACAGCCATAACATGCTTTTGGGCTGCTTTGTTCAGAGAAAGGGGGCTTGTCTCCCTTCCCTTCACTGCTTTTATACTTCTGTTGATTTCGCTCTGGGGGTTTGTCCCTAAAATGGCTTCCATTTGCCTGTTTGTTTCTGGGGTAATCCCTGGTCTCATTCTTTCTATCTTCCCAGCTTTTACCACCAAATTTTACCTCAGAAAATTTTGGATTTTTGATTTCTGAAATATAACCTGCAGTCTTGCTTGCTTGTTGTACTGTTTTGGGTTGTTTGTCCCTGATTAAATATCTTAGATCTCCAGGCAACACCGAATAAAATTGTTCTAGCCCTATAATATTTTTCATGTCGTCTAAAGATGCAACATTGGCTTGTTCTAACCATTTTCCAGGTATCTGACCATACTGGCTCCTAATTGGGAATATGATTCCTCAGGTCTCTTTGTCAATGCCCTGAACTTTCTTCTGAGATGTTCAGCATTGATCCCAAACCTCGCAAAAACCAGCTTTCTAAAAGCTTCATATTCTCTTGCTTGGTCTTGTGGCATTTGGGTATATATTTCAGCAAGTTCTCCACTTATTTGGGTTCTTAAGATGACCATTTTCTTCCATTCTCCGACCCCATAGTCCCAGCAGGCTCTTTCAAACAGAATTAAAAATGCTTCAGGATTATTACCCTTTCTGAATTGAGGGAATTTCTTAAGGTCTCTTTTTGAGATATCTTCAACTGCTGAATTATTATTATTTAGAGCTATTAATTCTAATAGTTTCATTTTAAATTGGTGTTCCATCTCTTTCCCTCATTTCCATCTGTCTCCTTTCTTGCTCCATGACCATCTCCCTTCCTCTGGCTTCAGCCTCTAACTGTCTGGTTTCAGCCTCAGCTCTAGTTTTTATTTCTAACTGTTTTAACTGAAATTCCTGTTCTTTCTCTAATTTCCATTTTTGAAACTCTAGGGAGTTTTCTCTCCCTGAGGCACCCTCCTTCTGAGCGTCCCCTTGCTCTATCATTTGAAGAGAGCTTTCCTCTTCCTGGGGTAAATCTTGCATATCAGCAGCTCCCTCCATATCATACTTTTACCCATTTATGTATTTCTTTTTCGTTTAATAAGTTGGTTTATTCTATTGAAATCAATATTCAAGCAAAGTCAAGCCTCAATTTAAAACGCTTTTTTCCTTTTTTGGGTTAGAGAGAGTTAGATTTAGTTACTTTGTAGTGCTTTGCTGGCAGCCTCTACGAATTGTTAGTTTGTTTCTTCTTCTGGCCTCCAGCTAGTGCTAGTCCCTTGTTCTGAGACAATGTTTCTGCTTGCCTTCAGACACCGAAAGGGTTCAGAAATACTTCCTTGCTTTAAGCCTCTATTGTTTGCAATTACCCCAGCTAGGTTTCTGACTGTGGCCTCCACTTATCCCTTCAGTGCTCCCTTCTCAGAGCGTGGGATCTCAAGCTAGCCTACTGGTCTTTCACTTAAAGCCCGAGGCAACCTTAAACTATTGAATTTTCCTCTGAGCCTTTCCCTATCCTTAGTCTTTCCCAGGTCTGCAATCAGGAGACCCTTTTAAGCTTTTCACCAAGACACTTTCAAGGGTCCCATTCCTTAACTTACAGTAGCAGACTACTAGGTCTCTTAAGCTCAGGAAATTCACTTTTTACTTTGGCTTACTGGACTGCTAACGCATCCCACTGCTGGTCACCACTTTGTTGCGTCCACCCAGTGTTCTTTGTTTATTTTCCCCTAAACACAAGTCCACCCTCTAGATGTGTTTCCTCACTTCACGCTGCCACCGGGTATTATTCTCTGAATACCAAATAGATATCTTAGATACATGCTGCCAATACAACAGATTTATTGTTCTTATAGGTGTTATGCAAATCACAGGAGTAAATCACAGATGTTTAGGCTTATTCATTAAATATCATTTGCTTTCACGTTGGTTTTGTATGTGTATTTATTCACTTATAATATTCTTTGACTATCTATATATTCTCTATACTTTAAAACTCTTATTCGGACTTCCGGCTTGACGCTGCGATGAGACAGCAGCAGGAGGACAGAACTCTGTCCCCTGGGCTGAATCCTGACCTGTTTGGGACACCCCAGGGTGTCAAAACCACCCCAAAGAGGTGGTGAACTGGGGGGAAGCCTGTTGATCACGGGGGGGGGGAATGGTGGTCATCCCCATTTGATCCAGGAAACTCCCTAATTAGCCAACGGACAGAAACAAGCAGCTTGGGCTCGCTTGCAAGTCGTCGGTAGCCGGCTAAGAGAAGCAAGAATCAGCTATCTGGCATCAGTGTTACTATCGGGTGAGAGATACTTTTACAACTAATTGCTTATGATTACCCCTGGAGAAGACAATTCAAGAATATTATAATTTGGCATTATAAATCTTAAGAAATTTTCTCATAAGTTATACTTGATAAGTCTGGACTTTGTTTTGTCTTCCTGAAGTCTTTTGGCATAAAGCCCAGGACAGTGACCTTGAGTACTCTACTGCTGCTTAAAGCTTGGAAACCTGTTTATTTCTCTTTTTTTTTTTAATGCCTGGCTGGATAAATTACTGTAACCCTAAAGTGGACTTTTAAAAACCTGTGCCTTGGGAATTAGTAAACCTGTGGGAATTAGGCCATCAGGCCAGGGATACAACCATTGCATTCTACCCTGGTACTTTGGGGGTTTAAATTTGGTTCAGGTCTATTTAGCCAAAGCGGACTTTTTGAAATGACTCTGGAAACTTGGAATATCTGTTTAGCTGGCATTAATTTGCCAGGGATCAATTAGGACACAGATACAATCATCAATCTGGACTGTGAGACTTGGGGACTTCGAATCTTGGCTTAAGCGCTTGGGTACCTGGAATAGAATGGCACAACAAGGACAATTTTGGGATGAAACAAAATCTACCCTTCAAACAATACTAGAAATAGTGAGATCCCATTACCAAGAGGCAAAATTATTCAATCAACATCTGAAGAACTATAGTCAACAAGCGACTGGGAACAACGAAGAAGGAAATGAGAGTGTGCCGGATGATGTATGCCAATCAAAAGAGGAGCTGGAGGAAATTAATGGGGAAAACCTAAGAGAAACAACATCAATCTTGGATCTGAAGAGAGTATTAAGGGAAGACAAGGGGAGAAAATCAGCAAAATTAACCAAAAAAAAGCCTGGAAGATCTATTGAAGATAGACCAAGTGCTTAAAGAGCTAGTGGACATAAATCAGATGCACAAAATGGTTTCAGAGGGCATGAAAGATGGCAGAATGCTTAGAGACACAGAAACACAAAGTGAAAAAAGAGAAATGAGAGAGGGAATTAATTAGAAAGATGAAAAAGGGGAAAACAAGAAGGGGCCCCTTAATGTTGAAAAACATGTATATATTTAACATTGGAAATTGTAAAGGGGTATATCCTTTATATTAAAAAGGAGAATTAAATTGAAATAAGGGAGCCCTAATCAGGGTAAAGATGTAATATGGTGGGTTCTCATTTTAGGTAAACTAAACTAGATATAAAGCTGGGGCATGGATCTGGAACCACTTTCAATAAGAATGTTATTAGAAAACCTTGAGAATATTGTACTTTATTTATTTATTTATTTATTTATTTATTTATTTATTTATTTATTTATTTATTTATTTATTTATTTATTTATTTATTTATTTATTTAACTTATATGCCGCCCACACTACCCGAAGGTCTCTGAGATATTATGAGATATTATGAGAGTAATATTCTGATAGTAGTCATATTATATACTAAAATATGTACAGGAATGGTTTAAATGTCTGAAAGATGTCTGGAATTTGGGGGGACAACCGGGAAGACACTGAGATGTAAAAAACAAATAATTGTAAGCAAAGCATGTAACACGATGTTTGACAAGCACAAACCAATGTAGATAGATTGAAAAACTAATAAAATGTTAAAAAAAAGAGAAACTCTTATTCAATCTAGCATTCTCTCTTAACTTTCTCGATTCAATCTCCTAACTCTCTCTTCAATTCCCTGTCTCAAAACTTCATTTCTCCAACTCTCCTCTCTAACTGTCTAACTGTTCTTTTGGTTCCGCCCCTCCTGTCCTCTCATAGGCTTCTGCCCTTGAGCTCACCATGATGGATAGGCGTGACGTGGGGGTTACACCACACTTGTTTATAAGTCAGTCTTACTGAATTAAGTTAGGCTCAACTCTGAACAGTAAGTGTATACAGGGTTGCAACCTTCTATACATGCTTCTATACAGGAACTCAGTGTAGTTACATCTGAGTAGACATTGCATAAGTTTAGCAATATACAGTGGTGCCCGCATAGCGACGTTAATCCGTTCAGGATTAACGTCGCTATACGGAAACATCGCTGAACAGAACAAAAAAACCCATAGGAACGAATTAAACCCTGTTTAATTCGTTCCTATGGGGCAAAAACTCACTCTTCAGTGAAGATCCTCCATAGGGCTGCCATTTTCGCCACCTCGGTAAGCGAGGTGCGAAACGGGCGGCCATTTTGGAACCGCCGATCAGCTGGGCGGCGGGCTCTTGGGATGGAGTGCGGGGTCCTCCTCCACTCTCCTTCCCAAGCGCCGGCCGGCCTTTCCCCCCAGCTGGGCAGCGGGCTCTCGGGAAGGAGTGTGGGGACCTCCTCCACCCTCCTTCCCAAGCGCCGGCCGGCCTTTCCCCCCAGCTGGGTGGCGGGCTCAAGCGGCGGCGGCGGCTGCAGGGTGGGGGGGTGTCCCGAAGGCTTCCAGGCAAAGGCCTGGAAGCCTTCGGGACCCCCTTACCCTGTCCCCGCTGCCGGTAGCCACCCTGCACCGCCTACCCCAGCCGTGGTCGGACGCCTGGAAGTCCAAGAACGGCTGGGGTAGGCGGTGCGGGGTGGTTTCAAGCGGCGGCAGATGCAGGGTGTGTGTGGGGGGGTCCCGAAGGCTTCAAGGCAAAGGCCTGGAAGCCTTTGGGACCCCCCTACCCTGCCCCCGCCGCCGCTGAGAGCCTTCCGAGCTCTCAAAGGGCTTTCTCCACTGTCGGAGGGGAGCCCGTTGAGAGCTCGGAAGGCAAATGTCGGCGGTGGCTTTGGGGTCCTTCCGAGGCCGCTGCCCACCGCCAACATTTTCCCCCAGCTGAGCGGCGGGGCCCCTGCTGAGCTGGGGAAAAATGCCCCTTCCGAAGGGGAATGCAGGTGGTGGCTTCGGAAGGGTCCTCCCGAGGCCACCGCCGGCATTTTCCCCCAGCTGAGCGGCGGGGCTTCAAAGCTCCCGCAGTTCAGCTGGGGGAAAATTGGGCTATGGGAAAAAATCACAAAGCGATTTTTCCCCATAGTCAACATCATAATGCAATCGCAAAAGCGATCGCAAAATCCGCATCGGTATGCGGATTCGTCGTTAAACGGGGTGCTCGTTAAGCGAGGCACCACTGTATAACTATAAACTCTAACTTTACACAAGATACAAAATTAGACCTCATGCACAAAGAAGTTCAGTGGTGAACACTACTGAGCAGAACAACACTAGTAGATTATATGATTTAGATTTCAAAAGACGAAGAAATGGTAAATAGCCTACAATAGCCAACTTTATCACTGGGAGATAGAATAAAGAACTGGAGCATCTACAAAATTGAAAGGAAACCTTTCAAATAACCATGGAAAGTTAAAATGAAGTATTTGAACCAATATCTATGCTATTAGTATTTGAAATCATGTATGAATAATGCATGAAACATCCATGTGATATCCAGAAAAATCTATTTTTGTGTGTGTTGAATGTAGAGCCTGCTTGTAACCTTCTGTAGCAAAGGAGATTTTCAGCCACATTAACTGCGCAGCAAACTTTAACTTCTCAATGTGGCAGTTCATTACTACTTATGAAACATTATGCTTCAATTCTCTACTGAAAAAGGTGGAAAAGTTGCCATCACACAACATCAGGAGGAGAAATCACAAATCTAGTACAGTAGTGCTGAAGACATTGCAAAAATGCCACTTGTATTTTCTGTGTGGCCCTGAAGGGTTCTTTATGTCTGAATCTTAAAATTTTTCTCCTTTCACTGTTGTCTTTTAACGATGTAAGCCATATTGAAAGAAATAAAATAAATTCATATATCACTGATAGGACTACTACAGTTTTAATAACAGCCACATGTTTAGCCAGGTGATGTTGTCAATCTTGTTTTTGTGCAGAAAGAATTTCCTGTCCCTGAACAGTTCAAAACATCATGGGATGGATCCAAGTTGGTCACCGACCCTACAGAGATTGTGGGTTAACATCCTAGAGCCCTTTGCAAATGACTGACTGCCATCTCCAAAGAAATAATGCCGAAAGGAAACAGCAACATGAAGAAATAGAAGTAGTTTTGTATTGTGCTGAAAGGTTCAAAAGAGCTGCTCTGTGTCTTAGAATCATGGGCTGCAGTACATGTCGCATTTTTCCTCTACCAAGATCATCATTTTTGTAGAAAAGAAAACAACGATACTGATGTCCTCAGTTTCATTTGAAGAAGGCATGAATATTTATTTGCCATGGCTACACATGCTTGGAACTGACTCTGCACAGCCTCGGTACACTTTCTGTAGGTATCCTGATATTGTTAAAATGTCCACAACTTGCCTTTCTTTGCAGATAGACTATACATAATATGTTGTGAATGTAGTACAATTTTAAAAGTTGACCATTCAGGTTATTGGCTGTTTCACTGTATTCAGGAAGCCAAATATCTGCATGATATACTTCGTAAAGTTTCAATGCATTCCTTTTTAATGTTTTAGATGGTAAAAAACAGAAAATAAAATAAAAACCTTAGTATGGCAAAATGTTCCTCTGAGATTTGAGATCTTTCACGTATCATGATGCTAGACTTCAAAACATGTAATTCCTCTAAGTCTTTGTCTTTTTAAAAGCTGAAAAACTACAACTTTCACCACTACATTTGCTAGTGGAAATGAAAAGCTAGATATTTTAGTTATGTAATTTCCCTACAGTATTTCTAGAAATACAAGTTTACTTTGTTTTTCTTTTCTTCTGTCTATTTCAGATTAGTTCAAAGAGATCATTTCTAGAAAAAAAATTACTTTAAGGTATTATTTGTCTGTATTCAGTTACATTTTCACTTCTCTAAATACTTATAACATTTCCTTATCTGGGGGCTATTCCTGTCTTTACAAACTGTAGTTAACATGCTAAGCTAAAATCAATTTTTGTTTAGTAATATGAGGTTTTTACAATTTATTCAGCATTAATTCTTTTAGGTGTGTCAGATGCTAAGTATTCTCACTAAACCCATTGCTCCAGAAAACTATCCAATGTGTTTTCCAGGGATGAACCTTTAGTAGCTCTTAGGCCAAATATGGCTACATGAAACCTTATGAGATACTGATCAAAACATAATATGATCCTATAATGTTCCTTGCAAGCAACAGGAGTTTGTTTCCAATATTGAGAGGGCTATTGCATACTTAAATGTTACAGTTCTCATTGTTTTATACAGAACAGCCCCACTATGCCTGCATGTACATGCTTGATAATTATTAATTGCTATTGGATGTCACAGATTTTACACTGTCTGCGGGTTTAAAGTTTTGCAATAAAATACAATTCCAGAACACCATCTGGAGGGTAAATGGCTGTTATTATAATAATAATAATAATAATAATAATAATAATAATAATAATAATAATAATAATAATAATAATAATAATAATAATAATAATAATAATAATAATAATAATAATAATAATAATAATACATAAATTGATCAACCTAGTTATAGATCTTGTTTTATGTAAGGGAGGATATTGTTCTGCTTTTATTTCCATGTGTAGGATATGCATGCAAATGTTAAAACATATACTGTACACAAAGAAAAGCCATAGATTGCTTCTGAATATGTTCTGAACTCAGACAAATGGGAATGTATTTTTTGTGAAGTGGGCTTGACTCAGTAGAACATATTGTTAATTTATACCACTAATGTGAAGTGCAGTACATGCATCATTTCAGCACACAGTACTTAACTCTGCACACTTAACTCTGATATATGATTCTGATTACTTGTAATACTCTTTAACAGTGAAATAATGGCAAAATGCTTAGAAAGCCAGATCAGGATATAACTTGTGCCTACTGAACTTTATAAGGTACATAACTCTTTTTAAAAATGATATTTGATTGTAATATCTATAGAAAATCACAACAAATAATGCTGATATAACAAGATTTTGCTATATAATGTCTGATCTATATTGTGGCTTAGTACATGCCATTTTCAGTAGTAATCTTCTGACATATATAAAAATAAATTTGTAACCTATTTACATTGTAGGAGGCTTTTTTCTTCTTCAGCATGTACACTTTCTCTGTTAGACACACATCTGCAGTCCTAGAACTATATCTTTCAAAGTTAAAGGAGTTTTAAGTTAGAAATTTATTTTTCTGACTTGTTGGGTGCATTCTGTAATGTTGGCTGACTTGTTGACTGCATTCTTTAAAGGTGTATCATTGTAACAATCAGCCACAGTAAGCCTTGAGAACAGGGTTCTCCTCCCATCTCCCCTACTGGTGCAGTTGTGAGGACAAGATTAGATGCTTTTGCTTCCAAGTTAGATTAACCACAGTTTAGCTCAGTACCTGGACCCTAAACTGTTATTATGCTTAACTATGGCTTGTTAAAACAAGATGGCTTTGGGTTATATAAAATTGGCTTGTTTCTACAAAGTATAATTAAGATTAAACTAGAAGGCTCAAATGATAGCTAGATATTGGCTGGTCTCAAAATCTTCCCCTTGTGAACATATGAGAGGACAGGAAAGTCTAACGTTTATAGCTTGCTTTTTCTTGTAAAGCTATCCCATGGTTCAGTGTTATATCAAAGCAGTTATATAATTCAGAAACTCTGAAACTAATAGACAATATAGGAAGAAACCCCTCACCCCTTATTAGGAATGATGTACAACTGCAGCGGTAGATAGCATTAAGATTTGAATAAACCATGAGGAAAGCTTAAACATTACAATTTTTTCAAACCAGAATCAATTTCAGTCATCTAATGAACCTTGGCCATAAAAATAAACTGTGAAAAATGATCAAAATATTGAATGCTATGGTCACTTGTCCAAACATACATATCTGACTGTTCACTATCAAACTATCTATCAGTTGTTAAACTGGTATATACTGTATATTTTGAAGAACGCTGAGATGTAATTTTCTGTTGTTACAGCCCTCGTAACACTTATTTTAAGGACACAGATTTTACATACAGTATTTACTTTCCTCTTTAATGTTCATCAGTAGCTGTTTCAAGTCTTTGCTGTTTTCTGCCAATAATATAGTGTCATCTGCATATGTTAAATCATGTATGCTTCTATTAATTTTAATTCCTCCTACTGAATCAAATTAATTCTGACACCCTTCTGTTTCTCCATATTCTGTCATTAAAGTGGCCTCTTGTTCAGAGTACAGCTCATTCACCAGGACGATAAGAAGATATGACACACTCCTTTCTTTCAAAACAGTCTACAAATTTTCGTGATCTTCATACACAGGACACAAACTGATTTTCTTCTGAAATTCTCTGGCACACTTCAATAGGCAACATATATTTGAAAAATAATCTCTGATGCCTCTTCCTTTTCTGAATCTAGCTTAAATAATTTGTATTTCTTGCTGTGTATATGATGAGAGTGTTTGTTGTAAAGTCTTGAGCATCACTTTGTTTTGCATGGGAAGTTAATGCAATTGGTCCTATAATTAATTCAATCAATGTAAATAATATACATTTGGGAAAATTAAAATGTTTGCATGTAAACTAGTCTGTGTACAGCGTTCTAATTATCACAACCTTTCAAAAGCAGAAACTGTAAATACAACATTATCTCCCTGCCAATTTCTTTAAAAGAAAACACAACTTTTAATTTTCAAGCTGTGTAGAGGAACTTACTCAACATAGCCACCAGGTGGCAAAAAGTCACAAACATTTCTAGACAATTCTCAAACGCTCCCTGAAGAACCAAGCATACAAAATAAGGCTGAAATCCTTTATGCACCGCTCAGAGAAAATACATTTTACTGAATTCAGTGGGACTTACTTCCAAGTATAGGCATACAAGATTACAATATAAGCATATTATTTTCTTAAAATGCTGGATTTAAGAGTAATTCTGCTATGAGGATGGGACCCTGTACATCATTTAACACTTGACCATTTAAGGTAAACAAAAAGCCAATCCAGTAACTGCTAATGCTGAATTCTTTGAATAAATGTGGATATGCACAGGCAAGTTAGATATAAGATCCTGCAGCAACAGCACACAAATCATGGACAGGATTATAAGAAAGGTAGAGCTGGTGGCTTGAGCAATCCCTGTTGTTCTGGTTACCATCTTCCTTGATGAAAAGTTCTGGAAAAGTCAAAATTTATTCTGTATTACACTGTGACTTTGCAAAGCATTGTCCTAATACAGATTACCTGTGATGTAGTGTTACTGAGTTCTAATGGTGCAGTCTTATGCACCATTACCTACATGGAAGTCTCAGAGCACAGAAGTACACGACCAGCTAGCAAGACTTCTATGTACAACTCAAGCTACAGCTAGAACTCAGTCTCAAACACCATAACATATTTGCTTAGAAAGAAGTTCCCAAACTATTTGGGAATTAATTCTTTCTGAATCCATTTCCTAAGGCAACTCAGTAATCTTATATCAAAATACTCTCAATTCAATGTTAATAAGATTCAGTCATATAAAGTTTAGAAACTGAATGTCAAGCAACTAAAGGTACCCTGAGCTAGGGCTTAGTGGTGCGTTGTGACTTAGGAGATCAATGGTTTAAGCAGTGGTTCTTAACCTTTGTTACTCGGATGTTTTTGAACTGCAACTCCCAGAAACCTCAGCCAGCACAGTTGGTGGTGAAGGCTTCTGGGAGTTGCAGTCCAAAACTCCTGAGTAACCCAAGGTTAAGAACCAGTGGTTTAAAGCACTGGTTCTTAACCTTGGGTTACTCAGGAGTTTTGGACTGCAACTCCTAGAAGCCTTCACCACCAGCTGTCCTGACTGGGGTTTCTGGGAGTTGCGGTTCAAAAGCATCCGAGTAACAAAGGTTAAGAACCACTGGTTTAAAGCCTCAATGAGCCATGACACACACCCCTTGGGCTACTTACACTTTCAACCTGACCTAAGGATAAAGCAGGAAAGAAGAAAACTCTAGGGAGGCAGGATGTAAGTATTATTTAGCAAACAAAATGGATAAAGTTATATAAAAGAATTAACCTCATGACAAAAAGCTCCACTAATTAATCCAAATAAGGCTTTTGATTACAACATAGCCAGTGTGAGACAATATGTTTCCAATAAGTCTTGATCTTGTTGTTGTTTAATCGTTTAGTCGTGTCCGACTCTTCATGAACCCATGGACCAGAGCACGCCAGGCCCTCCTGTCTTCCACTGCCTCCCGGAGTTTGGTCAAATTCATGCTGGTAGCTTCAATGACACCGTCCAACCACCTCATCCTTTGTTGTCCCCTTCTCTTGCCTTCACACTTTCGCAACATCAGGGTCTTTTCCAGGGAGTCTTCTCATGAGATGGCCAAAGTATTGGAGCCTCAGCTTCAGGATCTGTCCTTCCAGGTTTCTTTTAATTTCGTTGCTGCTGTCACCGTCTGCAGTGATCATGGAGCCCAAGAAAATAAAATCTGTCAATGCCTCCATATCTTCCCCTTCTATTTGCCAGGAGGTGATGGGCCCAGTGGCCATGATCTTAGTTTTTTTTTTTATGTTGACCTTCAGACCGTTTGTTTGTTTGTTTTTTGCACTCTCCTCTTTCACCCTCACTAAGAGGTTATTTAATTCCTCCTCACTTTCTGCCATCAGAGTGGTATCATCTGCATATTGGAGGTTGCTGATATTTCTTCCGGCAATCTTAATTCTGGCTTGGAATTCCTCCAGTCCGGCCTTTCGCATGATGCATTCTGCATGTAAGTTAAATAAGCCAGGGAACAATATACAGCCTTGTTATACTCCTTTCCCAATTTTGAACCAATCAGTTGTTCCATATCCAGTTCTAACTGTTGCTTCCTGTCCCACGTATAGGTTTCTCAGGAGATAGATAAGGTGGTCAGGTACTCCCATTTCTTTAAGGACTTGCCATAGTTTGCTGTGATCCACACAGTCAAAGACTTTTGCGTAGTTAATGAAGCAGAAATAGATGTTTTTCTGGAACTCTCTGGCTTTCTCCATAATTCAGCGCATGTTAGCAATTTGGTCTCTAGTTTCTCTGCCCCTTCGAAATCCAGTTTGTACTTCTGGGAGTTCTTGGTCCACATACTGCTGAAGCATACCTTGTAGGATTTTGAGCATAACCTTGCTAGCGTGTGAAATAAGTGCAATTATACAGTAGTTGGAGCATTCTTTGGCACTGCCCTTCTTTGGGATTCAGATGTAGACTGATCTTTTCCAATCCTCTGGCCTCTGCTGAGTTTTCCAAACTCGCTGACATATTGAGTGTAGCACCTTAACAGCGTCATCTTTTAAGATTTTTAAATAATTTGACTGGAATGCCATCACCTCCACTAGCCTTCTTGTTAGACAAGCTTTCTAAGGCCCACTTGACTTCACTCTCCAGGATGTCTGGCTCAAGGTCAGCAACCACATTACTGTATCTGGGTTGTCCGGGATATCGAAATCTTTCTGGTATAATTCCTCTGTGTATTCTTG
Organism: Pogona vitticeps; assembly: GCF_051106095.1. Lineage (NCBI taxonomy): Eukaryota > Metazoa > Chordata > Lepidosauria > Squamata > Agamidae > Pogona > Pogona vitticeps. Next base: position 163,120,232 of record NC_135786.1, on the reverse strand, counting down.
CCACTTCATCTTGATGTCTTCTGCTTCTGTTAGGTCCCTCCCTTTTTTGTCCTTTAGCATATCCATCTTTGCACAAAATGTTCCTTTAATATCTCCAATTTTCCTGAACAAATCTCTGGTTTTTCCTTTTCTATTATTTTCCTTTTTTTTGCATTGTTCATTTAAGAAGGCCCTCTTGTCTCTCCTTGCTATTCTTTGGAAGTCTGCATCCAATTTTCGGTAACTTTCCCTATCTCCCTTGCATTTTGTTTCCCTTCTCTGCTATTTGTAAGGCCTTGTTTGACAGCCACTTTGCTTTCTTGCATTTCCTTTTCTTTGGGATGGTTTTTGTTGCTTCCTGTACAATGTTACGAGCCTCTATCCAAAGTTCTTCAGGCACTCTGTCCACCAGATCTAGTTCCTTAAATCTGTTCTTCACTTCCTCTGTGTATTCATAAGGGATTTGGTTTAGATTATACCTGAGTGGCCCAGTGGTTTTTCCTACTCTCTTCAGTTTAAGCATGAATTTTGCTATGAGAAGCTGCTGATCAGAACCACAATCAGCTCCATGTCTTGTTTTTGCTAACTATATAGAGCTTCTCCATCTTTGGCTGCAGAGAATATAATCAATCTGATTTCGGTATTGCCGATCTGGTGGTGTTCATTTATAGAGTCGCCTCTTTCGTTGTTGGAAAAGATGACCAGCTTGTTCTCTTGACAAAACTCTATTAGCCTTTGCCCTGCTTCGTTTTGAATTCCAAGGCCAAACTTTCCTGTTGTTCCTTTTATTTCTTGACTCCCGGCTTTAGCATTCCAATCCCCTAGAATGAGAAGAACATCTTTCTTTAGTGTCAGTTCTAGAAGGTGTTGTAAGTCTTCATAAAATTTGTAAATTTCAGTCTCCTCAGCATTGGTGGTTGGTGCATAAACCTGGATTATAGTGATGTTGAAAGGTCTGCCTTGTATTTGTATTGAAATCATTCTATCATTTTTGAGATTATATCCCATTACAGCTTTTCCCACTCTTTTGTTGACTATGAGGGCTACTCCATTCCTTCTATGGGATTCTTGCCCACAATAGTAGATATGGTAGTCGTCTGAATCGAAATCCCCCATTCCCGTCCATTTTAGTTCACTGATGCCCAGGATGTCAGTGTTTATTCTTGCCATCTCCTGTTTGACCACCTCCAGCTTCCCACGGTTCATAGATCTTACATTCCAAGTTCCTATGCAATATTTTTCTTTGCAGCATCGGACTTACCTTTCACTTCCAGGCACGTCCATGGCTGAGTGTCATTTCAGCTTTGGCCCAACCACTTCATTAACTCTGGAGCTACTTGTCCTTGTCCTCCACTCTTCCTCAGTAACATGTTGGATGCCTTCTGACCTGAGGGGCCCATCTTCCAGTGTCATATCTTTTAGCCTTTTGTTTCTGTTCATGGGGTATTCTTGGCAAAGATACTCGAGTGGCTTGCCAATTCCTACTCTAGGTCTTGATCACCCAGCACTAATTTCGTTCCCATGGAGGACAGTGGAGTCAGGAAGCACTTGGCAATAACTAGGGATACTTCTGACAAACATATTTGTATGGCAGTGAATCTGGATTATTTATTAGTTACAACTATGTCACACCTTCCTTCCAGAAATTTTGAGGCAATATGAAGGACTCTCCTCCTGTCCACCTTATCCTCAAAACAAGCTTGTGAAGTAGGTTATACTGGGTAAAAAAAAGATCAGCCCAAAGGCAGCCAGTGAGCTTCACAGCTCAGGTTATGTTGTGTATAATGTGAAAACTATCCAAACTTTTGTGGCACCTTAAAGATAAACCACATTTTATATGGAATACCCCTTCATGAACTAGAATCATTTGAGGCAGAGGAGGGCTGCATCCTACTAAGCTTATTCCAAATAAAACCTGGTAAACACTCCTCAGGGTTATTTGCCAATGCAAATACTCCCTAAGTGTCAAAACTGTAGTTTTAGAAGAGGTAACCGTGTCAGTATGTGCAAGTATATCAGGCAAAATCCGAAGAAATAAAAACAAGACAAAAACATATGGCACCTTAAATACTAGCTATTAAACACTCTGTGTATGCCTGCTTTGTTTTCTGTCTCCTGTAGGAATGCTTACAATGGAATTTAACATCAAACATAGGCCATAAATTACTGCACGTGGATGTGAGATGTAACCACACACCCATGACTGAATGTTTTCCTCGTGAAACTGGTATTTCATGCAGTATTTCATTTTTCCCCTCCAGTATGTCTGACGAAGTGGAGTTGTCCATGAAAGCTCGCATTAAAATATAACTGTTAGTCTTTAAGGTGTCACATGTTTTTGTCTTTTTTTTCCCCTTTTACTTCTTTGGATTTTGCCTGATAAGCATCACAAGACTTTTCAACGCTTTGGGTACGAAATACACTTCTCGAGATAATACTCCACTACACGTAACTTAAAAACCATAAAGACCCACTAATTTCTCCACGAGCAACTTCCTTCCTTTTCTGCTGCGGGCTGACGGGACTTCTTAAAGTATCGAACGGCCGCCCGTCTGGATGATACCACCAGAGACGGGGGGGAGGGAGTATAGGCTTCCAAGACTCATCATCATGGGCTGGTACATTCCACCGCTACCCTAGGCGTGGCCCCTCCTACCCGTCCTCCGGCTCTATGACGCTCACGTCCCACGCCGCAGTTGTTGTATTCGGTCTTCCTTGTTAAGCTGACGATAGACGGGAGGCGGGAGCAAGAGGGTACTGCGTTTGTACATGCGCAGTGGAGACCGTGGACAGTGACAGGCACCGCGGGAAGGCCTTAGGGCCGGGGCCATGGCAGAGCCCAAGAAACTGTCAACTGATGGCGGCGGCCATGAAGAAAAAGGGGCCGCGGCTACGGCTGCCCCTGCTCCCGGCTTGGAGACGCTGAGTGCGGCCGAGTACTCTCGGCGCGTACACCAATGGCTGTGGGACTCGTACTGCGGGTACCTGAGCTGGCAGACCAGCTGCCTGGCCGCGCTCATGGCGGGCGCTGCGACGGCCGCTGCCTCTGCTCCACCCCCCGCCGCCGGCTCCAGCTCCAGCAGCAGCAGCAGCCCTCCCTGCCACTACTTCTTGGCGACCCTTCCCGCCCCCGCTCCCGAGGCCAGCCCCGCCCCCGCCCGCGTGGCCCCCACTTGGCAACCACCCCCCAGCAGGCACGCGCCCCTCGTCCAACGGCCTGCTGCCGCCCCCGCCTCCCCGCCCTCGACCTCCGGCCGGCCTGCAGGTGAGTTCTGCCAGACGACCTCAGGGGGCGGCGGGGGGGGGGGAAAGGAGGGTGGCCCCGGCGTCGCCACAGAGAGGGTTGGGGGAATTGTGCTTATTGTGGTGGGGGGGTAGAGGGTGGGAAGGGGGGACCCCAGAGAAGCTGCCTGGAAGGAAGGCTCCTTGGAGGGATTAGGCTTGGAATTTATTGGTGAAGACAATAAATTCCAAGCCTAATCCCTCCAAGGAGCCTTCCTTCCAGGCAGCTTCTCTGGGGTCCCCCTTCCCAACCCATAGTCTTCTTCTGGTAGTTTAAAGAATAACAAGGGTTTCATTTTGTGTGGCATAACGTTTGTCTCTCCTGTAGACTTGGAGCCCACTTTTTCAGATGCATGAGGTGTTCACCTCAGTTTGGATGTGTAGGTGTGTGCTTCTGGTACGTTTAGGTGCACACCCACACGAGTACACATGGATGTAAATGTGACGAGATAGGATGAATAAACAAATACCTTTTTTAGTCTTTAAAGCACCCCAAGATTGCTGTGTTTTGATAACAGCAGATTAGCGGCATGAAACTATATTTGTCTAGTCAGAAGACTGTTCCATTTGTTGCTGAATATAGGCATCTAACCCAGTGGTGGGATTCAAATAAATTAACAACAGGTTCTATGTCCTAATGAAAAAATAAATAAATAAATAAATAAATAAATAAATAAATAAATAAATAAATAAATAAATAAATAAACAAATAAATAAATGCCCAGGACATTTTAAAAAAAGGTACCACATAAGCAAGAGTCTTATGTGGTACATTTAACTTGAAAAAAATCATAGTAAAATGAGGACGGTTGGGTGTTTGACTGAAGCGGTCTCACCCCAAAACTTTTTCCCTCTGTGTCCTGCCCTCATGCCTTGTCAATCACCCCCTCTCTCTGCCTCGAGGCCATGAGCTTTCCTCCAGTGACATCAAGGACTCATCTGCCCCCCTTTCCCCCATTGACGCCTCTGCTCTTTCCAGGGCTTTATCTCTCTCACCTACACCCCACCTCAGACGGCTCAGTGTGGCGCAGGAAGGGAGGCAGCTAATTGCGCCCCCCTCCCCCCGCTCGTAGCTGGTCACCTGGCCCCTCCTCCTTCATTCATCTCAGGCCAGCAAACGGTTCTAAGAACCAATAGTACATTTAGGAACCGGTTCTATAGAATAGGTGCGAACCTGCTGAATCCCACCTCTGATCTAACCTGACATGATTATCTTTCAGAATTTTTTTTATAAAGACAGGCATTGAAGAGTGCTGGATGCATTAGTTGAGGGCACTGTAATGTAAATTATTTTGTTTGTAGTCCTGATCCAAAAAGGAGAAAGAGAGGCTGCTCGCTTTCTTTTTATTTCTACAAAGAAGTAATCTGTTTGGTTAAAAATATGAGCAGTCTCAGTAGTTACCTCCAAAGCCCTCTAGCAACAGTTTCCATTTTAACTGTTCTACTTTTAATCCAATAAGCATATTTTATTAGTACTGTATAGTAAATTTTTTGGTTAGGACCATAGTTCCCAACCTTGGGTAATCCAGGTGTTCTTGGACTAGCCAGGGTTACTGGGAACTGCAGTCCAAAAACACCTGGGTTATCCAGTCTTGGGAACCACGGAGTTAGGATATCAAAAACTAATTGGGTTAGTAACATAATAGGATTTTCTTAGAACCCCTGTTAAAGACAAGGTTTCTTTAGCTAGGTTAAGGTCCAGCTAGTCTGGCAACCTATTCCACAAATACTAGTGAGATATTTCTAGAAAACCTGCAGTGTAAAAGCAATTTGTGAACTTCTGCACTTTGAGAGCAGAGGAGTTGTGTGGTGAAAATGCCCTTATGTCAAGATTTAAAAGCCGATAGAACTAGTCTTAGTGATCTGAAGAATATTCACCGGACTAAAGAAATGTGGTCCATAGGAAAGAAATTTACTCTCCTAGAATAAAAATACAGTTGCACTCATACAGACCCATCTTGTGTGTCATGATAGACCAAGATTCCAGAGCTTATTAATTCACAACACAGTGTGGTGACGTAAGGTACCCAGTTGTTCTGGCTTGCAGCAGGAGTGGCTTAAACAAGCAATATCCTTTGGTTTGTTTATTGTGAAATCTAATAAGCCATGATGGGGGATGTATAATCTCTAGACTTAAAAGGAATGCACCTCAAAATGTCAGATGCAGGGGAGGGGTATCAGGAGACAGGTATCTAGAAGCATCTGGTGGGGTCACTGTGAGATAAAGGAGGGACTAGATGGGCCTTTGGCCTGATCCAGCAGGGCTCTTTTATGTTCTCATGTAAAGTGCAACAGAAAGGGCAGTCCTTGTCTTCTCCAAAACAAAGAAGAGCCACATTAAGTTGCTTGGAACTGTTTCTTCTGTCCTCTCCTGCCACAAGGAGAAGAAAGAAGAAAGATCTGAAGCTAAACTGCAGTCCTGCTAGGCCTTTTCTCACTCTTCTCTCCTGTGAGAAAAATGATAAAAGGCTGAACTCCCAACCATACAATGAGAATCTGCCTTTATGCAGGTCATGGCGGGGCCAGCAGGAACAATCCTGCTGCCTGCTGTCCTCACATTCACACCTATCCATGTCAGATAAACAACACTACTTGACTATATTTCATACATCTGCCTTTCAAACTTTGAAAGTTGTCACAGCTCTCCTCTTGCTAATTACATCTTCAGATCTGAAATGTCCTGCTAGGTACTGCTGCCCTTAAGCAGCTTGCATGGATGTACTTATAATGAATTAAACTAGGCTATGTAATAGCAGTAATGTGATTTTTCTATAGTCTGCACCACTGAGGAAGCAAACAAGTTGAACCAAGAGGTAGATTTTTAATTTGCTTTCTGCAATAACACAAGCATACTTATTTTAATAGACTATAGAAAAATTCCATCTTTTTTCGTAAATATATTGAGGGAGATTGTCACCAATGCCTACCTGAAGATGATCAGCACTGAAAATAAACCGTACCATAGATATTTAAGATAAGTACCTTGAAAAAGAGTTTAATCCAGTGCCATCTCCTCATGTATGGGTGCATATAGCTTAACTGTTGTTCACATTTATTTATTTATTTATTTATTTATTTAGACAGACAGATGTACATACGCACGCACGCACGCACGCACGCACGCACGCACGCACGCACGCACGCACGCACATACATACATACATACATACATACATACATACATACATACATACATACATACATACATACATACATACATACATACATACATACATACATACATACATACATACCACTGATCTGGCAGCCAAGGCCACTCTGGTCAGTTTACAATAAGGTAAACAATAACAATGACAGAATAAACAAAAGTATACAACAATTACCAGGAGTGGCTTAAACAAGCAACGTCCTTTGCTTTGTTTATTGTGAAATCTAACCTAATAAGATCTCATGTTCCGGCTTGTTTCTCCTGAGCTAGCCATAGAAAGCAACCCTAAAATTATGGATTCTTGTGTTATTGGGAGAGAAGCAAGCTAGAATGCTGGATTCCTGCCAGATTTGAACATCTGGATTGTTCCATGGTTTATGTCTCTGGCTCTGGAGCCAAAGATTTAGAGTTTGATTCCTCACTGGGCCTCCTTGACAGTAGCTGGACTTGATGTTCCATAAGGTCTCTTCCAGCTCTGCAGTGCTAAGATAATTAGTTATCGATTTATGATAATCAACTAGGGATAAAATTCTGAGATATATTTGCTCACACTTTAAGCAGGAACCACTATGCCAGACTATAATAAGCCAAATTGTTCAAATGTGCCTACTTAGTTCTTAGACCATATGGACACGGACAAATCAGAATGGGATATAGAAGATGATAATTGCATTAGTAACAGGCAATGAATTGTACTCATTTCACACGCTAGCAAGGTTATTTTCAAAATCTTACAAGGCAGGCTTCAGCAGTATGTGGACCAAGAACTCCCAGAAGTACAAGCTGGATTTCAAAGGGGTAGAGGAACTCAAGACTAAATTGCTAACATGTGCTGGATTATGGAGAAAGCCAGAGAGTTCCAGAAAAACATCTACTTCTGCTTCATTGACTATGCCGCCTAGAGTAGTCCACCACGACTAGATAGGCGGGATATAAATTAAATAAATAAATAAATAAATAAATATGCAAAATTCTTTGACTGTGTGGACCACAGCAAACTATGGCAAGTCCTTAAAGAAATGGGAGTGCCTGACTACCTTATCTATCTCCTGAGAAATCTAGATGTGGGACAGGAAGCAACAGTTAGAACTGGATATGGAACAACTGATTGGTTCAAAATTGGGAAAGGAGTATAATAAGGCTGTATATTGTTCCCCGGCTTATTTAACTTATATGCAGAATACCTCATGCAAAAGTCTGGAATTGAGGAATTCCAAACCAGATTTAAGATTGCTGGAAGAAATAACAACAACCACCGATATGCAGATGATACCACTCTGAGGGCAGAAAGTGAGGAGGAATTAAAGAACCTAGTAATGAGGGTAAAAGAAGAGAATGCAAAAAAAATGGTCAGAAGCTCAACATCAAAAAAACTAAGACCATAGCCACTGGTCCCATCACCTCCTGGCAAATAGAAGGGGAAGATATGGAGGCAGTAACAGATTTTACTTTCTTAGGCTCCATGATCACTGCAGATGGTGACAGCAGCCACGAAATTAAAAGACACCTCCTTCTTGGGAGGAAAGTGGTGACAAACCTAGACAGCATCTTAAAAAGCAGAGATATCACCTTGCTAACAAAGGTCCGCATAGTTGGAAGTGAGAGCTGGACTATAAAGAAGGCTGACCACTGAAGAATTGATGCTTTTGAATTGTGGTATTGGAGGAGGGTTTTGAGAGGACTGCAAGGACAACAAACCTATCCATTCTGAAGGAAATTAACCCTGACTGCTCACTGGAAGGACAGATCCTGAAGCTGAGGCTCCAATACTTTGGCCATCTGATGAGAAGAGAAGCCTCCCTGGAAAAGACCCTGATGTTGGGAAAGTGTGAAGGCAGGAGGAGAAGATGACGTCAAAGGACGAGATAAAGTGTCACAGAAGCTACCAACATAAATTTGACCCAACTCCGGGTGGCAGTAGAAGACAGGAGAGCCTGGCGTGCTCTGGTCCATGGGGTGACAAAGAGTCAGACACGACTTAACGACTAAACAACAAAACAGGCGATAAACTGTCAACATAACAATGCCCAGAATTTGGTTTCTGTAACTTGCCACAGTCAATTGTTGAGGTGCTGGGTTGTACCTAAGTCACGTGCCTGGCCACACACCTGATTGTGCAACCAAGATGCATCTCATCATTTCACTGTGGACAGTTGTGTATACTTTATATGAACACCAACAGGATTCAGACCCTTAAGTTTATAGGTAAAAGAATGCTATTGCCATTTTGAAAGTTCATCACCTGTGTTATTCATGCAATTGCTCTCCTCTGTGTCTCATTTCATTTGCTCCTCTCATCATGTACAGTACATTGTGTATATTAACTTGTTGCCTCAATATAATACTCTGTAGCCAAAATCTTGTTGTATAGTGTAGCAAATCACTCTAGAAAAGTGGTTCTCAAACTTGGGTCTCCATATTTTTTTGACTGCAACTCCCAGAAATCCTGGCCAGCACAAGTGGTGAAGGCTTCTGGGAATTGCAGTTCAAGAACATCTGGGGACCCCAGTTTGAAAACCAGGGCTTTAGAATAGACCCATTGAATCAATGAGGTCTTGGTGAGTCTGCTTCTCTGTAAGTTCCATCAATTCAGATGAGCCTACTATAATTGTAACTTACAATAGTAACATAGTAAATTGCAATTAGAGTTAAATCACAATTAGAATAGATCCATTCAAATTAGTAGAACTTGCAGAGAAGCTGACTCACTAAAACCTCATTGATTCAATGGGCCTACTGTGGATTTAGTCTGTATAGCTGAAAAAGATCCGAATCCAGAAGAACTCATACAAAAACTTTTTTTTGAGTTTTAATATTATCCAAAGACTCATTAATTTTTTGTGTGTGTGTTGAAACACACACAACATAGCTATCTTTTGCGCAATTATTGAGTTCCTGTATATTGTTATTTTAAATAATTCCTTGTGTTCCCATCAGCCTATCCTGGTCTGTACGTGTTTTATAACCATAAAATGTTCATAGAAATACCAACAATTATTCATTCAACTGTGTCCATAAAAACCATAACATCAAAATATATCTTACAGAATCATATAAGTGATTTATAGTATGCTGTTCATATTAATGTTGTATAAGAAGTTTCCCAGTTCAGAAATTCTGAATGGCCTTTGTAACAAGGTTCCCTGAGGTGAAAGTGCTGCTTAATACCGGGTTGTTGATTGGGAAAACAACAGTCAGTACATTAACCTGGCTTACAGCATAGAGACTTAGTTGGATGAGTTTGGGGTGGTGATAAATCTGTTCTAGATTTGCCTGCCTAGATCGTTTCAAGTTGTACTCCTGCCTTACTGTATCTGGTGCGGTACTGTTAACTATAGTGTCATCTTGTATGCTGTTGGACATGTGTAAAGCTGAGCATTTGTCCACTACATGTTTTCAAGTTGTTTATTGTGCATTAAAATGTATTATATTAAATTATTATTTTTTTAACATAGGTCGTGAATATATTATCCCATCCTTGGCTCACAGGTTCATAGCAGAGATGGTGGATTTCTTTATTCTTTTCTTTATCAAGGCAACCATAGTTTTGAGTATTATGCACCTCAGTGGAATAAAGTAAGTTTTATCTATAATGTGACTGTATCCACTTTAGTTCCTCAGGCTATTAACAGCATATAGACATAGTTTTAGTGCATTAGTACATTTCTGAATAGAATGTTCTGTGTTGCAGTACTGATGAAGACTTAGGAGTGACTCTTCCATAAAAAAAAAAAATCCTGAGCAAGGAAAACTACACATTAAATATGAGTTCTAGTTTAGCCTTGTTCTTCACATGCTAGGCTTCTACTGTAGATATATTTTCATATGGAAATATCCTCAAATTGTGGATTGAAGTTATGGTAATCCAAAAACCATTTAACCATCTCACTGAGAACTAAACCTGTATGGAGAGAATACAGTATACTGTATGGGAAGAAGTATGTATGGTAAATAACCTCTTGATTTTATGTAGTTTGACTAAGATTGTTAATAGAGTATCTTAGTCTCTAAAGACATTTAAGTGCTGACTCTCTTGAATGTCTTTGGAAGTTACACTTTGAAGCTGAGGAAATGCAGTGCTTATTAAAGTTACTGACTGAGTACAACCATAGTCCTTGCGTGATTTCTGCTACAACATAATGATGAATACAGTATTATCGAGAGAGAGAGAAATCTATTTGAAAAACAGAACAATTCCCCCTTTAAACTATGAAATAACTTGGTAGCATTCTGTGTAATGTATTTGTTACAGTGTGTACTGATGCTCATATAGCACTGCATTGACTGTTATATATTGATCTACAATGCTGTTACATTTCAACAATATTATTATTTCTTCACATAATAGTAATGGTAGTAGCTCTTTCACCAGTTTGTGCTCTTCCCATTTTTTGTACTCCTCTTTGGATTACTAAATAACTGGCAATGCTGGTTAGGTCTAATGGGAGCTGGTACAGAACATCTGAAAGTACCAGGTAAAGGAAAGCTGTTATTAACAGTGCAGTGCTTTCATGAGAGAACTGGATCTCCTTTTCCCTCTATTGCTTATGTGGGGCTGAGAATGGTTGGCTTTCCTGAGGTTATCCATTACATTCATGAAGAGATCATTATATTATATTGCATTATATTGTATTACTGTATATTAGCTTTCATGGTTGTTTAGATCAGGGGTCTCCAAACTTTGGAGGGCTACATAATATATTTTCCATATTTTCAAGGGCCGAAGGAATCTGCGTGTCCGCACACTCCCACCTGCCTGCATGCACTCCTCACGCATGCACGCCCACAGGTGGGCCTAGCTGGGCTGGATAAAAGGCAAGGCAGGCCAGATATGGCCCATAGGCCATACTTTGGGGACCCCTGGTTTAGATACATAGTGAAATTTCAGTTTTCTGCAACATTGAAATGGATCTTTCCAAATTAATTAAGGCTGGATTTGTTAAAATCTGATTAAATTTTTACCATGATTTGTTGTTGAATTATCTGACTTAAAACCATTTTTTAAGCAGAATGCTTTTTCCTCAACCAAAATGCCTTTGATTAAAGGGGTCTGTAATATTCTGTGATGTATTCTGTTAGAAACCAGTAGCATATTATTACTTGTCTTACTAAAAATATTTTCTGGTGTAGGGATATCTCCAAGTTTGCCATGCACTACATTATAGAAGAAATAGATGAAGATACTTCTATGGAAGACTTGCAAAAAATGGTGATAGTGGCCCTTATCTACAGATTGCTAGTCTGCTTTTACGAGGTACCTGAGCCCCAACTATTTAATCAGTAACATCTATTTTAAAGATAAATTTCCTTAAACATCTAAGTACAAAATGGGCTTTTATGTTAAGAACCTATGATTTCATTTTAAATAACTTAAAAATAGTATAAGATTCATTTAGTAAATGTTGAGGAGAGAATTCAGAGGACCATTAAAATTTATATTTAAAATGAAATGCCAAGGCTGCATTACATTCAAATTTAACCAAGCAACAGAATGAATAGAAAGTTAAGTAGATCTGACCAAGTCTGTTTCTTGATGCTTGGGACTGCAGTGTCAGGAGAGGAGTGCAGGCTATCCCTTCCATTCTCATAAACTGATTACATTAGATATTTAAGATTCTTTTTCAGGTGCATTAAGATCTCTGAACTTTCATAATATTACATAGGGTAAAATTGTTTTACATAGCGTTAAAACATAACTTTTTGCTGGTGATAAAATTTAAATGGCCTTTTCTTTCAGATTATATGTATTTGGGGTGCAGGTGGAGCAACCCCTGGGAAATTTCTTCTTGGCCTTCGTGTTGTAACATGTGATACATCTGTACTTATTGCACCAAGTCGTGTGTTAGTAATCCCATCCTCTAATGTGAGCATGACAACGTAAGTTTACTCTTTTTTTTTCATTTTAATGTTAACAGTTTACTAGATGATTCATAATTGTAATGGTCAGAATCTTACTGGTGCTGGCAGAAGGTTCACATAACTTACCATGACTGTGGCTAATTGATGAGCTGGTCTGGTACCTTTCGTTGTGCAATTAGGCATGCAACTAAGATATACCCCAGTACCTCATCAATTAGCTGCGCAAGTGATACAAACCTTATGTGAACGTTAGACATGAAAGCTTTGTATTCTTCTTCTCTGGGAGACAATTATGAAGCCCACCAGCACAGGTATCCCGGCGGTCCCTTCCCACCCCCCAGAACTAGCCTGGTCCATTCACGAGGCTCCTCGGCATGCATATGCCTGGCAGCAGTGACATCGCGGCAGTTGCAGATGTAGTCCTGCTGATGCTTCTCTGCCTCTCCCCTCAGCTGACCACTCGGCAGCTGAGCAGGGAGACTTGTCTTCCTGCCTCCTTGCCAGAATGGTCAGCTGTGGCACAACATCACTGCTACTGGATGCATGCATGCCAAGGAGCCCTGTGAGTGGACCAAGATGGTTCTGGGAGACAGGAAGAGATTGCTGGGAAACCTGTGCTGGTGGTCTGAATACAAAGCTCCCATGTCTAGTGAACATCTGCAGGATTCTGGCCACTGTGTAACTTGATATTTACTTGTTACTTATCTTTCAGTACTAATTTCAAACATGGCATACAACCCGTTTGATCCCTTTGTGTGTTTGTAAAAAATAAACCAACAGTGAAGTTAACTAGCAGTTTAAAAAAGACACTGAAAGTAATCAAATCAGAAAAAATGTTTTTGTACTAATAATACAAGCCTAAGGTAGAAATTCAATAATTCAGTATTCCTTGTCTTCCAGGGGGCGGGGACGACACTTCCCAAGGAAAAGAGTTGAGCTGTTTCTAATTCTAAGAAGTACAGTTTGTTTTAATTAGCAACAGCAACTGGCTGTTCAAAGGAATGTGTAATAAATGGAGAACCATGTCTGTAACCATTCTTTAAGTATGCTAGCCTTACAAGTTGTAACCTACCCAGAGTAGTGCTGTGACACTAATGGGAGCAGGATACAAATTTAAATAAATAAATAGATAGATAGATAGATAGATAGATAGATAGATAGATAGATAGATAGATAGATAGATAGATAGATAGATAGATAGATAGATAGATAGATAGATAAATAAATAAATAAATAAATAGCCTGTTCATGAACATAAGCTCTGCTAGTCAAAAGGAAGGAATGCCCCTAATGCATGCTACTAGTGCTGTACGTTTTCTGAGAGGCATTCAGCTCATCTTCCTTGATGCTTTGTCCTGTGAAACCTAAGTGATGTATCCTTTTTAAATTATCTGTGTAAGTGTACAAATTAATTGGGCAAATCACATGTTAATTGGCTTTTACCAGCCCTCTGTGAAGGTATATGATAAAAATGAAAAGCAAAGGATGTGTTCCACCCACTCCCCCACCCAACTTCCAACTATTTCTGGTGTCCTTTCATTAAGACATTTCTCACTTCAACTCTACATTTACATTCCAAGTAGCAAGACCTGTTAGTCCATTTGAGTTACTCTTGAGCTTACTCTAAAGGATCATAGTGGCAATAATTAATGAATAAGTAATTCATCAGTATTAAAGCCATTGCTAAATGTTCTGAATTTTTTATGGTATGTCACTGAAATTCTTTACAAATGTGACCGATAATCTGGTCAAAAGGTATACAGTAGAAATATACGAGGTAATGTTTCCATGATAAAAGGCTCTTAAACCTATAAAATATTTTTATTGAAGTGGTATTATTTGAAAAATAAATAGATGAAATGTATTATTAAAACCTAATTAAAGTGGTACAGAAATAAATCTGCCTTGTAAGAATGACAAATCTGAATATGATATGGATGGATACTTCATACTCAGAATAATGTCCTAGACTCCAAGATGAAAGCAGTGATGGAAAAATTATTTTAATGAAAGCTGAGCTGTGTGTATTGGTCCTGAGAAACAGCATATTCTTCTGAGAAAAGGTCTTGGTTGTTCCAATAAATTGCTTTCTGTAGCAGTTCCATACTGTGTCAACATTCTTGAATCAACAACAAATTGTAGAGATACTGTTTTCTTCTTGCAGATCTACAATACGAGCTTTGATCAAGAATTTTTCTATCGCTTCCTTCTTTCCTGCATTCATCACCCTGCTGTTTTTCCAGCACAACCGAACTGCCTATGATATTGTAGCAGGGACAATTGTGGTAAAAAGGAACAGTATCAGATGATACCCAAGGAAACCTTGATTCTGCTTTTCAGACATGCTGATTATACCTTGTTGGATTTCTGAATATCACTCCAGAAGACTGCCAGTGATGTTAAGCATATATATTTTCTTCCAACAGTACTATGTAACCATTGGTGAAAAACAGCATTGGTTTAATTTGAGAGTATTTTGAATTGAGCATGAAAACTAGTTATCTTTGAAATACACTTAGCGTTTTAAATAAGAGTGTTGCTAGTGTGAGAGAAATGCTGATTCTACAGTTTTGATTTTAAATTAGATTTTAATTTTTAGGAAGATCTAAACTTGACATTACTGGAGGTAGCCAAAGGCATTACTGTGTTTGTGAAAGAAAACTATATTGCAAAGAATTATATATTCCATTTTTGGTGGACAGAGAAGAGTTTGCCACTTTATGAAAGCTTTATCATGGATTGCTTACACAAGCATTGTATTATTTTAACACTAGAAGCTCTGTAAACATTGTGTAAAATGTCTTGCATGAGGGGGATATCTTGCACATAGTACTATGGAATACGTCAGATAATATGGAAGACAATATAGCTAATAGCTTAAACAGGTAAATATTGAAAGCTCTGACAGTACAACTGCAGTTGAGATAAATTACATTTAATTATTTTCATAGAAATTTAAGAGCTTCGTGTAAAAGCACAGAAAACTTAAAACTAATGCAAAAATCTCTATTTTAGTTTCAGATGTATTTAATGAGAGCCAAAATAAGCCTGTTATAATTAGAGATAAGCTTATATATAGTATTTTGCGCCACTTTGTAACAAAATGGATTTTTTAAAAACAGTCTTTCTGTTGGTAAAGCAATACAGGGAATTGTGCAACATGTAGGAAAAACAAATAGGTACATTTAACCCATTGTGTGCCTACCTAACTGAAGTTATTGAATAAAACATATTTTGCATGATTTATTTTTACATTTGCAATATTAGCTAAATCAGTGTCAGATGTGATACACTTCTGTAAAAGTATTAGAATACTCTGTTAGTCTTATGCTCCCTGGGAATCAAATCCTACTTTATAGCTAGCACAGTATTTCTGGCCAACCAGTAAGGAGAATTGACCTACTGTAACAGAATTGAATTGCTTAAAAAATGTTCATACTTTAAAAAAGTTTGATTATTGTAACGTATACTGGAGATTTAATGCTGGAAAAGCATCCCATGTTTCAGACTGAAGCCATCTATTTTCTCCAGAAGCAGCTGTGTAATGCTGTCTGAAATTCGTATTCCTGTGCAAATATCTAAAGCAGAGGTCTTGAACCTCTGAAGACAGAACAAACAGCTACAGTGGTAAATTTCCAGTGGTTGTCACAAAATATCAGCCACATTCTTATAGGTAGGCAAATGATTAGACTACAGTTGATGTAGAGAAGAAGCAAAGAAAATCACTATGTCTTGTTTTCAAGCAGTGAATGACCAAAACACTTTCAGAGGAAAGCACGCAAGAATAACTTTCTCACTTTTGCCCTAAATGGGTAATGTGTATACAGTGGTGCCTCGCTTAACGAGTGCACCACATAACGACGAAATCGCATAGCGATCCGTTTTTTCGGATCGCTAATGCGATCGCTTAACGTTTTTCTTATGGGGCACAATTCGCTTTGCGAAGACCAGTAAGCGTTTCGCTTACCGATCTTCGCAAAACGAAGCCCCGACGATCAGCTGTTTGGCGGCCAAAATGGCCGCCGGAAGCCCGGAAATGGCTCAAAATGGCCGCGCGCAGCATTTTCGCGCCCTCGTTAAGCGAGGCGAGGGTGCGAAAATGGCTGCCGGCCATTACAAAGCTTCGTTGAACGGTGAGTATTTGGCTCATTTGGAACGCATTAAACCATGTTTAATGCGTTCCAATTGAAATCCCTGCCCCGTTCAACGATGCTTCAGCATAGCGAAGGTTAATCCGGAACGGATTAACCTCGCTATGCAAGGCACCACTGTACCTTGATGGCCAATGTGTATACCTAGACTGTTTTTCACATACACAGAAAAGTAGAAATACAAGCAAGATAGTTCTTGTGAAATTCAGGTATAGTCTTGACACTGCAGTTTTCAGCACTAGGAGTAAGTGCAACTTGAGGGCCATTTGGCTTCCAAGAATTTGCTAATGGGCATGTGAGAGTTAGGGATGTAGTGGTGCTGCGGGTTAAACTGCAGAAGCCTCTGTGCTGCAAGGTCAAAGACCAGCAGTCATAAGATTGAATCCACACTCGAATCCACGCAACGGAGTGAGCGCCCGTTGCTTGTCCCAGCTCCTGCCAACCTAGCAGTTCAAAAGCATGTAAAATGCAAGTAGATAAATAGGTACCACTTCAGTGGGAAGGTAACAGCATTCCATGTCTAGTCACGCTGGCCACAGAAACTGTCTTCAGACAAACGCTGGCTCTATGGCTTGGAAACGGATGAGCGCCGCGCCCTAGAGTCGGACACGACTGGACTAAATGTCAAGGGGAACCTTTACCTTTACCATAAATTTGTATCTATTACAGTAAAAGATCTGTTGCTACCCAAAACATAGTAGAAGTCTACATTCAGTTATTTTTAAAACCTGTCAGTTCCTCTCAGGTAACTCCTGGTGTGTGTTGAGAAGGAAGCACTGCTTCATGTTTGGCTTTTGGTTAGCTTAGTTACAGTTAGTTTCTGCTGGGAGTATGTAGTTTATCTGTTTCAGTGTGATGGAATAATTTGTTCATTCTCCATTATGAGAAACAACAGAATGCCTTACCCTTGGAATGCAACTAATCATTGTCGTAATAATAAAAAAAGTGAGATACATAGCAACGTTGCTTTCTAGCTATAGGAAACAAATAGATGAAACACAGAAGTGTTTATGCTGCAGCCCATTGAAAAACTTGCTATTAGGTTAGTGGTTGTGGATTTCAGGTTTTAAAATCTGAGGGTTTTATGCCAGCATTCCTGTTCTGCCCAGTATTAGTGAGATTTAAGGGCCACATTTTGTACAGTCTTCTCCATAAAACTGAAGGGTAAATTTCTACATTTTCAACAACTTATAGCAGAAAGAACAACTTACTTGATTATTGAGCGTTTTGGCAATGATATGCTGTGGTTTTGTTACTAGTGTGGGATTTTATCAGACCAGTGTTCAAGCCAGTTGTCTGTATGAGTTTTCTTTCACCATATGCAAAGATTAGATTTTCTGAAAATGTTCAACAGTATACCTTCCTCTCCACATATAAGACTGGTATTGTAATGTGGGGGAGGGAGAACAGAACAAATGAATAGAATTTGGAAGAATCATGAAAATCTTTTGTAATAAATGAAAATTACAAGCTGTTTTACAGTCATAGCTTTATAGAACATGTGCTATCATATGCATCTGAAAAAACAAACTTCTGTGTTCTAAAGATCTGTGGCTTTTGCTCAGTCAGTTTATACCACTTTCCAAATATCTGTAAGTACCATTTTTGGTATCTTATTTCTAATTAAAGGGCTTCTAAAATTTCTGTTTCTGTCTTCATATAAAATTATTGGAATAGGAGTTTGAACAAAAATACATTTTTACATCAATAATAATTTTTCCATGTGTAAAAGGTCTAAGTATTACTGACCTGTTTTTAAATTATTTATTGGTGAATTTCTGTTAAGTAGCAAGACATTTTTCGATTTGCAATACCCATTACATGTGTCTGAAGGTAATGTCAAGTTGCACTGATATCCCAGTCGGCAGCTTTCAAATACTGTATTTGCATAAAAATAAGCTGATTCTTCCCAGTTGTGACAAGCTCAATGAAATGTTCTCTCCAGAGAGAAGGGAAGTGGCTCTTGTGCACCTCAGTAGCCAGGAAGTAAATATGGCCTTACACAATCTATTTTAGCCAGCCTACTTACTCCCTTAAGGCAGCCTAAGGGAAGCTGCAGCCGCCATCTTTGTAAAGGGCAGCCGGTCTCCCTTTTTACATTTGTGGCTGGTAGGCCAGAAGCAGATCTCCGCAGCTGCAATTAAGGTAAGGGGGTGTTGGTAGGGGAGGACTAAGGTATGGAAAGGGAGGGGGTTGGGGGGCTCGGCTGTTGGGGTGGATGACTGTGTGTGTGTGTCTGCGTGTCTGCCTTTCTGCTGCCAATCAGTTGATCGGTGGCCGGTAGGCAGAATGGTTGTGGTTTTTAAAATAGGAACGGGGTGTCGGTGGGGTAAGGTAGGGAGAGGAAGGGGTGGGGGTAGGCTGTAGGGTTAGGTGGCTGTGGAGGGTGGTGGCTGTCTTTCTGCAGCCGGTAGGCAAAATGGTGTTTTGGCTTTCTGTTTTTAATAGGAAGGGACTGTAAGCAGGGCTGGGGGGTGGAGGGAGGGCGACGGGTGTTTTTTTTAAAAATAACCCCTTGTTAATCGACAAATATATTTGTTATTCGACGCTTCACTGGAGCAACTTCGTGCTTCATGAGTTGTCAGCTTTTGACGACTCATGAAGTTGGACGACTCACCAAAATGGTGAGTCGTCCCCATCTCTAGTCACTAGCATCAAACAATGTTTCACATTACTTTAACTACAATATTTGCTTTTTTAAGCAAAGTGAATGAAGTCCTTGGTATCTAAAAATATGTTTTCTTGCCGTCATAGGCCTGAACAAAATTATAGAACCCTTATTGCAGGCTTGGTGTCCATTGTGATGCAGAGAACAGAGTGATGGACTTAGAGTCTGGAGGCTACAGTTTGAATCCCCACATGGCCATGGAAACTTGCGGAGAAGTGAAACTGGTAAAACCACTCCTTAAATATCTCGCCTTGTAAGCCCTATTAGGGTAGCTAAAAGTCAGTTTTGTCTTCACAGCACATAACAATTGCCAGTTTGTACTCTTGCGCTCGTATGGGTGGAGACACATAAAATTTTATTGTCCGCGTTGGCTAAATGTTAACTCTGGATACCTCCTCTTAATTGCTGTCTCTTCTTGCTTGTGGGTTTCCCATAGACAGCTGATTGGCCACTACAGGAAATAGCTGAGTAGACAGGGCTTGTTGGGGCTATAGCCGCTGGGCTTTTGTGTTTATTGTGCTTCTCTTGCCAGTTCTCCCTGAGGCCCTCACTCATACTTCCAATATGAAATATGAGGCAATCAGGCAGAGTTTACAAAATGATGTTCCCTCACAGGACTAACAAGCAGGAAAAAACAGTGTAGCCCTATTTTAAGGGAACAACACATCCCATTTGTTTTTGTCCAGTAAGACCTGTTAATCTAAAAGATGCTGTAAAACTCTGTTTCGTTTGTTGCTGTAGACTTGCAAATGTTCAAGAATGTAGCTGTATCAAATTGCATCAAAGTGTAACACACTGACATGGATTACTTTAGTTTTAACTATAATTTGTGTGAAGTGTTTATAGAAAATATAACAGTTTGAGAAGAAATAACGAGATATAGACTAAGCCTATTGGGTTAAACACAAATGTTTAGTCTCAAACCCATGGTGTCAACTGGACTTATAAAACTGACCTACCACTCCCTCTCTGACTCAATGGGTCTGCCCTAGCTGAGACTGGTAACTGCATTTAGGTCACTATATTTGCCTGTTTATGGGGAATGGTAACATCTCTGTCTTCAAAGAAAAAGAAGCAGTATAGCCTGACTGCTACCCTCTTCCCAAGATTAAAATGCCTGTTTATTCTTCACACCTTCTTGCCTAGAAAGAGCCCATCCCCAAGAAAGTCTGTAGATTAGATTAATAAATTAAAAGACCACAACAGTTCTTCTCGTCCCCTAAGACAGTAGTCCTCAACCTTGGGCCTCCAGATGTTCTTGGACTACCAATCCCAGAAACCTTCACCACCACCTTGGCTGGCCAGGATTTCTGGGAGTTGAAGTCCAAGAACATCTGGAGGCCCAAGGCTGGAGACCACTGCCCTAAGACACATATCCAAATACAGTGGGGTTTCTACTTAAGAACTTAATCCGTATTGGAAGGTGGTTCTCAAGTTGAAAAGTTCTTATGTTGAGTCTGCATTTCCCATAGGAATGCATTGAAAACCATTTAATCTGCTCTTTTCCGTCCATAGAAACTACAGTGGAACCTCTACTTAAGAACAATCCGTTTTGGAATGGTGTTCTTAAGTTGAAACGTTCTTAAGTTGAAGC
The DNA here is from genome assembly GCF_051106095.1 of Pogona vitticeps. NCBI lineage: Eukaryota > Metazoa > Chordata > Lepidosauria > Squamata > Agamidae > Pogona > Pogona vitticeps. The sequence goes on along the minus strand of NC_135786.1, from coordinate 163,099,530 downwards.
AAAATTTCCCATAGGAATGGACTGAAAACCAATTAATCTGTTCTGGCTGTTTTTTTTGTTTTGTTGTTATGTAGAGGTGCGTTCGTACATTGAAGCATTAGTTCCCATAGGAACTAATGCAAAGCTGGTTAATACGTACTCTACCACTAGGGGGAGAATTTTTTTTAACCTAAAATGACCTTTAAAAAAGAGCAGAAAAGGTTTTTTTTCCTGTTCTTATCTTGGATTTCTGTTCTCAAGTAGAAGCAAAATTTAGCAAATGGAGCTGTTCTTAAGTTGGATTATTCTTAAGTAGAGATGTTCTTAAGTAGAGACCCCACTGTATATAAATGGTAGCTTTTAACTCCCATTTCCTTTCTAATGTGAACAATGCAACCAAGATGGAATTGGATATATTGCAAATGATCATCTAGAAAATCTGTTAATGTTTATCCTTAAATGCACAAGATTTTAACATAAGATAGCAGCTCGTTCCTGTAGGATGCAAATGGAAGGATCAGAGAATTAGGGAAAAGAGAAAGGAATGGGCTCCTCTGGAAAACCACAGAGAAGGGGTCAGGTTGATCAGTGGTTCCTAACTTTGTGCCACCGGCTATTTTGGGACATTGACTCCTGGAAGCCCCGACTAGTATGGCCTTGATGAGGATTTCTGGGAGTTGTGTATGTTGGGAACCATGAGCACAGAGCAGTCCGAAGACAGCTGAGTGAGGAAGTGCTGAAAGCCTTCTCTTTGAAATAAGCGAATAAACTTAGCTCCCTGACCTGATCAAAGAAATCCTTCAAAACTCACTGTGCAGATGCAAATCTGCATGTGGAACTGCAGAGACCACAAAGAACAATTGATTAAACAAATCTAGAATTCCAATCAAGTTACCCATGAACATCTTTCTCTTTCAAATGCCACTGAAGTCTTGCCAGCAATCTTTCAAATGCCACTGAAGTCTTATTTCTTTTAGTCTATGGCTGAAATCCTGTTCGTTTTAAGTTCCTAGGAGGCAATTTTTTAAAAAAATAAACATTTCATTGCCAGGAGACTGTGGGGGCCTCAAGATGGGAGGAAAGATGTATACTTTCAAAAACAATTGCCCTGGCTGATGACGTCACCAAACAGGATTTCAGCCAATGTATTCTTGTCCCTGGTACATATTTATTTAATAAACATTTAGGATTGCTACAAAAAAGTGCAATGAAATACTCAAGGCAATTCTGTCTAGCACCAGCGCTTGGAAAGTTATGCACTATCTCATTAGGGAACTCTCAACAGCAAAGAATACAATTCAATTTACATTGTTATGTAATGGTTAAACATGTGCACAATTTAAGATGCATCTCACTGAGAATATTTAATAATAGATGCATTTCAGACAACAACAGTTACTTGTATTGAAATTCACACAAACATGTTTCATAATTTTTATTGATGGCATTTATCCCATGGTTTAACATGTTAATTATACTGTAATAAACATGGCTTTAATATTAAACTTTTCCTTATTATCCAAAGTCACCAGAGTCCATTTCCGTAAATATAAAAATATATACTTAACACTTTGTACAATACTGGTTTTTGGTCCAAACAAAAATGGATCAGAAAAGCCAATAAACTCATTTTAAGAATTCCCAATTTTAAAGATTTTTAATGGATTTAGGCAACTTTGAATAATGAGATTTACATAATAAAATCTGAGACAATACTAAACAAAAATTTGCTGTAACACACAAAATTAAAATTTCAAGTTCACAGATTTGTTATGCCAAAGTACATAGAGAAACAGAATTGTATTTACACATTTGTTTCATAATAAAATAATGAAAAGGCGAGACAGGTGATAAGGAGCTGTTAAGAATGAAAATAGAAAGAGCATCTAATTATTGAATGAAGTACTACTGATCAATCTAGTCCCTAGCATGGACCATTTTTGATCATTCTTTCTCTATCAGAAAATTTTAGTGCACAATACACGCAACTCGCTCACTTCACACGTACATCGGCACAAACTCTGCAAAGAAATCATTCATTATCCACATTCTCTACTCTATACAGACTCCCTCTTTCTGATATAATTACAATTTCGAGGTGTCAGTAAACGTAGATGAGCGCACAAAGTGGTGCAAACAGAGGTACTATACGAAGCCATTCGCTGTGCAGGCTATATTTATATCTATAGCCAGACCATGCCAAGTCAGTGAAGAAAAACTGATGGATTCTAAAGTAGTTTTTGCTCAAGATCCTTCCTGCCACCAACTCTAATATTAAAAAATAAAAAATTAAAACTCTAAATGGAGAGAAAAAAAGCAAGTAGAGTTTAGGCAGACCTGGCTTCAGCTAAACCCAGCATGAGGTACAATTCAGTAACTGAATGATACAGGGCAACCAGCTGTGGTAAGGGAGCTGCTGTTTGTAACAATCATTAATATTTTATTTTCTACGTCTAACAGCCGTCTTTATCTTCCGACCAGGCACTGAAGATCCAGGTGCGGAGAATATATTTTTTCCGTTACTCCTGCTTTTGTGGGGAAAAAGAAATCAGAAGTAAAAAACCTAGAATGGCATGTCAAAATTCTTATTACTGTGGAATAAACACACACACACAAATCCCAAACCACCCACTAGTTAAAAAAATCACTGGACTATCAAATTGCCAGAGATCTTTGACTAGAGACAGATTTCTAAAGAATATGTCTTTTATTGAGGTGACTCATCTGAATTTTTGCTTCAGTGACAGCAGTATGCCTATTATCGCTCTTAAATGCTTAACACCATCACCTTGATGTACTCAATATCCTGATGATAAAATCCAACATTAACACCTTTCTAATTGCAATAGCTATAATGTTACTTAAATTTTCAGGCACTTGCACAACTATTTAATATACTCTCTATTCCCAAGGCACTGCTATTCAGTAGCATAGTATGCTATAGTACTATAATCATGTTACTGACACTTGGAATGGAAAACTACTGCATTTTAGCAGTTGGCTACTATTTGAACAGCCATGGCTTCATGTTACAAAATCCTGCAATTTGTAGGTTGGTGAAGTAGTTAGAATTCTCTGTTAAAGAGCTATTTTGCTTCAGTTCAAGACAATGCATTAGGGTTCTCTAGAAGAAAGTTCTAAATTGCTCACCGTCCTAACTATAAATAGTGAGATTCTGTAGGATTCAGTGTCATAGCATTAAACAAGTGGTTTCAAACTGCTATTAACTCTGAGGTCTAGGAACACTCTTATTTCTTTCCAATGTGTTTACAGAAGCTCTGGACTATATGTTTATCAAAAACATGGACTTTCACATAGTCAATATACAAAGCTATTAAATGGCTTAATCCCCTTCTTACCCCAGGTTAAATGATGGTGAAGGCTGGGTGTATGAAAATCCTAAAGAGCCTCCTGGCTGTGCTGATGATGCACCAGGAGTAGCACCAAAGGTAAATACTCCTGGGCTGTTGCCTGTGAAGTTGAAATTAGCAGTACTACTTCCAAACTGGAACACTGGACCTATAAGAGTAAACAGTGAGACTTAACGTGGTAGATGAACAACAATTTATCATTCTTACTGCCTGAGGAACTACAGAATGGGCCGTTACACAGAAGAATGCAAATTGAGAAGTTGGTTCGGTACAGTGGTGCCTTGACTTACGACCATAATCTGTTCTAGAAGATGGTTGTTAAGTCGAAATGGTTGTAAATCGAATCAGCATTTCCCATTGAAATACACTGAAGCCTGATTAATCCATCCCAGCTGTTTTTTGGTTGTATGTAGAGGCGCCGGTTGCAAGTCGAAACATTTGTTCCCATAGGAACGAATGCAAAAGCAGTTAATCCGTCCTCTACCACTGAGGGGAGAATATTTCTTTTTTTAACCTAAGATGACTTAGGTTTAAAAAAGGGCAGGAAAGGAGGAAGGGAGTGAACAATGGGGAAAAGAGGAAATAAAGAAGGTCATCACTGGGGCACACAGACCCCTCAGACAAAGGTTTGTGCTTTTAAGCACAAAAAGAGAGAGGACAGAGAGAACACAATGGGGGGGGGGGAAACAGTGTGGAGTCTAAAACACTTTATAAACCAAACACTTTTTAAACCAAACACCTTTTAAACAAAAGACATTTTAAACCAAACCAAGCACCTTTTAAAACCAAACACATTTTAAAAGAAAAAGACTCTGGAGTCAAAACTCTATTTTATAGCATGCCAGCCAACACAGCAGCCCCTCACAGAAAATGTTCTGATTTTAAAACAAAAATACTTTGGAATCTAAACCCCATTTTACTGCATGCCAGCCACCACAGACCCTTGCAGAAAATGTTCTGATTTTAAAACAAAAAGACTTTGGAGTCACATTTTAAACCTACACATTTTAAAACAAAAGAGAGCTCACAGTACACAAACCCTAGGAGCCACAGAATGCAAAAATAAATAAATAAAATTTACATTTTAAAATTAGTCTAATTTTCACATTTAATTTTAATTTAATATTACAGTCTACTTTTCATGTTTTAAATCCACACTGAAAGACCCATCAGAGCACAGAAACATAACCCCCCCAGCTAGCCCAAACCCAAGCTGCAAAAACCCTGTATCGTAAATACAGTGTACTCATCCAGAACAGGTAGCCTCTCTGTTTTAAGAAAGAAAGTAAAAAATAAAAAAACAACCAAACCCCTGAAGACCCATCAGAAATGGGGGGGGGCAGAAACAAAAAAACCACAACCCCCCAAGACCCATCACAGCACAGAAACATAACGCCCCCAGCTCAAAACCACAGTGCAAAAACACCCAGAACAGTTTTAAAAAAGCAGAAAGTACCACTTTATCTCCCAGCAAACACACACATGCTCACTCCAGAGCAAAAGGAGGCAGTCCCAAGCCTCCGACAACAACACATACTCTTTAACTGCTGGGGCGAAAGAGCTACAAAGAAGCAGCCTCATCGCCACCTATAGTTAGAAATTTGAATTTCCTGCCTTTTCCCCTGCCTTTTTCTTTTCGTAAGTGGAAGCTCCAGTTGCAAGTAGAAGCAAAATTTTGCGACCGGAGCTGGTCGTAACTCGAAATGGTTGTTAAGTAGGGACATTCGTAAGCCAAGGCATCACAGTACTGATAGTTGCATGTCACAACAGGATTCCAAAATCACAAAGATGGATCACACTGATACTCTGAATTTTACATATAGGCCTAAATTTATACAATCTCACACATTCAAGAGCATATATTACTTCAACCAAAGGTCCCAATCCCATACTGGCAAACTCTTTTGAAATGGGTAAGTTTCAGAAACAGCTTCTGTTATGAGGAACATTTTTAAAAAATTACACTGGGCAAAGTAAATTTTCAGATCCTGCTTACCTCTTTCAAATGTCCTTTACCATAATGCCACAGAATGTACCATGCATCTTATATAGTATCAGCTGTCTGGATAAGAATTTGGTTGCAACAATTCATGACGTAAAGCCAATTTAAAGTGAATACCTCACACAAGCAATTTGGAAAGAAACAGTTGAGTTTTCTGAACAAGTCTTTTAAATTAGTTTTCGTTTTTATAAATGCTGCATACTCCTATGTTCACTAACATGGCTCTGCAAAATGGTTTCCCTATGGGCAATTTTCGCAAAACGGGTGTTTTCGGGATCAATGCTTTGCAAGACAGTGATTTTTACAGATGATTGTGGCTTCGCAAACTGGCTTCCCTATGGGCGATTTTCGCAAAACGACGACTATTTTCCCCATTGGAATGCATTAAACGGATTTCAATGCATTCCAATGAGTAAACACTTTTTGCAAGACGATGTTTTCGCTAAACAGCGATTTCAATGGAACGGATTATCATTGTTTTGTGGGGCACCACTGTAGTTGGGTTTGCTTTTAAAATAAAAGCTCTGAACACAGAAAAGCTAAATCCAAGTAAGGGTGGGACCTCACAGTAAGAAAAATGTGAATTCAATCATTATGAAACTGCATTGGGAATTTGAGTTTCCTGGGTCTGTTTGTTAACTGGACACACAGGGAAGAGAAACTTGGTTAAACAGCTTAGTTTGCAGCTTGTTAATGTACCCCTGCAGGAGGTGTAGTTAAAGAAGAACTACCTTAATAAGATGTAAACAAGGACTGAATGGCAATTTCCTCCCCTTGTTTTCTATTTGATTTTTACTTTATGGTATCTAGGTACCCACAATCAGGGCACACTTCAAAGCATATGAATGATTTTCTCTTTCCATTCATATTTTAATAGTACTTCTAATTTGAATCTATAGATACTTGCATTCAAAATCTGGTATAACAAATTTTCTTTCCGTATGCAGTCGTTATACTAGCACAAAAATTCACACATAAAAACACTGAAAAATAAGGAGAGAATAATCTACACGTAGCTCTTCTTTAGGAACACATCAGACAATAGCACAAGATCTGTAGAATTAGCACTTACCCGCACTAGAAGCTGTACCTGAGCCAAACCCAGGCTGTTGGGTAGCTTGCTGTCCAAAGACTGGAGGCTGTGTACTACTTGATACAGACCCAAAGGCTGGTGGTGCCGGCTGGGAGCCAGCAGGAAATAATGAAGATGTTGAGAGTGACCCAAATGTTGGAGCAGGAGGCTGGCTGGAGCCTTGGTTTTGACCAAATGTTGGTGTCTGGCTGGCACCAAATGCTGGACCAGCTGCAGGAGCTGAAGACCCAGAGCCAAATACAAATGAAGAGGAGGAACCTAGGAAAGCAGGAACACAAGCTGAGTTTAGCAACTGTGCCTGTAGTTAAGAATCTAAGTGTTTTAAAAAGAACACAATGCAAAGAAGGCTTTTGCTTATAATTGCATCTTTCAGCTGAGGATCTGAATGTTCTGAAGATACCGTGGTCAAAACCATACCTGTTCTTTCCCCCCCCCATGTGGAATTCCATCTATACTTATTGCAAACACTTATTATAAAACATATTAATACTGTACATATATTTGAACCTCTCAGAGTAAACATCTCCTTCACAGTTTAAAAAAAAACACCCCAAAACAAATCTTGTGCATATATGAAGCTTAAGTATACCATACTCTTGGTAACAGATGGCAACCCTCAACTGTATTCTAAAGGTCTGGAGCAAATGCACACAAATATGTAGCTACTGTAACACTGGATTTCCTTTCTGTGACTAAAAGCAACAACTATGGAAACACAGAAAGGTGAATAGACACATTAACAGAAGGCATATACAGTGGTGCCTCGCTTAGCGATGTTAATTCGTTCCAAAAAAATCGCTGCTAAGTGATTTCATCACTAAGCGAAATGCGGTTTCCCATTGAAATGCATTGAAAACCGAATAATCCGTTCCAATAGGAACAAATTGCCATCCTTAAGCGAAAATTGCCATAGGAAACATCGCTCAGCGAAACGCGGTTCCCCAATTGAAATGCATTGAAACCTATTCAATGCATCTCAATGGGGGAAAAATACAACAAATTAAAAAAGAGTCAGAACAAAGTCAAATTTGGTTAACAAATGGTTTATTAAGTGCACTTTATGATTTCAAACATTTTAAACAGTAAACTTTAACTTTATAAATAACAAAAAAATTTAAAAAACAGCAAACATGAGGCTGTTTAAACCATCGTTAAGCAAAACAGGGGACCCAAAATTTAATCACTATGCGAAGCATGGTCCCAACCATCGCTAAGCGAAAATCGCCCATAGGGACTATCACTAAACAAAGTGCAAAAACGCTCTGAAAAAGTTGTCGCTAAGCAATTTTGTCGCTAAATGGAGCGCCCGTTAAGCGAGGCATCACTGTAGTGGAGATATTAGGATATAGCCAGCTGGCAGGCACAGTGGTGATAGGACGAAGAAGGGAGAGGAAAAGACTTGGATGAAAGGAGAAGAAATAGAATTATAGTGGTGCCTCGCTTAGTGATGTTAATCCATGCAACAAAAATCACTGCAAAGCGATAACATCGCTAAGCGATTTTAAAAAGTCCATAGAAACGCATTAAAATGTGTTTAATGCGTTCCTATGGGCTTCCAAACTAACCTTAAGTGAAAATTCTCCTTTGCAGCGCCCATTTTCGGTGCCTCTAAAGCGAGGCAAAACAGCGGGCGATCATTTATTTCCCAGCGGCCATTTTGGAATCGCTGATCAGCTGGCCAAAAATGGGGGCTTTGCGATGATCGCTTCCCCGCGATCATCGCAAAGCGAATTTTCCCCATAGGAGAGATCGCAAAGCGATCGCTTTTGCGATCGCAAAAAGTGTCGCTAAGAGATTTTGTTGCTCAACTGAGCGATCGCTAAGCGAGGCACCACTGTATTTTAAAGCATACAGTGCTTGATTAATTGAGCTGACAGCAGCATAGAACAGAGTCAGTAAGCTGGTGTAGCAGTGTAGTTAGTCATGGACTGTTAAATCCATGGTTCATGTCACCTTGGCCATCTATACACAAAGCTTAGAAAATTCCTCTCAACCTAATGCTGGAAAACACTACCTAAATATTACTTAAATGTCTGCATTTGTTACCAGAAAAGAAAGGTGTATTATCCATAGTCTGTAAATTTCCATCTTTATGTATTTTATGACAGCTTTCTTCAATGCATACTTACAAATCTATTCTTTCCAAGTTTTAAGCATACCTGTAGGGGGTGCTGTTGTAGTAGGTGCTGCAAAACTGAAGCCAGCATTAGCTGTGCTGTTAGTGGTGGCTACAGTACCAAAGAGAAATGGAACTGAGGTGCCTGTACTGGAGGTGGTTGTTGGTGGCTTACTCTCTTGAGAGAACCCAAAGGATTGTGATGTACTGGAGTCAGAGGGATTACCAAAAGCAGAGCTGCTCACAGTGTTGCTGGCCTGACCAAACAGAAAGCTTGGTGGAGGATTTGATGTAGAGGTTGTGTTGCTGAATATGCTACTGGTGCTGGCACCGCTGCCGCCACCACTACCACCAAGTGAAACACTTGGCACAGCTGCATTAGATGAGTTAGAGCTCAGGAAACTGAACGTAGGCTTTGCTGATCCTGGATCTGAAAGCAAAGAGTTAAACATAATTAGTTTAAAAATGGAATATCACAATAAGTAAAAATAGATGGGGGTGGAATCCTCTTTTCTCAGTATGTATAAACAGAAACAACACACAGATATTAGCTAAACAAGTTATACATAAGCAAAACCAATTTCAGTATATTTACAGAAGACTGATCCAAGCTCCGCACTACTGGGGATGTAAAACATGGCTTTCCATTGCTGCAATGTGATAAAGAACATTAGGAATTTTATGCTGCATCCATATGTACACTCAAATGCTGCAAATGTTGTACCATGTTTTGCCCATGTGGCATGAAGCAGCTGTGTAACACAATGACCTAGTTGAAATATAATAACATCTGTCTGATAAACCAGGGTGTCTTTCTCTCCCTTCTCTGGTCTCTGAATTGGTTTAGTGTTGACTGTCTCTTTGTACATTAATTCATTCCATTTTTGTCACCTTTTTGTTTTGTACTATTAAACAAAATAAACAATTTTAATGGGACTTTTTTTTAAAGCACATACCCTGTATATCATGGGATATTAAAATGAGAAGAAGCAATATGACTGCATGATTCTTTCATGCAATAATACAAATCTGCTTTGATTTCCCATTATGTCTGAACCTGGGAACTATGGCTTCATCTGTAAGTGCATACCCTAAAAGGAAAGGACAATTGCTTACCCGTAACTGTAGTTCTTTGAGTGGTTAATCTGTAAATTCACACATACGGGTTTCACGCCTGTTGCAGAAGCCAGCCTCAGAATCTTCTAGGTTCTAGAACCTGAACAGAAACATTTTTCCTTCCCCCAGTGCTACTGTACATGACTAGAGGTACCCTAATGGTTCTCTCTCTGTTCTCCCCTGTCTGTTGCCCAATCTTCAAACTAAGCATGGCAGACAGAGGGAAGGGTAGGATGTGTGAACGATGATGAACGAGGAGATGTATGTGATATAATGAAGGAAGGCCAATCAATTCTCCCTCCCATCCAAGACACATGTTGTTTTCATTATCTGGGTTTGTAGGAGTTGGTACGTGGCCAAGTGTAAGGAGCCCTTAAGAGATACAGATGAGTCTCTAAGCCACGAGTCAGTTTCACAGCTTCTGTCCCTTTTTTTTTTTTTTTTTTTGGCATTTCTTAGACTTGTCCAGTTTATCTGAAGTCACAGTGGACTTATTTCACTTGACTGGTATCAGTGTTGAGGGCTTCAGCATTGGTGTCAAGACTGGATTCTGAAACCAAAGTGGTCTGAGACATATTTACAGGTAAGTGGTAGACTATTTTTTGTAGGTTCCATAACTATATGAGTAAGTAACAAAGGTCTCTATGCTGCTTGTGGGCTACCAGAAAGCAGAGTATTAGCAGTCTAGTCAAAAAACCTCTACAAATTTTACAGTACTAAGTTATATGACCTCTGCCCAGACAAAGCTGTCACTTATCGTGTCACTTGATATGTGGCACTTTGCATCCACAATCAGCACATTTCTTAAAGAGGCCATAAAATGGTTAGACAAGAAAAGAGAGAAGGCCAGTATAGAAAAACTGACAATAATTTTGTTAAAAGAAAGACAAAGATAAAAATGAAAAGAAGATGAAGAAGCTATTCAAAAACCACAACTATTTACAACTGTGAAGTAAGCTGAACACTCCAGAGGTCTCTCTAGAAGCTGCTTGCACAATAGAGGAGAACTGAGGGAGAATCATTTGGGTGTGTCTAGTTATGAGTAGTAGTGTTGGGAGAAGAGGAAATGCTTTCCTTTGGGCTCTGGAAGATTCCAAGGTCCTCTTCTGCACAGGCAAAACTAGTATGTATGATTCACAAAGACCATTAAAAAAAACCAAAACCCAGTGGTTTCACCAACTCAGGAAGTTTTGCATTAATGGTGCACAAGAATATAGGAGAAGAAGGAAAAAGAGGGAGTGGACAAGCACAATATTCTAATAAAACACAACGTATTTGAACTAACATTCTGCCTGGGTAGTATTAAACCAGACAAGGTTTACTGAGTCTGAACTGGACCAAAACCTGTACCAAGACATGAAACTATACGTATTAAAGCTGTTCAACTACCACCATTTTCCAAACAAGGTACGGTTCCTCAATGTGATATGAAAAAAAATTAGAAGGACATGACCAAAGCCGAAAAGCCTCAACTCAATCTTGCAGCTGAAGTATACCATACATGGTGCCAAAGCGGCAATAGGAAGAGGTAGAATATATATGAGGACAGTACATGGTCCCAAGTTTGCCGATTTTCTTGCTTTCACACTCCTTGCTTTCCCCCTTCTACTTGTACTTCTGCTCTATGATCTTGCTCCTTTTCTTCTTTCATTACTTCTGTCTGATTTACCGGATGTCCTCTCACTAAGCCAGTGTTTCATCTATTCCCAAACCCAGTGGTTTTCCTTCTAGTTTTCCTTTATATTTCCTAGTATTCTCTCCCCTTGCAGTATCTGTATCATGGATTAGTTTTCAGTGTATTTCTGTTTATTCTGATCTAATTCCTATGTCATGTCATGTAATGTTCATTTTTTTCTCTCTGTGATCAGTCTTTTTCTACCAATACAACAGAGATAATTCCTTAATTGTTAATCAGTTTAACATTCTATATACCAGTTTTCCTGATAATGGCTTTTAAAAACTCTGTTCTCATTTCCCTTCCTCATTAGACCTGCTCTGCACATTGCTTTGCCTATGGTTTTCTGTTGTCCAGTGCCTATTCTGCCTTCCTTTTCCATCTTCTACTTATTTTGTCTTCATTCTCTCACCCCTTTTAATCTTCCTCCTCTTCCAATAAATAACAAACAGTAACTGCAACCCCTTGATGTTCTGTGATTATTTCCCTGACAGTAATTTCTTTAATTCAGCTCCTATGAAGTTCATAATTTACAATGAAGAACAATTTTCATTCATCAACTTTTTAATGCTTCTGTAACAATTTTACTACCCACTAATCATGCCCTTCTCCAACGGACTGGGATCAGTGCTAGCAAATTCACAACTAACAACAGCATCCTAGTCCTAATGGTGAGGGACAGAACCGGCTGTATCACCACTTCAAGCTATGAAACATAAGATTCAAAAAATTGCTGCTTTTCCACAACTAGAACACATGTATAAAATTCATTTCAGATCACTAGGTGTAATGAACTACCGCTGACTCTCCCCTCAGATTGATTTAATCAATGCTATATTTAGGTTAGGCTCATGTAGACCGGCTTGTAAAAAAGGCTACCCTGCAACATGTTTTTACAAGCTTGCTGGGAGCTGGACAGAGACTGGACTGAGAGCTCTATTTTCGTGCTGGGTCAGAAGCAGGCCACTTGGTTTCTATCCTATAGCAAAGTATACTGTTTATATATCACCTCATAGCGTTTACAGCATATCCTAGGTGCTGAGGTGGGAGATCCGTTAGTGCGCTCAGCCACTTGTGTGGAGGTTTTGGTTGCCTACATTTATCAGGCTATTACATAATTACAAGGATACATTACGATCAGACTTCTTATACACAACTGTGTTTGCAAGGCAACAATTTAGAAAATCAAATGAGCTATTTCAAAGCAACTGATATCTACAATAACTAAACCCCAAAATGCAAAGAACTCTTGGACCTACCTGCCGTACTTCCCTGTGCCCCAAAAGTAAAAGCTGGCTTTGTCTGTTGCTCTGCTTCTTTCTCTGCTGGTTTTGTGAGGCTAAACCTGAATGGAGGCTTTACTGGGCCATCATCTTTGGTTTGCTCTGACTTTCCAAATGAAAATATGGATTGTGCCTTTGAATCTTCATTCTCTGTTTTCTTTCCAAATACTAATGGATTAGAAGGAATATCAGATTCCTGTTTCTCATCTGTCCTTCCCAGAACAACGGGTGGGGCAGTCGCAGGTTCCATCTTACCAAAAGTGAACCCACCTTTTCCCAAAGAAATTTCATCTTTTTTCTCATCTGTTTTTTTCAATGAAAAGGAAACTTCCTTTTCCGCTGCATTTCCAAATTTGAAACCACTTATTCCAGTTTTATTTTCAGTTACAGCTGCAGGAGCTGAAGGAAGATTCCCAAAAGTAAAACCTCCTGCAGCAGGCTGGTTAAGTCCTTCTTTCTTCTCTTGCTGTCCAAGGTTAGTGATTCCAAACTGAAATGATGCAGTAGATGCACTGCTAGTCCCAGAGGGAAGTCCAAAATTGAAAGTGCTATTATTCTTGCCATCTTTACTGCCCTCAGATTTAGACTCTGAAGGAAAGCTTCCCAGTTTGGACCCTTCATTTTTTGAGAATTTAAAACCTCCTGCCATTGTATTTGCTGATGATCCCAGTTCTGACGTAATACCGAATTTGAATCCTCCTTGTTCTCCAAACTTAAAGTTCTTCCCTGCATTTCCCAGCAACTGAGTGGTTTCTGTGGATGATGATGGAATACCAAATTTAAATGAAGGAGCAGATGGAGCTGAAGAAGATGGAGCTGAAAATGATGGGGCAGAAGTAGCAGCAGTACCAAAACCTGAAAACAAAATAGAAATGTGTTTATTATACATGTAACTAAACCATTGTAGAAACCTATTATCCCTAGTCTACTACCCTCCAGATGTGTTAGCTTGTTAACTTCCCTAATCCGCAACAAGAGAAAATGGCCATGTTAGCTGGAACAATGAGAGTTACAATTCACCACTGCCGGATTGGAAAGAGCTGGTGCAGAAAAACCTTGCACTGTACAAGTCCTAATGGTTTCACAATAGTTTTATGTGAAAAAAGGTTGGATTTAATCACGGATGTAGACTCGAGTCACGGGATACGCTGTCTAGTCAGACTTAAGTCACATCACTAACTCAATTTGGGTTTTTTCCCTCCCCCAATGACTTAGACTCAACTCGTGACTGGAAACCCACCCACCTCCTCCCTTTTTTGAGGGGGAGGAAAAGCTTTTTTTAAACAGGGACTCGGAATTGGGACTCGGGACTTGGCACTAAAGACTCAGACTTGTTAATTGGTACCAAAGACCTGGACTCAAACTTGGTACTCAGACCCAAAGACTTGCCAACGTCCTTGAATTTAATTAATTTCATTAAAATCCATTGGAAAATGTGAATGTTTCTATTTCCCAGGATCTCCTAATACTGAGTTTAAAAAAATCACTAGAATCCCATGAACAGTTCAATCTAGGTCATAGATAAAAGAAATGCAGAGGTGAAGAACAATCTGGCAAGCAAGAAATGTATTTCCACAGCAGGTTTGAAAATAGTATCAGTGTTATTAATGTAGGTTATACAAAAATGGATGAAGAGTGTTATTGGAAAATAATTTGTAGAAACATCAAGAGACAGTGTCACACTAGGAGCAGAAGGAAAAATATTTAAATCATTTCACTGAAAGCAAATATATTTTATACAAGTCCGTAAGAAAGAATTAAATAACTTTTCCTGTTAGTTAAGTTGAAGTCTATCATGTTAAGATATATTGGATGTAGAACAAGCTCCTCTAAATGGGGAATGGATCATTACCCCTCTCAGTTTAAAGGACTTCAGAAAAGGGAAATGTGTTTTGCAGAAGGCAGAAGCTGTGGATTCAAGGTGCACTTGAGTCAGGAAGTCCTTTCATAATTTAAGGGATCATGGGGTGAAACAGATGTGCTTACATGGCAGGTCTATCTACAATATTTGTTCTCACAGAACACATATAGGGTCTGGAATGTGTATCTCTCATTCACAGTGATATGCAGATCTGAGCACAGCTCACTAAAAGCAATACACAATGTACTGTATAGATAGTATTTATCTATACAGCGTTCATCCAAGCTAGGCTGTTTTTAATCCAACAAGTAACATATGAGCAGCTTCCAGGCATGGCCCATCTTATGTTAACAGAATGCAAGAACTTCCTTCTTCCTCAGACTGACAGAAAAAATTTCACAAATCATGAATTCTTTGCTCATTCACATTCTCCCCACTTTTTACACACCTTTGAGTTCAGGCTTGCTGCCCGGTTTTGCACTCTCACATGCTACACACTTGGTGGCATCTGCTTTGTTCTGTACTAGGCAGGTTTCACAGTCCCAGCTTCCCTCTGGTTTCTTGAATTTGTCCAAACCCAGAAATCCTCCAGAAAGAGCTGGTAAAGAAGAAGCACTGCTACTCACCACAGGCACCGAACCACCTAGGTAGTAAAGCAACATGATATAAAGGAGCCGTTAGCAAATAGCAACTTTTCAATATACCACTATTTTATATAAGAAGGCTTTTAATTGAAATAACAACTGTGGGTCCTGATGATGGCAATTTTAATTGTATTTTAATTGTATTTTAATCATTTTATTGTACTGAATTTTAATTATTGTAAGCCACCCAGAGACCTCTGGGTAGAGTGGGTGGCATATTAATTAATTAATTAATTAATTAATTAATTAATTAATTAATTAATTAATTAAACAAACCAGTATAATAGCTGCTTCAGAAGGAGAAAAAACAAGTATCAGTTAATGGCAGCATTGGTACTTGCAAGTCTAACTACCTCACAGCTTGCTGTCATTCTGAAAACACTGCATAGGGACTATGGGGTGCAGCCTTTCTCAGTCTGAACAATCACAGCATGTAAACCAGAAAACAAAATTGATGACACCCCTCTAAAACTTGCAGGAAAAAGCAAAGGAGAAGTCTAATTAGTCATATGAAATAACTAGTTTCCCTCTGGCAGCTTCATGCCTACTGTTGCATTTTACTACAGATGATCTTTTCTTTTGTATTACAACTTGTGACATTTTCAATATATTTATTGCCTACAGTTATTTTTATGGTGAAACTGACTGCATACTGACTGGGGTGATTTTTTCAACTTCTTAATAAACAATCCCAGTTGAGCTTGGAGGGAGGGGATTTGATCTGGCTAGCAAATATTTTGTAACCAATGGAACCTCATTTCTTCTAGAGCTGACAACTTCCAAGAGATCATTTCCTCAGACCATATTACTATAATAATTTATTATCATATGTGCTTTAACCAATTGTTTAAGAAATCAATCAGAAATAGCTAGAGCCAGCTGTCACATTCTATTCATTTCAGGAACAATAAAGGAAATGATATATTTTATTTCAGTTTAAAGACAAAGGGCTAAGTCCAAGCTCGTATTTGTAATGTTAACGTTTTATTTCCCTCATTATTTGTGACACCAAAAATTTTCTACAGAAGGTTCCCCAGTCCTCCACAGTAGGAGTTTTAGCAGGCATGGGGGCTGCAGGAGGGGGTGGGAACTCCCTCTATGTACAGGAGAAAACAGAATGTGGAAACCAAGAGACAATCCCAATCCTACAGAGACACAGACACAAAATGTGTCTCTCTGTGTGTGTATCCATACACACACACACACATCCTAGAGACACAGACACAAAATTTTGTGTCTGTGTCTCTGTAGGATATATATAGGATCTCCCTCCCTCTCTCTCTCTCTCTCTCTCTCTCTGTGTGTGTGTGTGTGTGTGTGTGTGTGTGCGCAAAATAAAATTCAATCACAGAAGGTAGTCAAAGATAGTTTCTTGGGACTTACAAGAGTAAAACTGAGTTTATGACAGCCCATCTGATTTTACTAAATCAGCTCCAAGAATTTCAGTTCAGGAGGACACTAATTTTATTTCTTACTCTTAATCTATCATGGTCTTAATATCTAGAATATACAAAAATGAACCTATCCTAATGATCTATAGTATGACTACAGAAAGGAACACTTAACATGTGCATTGTTCAGCATTCCTCTGCTTTGCTTTCAACCTGTGGAACCACTGCAAGACAATCTGTAAGTGTTCTCTACTCACACACACACATTTCAGGATAAAATGCTAAACCGTGCTGGACAGTGCAGTTCTAAATCAGGAATAAGTTTAATGAGAAGTCTCCTAAAATCCAATGGTTTACTCCACATTAAGTGTTTTTACTACTATGGCTGGGGACACTTTCCTCAACAATTCAGTTCTCACATGTTTGAAACTCACCTGCTTTGTCCGCCTGACAGGCCACACATTTGCTATCCTCTGCCTTATTTGACACTAAACACACAGAACACTCCCAAGCATCTTTGGGCTTCTTGAATTTGTCTCCAAATCCCAAAGTGACTGAACCATCAACAGAGCTAGAAGAGGAAGACACTGGTGTAGCATTGTCTGTGACGAAAGGCAATACAAGAGCTTGTTTTACTCCTGTTCCAGGTTTTGGTGTTTCACAAGCCACACATTTTGTACTTTCTCTTTTGTTCTGGACCAAACAAGTGTCACAATCCCAAGTTTCAGCTGTTGTCTTAAATTTATCTCCAAAGCACTGTGTCCCTGTTGTAGAAACTGCCGATTTGGTGGTAATATTCTGAGTCAAAGTACCAGCCTGCTTAGTATCATCTGATGCTGGCACTTTTGCAGCTTGACAGGCTATACATTTATTATCTGCCAGCTTGTTTTGTATGAGACATGCATCACACTGCCAAGAGACTGACAACTGCTTCTTTGATAAATCCCCAAGTCCTGAAACCGAGGCTCCAGAGAAACTACTTATTGCAGGCCTTGTGTAAACAACTGTGCTTGTAGCAACAGGTGGAGTGGCTGATGATGAGAATGTCGATAAAGTGGTGGGAGAAGAAAAACCTAGGGAAAAAGAATAATAAAAAGTCTGAATTCTGAGAAAATATTTTATTGGAATATGAAGCAAGGCACTTTAAAACAACTAGGTAATCACTGATAAAAGCAAGTATCAACCTTGAAGTTAATCAGCTTGTGAGATTAGGGTAACTAAATTTAATCTACAATGTTAACAATATATGTCAAAGATTCTACTGTACCAAAAAATTGTGAGCATTTATCTTCTCCTTCTCAAAAGGAAAGTGCATTTACTATATACAGTGGTGCCTCGCACGATTGCTTCATACAACGATGAATTCACACAGCAATGGGTTTTTTTGAGGAACTTCCCCCATCGTTTAACGATGTTCTCTATGGGGGAATTTCACTCAACGATGTCCATTTTTGCTCATTTAAAAGTGTCTTAAAATGTTTGAAACCTGTTTTAAATGCTTGGATTCCATAGTGCACCTTGTGAAACATGTGCAAACTTAATTTGGTTTTGTTCTGAGTCTTCATTAATTTTTGGTGATTTTTTTAATTTTCCCCATTTAAATCAATTGAATGGACAGTTCAATGCATTTAAATAGCGAAAACAAAAAACATCACCAAAAATTAATGAAGACTCAGAACAACACCAAATTAAGTTTGCATAGGGTTCAGGAGGTGGGCTAACGATTGCAAGCATTTAAAACCTGTTCCAAACATTGTAAGGCACTTTTAAATGAGCAAAAACAGACTTCACAAAGCCATTGAAATGTATTGAGTTGGCTTCAATACATTCCAATGGAGGAAACATTGTTTCACTCAACGATGTTTCCTATGGGTTTTTTTACTTAAAGACAGCAATCCGTTCCAATTGGAACGGATTAACCGGTTTTCAATGCATTCCTATGGGAAATGGTGTTTCACAGAAGGTGTTTCACACAACGTTGATTTTTTTGGAACCAATTAACATCGTTGTGTGAGGCACCACTGTATTAACTGTATGATTTTTGTGATGAATAAACTGTTTGATCACTGATAATGGGAAGTCTCTATTACCCTGAATTTGAATTGTTTGATTTTTATTGAATTGTTGCAGTACCTACAAATCAAAAACCCTCTTCTATGGCTTTGATCACAATCTTCATTTCAAGTCACATTTCCTTTGGATAGTTTATGCTATTCTGAGTTATGTAGACTCTACAAATATACAATATATAACTATGACAACTGATTTGAAAATCTCTGGTTTTTTGGTTATTGCCAGGAAGCTGGCAATAAGCTTGTTTGAAACCAGGTCCAGTGATTAAAGAGATTTTTATGAATTGACAAACTCTTGTGGTATTATACAACAACCCAGACTATGAAAACATACTATCTTAACCTATGTAGAGAAGAGAACATATAGCTCCCATGGGTCTAAAGGTTGCCCACTCCTCAGGACTTCTGTCCCAGGCAGATATTCCATGAGACACTGATGACCTGCATGTATGGGAAATGAAATTAATGAATATTTCAGACACATAGCTTCACGATGTAAGCTAAGCATCAGTTATTGCTGACTTTTTTGAAAAACAGCTTTGGGCTGCTTTATAAATATTCAACACCAGATGTGCAAACCTTCAGCTGCTATATATTAGTCAAAGTAGCCTGTTCTTAAAAAAAGTTTGCGTAACTTGCTGGTGCCCTAACTGTGACTAACTGAAAAGGTGCATCTTGGCAGTGCA
Organism: Pogona vitticeps; assembly: GCF_051106095.1. Classification (NCBI taxonomy): domain Eukaryota; kingdom Metazoa; phylum Chordata; class Lepidosauria; order Squamata; family Agamidae; genus Pogona; species Pogona vitticeps. The sequence continues at coordinate 163,080,241 of NC_135786.1, read as the reverse complement.
ACTGGGCATGTTGCTAGGCACACAAGTAGAACCTGGTTTATCACCTCATCCATCAATCACTTATGCAAATGTTATGCAACATCAAGAGGGATGTGGTCAATACAACTCATTTTCCATCTTTTAACACTAATTAAAATGTCACAGATTGACTTACCAGGATTTTTTAAAATGTCCAAAACACTTCCTTCTTTCAAGACTTTCGCAGGCTTAAAAGGACCGTCATACTCCTTTTCTTTCTTGTTGCTGATGCTATTGACAGCTGTGCATGAAAAGAAAACTTTTAAGAGCTTTATCTTAAAGCCATCTAAAGGCTTGTCTACACAGACTCTTTTAGAGCAAGTTGGTGCAGGTTAAATAGGGTTGCCTGGGATCAGATAGAGGTGTGATATGCCATTTGGTGTAATCCTCATAGCCATCAGAGTTCAAACAACACTGTTTGGTCCAGCTCCATCCAATGGCTTAGTAAGAAGGCCACTTCAGGATACTGTCAAATTAAATACTTCCTCTGTTCCTGACAAAGCAGAAGTGAACTTTTAAAGACTATTATGGCAGCAAAAATGTGCTGTATCACTTGTAAATGTTTTTTTTAAAAATCTTTTCTTTGCCTTGTCTTAAAAGGTGAGCCAAGAAACTACCTGCAGCTGTTTCTCAACCAGCCCTTTAAGACAAGGCAAAGAACAAAGTTTTAAAACACTTTTATAAGTGATACAGCACACTGTTGCTACCCTTATAGAGACTTTTATATATGTGTGTGTGTATATATATATTAAATACATTAATTTGTGGTGTCAATTTAAATAGATAATTTTTGAAATTTAACCAAAGCTCATAGGGACGTGGTGGCACTGTGGGTTAAACCGCAGAAGCCTGTGCTGCAGGGTTAGAAGACCAGCAGTTGTAAGATTGAATCCACGCAACGGAGTGAGCTCCCATCGCTTTGTCCCAGCTCCTCGCCAACCTAGCAGTTTGAAAGCATGCAAATGCGAGTAGATAAATAGGTACCATCTCGGTGGGAAGGTAAAACGGCATTCCCTAGTCACGCTGGCCACGTGACAACGGAAAACTGTCTTCAGACAGGCGCTGGCTCTACGGCTTGAAAAGCGGGATGAGCACCATCCCCTAAAGTCGGACACAACTGGACCGAAAATGTCAAGGGGAACCTTTACTTTACCTTTACCATGATTTTCATAGAGAGCAGAACTGACATTTTCTGAATGAGGAATCATATGCAGGATCTTCACCGATTTTCATGTCTGGAAGAAACTGTTTACATTAAGTGCATCACTTACCTGCATTCATCACAGGCAATACTGGAGTATCCTTGGGTCCTGAAGGATCAGATGATTTTGCAACAGGAACACTAAATTTAAAGCCACCAACCTGACAGAGATAAAAACTATATGTCAAAAGGAAAGGTATCACCTGCATATAAATAGAAATTGTAGATGTTGGTTTCTAAAATTATATTTCCAATACTCGTATGAATGTTAAATATGCTATTTCTTCTATCATTCCCATCTTCTCTTTCATTTCAAAGTTATGCATGCATTATTACTTACAGAAACTGGTGGCAGCACTTCTGCTTCAGTGGATTTTACAATTGGAGATGAAAATCTGAACACAGGACTGCCAGCATTACTGGCCGGCTGCACCTGATTTTTAAAAAGAATTAAAGTATTATACTTCTGATTCTCACAAATAAGTTACATGTTACATGACGGGTTATTTCAGAGATAAGCAATATTTCAAAATCAGTTTGAATATGACAAAGATTGTTGGATCACAGGCCTTTTTTCTAAGCAAACTCAAAGCTTACATGTTAATGTTTCTGGCAGTAGGAAATTATGCACTGCTGTAATGTCATCCCTGTTATGCCACATGACAAATATATAACACACAATATTAATTTAGTATCAATGAAGTGGCATAGTTTATACCTACAAGTCTGAAAACTTAACTCAGCTGAATGGACAAGAGACATGGCTTGATGACAACGCGGTACGGAGGATGTAAACGAGAATATGCAAGCAAAACTTTCAGTCACATGCATTTACCTTGTTCACTACTGACTGTGCAGCACTGACTGGTGAAGATGAAACCGTAGTACTAGCAAGTGGGCCAAAGCTGAAGTTTGGCAAAGATGACGTACTGATGGGTAAAGATATTTCTGGTAGTGGCGGTATCTCCAGCTCCTAGAAATGAGTTATATCATTATTTTTCAAGTTCAATTTGAAATCTATATTTAACTTGGGTTCAGTTCATTTCTACAGGGGAAAAATGAAAGCAACATAACTACTTAAAAAACAGCTGATATAACTACTAAAATAAACGAAGACTTAAAAATAGCAACCTACAAAAAAGGACATACAAGTTAAAGAGAAGCACCAGAATATATGTATGGAACTTTGCAAATACAAGACTTGAGTGTCTGATACTGCACAGCAACAAGCAGACACTTCCCCTGCAACACCACAGCTCAAGCACCTCTCTCTCAAAATCTACCAAAACCTATTCAGCTATTGATAAATTTGCACTGCATAGAACTATACAGGATCACTCCCACAACTGCTATGATGTCACTGCCTGTGGAAAGCATTTTGCCGAGCACCTCTGCACCACAAGGCTATAGCCCCCAGTTTCTTCCTGCTCCACAGTGCATAGCTAAATCAACTTCCATCTCTAAAACAGATTTTGCTGCCACTGTGCTAGATACTCTTAATCAAAACTACATATTCAAAAGCATATTATCCTACTGTCTCTGTGTATGGTTCACGAGCTGCACAGTGGCAGAGAAAAAGGCAATTCAAAGGGTGATTAAGACGGCCCAAAACATCATTGGCTGTTCACTCCCCTCTTTGGAAGAATTGTGTAAGAACAGATGTAAGAGGAAGATATCTAACATACTGAAAGACTCCTCTCATCCGGGACATCAGCTCTTTAAATTATTACCATCGGGAAGGAGATTTAGGGTATTGAAAGCAAGGACAAGCAGATTCAAGAACAGCTTTTACCCAAGTGCAGTATTGAGTTTAAATGCGGGGTCATAAGTTTTTGGTGGAATTTTAATTGCTGGGAGAAACGGGGTATTTATATTTGTATGGTGAGTGTTGTGTATATTTTTAACTTTTTTTTTTGTAGTGGTGTTGTCCAGTTTTACCTTGGGGAAGAGCACCTCATTTCGTTGCACCCACTTGTGAGTGCAATGACAAATAAATTTCTTATGTCTTATGTCTTATATTCCAGTACTGCTGAGGAAACATGACACAAACATGGGCTCCTAGATATCTTAGTTAGTGACTAAAATACTATGCAAATTCAACCACACCGGGAATAAACAACTTTGTCATTTAAAGCTGCTCGTATTATGAATAAAGGATGTCAACTTCACAGATTCTACATACTAAAAATATTTTATCCTTGTAGAATTTAGAAATATTCTTACCTCATCTTGTGTAGGTTTTGATATATAATGGACACTTCTTTCCCTCCTCATCTTCCCACCACCACTTCCTGCTGCAGGAGGTAGACCATTAGAAGCAGATGTACCAAACTTGAGGTTTGTGCCACTGCTAAAAGACAATCAGGACATGACACAGTGTTTCACAGACACATTGGCTGAACTCATGTTGTTTAATACGGTAAGTCACAGCTAGAGGAGGCCTACTGAATCAATGGAACTTATGGAACAGCTGACTCACCAAATCTTCACAGATTCAATAGGCCTACTCTAGCAGCAACGTACTATGCCAAGCAACAGGAGTTCAGCCAGTGAGTCAGAAGCAATAGAGAAACTAAAAAGGATGTACATGCAAACATAGTTCCTGGCTAGAAGGTGGAAAGCAGGTCGTCATCGGAAGTGGTACATGATTCTGCCTTGAAACTCTCTCTCCAATTCCAGTTTTCCTTGTGTGCTGCAACTGAACAGACTGAAATGCTGAGGGCACACACACTTTTTCTTATTTGTACACCACTCTGGGAAGCTTTTTCACTTAAACAGAGGAGTTAATTTTTTAAAGTAAAGTGTGAGTTTACACAGCCTGTGATTATTTTAGGACATAGACATCTATGGACTGTGTCTTGTATATTTCTACTACCTGTTAATTCAGCATTTTTCCCCGCACAAAAGGAACTCATATAGTATTTCCCTTCCCCACCCTTGTAGATCCCTGAACTTCCTAAAAGTCTGTCCAAGGGGGTCAAAGGGACTTACTGAACATTGCAGTCTACCTTTTGTGGGGTTGTAGTGGGCAGAGAAAATACAATAAAAATGGGTGAAAGATCTTTTGGTGATACCTCCACCCTCTGCAGCCCTGTAACACTAAACCCACAAAGTTTGGGGCTTTCAGGCTCTGAAGGGGCCTTCCAGGTTATAAAGAGGAAGAACACATCATTTACCTGTAACTATGGTTCTTTGAGTAGTCATCTGTGAATTCACATGAGTGTTTCTGTGCCCACACGAAACTCACTGGAACATTCTAGAGCTCAAAGCAAAAAGACCATTAGGGGAGCCCCCCTCCACTGCACATTTTCGTGCACCTAGCAGTTATCCCTCAGCTCCCCATGTCTGCCACTGGACACAAATGAACAGTAGTATTGTAGACTGAGGGGAGCATGGGTAGGTTACCTAAATTCAGATTCACTGAAGAATGCAAACACTTAGAATTCTTGGCGGTGAGGGGAATCTTGTTGCCACATATGACACACTTTTTAAACAGGCCCATCAAGGCCATAAAAAGGCAGGAAGACCCCAAACAAGGAGTGGGAATGACAACCAAATAAGAATTTTTTAAAGAGGCAACTCACAGGAAGCTAAAGAGGACAAGGACCAAAAAAGACAAACAAAGGTAAGGTGAACAAAGGTAAGATCTGAAGTTTAAACCGGGGGGGGGGGGGGGAGGCTCTAGAAACACGTTCCGAGAGGTTTCCTAAGCAGCAGCTAAAGGGAACTGAGGGATAACTGCTAGGCACAGAGATATGCACAGTAGAGGGGGGCTGTGCTAATTTGCTTTGAGCTTTAAAATGTTCTGAGGAGCTTCATGCAGGTGCTACCTATATGTGTGTTTCACAGAGACCAAGAAGAAGGAAAAGGTATGTTGCATGAGCTTTGCATTCACGCAACCCTGGTTATCATCCTAAATGTTTTTACAGCTTTTTCTGTTTATGAGTGTACAGGCATACCTAGGTTTATGAATGCCTAGGTTAATGTAATTTTTGGTTTATGAAAGAAAATCCATTGAAAATAATGCCTCAGTTTTCTTTTTCTTTTTTTCGCAATACGAAGCAAGTTTTCCCAGGATGCATTGCGCCTGGGGGGTTTATAGCGCCACCCCCATGCATGCGTTCCTATGGGAAACCACGTTCCGGTTTGTGAATTTTTCACAATACGAAACGTCCCGGAGAACACATTAAACTCGTAAACCGTGATATGCTTGTACTTAATTATTTGCTTTGAAAGAAAGATAAATGTTCAGAGTGCCAATGTCAAAGAGTGTCAAAACAGCATTTGTAAAAGGTCCTTTAGATCCAATACACAAACTTCACACACCTTTCTGATGGTTTTGTTTGCTGTTCTACTGTCATACTCTTCTCATGCACTGCCTGTAAAGAAAAATATTTTTCAGGCTTCAACTTATTTCTTTCTTAGGTGCTATTCCTAGAAAATGAAAAACTGTTCCATTTTCAAATCTTAACACAGCGTTTTCCTACACTACTTCTTTTCTGTCTTCTGTTAGTTGTATCATCTGAATAATCACTTCTGCTAATAATTTTTATTTCTTGCTATTAGAAAGAGCCATATAACAATTTCTTTTCCACTTGAACCAGCTCTATGCCCCTCTTGCCTCAAACACAAATCTGTCTGGCTGTAAAGTGTGGAGAGAAAAAAAGAACAATTCAGTGACAACGCTGTTCGATTATTTTCAACTCAAAAACAGCTTCCATTATTTTTACTTGTTTGTACTTAATTAAATGCAGAATATATAATGAGAATTGCTGTTTCAGATTTTTTTGGGGGGGGTAACGTAAACATCTAAGAAATAGAAAGGATACCAGTCTAGTTGATTTAATCTCTAAGTACTCTCTTATAACTGAAATAAAATAAATGCTGAACAAAATGTCAATGGGAAATCTATAATTGACGAATCTTCCAATTCCTTCCCCACACTGTAACTGCTCAAATAAAATCATGATAACAACACTAGGGAGGAGAGAGTGTAGTGAAGTTAAGAATGATATGTTTGGATGCTCTGGGATATACATACTTTATGGTTCATCTCTATTCTCTGTCGAATCCTGCCTGAATCAGTAGTAGATGTAAGTGATGGTTTGAAATATTGCGAACGATTCACTGACAATGACACAGCCTTCGGTGTTACAAGCTTCTGGACTGGTGGATAATGGGATTCAACCTTTAAAGAAAGCAACATTCACTGAGTCAAAATCGATCTGAATAAACCTAGTTAAATAATCATGACATATAGAGAATGTATTTGGTGCTCTAATTTCTGTAGAAGTAGGCATGAGTCATATCAATTCTCATGTTAACCCTGAAATATGTTTTTAAAACCTCTTATCCAGCTACATTTAAAATCAATAAGAAACACATCTGACTATTCACATTCATTAACCAATGGTTCTAAAAAACCCAAAGATTTTGGCTTTACTCCCAGCATCCCACTACACATTCTTCCCTGGTTACTGAGAGATGAAAGAGAGGAGAACTGGATCTTTTAATAAGTTCAAAACTGTTGAGAAAAGAGAAATCACATATACAAAAACCCCACATCTAATTTCAAATACTGCTAAACTTATGTAGCAGGACTGAATGCCTACATCCACCTCTTAACTGCTGTGGAAAGAAGTCTGAGAAGTAAAACTAGTTCTGAGGATCAGGAATAAACATGCTTTCTTTAATAATCTTCATTTATTTCCTCTCTCTGTCTTTCATTGCTACCAGCATTTAGCTCTCCTGTGTCCATATATTTAATCCTTCACCCTGGCCCTTAAAACACCTTCCACATAGCCTGCCCACTCTGTCACTATTCTCTCTACACCAGACTGCTCAACATTAGACCCAAGACTCATCTAACACACCCACTTCTTCTCCTTATCTAGTTTCTCTCCCGGCCAATTAGGACCATTCTTAGCAACATTCCATGCTTTTCACTCACCCCCTCCCATCACATACCAAACCATATAAAAATAGATTTAAATATGATAATTATATAGCCAACCATACTTTATATCCTGGACATAAATGCCTACCATCTAGAGGTAAACAAATCAAAACAATTCCTTATTTTTAATTGTCCTTATCAGGAATAATATTCCCTCTTCATAAAGCAAAAGGAGGAACTGAATGGAAAAGTTACTGATACACAGCATATATTCTAAACTAATAAAAACTTAATTTTGAAAAGAGGTTTTCCATTAAGTAAACTCTCTCTTGAACAGTCTAAGCAGTTTGCATATGATCTCTGCAAAGGTACTGCCAAATGACATTCACTGTGAAATTTCATTATTACTGAATTAAGTCAAGCCAAAAAGTAGCATCAATTATTTGATTATAACAAAAACTTCCATAATATCACTATCAGAATGTCAGAACACTGAGAATATAATCTACTGGCATGCTTAACACTGCCGCTCAAGAAATTTAAGCTGATAGTTGGCAGCCTACATATTTTGGCACCTAACCTCTCTAGCAAACCTATCTTGGCCAACAATTACTGCCTGCCAACCATTTACTACACAACAGAGACAATTCCTCTTTTTTACACTTAATGACAGCTGGTTGGAGCATTCATTTGCTGTTTACATCTCTAAGATCTGTTGCTTGTGTTTAATGCACCAGGACAATGCAAAAAGACATTAAAGTAAAATATTATTTGCTGCTCTTCCTTGGGCTGATCTTCCATATTCCTAACCAAACTTGTGCAGGCATCCTTCAGTCTCAAGAGACTATGGTAACGTGCTTTGTATGGAGGATGCGGAAGAGCATCTAGTGTTGCTGAGAAGGCCAATTTGAGAGTGACAATCCCTTCCACACTGAAGACAAATACAATCTCTCCCCTGTCCAGCTCCCTGATTTTGCTCCAACGCTGGAATGTCCTCTCCAGAGCACAAAGCCTGGGTGGATATGCTGGAGGATAGGCTGTTACCCAAGCAGCAAATCCCCCCTCTCTACATCGCTCAAATACAGTAGTCCAATAGAAAGGCAAGAGCCAATATAGCTGGTTCCAGTGATGTTGCAGGAGATGACAGAATGACACGAACTGCCTCCGGGACTCCAGCTCCGGATTTTGCCTCTAGGTTAACTCCTGAAGCCTTTTCCATCAGTGGATATAGCCACAAGCCAGTGGAGGTTTGGAATCAGAGTTTTCCTTCTCCTAGATGGGCTGCCTTCCAACGCTGACGAGCCCCACCTACCCGGCAAACCAAACTATCTGGCTACAAAATTAAAAGGTAGGGCAGTAAAAATATTCTACTCTTCCTGTTTTTTAAAATTATTAATAGTTTTCTCTTTTGCTATTAGAATCTGAAAGCCTGAAGGGAAGCTATGATGAAACACAATAAGGCTGTATAGAATCTACTCTCATTTTTGATGAGAACATTAATAAATCAAGCATCTGCAGTTTCTTAAAAATTCTGATATACTATGATTCTCAGTATGATGTAGCAGATAAAGTGATGGACTAGAAGACCTGGGTTCAAATGACTCTTAGCCATGGAAACCCTGGTGGGGTGAGCACTGGAAAAAACTCTTCTTAAATACCTTGAAAGCCCTATTATTTTGTCACTACAGGTCAATTCTGATTTGATGGCACATAACATCACATAATTGTTCTCAGTATAATTATTTTCTAAAAAGAACATTTTGGGAAGGTTAATAAAAAACAAAAGTCTGTATCTGAAGAAATGGATTGTAATCCATGAAAACTCACACTGAAATAAACTGGTTAGTCTTAAAGATGCCATTAAACTTTTGTTTTTGTTGTTACTGGAATACCTTAATAAGGGATATAACAGATATAACTCTTGAAACCTACTATGCTTACACTTTGAACATTACAAGTAACAGAAAGAGATATTAAAATATTGGGAATGTATCTGTTGAACTTCTCTTGGAATAGCAGCTGAAACCCTCTATTCCATTTCAAGATATAGTCAATTTCTCTTTAAAGAACAGTACAGTGAATAAACAATGGGGACTTTTGACTTCTGTTGCAACATATGCCTTAATGTTTAAGATTACTAATGTGGAAACCAATACTTCAAGTTTTCATTGCTATGCAATTAAATCTGGATGACATACACTAATCTGTCAAAGATGTTATAGACATGGTAGCTTCGTATTCATATCCTGGGGGACATGAGTACGAAGCACAGCACCAAAGGTGCCACAGAGGTCTGCTCCCTTGCCCCAGAACCATCCCGGTCCACTCACCAGGTTTCACGTGGTGTGTGTGGTCACTGTCAGTAACATTGTGCCAATCACAGAAGTAACCTGGCCAATGCTTCTCCACCTCCCTGTGTCAGTGACCACTCCAGCAAGGAAGCAGGATGACAAGTCTCTCAATTCAGCTGCTGAGTGGTCAGCAGCATAGGGGAGTGGGAAGTGCCAGCCGGGCTACTTCCATGATTGGTGCAATGTTACTGATGATGGCTGTGTGTGCCACACAAAGCCTGTTAAGTGGACCAGCCAGTTCCAGGGGGAGGGTCAAAAGGACCCAGCCACCTGTAGTGGTGATATTTATCTTCATCTTCCCCAGGAGACGAATATGAACATCCCATCTCTAATGTTAAATATAGAACATACAGGCTCAGTGCAATGTCCTTATCAACTATATCACCTGTGCCCTTAATTTTATAAATGCTCTTTTTAAAATTTCCAGTAATACTTGTTCTGGTTAGAGAGCTCAAAAGTGAACAGCAGACAGATCGTTACCAGAAGTTGGTAAATGCCATAAACATTGCATACAGCAATTCATGGCACATTTTCATATCACATGTATACATCCACTATCTAAATCAATGTAGCATTGTTGGGAGGCAACTGGGACTGAAATTGAAAATTATTTTACCCTTTTCCTTGGTGTCTGGAAGTCAGTGATATTCAGCATACTTCTTTCTACAGGCTGAAAAAAAAAATCAAAAATTGAAGCATAATTTTAAAAACAGACTTTCTATGAATTATTAAAAGTTCAAAAACTAACTTACAGATGATAATGGAGAAGAAACAGAAGAAGGAATTCTTTTAGCATCCTGTTGAACAAGCATTATGGTAGGTTAAAATACAGGTATACTACATAGAATGTTAGTTAATACAATATGATATGTTCTGTTATATTATGCACTCAACATGTACAGTCATGTTATGGGTTGTTAGCCATACTATATATTGAAAATAATTTTTCAAAAAGGATAATTTACTGCTAATGGACTTGACATCTTCTCCAGAGATTGCAAGATGCGTCGTGCAGTAGAACTTGTCACTCCATATGACTGTGCATTCACTTGTTTGGCTTTCATTTGTCTTCTTACTGGTGTCTGAAAATTTTTAAATAAATGTTGTAAGGTGTGATTTCACCCTTTGCAGAGCTTGAAAAGCAAAACATCAAGAATACCAATGTCGCCTTTTATCAATCATCTTTTCAAATGTGGGGCAATGCTGCTAGTTAATTCTCAGTAACAAACAACAATATAGAATACATAGAACAATTTTAAATTATGCTACCATGTTAGTTTTTCCAAGAATGTTTTCAAGTTCTGCATGTGCATCTATACATTTTTAGACCCATTTAGCATTTGAAATTTCATTTCATAACATATGTCTGAGTAATTACAACTAGCAGGAGTAGGTGTTTGGTAATTAAACATTTCCTATTTCTGTCCCACAGCTTCTTCAACACTTCACTAATCTCTCATCGTGAGGAAGTCATGAAAGCAGTGAAATGGCAGGAGAATGTCTTTAATGATGCTGGACGACGTTACCAGGAGGGAGTGGTAATTAAAGATTTCTTCCTTCCATTCCAGAGCTCCCAGACTATGAAAGGGATTACCCAGGAGTTAGAAAAGATGGACAAAAATAGGAAGTTATTAATTACTGCATACCACCTCCTGCTGGTAATATCATCAACTTTTCATAGGTATAGTTGTATCAACATGATTTTAGCAATTGTTTTAAAAACATGATATATTGCATCTGAATATAGCTACTGACTTTCTTTCTACAAATTACAATTTAGCATTACGGCAGGCTTGATTGCTCCTTTCTCATATTGCCCCGCAACAACCATAGGATTTAATTTTATTTCCCATTTTTAACTAATCACAATTTACTGTTATGCCTAAATCCAATTAATGTGTTTAGTCTTAATTATGTAAAGAAACAGGCTAACTTCTTAAACCACCCTTTGAAGTTGGTATGTTTCTCTGAATCATAGCTGAGATCTAATCATTTTTTATTTACAATTCCAATGTCATGTTTAAATGTTATAAACTGAGAAAGGAAAGCAAATGCTTCTGACCTCCTCACAGCCCCATTGGGGAAAGGTGGAGTACATGAGCCTCTTTGATGGGCTTGCATTATAGGTGAACCATAGTTTACCATTGTGCTGAAAGAGCCAATTGCATAATTAAGAAAAAGAGAAAATAAATTCTTATGTTTGTATTCCAGTCTACATCACAGCTACAACTATACTAAAAATCATTGCTTTTAGAATTACTAAATATTTATATAGTGTGCCAACAAGTACACTATGAAAAATACAGACAGGGAAATGACAAATAGGAAATTTTGTGAGTGTGATGAACAATGAGTAATTCCCTCCTATTTCAGTGCTCATGTTTTCTCTAGAGCACTGCACTGCATGATTCTTACCTGATAAGGAGTCACCCGCAATTTAGATTGCCTTGCTGCTGCTGCTGCACCACCATATGTGGTTTTTCCAGGATAAAATGGAGAATTTCCAAGCTGGCTTGTCTTAAGAACTGATGCATTACCAAGTGACTGCAAATGTAAATTAGTATTTCATTAGCTAACTCAATACAGAAAGAACTAGCATACTTAAAGCAAACAAATGTTACACTTACAGGGGAGAGAGCGCCAAAGGCAGACAGATTAAATCCAGGCTTTTTAGAGCTGGTGGCTGAATGCTGAGAAAGGGTGACAGGTCTTTCAGTCTCTGTAGACCAGAGAGGTGGTATTGAAGCATTTTTTGAAACCTGTATATCTAAAAATAAACATGCACATGGCATGGAAATGCATCAATAGTTTATTTACATTATTAAAAAGTATTTAAAACAAATGACAGCAAATAACACAAGTAAACAATAGTTACAAATATAAATACAATCTTAAATGGTTGTTGTGGGTTTTTCGGACTCTTTGGCCGTGTTCTGAAGGTTGTTCTTCCTAACGTTTCACCAGTCTCTTATCTTAAATCTTGCAGAGATTGTTGAGTGCATTCATCTGATTTGTGAGAAACCACAACAACTATTCACAAGCCCAAACTGTCTTTCTTTAAATGTACTTATTTAAAATAATAATACCTTATCTTTCTCTTGAAAAGGACTCAAGGCAGCTTTAGACACAAATATACAGTGGTGCCTCGCACAGCGAGGTTAATCCGTCACGGATTAACCCTCGCTGTGTGAAACATCGCTGAGCGGGGCAGAAAAGCCCATTGGAACGTTCCAATTGGCTGCTGTACTCACCGTTCAGCGATGTTTCTCCGATGGCTGGCAGCCATTTTCGCGCCCTCCCCTCGCTGAATGAGGGCGCGAAAATGGCTGCGATCAGCTGTCCAGCGGGTCCAAAATGGCCGCCGGAACAGCCGAAATGGCCAGCCGCAGCGTTTTCGCGCCCTTGGTAAGCGAGGGGAGGGCGCGAAAACGCTGCGCGCAGCCATTTCAGCTGTTCCGGCAGCGTTTTCGCGCCCTCCCCTTGCTTACCAAGGGTGCGAAAACGCTGCAGCCTGCCATTTTGGATGTTCCGGCGGCCATTTTGAAGCCGCGGAACAGTTGATCGGCGGGTTGCAAAGCGAAGGCTGGTAAGCGAACTGCTTACCGACATTCGCTCTGCGATTTTCGCCCATTGGGGTCATCGCTCTGTGATCGCATTAGCGATCGCAAAAGCGTCACCATAGAGCGAATTCATCGCTCTACGGGGCGCTCGTTGTGCGAGGCACCACTGTACTATATTTCTACAGACAGTCATGGCCAAAACTATTGGCACCCTTGCAATTCTGTCAGAAAATACAACCCTTCTCTCAGAAAATTGTTGTAGTTGCAAATGTTTTGGTACTCACATGTAAATTTCTTTGGTTTGCGTTGGAACAACACCAAAAAACAGAGAAGAAAAGTCAAATCTGATACAATCCCACACAGAAACCCAAAAATGCACTGGCCAAAATTATTGGCACCCTTAGCTTAATATTGAGTAGCACCCCATTTGGAAAAAAAGTAACTGAAATGAATCGCTTCCTGTAACCATGAATGACCTTCTTACGTCTCTCTACTGGAATTTTAGACCACTCTTCTTTTGCAAACTGCTCCAGGTATGTAATGATCAGCCCTGCCCTCACCTGTCCATCACTGCGGAACCTTGATGCAGGAGCCAATAAGCGAACGGAAGGCGGAGCCAAGGGGGAGTGGAGAATAAAATAAAAAGGGGAGTGGGTGGAGTCTGAGAGAGAGACTGTGTGTGACTTTAAAAGTGAGTGAGAGGACTATAAGAGGGAAGATTAAAGCAGAGGGTTAAGATAGTTTTGAAATAAGATCCAAGCTGATTCAATTGAAAGTGATTTGTAACCTGTGATTTACCCCACGAAGATTTATTGATTATCAACTTCCTTAGTTAAATAAAGGACTTGTGTTTTGTTAACACACGTGTCTCCATACTCAATTGATATTAAAACATTAATATCTGGTGGCAGCGAAGAAGAAAGAAGAGCAAGAACCTCGTGAAGGCCTGGGGGGATAGGGACTTCAGAGAGGATTGCAACAGATGCCTTCTCCCAACTGCTGTTTTGAGATCTCTCCACAGGTGTTCTATGGGATTCAAATCTGGACTCGTTGCTGGCCATTTCAGAACTCTCCAGCGCTTTGTAACCATTTCTGAGTGCTTTTTGAAGTGTGTTTTGGGTCATTGTCCTGCTGGAAGACCCATGATATCTGGTGGAGACGCAGCTTTCTGACACTGGCCATTATGTTGCAACCCAAAATTCTTTGGTAATCATCAGATTTCATGATACTGTTCACACACTCAAGGCATCCAGCGCCAGTAGCAGCAAAGCAACCCCAAAACATCTTTGAACCTCCACCATGTTTGACTGTAGGGACTGTGTTCTTTTCTTTGAATGCCTCATTTCTTTTTCTGTAAACAGTGCTGTGATCTCCTCTACCAAAAAGCTCTACTTTTGTCTCATCTGTCCACAGTACGTTCTCCCAGAAGGATTGTGGTTTTGTCACATAGGTTTTGGCATACTCCAGTCTTGCTTTATGCCTTTGTGTCAACAGTGGTGTCCTCCTGGGTCTCCTATCATAGCGTCCATTTTCATTCAGATGGCGATGGATAGTGCGAGCTGACACTGTTGTACCCTGTGCTGCAGATCAGCTTGAATTTCTTTGGAAGTTAATCTGGGTTCTGTATCCACCATTCAAACAACCCTTTGTTGTAATTTTTCAGTAATTTTGCTCTTCCATCCACATCCAGGGAGGTTAGCTACAGTGCCATGGGCTGTAAACCTCTTCATATTGCGTACAGCGGACACAGGAACGTTAAGATCTCTGGAGATGGACTTATAGCCTTGAGATTGTCAATGTTTTTCCAAAAAAATTTTTATCTCAAATCCAAAGACAATTCTTTACACTTCATTTTTTTCTCCATGCTCAATGTCACACACAACACAAAGATTAAGTCAACTTTTCTCCATCTTAACTGGTTGCGTGATTACTATATTGCCCATACCTCTTACTTGTGACAGGTGTGTCTAAATACAAATTAAAGGAGCATCACATGCTTGAAAAGCAATTATTTCTTACAATTAAGACAGGATGCCAATAATTTTGGCCCGTGCATTTTTGGGTTTATGTATCAGATTTGACTTTTCTTCTCTGTTTTTTTGTGTTCTTCCAACGCAAACCGAAGAAATGAACATTTGAGTACCAAAACATTTGCAAATGCAACAATTTTCTGAGAGAAGGGTTGTATTTTCTGACAGAATTGCAAGGGTGCCAATCGTTTTGGCCATGACTGTATAGATCTCTGAGAAGAAGGGTCAGAGGAACATCTGGAGATCGATGTGAGATATTCTTCTCTCTCCCTTTCATCAGAATATGTAATGTGGTATGCAGTATAGTTATAACAGCAACATGTGGTAATTTGTACATATCTTAATTGTTTGAATCCAGTTGGTCTTTATCCATTAATAAACTACGAGTATGTTTTCCTGGAATAAAGACCAACTAGATCCAAGAATGAAGCACAAAAAGTAACAGCACACAAACAGACATGCTTACCCTCTGGAGAAAATCTATACCACTACTACATTTTATACTATATCTGAAAGAACTTATATATTTGAAAGTTTAAACGTTTTCTGAATGCATATAATTAAACCAATATTAGTTCTAATTAATTTTACAGTCTTATATGGCAACAGATTTATGCAACTATGGTTGCAATCTTCACGCAACTAGAGATATGGAGGTAATGTTTGAATAGATAAACATGATTCTATCCATTTAAAATCTTCAAAGAAGTACCTTTTGTATGTTTTATCATCATCTCAGTATGGGCTAGTGAGCATGCAGGACAGTCTGATGTCTATATTTTAAAACTCCTCCCAAGAGGCCTCTTCAACAGCTTGTAATGACTATACTATTTCAATGAGCTTTCTACAGTGCCAAATTTCTTTCCTCAGGATTAATGTGTGACAGCTGGCTTTTGTTACTGTGAGTTTTACATACTCTGCTGATATCTGTTATGGTTTGTTTGATTTCTTATTGTTAACTGTGCTCTGTTTTTAGTTGTTTGTAAGTCACTCTGGGGCAAAAGTATAACCTGGACACATTAATATAAATTTCTACCTGCACTCGTGTTCCTTCTATCAAAGCAAATAAACTGTGGCACGTGTGCCGTGCCCCTGAAATAGTGATGAACTTCAAAGGACAATTCTGATATTTTGTTTCCCTCTGTTCTCCTATTATTGGAAATTTTAGCCTATTCACTTGATCCAAAATCCTAATTCTATTTCCTCACTCCTGTTCTGAAGAGATTCTGCTTAGCTGTGAGTTTATAAGCAGCCATAGGGACTGTCTTCCAAATTTAATCATTACTTTAATGTGCAGACCCTGGCTGGGACGACTCCTAGACACAATATAATGACAACCTCAATGAAACCAAAGCATCTCAAAACTGCTACACAGATATAAATTATTGTGAAATTGATGTACAATTAATTTTTTTGTTGCATTAGATACGGCAGAATGAAATGTGTATTCCAAATTCATCAATAGATTTTTTGCTTTCCACAAGTCTACTATATTTTCTAGTTTACAGACAGTTTGCAAATTATAGTTTTTGAAGCATTAATGCTTTTGTTCTGAGTGTTAAACTGTGCAGCAGACAAATGTCAATAGGGAATTAGTGTTCTAAGACAACAGAAATGTGATGCAGTCTAGCAATCAAGCTTTATTATGGAGAAATTATATGAAAGTTATCCTAAAAATTCTACTGAAATTTATTACCTTTATCAGATGCCCTTGAAGAGAAACCACTTGTGGTTGAGATGTTATCGTCGTCATGCTGAGAGGTAGAATCTTTCATTTCTTTTCCAAATGAAAGTCCAGAATTACTAATTGGAAATGCAGATGATGTGGAGGGTTGGGAAAGTGGTGGTGGAGAATCCAGGATATTACAGTTAAGATGACTCCGATGGAGAGAGGGTCTTGTTAAAATATCTGCGAGGTTTAAAGTAGACCTACTTGTTGAGGGCTCTAAAGAGAAACAAAGTAACATTTATCAGTTTTTTCTTAGGTATTCTCTTAGGTCAACAGCTCCTTCCTGTCAGTAGCAGTTCTCCCGTCTAGCCTCAACTATGAAAAATAGGTGCTAAATTTATCTGACACCATATACATATAAGACTTGCCTATGCATCTGAGAATAGCTGCCACATTTTTTCCAACCACTACATTACTACGGCGCAAACAAGAGAGCTGACATTTCCACATTAGTGAGTAAAAAAGACATTTGCAATACCAATTGATACCAATACTTGAAGAGTTTCATACAACTTAACTATATAATATGAAAAATTCCACATTAAACAAAATGTGGAAATGTACATATTTAATGAAGATTTTATGGCATCTAAATATTCTTTACCTAAGCATGTGCAAAAAAAAAAAACCACACAACACATTTTTGCTACTACTTACAGCTGATTACCTCTATTAAATAAATGACTCACAAGCATCTCTCTGGTGGCTCTCTATCAAGACAATTGGAAATGGAAATTGTATGCCTGATGCTTCCTCGTTCCAATAATCACAATGGTACATTACATATTGGGAAGATACAGTATGCTGCCCACTAAAATAACGGACTACCAGTTCCAAGTCTCCACAGTTCCAAGTCTCCAGTTCAGACTGGAGAAAAAGAATACTGATAGATAGCTACCCTGTTTCCTTGAAAATAAGCCCTAACCTGAAAATAAATCCTAGTATGATTTTTTCAGGATGCTTGTGACAGAAGCCCTACCCCAAAAATAAGCCCCAGTTAAGTGAAACCCCGCCCTCCACCATACAGTACATGACTGTATTTGAATAAATGTAGATTGTTGTACTTGAAAACAATAAAACATGACCTGAAAAGAAGTGCTAATGCATTTTTGGAGCAAAAATCAATATAAGGTATCATAAAACTTCCGTTCTACTTCACTTTTAAAACAACACTGCAACAACTTTTTAAGTTCTGACAATGGATTAGAGTATCTTTTTGGGTGTGTGTGTGTGTGTGTGTGGGTGTGTGTGTGGGTGTGTGTGTGTGTGTGTGTGTGTGTGTGTGAGAGAGAGAGAGAGAGAGAGAGAGAGAGAGAGAGAGAGAGAGAGAGAAGAATATAAAGAAGATCAAGGCAGGCCAATATCTCCTCCCCTATTCACAGGAAATGGTCTGCATGGAATCAGAGAGCATTCACAATGCTTTCTTGTGGCTGCAGTAGGGAGCAGTAGAAATCAGTGAAGTTACTGCTTGCTTCAAACATTATACTACACCCAAAATATAAGCCAACCATGGCAAGCATAATGTTGATACTCTGCGTCATACTATGGAAACTAAAACACCCTATAAAACAATACTTCTGTTCATTAGGGACTGATTATCCATATACTCAGATTTGGCAAAAGAACCCTCAGCCTTAGAATTTGCAAATACTGTTTAAGAAACTTGGCTCAAAGACCTGTGCTAGGGATGGACCTTTCATGCTTTAACAAAAGACCTACATCACAAAAGATCTCTTTTATGTTTTTGTGTTCTTTTATTAATTCCTGAAAGAGAACCTCAACAACAGAAATGATTTGTATTAACAAAAGAGATGTACATGAAAGCATTTTTATTTTACCCCTTTCATGTAATCTTTCATCTTTTGTCTGACAAATCACCCAGGAAATTCTTTATCCAATAGTGTTGTACGGGCTGCTGTCAGATCAAATAAGGTGTCCAGGAAAGAGGATGTGGGAATTTTGAATTTGCAAAAGGGTCTATATTAGTTGGAACATAGGGAAGAGTGTTGCTTCAGTTGTTCTTTGTGGATATATGAGTTCCTGGTGCCCTCCATCCTGCCTGTCATCCTCTGTGTCCCCAATTTAGATCCTTTCCTCATTTTTTAACCCTTTCTTCTCAATTTTTGAGACATTTCTCCCTATTTCTTTGGATGATTTTTGTTGCTGCTGATGGAGAGAACTACTAGAAGGGAGGGAATTCTCCCATATTATAGTTTTAGTTTTCTTTTAGAGAGATGTGTTGATTGTATTTTTACCTCTCTTTTTTTGCTTCCTTGCTTTTTTTGGGAGGGGGATGTGTGTGTACTTTCTATTTTGTTATTTTCCCCCTGCAAGTGTACTGTGTGTGTAATGTGCTGTTCCTGTTTGATTGGTTCCTTTAAATTGTTGTTTGGTAAATTTACTCTGTATTGTTCTGTTAAAGGTATACATTTTGGTAATTTTTGGGGGGACTGTTTGCTTCGTTAGGGAATGTGGGCCAGGGAGGTGGACTCTGTGACTGTGCCACTATGCTCTAGAGGAGTGTGAATGTGATAATATAAAGTCATGCCTGCATAGGTCTGATGAAAATTTTTCTTTCTCATGCACATCTGCCTGCATCTGATTCTCAGTTCCTCTGCCTCTGCTTTTCTGCAGAAGACTTAAAGGATTTTAAGGGTTATCTAGGGCTTTTTGAGTGCAAGAAACATAAATTGGGGGATCTGAGCCAAATGAGCCAAAAGAGGCTTAGCTTCTGTATAAAATGAAAGGCCTGGTGCATGAAAAAGTAAAAAAATGAAACAGGTACTTTCTGAAAGAACCCAAAATGAACCAAATATGACAGTTGTTGCCCTGCACAATGTAACAATTTCTAGGGAAAATGGAGTTTGCCAAAATAAGTCCTAAATGCAAGTGAAAATTCCCAGTAGATTAGATCTACTGTATCATGGGGATATATGTAAGTATTGATTTACCATTCTGCAATTAATACAATGGGTCTAATGAATTTGGGTTTATTAATCAGATCTAGGCCACTATACCCAACATATCACAATGCCAAGAAGATATACATCAAGGTGTCATAAATCACTTTTTAAACAAATGTACTATTACTTTATGGAAAATGACATTCCTCAGTTTTCAATTAGGGAGTTTATAAGCATCTATTTGATATTTAATCCTTGCATAATTTAGAAAAGAGAGGTCCAAAAGGGAGAGAATGGGCAGAGTACCTTCTAAAGTCATTCTTGTTGGCTCAGGAGTGATTCGTCCATCAATTTCAATACTATTGTCAGCAGCAGCAGCGAAGGCAGGATGGTAGTTCATACTCTCCTCTAATCGCCTTTGTTCATCAGGGGATGCCTCTTCGCTTTGTCTGAAGTATCTCTGAAGCCAAGTTGGAACAATACTCTTCACAGATTCCTTCACAATATTAATAATTCCCTGTTTTAAATAAATAATTGCTCTAAATTACATTTGGAAATTGTATGTCCACATCCAGTTTGCTAAGGTACAAATCTGTATTCTGTGTAACAGAATCTGGACTTAGCTAGCAACTACATGCAGTGGGATCAACACGCTGAAGCAGAAAAGGCTTTCATAAAAACCTTTTGGAAATACCTTATAATTTTTGTCATAATTACATTAATGATTCAAGCAGAAGTTGGAAATAATATATATTTTCATTTATTGCATTAAACTAGTACTGTACTCAGGAGGCCTAGATTCAAATGCACTACAGCAGGGGTGGATAATTAATTTCTATTGGGCGGGCACATGAAAAATCTGAACTGTGTTCGGGGGCCGAACCAACTTTACTAAAAATAAAATGAAACAGTGACGTTATGATTGTTTTTATTTTAAACTTGTTAATCTTCACAAATACTAAAGAGGTTTTTTGCAGTATGTTAAAGATAAGCAACTGCTCAACTGTAGACAAAAAGATATAAATGGTTTTGATGTCCGGCGGGCCGGACAGGAGCGGCTCGCAGGCCGTATGTGGCTCTTGGGCCGCACTTTGCTCAGATCTGCACTACACTCATGAAAACTAACTGGTGGTGTGGAACCAGTAAAACCACTCTTTAAATATCTCATTTACCTTGAAAGTCCTATTAAAATCACTGTAAATTTGGTCTGACTTGGTGACATGTAACAACAACCTGGTATACGCTAATGAGGTGGACCCCACTTAATACTGGTTTCAGAAGCTGGGGTTTCAAATTACTACTGTGACTATTGGAAGAGGTGTGTATATGCTATAGCACTATAATCTGAGTGTGTACAGCTGATGGACCGACATTCTCTGCCACCTGTGCAGCCTCAAACAACCTCATGGTCCCAGAACAATACCAGAAGGAGAGGACAGTAAACTATTTTGGAGTACTTTATATTTAGAAAATCCTGCAAGAGCTACTGTAAGTCTGAAACTACTTTATAGCACGTTATTTGTTTGTTTGTTCCATTTTTACCACCACCCCCATTGTGACAAGGTTCTTCTTTGGCCGGGGATGCACTACTGTAGTTGTAAAGGTGGGAAAAAGGCGCGGAGGCTGGTCTAAAACATCAACAATAACTTCTTTATTAGTAACCAAACTGAGTTCAACAGAGTCAAAGGGATCTAATAAACATGCTTCAGGTAATAACTTGTATTTCTTTGGTCTAACATCCATTGATTTCTCTGAATCCCTTAAAAGGGGGCTGGTCCGAAACGTTCCCGATCCGTCAGCGGTCTGAGTGGGGCACTCCGTACTGTACAAACCGTCCCACAGCACGGATGCCTGACCCAATCCCCTTCAGGAGGCTTCTGCTGGAAAGAGGGCCCAGGGCGGATCACTCTCCTCCCTCCAGGGTGATTTCTGGGATAAACCACTACAGTCCATTCTAGTGGATCGTACCCTCTACCTCTGCTGCCAGGCACTAAGGGATCCCTCCTCCCAATTGTAGATTTGGAAAGTCTTTTTCGACACCGGCCGTACCTACTTGGTCAAGCATGGGGTCAGTCTGTACCCCTCGACTCACTGTAGGTCCTAGTTCCCCGTCAGTTGTCAATCTGAAAACGCACGCGCTTTTATCCTCCCTTATATCCTCCCACAGCATCAGATCTAGCTCCTCCCCTCCTTCGTCGGCTAGACACACTTCTGCCAGTTTACTCTGTATCACTTCCTCTTGCTCTATTTCAATCAGTACCCCCTCTACACATCCACTCTCCTCTATGGTCTTTTCTTTCTCGGAGGACGGCGCACTCCTCTTCTCTCCTTCACCCCATCTAGAATCTAGACTCTACTTTGGGCGGCTTACAGAATATAAAGATAAAAACAGCATTCGAATAACTTCATTGTTAAGAGCAATTTGTTATGCTAATTCATTCAAATTTCCACTAACAACACACAAGTATCATAAAATGAGACAGAAAGAGAGAAAGTATTCACTTTGCTAATTTTAAAATACCTCTTAACATTAAATCATTAAATGTTAGTGAAAATGTACCTCCACAGTAGGTGGTGGAAGAAATCAATATCAAGTGTTTTATCCTCTCTGTGAAACATGGAGATAAAGAGAACTAGCGACTTAACAGAACTCATTACATTTCAAAATATGTCATGCATAAATACTACATAAACTTCCTTGCTTTAGTATATTTTTACACTTGTTGCATTATTAAAATCTACAGTGTCTCTCATTGTCACATACTTCACAGAATGCTGTTAAGGAGGAAGTAGGGAGGAGGGTTCTAAAGTATGCTGCCATCAGCTCATTGGAGAAAAAACAGGCCATAACTATGACAAATAAATACTGTAAACACCTCCAGTGGGAGTAAGCCCCACTGAATACTGCAGATGCTGCCTGGTATATTTGAAGAATGCAGATCTAAAATGAATGAATGCAAACATGGTAACTGCACCTTATTTCATTTAAATTCCATTGCATTATAAGAGATTTTGAACCAACAATTAGTAAAGCAAGATTCGTATAAAGCATGGAGGAAGGGCTGTTACTTTATCCTTTGCAGTGCAAATGCCAAGGATTAGGTTAAAGTAGCTCTACCTGCATATACAAAACATGTGCTCTACCACTGCTCATAATACAGTGGTGCCTTGCTTGACGACGATAATCCGTTCCGTTCAAATCGCTGTTAAGCAAAATCATCGCCGAGCGAATTTTAAAAACCCACTGAAATGCACTGAAAACTGTTCAATGTGTTCCAATGGACGAAATACCTGCTCGTTTTGCAAAGATCCTCCATAGGGCGGCCATTTTCCGGTGCCTGTAAAGCGAGGAATCTGTGCTAAAAATAGTGGGGAGCCATTTTGCACAGCGAGTGGCTATTTTTAGTGCCGCCAATCAGCTGTTTTAGAATCGTGGTCTAGCGAAAAAATCGGTTCCCGAAGCAGGGAATCGATTGTCAAATGAATTTCCCCCATAGGAACATCATTTTGCAATTGCAATAGCAATCGCAAAACTTCACCGTGAAGCGGTTTCGTCGTTTAACGAGGTAATCGTTAAGCGAGGCACTACTGTACTCATAAGATCTAAATGGGTGGGAAAGTCAGGATGCAGAAATTCATTCTGCATATGCTCAACAGTCCTTCTGACATACCATGTTGTAACATACCCTGTTGTCTCTGTTAATCCCAGTTTCAACATTAATGGTAAATGGATTAGACTTCTGAGCTCAATGTTTCACAAACACGTTAAGCTACTTTTACTAAATAATCAAGTTCAAATGGGTACAAGCATTTTACAATTAAAACACTGACCCATGATTTATAATTCAGCCATTTAGAAGAAATTTTCTTAATATGCAGAGGTGTCTAAGATTTTACAGTACTTATCATAATAAGTGTTCTGCTACCCTTTGAAAAATGTGACAAACTCCATCTTACTTCCAACTTTGAACGAAGTGCAAGTAAAAAGACTATTCCCTTCACTCCATCACTTCTTTCCTGAAAGCAAGCTCCATCTCATTCTCCAGCATTTATCTGTGGCTAGATGCAACTTGTTATTTTGGAGCTGCTTTTCTAAGACACCTCAATACCTTAAAAGCAACACACCAGAGTTTTGCTTTTGAGCTGTTTAGAGGCTTGTAGAAGTGCAGTACCAAAATAACAAGTTGCCTCTGAGCTACAGATAAACAACGGAGAGTCAAATGGTACTTGCTCTACCCTGTGATGTTACACAATACAATTTCAAGACTGCTCACCACAACCCTACCAGCTTCAAACTGGGAACTGCAGTAATAAATATGGGATTGTCTTTAACCTCACACTCTATTTCAGATGAACTGCATGACATTAGCAATAAATCTCCAACCTGAACAGCATGGTAAGCACATGTTGTTTAACTGGACTACAAAACTAAACAACATTTGTATAGCCCTGCTCATAATTTTTTTGGGAAGAGAGAAAAATACTGAAAGAATGCACAGCACCTAAGTGATGTTGAAGGATAAAAAAGAAGCAAAGCCAATACTACTCATGCTCAGTTCTGGTAACCCTTCATTCCAGTTTACCTTCTGTAACCATAAATGCAATAAGACTCATTCAATAGCATTAATCAGAGGATTAACATAAAAGTTTAGCAACAATACAAAAACTGAACACCACTGAACCAAGAGATGTGAGATTATTTAAGTTACTTGGGTTCAATCTTCTATGAAGATGTAATTGTACAACAAAGTGAACAAAGTATGTCTAACTTATGTACTGTTGGATGATAAGTGTGGGATAGTGGTCTAGCAATTAGCAACATTCAATTCTTTTTAAAAGCCTCCAGTTTATGAATATAGAATACTGTGCTTCTGTATCCATGATTCAAAATGGCAGGAAATAGCCCAATATTACTGCACACTATCATGGCTACGCTATCAGCATGAGAAAGCTTTACATAGCAAAGGGCAGCCTAAATGTTGACAATACCAATGGCAGCAGTCAGGATGGTCTACAGATACCATGCTGTATTCACTACCATGTGACACCAAACAAGGGAAAATACCAGAAGATGACTTTTTTTTCATCAGTCAACCATTTTTCACCCAAACACAAAGCAACTGTCAGGGCTATTTTTGGCAAGTGTGAATGACAGTGAGCACAAAAGGGTATCCTGTGTAAATCACTCATAATGGGGGTGGGGAGAGCAGCAGAAAATGAGAACAACTTAACAAGATGCTGTTGGTTTGCAAGATCTGAAAAGAGATGTAACTGGTAGGACGTTTTGGAGGTCATTAATTCATATAATCACTACATTAACAGAAATTACTTCATGGCACATAACATTTTGGGATTTTTTTCCTTAATTGCCAAACAATTGTATAGTGACAAGTGGTGTGGAATGGTTGAGACTATGGCAGCATACAGACACCAAATTTCTGCTGACATCAAATAAGACCACCCCAGTCACAAAGCAAAACAAAACAGCAATTTCACAGTTTAAATGAGTGAACTTCTGAAAATCTGTTCTCTGCTCTTTTAAAATATATTTTTAAATATTTTTACAACCATATGCAGAATATATTTGCAAGTACAAATCCCTGCTTGGTCAGGAAGGAGTTAAACATTCAATTCAGTCCTGATTAACAAGTTCAAACTGCCCCAGACTGAGAGTTGATTTCCCCTTTGAAACTTGTTTCAGGAGCTTGGTCTCAGAAATCCTGAGATGGTTACAGAAAGCACTCAGGGTAGGGGACAAACACCTCTGTATTGTGTTTTTGTACTGCAGAAATACTTTGAACATGTCTCAAGCCTATACTACACATGCTCAATTAATATCAAAGAAACTGTTTTTCCCATTTTAAAGGCCTCTTCTGGGGATCAATATTTCAGCCCCCAAAGACTGGATTATTTCCCATTTAAAAAAGTGGGTGGGGCCAAGCATTCTCTTTCTAGATAAGCAAGATTGGTCTTTTCTATTTATACGAGATATTTTAAATCTGGGGATTTTATGGTTGCCTATTTCTGAAGGAGGGGTAAAGGTTTTACTTTTAAAAATCATAACTTGAAAACCTTTGCCCAAATCTCCTGTCTGCTACGCCTGTGCCAAATTTGGTGCTGATCTGAAGTCCAGTTTCAAAGTTATCATTTCTGTTTGGGCTGCCCCTATTCTTAGAACTGCCCTGTAGAATGTTTATTTACTCTGTTACACAATAACAAATACAAAAATTAATGCTCCTTACAGAGTTCCTTCACAAAACATGGCACTGTCTATGTGCAGAATCAGGGCTATCTGCTGCTTTCCAACAGGCACTACAATTTGTCCTCAAAATGCTTCTCTGATGGATCAGAGAAGTCAATGCTGCAGGTGAATCTGATTTACTCTTTTGGCTTGGTAAATAACAAAGCAGAAGAAACAAGTGAGAGAAGAAGCTACCCAAGCGTCAGCAAGCAGTAGACGTGCAGCTGTGCAGATAAAGAGACAATGGTGAACATTAACCATGCAATTGGTCATGGGGGGGCATGACAGCAAGAAAAGCAGCCACAAAAACAAGGATAAATGATAGGGGCAACAAGCCATGCAACCAAAGAAATGCAGCAGGGGAGGAAAAGCTGGGCAAGAAAGACTCATGGGCCAGACCTACATATCTCATTTAATGCTGATTGAAATATGGCAAGCTATATACAGTGGTGCCCCGCATAGTGACATTAATCCATTCCAGGATTAACGTCGCTATCCGGATTGTTCGCTATCCGGGCGGGGAAAACCCACAGGGTGGGGAAAACTCCGTTTAATGCATTCCTATTAGGGAAAAACTCACCGGTAAGCGAAGAATCCTGGATCCGGCCGCCATTTTCACTGCCTGGTAAGCGAGGGCAGGGCGCGAAAATGGTGCAGGCGGCCATTTTCTGCGCCCGGTGGCCATTTTGGAACCACTGATCAGCTGTTTCCAAAATGGCCGCCGGGTGCAGAAATGATCGCAATGCGATGTTTAGCCTATCTAAACATCGCAATGCGATCGCATTAGCGACCCCAAAAAATGGGTCGCTATGCGGATTTGTCATTAAATGGTGCGCTCGTTAAGCGAGGCACCACTGTAATACCATATTTGCTGGCATACAAGATGACTTTTTGGCCCTGAAAAACATGTCTCCAAGTGGGGGGGGGTCATCTTATACGCCGGGTGCACTTCCAGCAAACCCTCCCTCTCTTCCAGCGAAGTCACTTACCTGGTAGTAAGACTGAGTAGACCTAGCCCACTCCTCCTTGGTAGCCTGGGAACAGCCTGACTCTAGCACCAAACAGCTGACTGTCAGGAACCAGCAGCGAGGCGGCAGCCATTTTGAGATGACCACATGGCTGCTGCCTCTCAAAATGGCTGCCGCCTCTCCAAAATGGCTGCCGCCTCTCTGCTGGTTCCCGACAGTCAGCTGTTCGGCGCCAATGCTGTCCTTCTTCCAGCAAACCGTCGCTCTCTCCCAGCGAAAGGAATCAAAAGCAGCAAAACGAACTCTCCCCATGATGCAGCCAAAGCAAAATCACGCAGGCGGAAGAAGGGGTAGTCTTATACAGCAAGTATATAACAAACTACATTTTGAGTGGAAATGTTGGAAGGTCGTCTTATATGCCCAGTCACCTTATACGCCCGCAAATACGGTACATCCCTTCTCAAAGCTGCAGAATATCACTCTTTAAACCTTCATTTAGTATTCCTGGTGAAATTCAAAAATTTTCAGGAACATTCAATTTTTTTTACAATCACAACCACCTTTTAACCTGCCAATAGACACAAACCTGCCCAGACCCACTCACTTCCTGCTTCTTCTCTTTCTGATTTATGTTCACAGTTGACAGACCACTGTATCACACAAGAAAAAGATACAGTACAAAAGATATACATTTGTGTAATACTAAAGTTTTAACATTTACAGAAAACCAAACAGCCATGTGCAATTTAGTGAGAGTCACAGAATAATGACGTTAGAAGGGGCCTATAAAGCCATCAATCCAGCGCCTTGCTCAATTCAGGAATATAAGTCAAAATATATCTGACAGCTTTTTCTCTTGAATGCCTCCAGCACTGAAGCCCTCACCACTTGATTCAAGTGGTAATTGATTCAACTGTCATATTGCTCTAACAATTCAGAATGGCCACAAGTAAAAAACTATGCCACTTGTTCAATGTCTAATTGGAGACCTGAAGCAACTTAAACATAAGAGACACAAACGAGCAGCCAGGGTGGTTTGGGTAATAGGATATATTATATCTTTCTTAGCCCCTTAATAAAATCTGCAGTGGAGAAAAACATGAAAACAGATCAGACAGAAACAAAAAAAAGAATTTTAAAAAAGACAAAAACATTATGGCACCTTAGACTAACTGCTACACTTTAATATGAGCTTTCGTGGGAAGTCCACCTCCTCAATCCTATCTACAAAAGCTCACACTAAAATATAGCTATTAGACTTTAAAGTGCCATAATGTCTTTGTCTTCTTTATTTTTTATTCTTCTTTTGTTTTTGTCTGATAACATGGTAAAAACAGACTCAATTAATTCCAATATGATTACTCTGTTCCAGTATTCAAATTGCATTGAGGTGAGGCAAACTTTTCATAGCTGAACCAATTTAAAATCTGCTTTTGACTCGATATTCTGTAATCATCTTTGAAACAAATTATAACAGAATCTGATTGTGAGGAACCTTGTTGATCCAATCTCTGTAGCAAAACATATTACAGTACTCTTTTCCCCCAAATGTCTGTTTTATTTGTGCAAATGCTTTCTGCTTATTTGGTGCTGCACAGCCATTTTTAAAAAATGTTTTTATTTCAGCTGTTTATCCTCATATTTGCAAAGGTACATTATGTTTTCAACTGAATGGAAGTATCACATTCACACCCAGCCCAAAGACAAGTGTGGGGAAAAACCTGGTAGGGTTGCTAACATATAATCCATGTGGTGCATTTTATTCCATCTCTAATGCAAACTAGTGCTTGTAAGTAAACCAGGATTGCTGCTTAGATCCAGATTAAACAAATGGAAAATCTTGAGATCCATGGTATTGTGGAGGGGGTGTCAGTGTGGAAGGAATTTAATGCATATTTACTTATGAATAAAGCAAAGTATAGATGATTTCACCATTTTTAAAAACTGCTGCCCAGAGAAGACCTTGGTCCAGATGGGTGGAGTAGAAGACAAACAAGCAAACAAACAAATAAATAAGGTTCTGCAGCCATGCATTTCATCTGCTATCAGCTCTGCTGCTTGAGAGAAGTAAGCAGTAAGGGAACAGAAAGTAAAATAGTGTCCTCTAGGTAGTGGATAGGAGGGGCTTTGGGACTAGAAAAGCCTCACAGGGACAGGTGGGAAAGGGCTGAATAATCTTCTCTAATTTTGATTAAATACAGGGAAGAATTCTAAACTAAACTGTCACTGGAGATCTGTTGGAACAAGAATGCAACCAAACACAAACTTAACTAACCAAGATGGCTGAGATGACACAAAATCAATTGAGGCTGTGCTGAATCCAACCCCCTTCTAACCTAGATGTTGCAATTTACAGTGGGGTCTTAACTTGAGAACTTAATCCGTATTGGAAGGCAGTTCTCAAGTCAAAACGTTCTCAAGTCAAATCTGCATTTCCCATAGGAATGCATTGAAAACCATTTGATCCGTATCTGCTCTTTTCCGTCCATAGAAACTAATGGGAAGCTGCTATTCCGCCTTCGACCACTAGAGGGGGATATTTTGTTTATTTTTTTTCTTAGGTCAAGAAAGGTTCAGGGAAGGCAGGGAAAATACAGTCCAGGCAGTACCAGACAGTCTGAAGACTGTCTCCCAATCCACTCTCTAAACGCTGGGAGGAGTGAGGAAGCAGACAGGCACCCTTTTCACTGGCCAACAGTTAACTGAAAGTTCACATTTTGCACTTTCCCTGCCTCCCACGTGGGTTTTTTTTTCAGTTCTTAACTCAAATCTAAGTACTTAAGTCAATA
Source organism: Pogona vitticeps (assembly GCF_051106095.1). Taxonomy (NCBI): domain Eukaryota; kingdom Metazoa; phylum Chordata; class Lepidosauria; order Squamata; family Agamidae; genus Pogona; species Pogona vitticeps. The sequence continues at coordinate 163,050,555 of NC_135786.1, read as the reverse complement.
TTTTCCTATGAGAGCGGTTCTTAAGTCAAAATGTTCTTAACTCGAGCCGTTCTTAAGTCAAGACCCCACTGTACTTAATAGTACCCTGACATTCGCCTAAATTTGTGACAACATAGTGACTCTGAATATGGGTTGAAGGAAGTTTTGATCTGGTGTAGCTCAACTCCTCCTCTGCTACCTTCCTCTGCCCCTTGTGCAGCTCTTCGGCCAGCTGATTTCAGCCAGTACAGCAGTTATGTCAGCAGACCCAGCTATACTAGTAAATCTGAGATCAGCCTGTAGGAGGAGGTTGTACCAGCAAAAAAGGCTGTTTTATTTATTTAATGGATTTGTATACCATCCATTTAACCAAAGGCCACTCTGGGCAGTATACAACATAAAACAAAACAACAGACAAACATCTAGCCCTACCCAGTGATCAAAAACATCAATACTAATATAAAAACAAATACAATGTAATAAAACACAACATCATTTAGGCATTTAAAATGGCAATATTTACCATCTTATTGGCTAATATAAGTCCAATAAATAAATAATAGTTTTATAGACTGTTGTGGGGTTAAAAAGGCCTCTGCCTGTTCCAAAGCTATTACAGCTGGCATACCTTTGAGTTGGACAGCACTGACTGGAAGAGTGTGAACATGAACAAGGAAATTCCTAGCTTAAATTCCACCTGCTCCATGATTTCTGAAAGGTTGCAACAGGAAAGCATTAGCTTCCCATCTTCTGTGCTAAGAAAATACTGCTGTCTTAGAGTAGTGGTTCTTAACCTTGGGTTACCCAGGTGTTCTTGGAACAGTTAAAAACTTGGCTATTTAAGCAGGCCTTCCCTCCAGTCAGCTAAGTTTTTTATTTTTTATTTCTTCCTTCTTATTCCATTTTGCTAACTTTTAATCTAATTGTATTAATATTTTAATTGTACTTTATGATTATCTATATTTTATATTGTCCATTTTATGTTGTAAGCCGCCCCGAGTAGACATGGTCTAGAGGGGCGGGGTATAAATTTAATAAATAAATAAATAAATAAATAAATAAATAAATAAATAAATAAATAAATAAATAAATAAATAAATAAAATATTAAATAAAATATTAAATAAAATATTAAGTTTTGGAACATTTATTCTAAGTTTTTTTAATGATTTCTCTTAGCAAGCATTCCCAATTTAGATACACTTCAGATCAGAGCAAGGGCTTCTGGAAAAAAGGAAAAAGATTCTTATGTCACCTATTCACATTTACTCTAGCCATTTTTCAAATGAATACAAACCGTGGTTTGAAGGGTCATGAACAAACCATGTGCTAGAGCATTCCCTCCTCCTATTCCTGTTTAAACCAAATTATCAGTTGCTGTTCCATGTAAAACCCAAGCTATAGTTTCAACAACTTCTGAAACAAAAGTGATTGGTGGGATAGCTTAAATCAGTGGTTCTTAACCTTGGGTTACTCAGGTGTTTTTGGACTGCAACTCCCAGAAGCCTTCACCACCAGCTGTGCTGGCTGGGGTTTCTGGGAGTTGCAGTTGAAAAACACCTGAGTAACCCAAGGTTAAGAACCGCTGGCTTAAATCATTGGATTAGATCTGGATTTTGTCAAAAGAGACTCTACTAAATTGGGTGCACATTTAGTGTTCCAATGTGAGGAAAGGGAAATGATTTCGTCAAAGGGATTTCTTCCAGTGGTTGGAGAGATTATATTCTTGCACAAAGCACAAACTGTCATGGTATTGGGAGTTTCTGGTACTGACAGATGATATAGACAGAAATATAGATATCTGGGTCACTCCAGATGATGTCATTCCTGCTGTGCCAGTAGAGCTATACAACATTAAGTCACCTTCAAGTTATAGTGACCCTATGAATAAATAATCTTCAAAACATCCTGCCCTCAACAGCCCTGCTCAGCTTTTGTAAACTCAAGCCTGAGTCAATCCTGCTTTTATTTGGTCTTCCTCTTTTTCCTGCCTTCCATCTTTCCCAGCATTATCTTCTTTTCCAAAGAATTATAGCTTCTCATTATGTGCCCAAAGTAGGCTAGCTTCCATTTCATCATTTTTTACTTCCAGAGATAGTTCAGGCTTGACTTGATCGCGGACCCACTTGTTTGTCTAGGTTACCTGCAAAGCTCTCTTCCAGCACCATACTTCAAACAAACAATTTTTCCCTGCACAGCTTTCTTTACTACACAGTTTTCAAATAGTGATCAGGAATACAACAGTACGGATTATCTTAGTCTTGAATTTTCAACAACACGTTCTTACACATGATCTTTTCTGATTCTTTTACTGCTGCCCTTCTGAGTCTCAGTCTTCTGATTTCCTGGCTGCAGTCTTCATTTGGACTGATGACTGAATTAAGGTATACAAAATCTCTGACCACTTCAATTTCTTCATTGTCACCATTAAAGTTCTGTAGTTCTTCTGCAGTCCATTTTTATCTTCTTAATGTTCAACTGCAATCCTGATTTGGCTCTTTCTTCTTTTACTAAAAGTCATTTCAAGTCATTCCTGCTTTCTGCCAGTAAGATGTTGTCATTTGCACAGGGAAGAAATCAAAACTGTTAAGGATTTTTCATACGTTGTTTCACCCACCAACGGAAATGGAAACTGTAGCTAAGGAATCAAGAGACTAGGGTTTGCTACAAACCAAGACCAAGATCATCCATAGCTTTTGGAAGTCATTAATTCATAGGGTCAGCATATGGTAGCAAGCTGATAACTTTTAAAAAAACCTGCAGCCTCCTCAGTTAATAGAAATCTTATTTTGAAGACAATGACTAAGACAAAATTTCAGCTTTAACTATTGTGTCATGTTAATTCTATAAACCATTATGAGAGATGAACTCTCCAGCCCCAATCCACAAATTATAGGTCAAATCTTATACAATTAGATTTTTACTCAAGCAAAATAAGCATAGTTTCCCTTCTTCCTTCCCAAGACCCTTTATTTGCTCTGCCGTATCTGCCAATCCTTAGAGGTTCTGGGAAGGAGACACACAAATAAAGAAAAAAGGCCTTGATCAAGAACATTAAAAAGGCTATGGATCTATTTTAAAAAAAGTGAATCAACAAACAGTGATGCTGTCCACACAGCAAATAAAATTATATGATGTGATAGCAGTGATTTGGGTTAATGGGGAAGCAAGCAGTAATTATGCACAACTATATAGCCTAAGGGCACAAAAATGGGTGGGGTTAGCACTGTCACCAGCAAAGAATATTCAAACTGACACAGCATGCTAAGACAAGGAATGGGATGTTGAACGTTCAAAAGTAGCTCTTCTATTTGCACTTGAGAGAAGAGGCTAGAAACAACACAGTGCTTGAGTAAGACAGGTAACAAAAAATAATTAAAAAATCATTTTGTATTCCACTTGAACTATTAACATCTCTACAAATGTGTAACTATGTACTCAAAAATTGTCCAGGATTTCAAAGAAAACATTACAGTGGAAAATATATACAACTAGCTTCATTTAGTCTGACTATGGACTAAGTGTGACTTTGCAGAAGCTAGGCTTACTTCAGTGAAAATTACTGCTTTAAAAAGAAAGGAATGTACATATATAAAGGCTATAGTAATAGCTGAGAAAGAGAAACAAAAGTTGTTTACCTACCAGTATAAAAGAAAATTTCAGCATTAAATCGCTATCTAAATTTTTAACATAGATTTTTTTACTATTATGTTATCAGAACCTGATAAGCATAATTGGCTCCCCCAGGAGTGCTACAAAAATTTATAGACCTCTCAGGCAAAGAGAACAGATCTTATGATTTGTCATAGCTGACACTATTTGAATTTTTAAAAATTACTGATTTTTATTCACCTTGCCATGAAATGAGTGGCATACTCTTTTGCTCCAAAAATGTTGCAGCATTTCACTCAAAACTGTCAAAAGTTTATTTTCTCTGGGCTAATCAGTATGCAATAGAAAGAGGGGCAAAAAGAAGACAGTCCAATACACAGAATGCAAGTTTACTCAATTCTGCTTAGGATTTAAACACTAAACATTCTTGTAAAGAAGTCTAATCAAAATCCTTGACAGCATCTGCTCTTCTTGCTGTTGCAGCAGAATCATCATCATCTATTCATCACATAACAGAGCAGAGGGAAACAATTTATGGAAGCACCCTAAAAGCATTAGAATTTGCCAAAAAATATATTCTTCAAAATATTATCGACCTTGCCCAGTACAAAGTACTTTTCTTTGAAAATTAAAACTGTATATTGAAATAATCAGTTAAGTATTTGAATACTGCAGGTGGATGTGTTTAAGAATGTGATATGTTTAGCTTATACTTATTACTGAAGTATGTTCAGAACACACAAGTCACAAATTCTATGAAACAATAGCTCTACTAGCCTAGAACTTAATTCAGACCTAAGCGGTAGTAGCTACTACCAATTCAGCCTCTTTAATCTTGATAACCCTTCATTTGTCTTTTGAAAAGACAGGAAGAAGAGTTCATTACAATGCTACTTCAATGAAATCTAACCCTGCTTGTGATGCTAAATTTTATGCTTCTATGAAATCTAGCAAAATGCTACTCTTCTCAGTAAGCAAGAGCTTCATGTATGTGCCAAACATGCCTGGTTTATCTGCTGAGAGCTTCAAGGCCAGAGATGAGGCCTTGCTAATTAGTACAAACATGTTCAGCTGAGTCCACAGGGAAATGGGTGCTTCAGTGGTATACATTATCTTACACAGGTGCAGAGTTTAAGATCACCATGCCAGCTCAAGCTGTGACTGGCTAATGAGCTCCATATTAAGTTGTCGAGGGTTTGCCTATAAAAGTATGGGTAATGAAAATGCTCTTGTTTCTTTTTGGAACCAGTGTGGTTACTTGCATTGTTCTGCTCCTGGAACCAACTGAGTGAAAGCCATGTGTGATATGCATAAAATAATCATGATGGGGGATTTTTTTTTGTTTTCTCTAATACACCTGTACACGTACTTTAATACAGCTGTGCCCAACCTTTTTCGGTCTGCGGACTGGCTGGGGAAAGCAGGGGACCCCCGCACTCACATGCATGTGCGAACAAGTGTGCACACTCTCTCACACGGGCGCTTGCACACTTGTGCGCATGCACAAATGGTAGTGTGGCACTTGCATGGGCGTGCTGGAGTGCGCGCACAGCTGAAAATGGGCTGTGCGGGGGTGAGTGCATGTGGGGGGGAGGGGGGAAGTCTGTCTCAGCGGCCCAGTCCGGCTCAGGCCACGGACCGGCACAGGGCTGCGGACCGGGGGTTGGGGACCTCTGCTTTAATACATCTAACTACCCTGAATGCACGTTCATCATTCTACAGGGCTGGCTCTAAGTCTGCCAACTTAACAGCCTTTTGGCACATTGCTCCTGGACAAATATTTTGCCTGAGACCCATAAGTGTGGTTGCTCCTTGTATCCTTTGACCATCAGGGAGATCCTATAACATATGTGAGTCCCCTGACCCAGATGGGTACAAGGTATAGTAGCAGCAGTGTTGGCAGTGCAGATCAATGGTTTGTCCTTAAAATTATTTCATTAGATCAGGAAGCTGGGAACAGAGAGCCCTGGTGCGGCTAGAACAGAGGTGTCATACTCAATTTCATCTTGGGCCACATTGGCATTATGGTTGCTCTCAAAGGGCTGGTTGTATCTGTAAGACTAAATAAAGGTATCTACTCTTTAACATATTAAATATAATTCTCCTCATTTGATTATTACTGGTTTTAGTAATAATGTTAGTAATAACTAGCTCTGAAAGTAAAAGTCTATAATCAAAGTCTGGAAATAATGGCAAGCAGATATTCAAGTGTACAACTATTGCACGATTTATTGAAAAGGGAGTTTTAGTAACACCTGTTGATACCCGCTCCACAGCCTCACCTATGTTTGTTTGTTTTGTTAATTATTCACGGAAGTCTCCCACCTTTCCCTCACGCTTCCCACAGCCCTTGACATCACCTGGCTCCTCACTCGCTTCCATAGCCGATGCGGGAGAGGAGGCGGACTGCCCCCAGATAGTCCTCACCGGGAACCATAAGAACGGGAGTGGACAATAGTAAGGACAACATTTCCCAAGGTGCTGTACGGCACCCAAGTGGTTGCACTTTCTGACTCTTTGCTGCTTGGAATGCTGAGATTAGAAGTCCTGCTGGGCGGATTCCCAGCATCCTTATGGAACATTATGGGTGACCGAGTAATTGCCTCTGTCTTGTATGCTGCACAGTAACAGGCAATACTGCAAGGGCCACATTAAACAGCCTGGTGGGCCGGATTTGGCCTGTGGGACTTGAGTTTAACACATGTAGGCTAGGACATTTGAATATCCTGTTCACAGCTGACAGCATACTGCATATTTATTTATGTATTTATTTATTTATTTATTGGACTTATATACCACCCCATAGCGCTACAAGCACTCTCCGGGCGGTATACAATTTTTAATTATACAGGCTACACATTGCCCCCCCCCAGCAAGCTGGGTACTCATTTTACCGACCTCGGAAGGATGGAAGGCTGAGTCAACCTTGAGCCGGCTACCTGGGATTTGAACCCCAGGTCGTGAGCACAGTTTTAGCTGCAGTACAGCATTTTAACCACTGCGCCACGAGGCGCTATATTATTCATAGCGTAAGTCTAATCAATTCATATTTCTAAAAGACTAGGAAGTTAAGATGACAGAAACACTGATAGAAATTTCAAAACTTAAACCTAAGGCAGATGTCAGCAAATAAAAGCATCCCAAAAGTATACTACTTAAAACAGGCTCCAAGTATTGTGCTTGAAGCCCAGCAATTAATTCAATAGGATTTATTAATGAAGGTGTTTCACAAAGAATATACGCACTGAGGTGTATACTCTTAAACATAAAGATGGGGAATATACAACCAGAAAACAATGTTGCAGCTTTCTGCTGCCTTCTGAATGTGGCTCTGGAAGCTTTTTTTACCTTGCAATATCTTTTTTTTTTTCATGTGTACAATTCAGCACAAGCTAAACTCTGTTCCATTTGAGTGGCAAACACTTTGGACATGTGTTTTAGGTAACATGGTGTCAAGAGTGACACTTGTCAAAACGAAACTACAACCAACTACCAGAATATGTTTTATCAACAGTGCCTTAATGCAGTTTAATGTTTGATCAGATACATTTACATGCTAAAGATTATGTGAACCCCGAGGTAGGCTAGACTCATTTATGTTTCTCCAGATTATAGATTGGCATAATGATTATCAAAGTTTGACCCCCTGGATGTTTTGGGCATTAAATCCTGGAATGCTTCGCCATATTTTCCATTCTGGCTGGGACTTACGGGAGTTAAAATCCAAAACAATTGAAAAGCCAAAGATTGAGAACACAGAATATGTATATAAACTAAAGAACCCCACCAGTTTTACCAAGTACAGAGATGCCTGAAAAATGCCTAATGAGATCTACTTCAAAAACTGATTAGATCTACTGAAACCAGTTGTTTCAATGTAACCATCTCATGCTAATGCATATTTTGTATTATTGGCCTTTGAAAAGAAGAAAAACAATTATTACATCTCTACCAAAATTTTAAATGACGATTACTACACCAATGACATTTTCTTATTATGAACATTTCCTAATAAATTGAAAAAAATCTTAAATACACAAATGTAATGGACCCGTGGCCAAAGGATCCTTCTTTGAACAACCCAATTTTTAGCACACAAAAGCAGAAACCTATACTGAATCTATTCCAACATTCTTCCATGAGATCAGGCTGTGGACAGGGCTGAACTTACCAAAAATGAAAATGATGCTAATATCTTAGAAGAAATATTTCAGGAGATGTCTGGAACACTTAAAAAAATAACACATACAACCCTTACATACACATGTTCTGATGTACAGTGGTGCCTCACACAACGAGCGCCCCGTAGAGCGATGAATTCGCTCTACGGGGACGTTTTTTCGATCGCTAATGTGATCGCAGAGCGACGGTCCCAATGGGCGAAAATCGCAGAGCGAAGGTCAGTAAGCGGTTCACTTACCGACCTTCGCTTTGCGACCCGCCGATCAGCTGTTCCGCAGCTACAAAATGGCCGCTGGAAGCCCCAAAATGGCCGCGCCTAGCGTTTTCGCGCCCTCGTTACGTGAGGGGAGGGCACGAAAATGGCTGCCGGCCATAGAGGAACATCGCTGTACGGTGAGTAAATCAGCCGATTGGAACACATTAAACTAAGTTTAATGCATTCCAATGGCTTTTTTCTTTCCGTACAGCGATGTTTCACACAGCAAGGGTTAATCCGGAACAGATTAACCTCGCTGTGCGAGGCACCACTGTATATGTGTGTCAAGGACCACACAATTTAAATCACTCTGTCTGAGACCTATTCTACAGGTCTTTCTATAGCTCCAGGCCTCCGCCATCCCTTTTTTTTTCTAATGCTGCACTGGTTTCTACACCTTCATTATTCAACCCTTCCCTTTCACATATCTCTGGTTCGGCTAATTTTTTCACTATACAGTGATGCCCCGCTTGACGATTACCTCGTTAGATGAGGAAATAGCTTAGCGATGAGTATTTTGCAATCACAATAGCAATCAGAAAATGATGTTTGTATGGGTTTTTTCATTTAACAACGATCGGTTCCCTGCTTCGGGAACCGATTTTTCGCTTAACGACTATCAAAACAGCTGATCGTCAGGTTTTCAAAACGGCCACCCACTGTGCAAAATGGCTCCCCGCTTTGCTTTAGGACGGATTCCTCACTTTACAGGCACCGGAAATTGGCCACCCTATGGAGGATCTTCATTGGATGCTCAGGTATTTCGCCCATTGGAACACATTGAACCAATTGGTTTTTTACTTTCGCTTGACGATGATTTTGTTCTACACGATTTTGCTGGAACTGATTATCCTCGTCACGCGAGGCACCACTGTACTCTATGACTGTTTTTTCTTTCTCTACATTCTTTCTCTAATTCTATACATATTCTCATGCTAAAACCAACCAACCAACCCACCCACCAACGAAGGGGAGAACCTGCTTTTTGCTTCAATATTGCTCCTTTGATTTCTACTTTCTCTATCAATCCCTGAACCTAAGAACAAGACTTTCACTCTTAAAAATTAATGGCATAAATGGGTTGTACAGTATCACTACTTGCTAATAACAGGCTGCAAAACATGTGCCTGAGTCCAGATGAAGAGGAGGACTGCAGCTACAATTAGCCATTCTCCCTTTCTTACAACTACTTTTAAGGATGCTTGTGTGAGCCTTTAATATCCTCCCAAATTTATAAAGTAACTACTAACTAGGAGTACTGAGATTGCACATGTGCTGTACATGCCTGCAACAGACGGCACTCAACTTTAAAATACCATTGAAAAGTTCTATTTATCAAGAATTTGGTCATTCTAATTACTTTCACACAACATCACGACCACATTATTTGAAGAAAGAAGAACCTTAAAGGAGTCTAATGCCAAGTGGCAATGAAACATTCCTACATTTCTATTAAGCTTTCTGATGGAAGAAAATTTGCTAGTTTTATTTCATATAATTCCAATTTGCTGTTAAAATCAGACTCACGTTTATAAAAGTTCTTTTGGGAATTGTTTAAAAATCCTAAAATAATTTTATAGGATAGCTCTATGAAGCAATATATTCTAATTGGCTTTCAATACCACTAGTCATGTGCCAGGGCGTGGACTCACCTCCCTCTATTACTATCTCCATGCAAGAATTGGAGGTTGTTCATGAATTTGTGCACCTTGGCTCAACAATCTCTGACACTCTCTCCCTAGATGTTGAGCTGGATAAACGCATTGGGAAAGCAGCTACCATGTTCTATAGACTCACAAAGAGAGTATGGCTTAATAAGAAGTTGACAGCACACACCAAAATCCAGGTCTATAGAGCCTGTGTCCTGAGCACATTCCTATACTGCAGCAAGTCCTGGACCCTTTGTGCACGGCAGGAGAGGAAGTTGAACACCTTCCATATGTGTTGCCTCCGACACCTTTTTGGTATCACCTGGCAGGACAAAGTTCCAAATAGAGTAGTCCTAGAACGAGCTGGAATTTTCAGCATGTACACATTATTGAAACAGCGCCATCTACATTGGCTTGGGCACATCGTGAGAATGGCTGATGGTCGGATTCCAAAAGATCTCCTGTATGGAGAATTAGTGCAGGGAAGCCGCCCCCGAGGGAGACCACAGCTGCGTTACAAGGACATCTGCAAGCGGGATCTGAAGGCCTTAGGAATGGACCTCAACAGATGGGAAACCTTGATGTCTGAGTGTTCAGCCTGGAGGCAGGTGGTGCATCATGGCCTCTCCCAATTTGAAGAGACACTTGTACAGCAGGCCGAGGCAAAGAAGAAAAACCAGGGAGCTGGACAGGGGACAGATTGTATTTGTCTTCAATGTGGAAGAGATTGTCACTCTCGAATTGGCCTACTCAGCCACACAAGACACTGTTCCAAGACCTCCATACAGAGCATGTTACCATAGTCTCTCGAGACTGAAGGATGCCTACACACCACTAGATTCAGCTGCTGCAGAAGGTGCCAAAAAGTGGCTAACAGCACTGTGCCAGGGCTCTGGGATTTGCACTGATTCCCTTACAGGAGTCTAGAATCCATTCAGGATGTCCATTATATATCACAACACTCTAATGCTGCATATACAGTTGTGTTCAAAATTATTCAACCCCCACTGAAATTGAATGTTTTGGCCATTTTGACATTGATTTTGATCATTCAGTCATCTTGCTTACATTTACATGAAAGAGGCACTTGTAGGTCAGAGAAATATAACCTTAAGTTTATAATGAAATAACCACAAATGTCTTTTCTGTGCTCACATCATTATTAGTTTTTATTCAACCCCCAAGTGACATTCAATCTTAGTACTTAGTACAACATCCTTTTACAGTTATAACAGCTTTTAAACGTGAAGCATAGCTTGACACAAGTGTCTTGCAGCGATCTACGGGTATCTTCGCCCATTCTTCATGGGCAAAAGCCTCCAGTTCAGTCAAATTCTTAGGCTTGCGCACTGCAACTGCTTTCTTTAAGTCCCACCAGAGGTTCTCAATCGGATTTAAGTCTGGTGACTGCGATGGCCACTCCAAAATGTTCCAGCCTTTCCTCTGCAACCATGCTCTAGTGGACTTGGAGGTATGCTTGGGATCATTGTCCTGTTGAAAGGTCCAACGTCTCCCAAGCCTCAGGTGTGTGACGGACTGCATCACATTTTCATCCAATATCTCCTGGTACTGAAGAGAATTCATGGTACCTTGTACACGCTGAAGCTTCCCTGTACCTGCAGAAGCAAAACAGCCCCAAAGCATTATTGACCCTCCGCCATGCTTCACAGTAGGCAAGGTGTTCTTTTCGTCATATGCCTTGTTCTTCCTCCTCCAAACATAGCGTTGATCCATGGGCCCAAACAGTTCTAATTTTGTTTCATCAGTCCACAGAACACTATCCCACAACTTTTGTGGTTTGCCCACATGACTTTTGGCATACTGCAGTCGACTCTTCTTATTCTTGGGAGACAGCAAGGGGGTTCTGGCATGGAGACCTTCATTACGCAGTGTGCGCCTTATTGTCTGAGCTGAAACTTCTATACCCACATCTGACAAATCTTTTTTCAGTTCCTCAGCAGTCACACGGGGACTTTTCACCACTCTACGCTTTAGGTAACGCACAGCAGTCGAAGTCAGCATCTTCTTTCTTCCACGACCAGGTAGCATTTCAACAGTGCCCTTTGCCTTGAATTTGCGAATGATGCTTCCTGTGGTGTCTCTTGGTATGTTTAACTTCTTTGCAATCTTCTTATAGCCATTGCCCTTCCTGTGAAGACAAATCACCTCTTCTCTTGTCTTCCTGGACCATTCTCTTGACTTCACCATGTTTGTAACCACACCAGTAAATGTCTAGAAGGAGCTGAGTATCACAGTCATTTTAAAGCTGCCTAATTGGTGCTTATTATGCTTGATTGGTGCTCGGTGACATCCACAGGTGTTTTCAATACCTGATCGAAAACACCTGAATGAACCTCTCTTCTTCAGAGTGGTAGTCTTTAAGGGGTTGAATAATTGTGGCAATGAAGAAACCACAAAAGAAACATTTACTACTGTATTACATAAACAATTGATGTTATTTTAGTTGCATTTGGTTCTTTAAAACGTCCTTGTAGGATTTCATTCTGAATACAATTCCAAATGTACACTATAGTCCCTAAACCCCTTTACAGCATTGGGGGTTGAATAATTTTGAACACAACTGTATATATATGTAACCACCAATGCAACCTCTGCAGTCAGTTAGTAAACTACCTGCTGCAAATGCCTATTCGTACCACACTGAAATTGTGAAAGCACGCAGGCAAAGATTTAAAAAAAAAAAAAAGAACTGCTGGGTTTATGACAAGGCTCTCTCATGTTGACTCACAAACTAATAGGACTGGCAGGTAGAAGCAAAGGCTAGTGTGTCAACATACATGTTTAGTGAACAGGAATTATGCTGTGCAGTTTCACACATTGTGCTTACTTACATCTTACTTTCCATGCACCCACATATTTCCTTGGCCTTTTGGGCTGAAAAACTGAGGGAACATGTCTGGAACCTTTAAAAGATGTTTGATATTGTCTTGCTCTGACTAATGAAATATGGGTGTCTCTAACTGCACATCGAAAGGTATCCTCTTGTGAGATTACCTATAACCATAATCTGTGACACTGTAAATCATTATATTTGACAAGGAATGATGGATAAGGTATCAGATTTTGTTTCTATTTTCTTGGTTTTGTGGAATTTCATCTAACACAACTTTAATTCTCAGTTAATGTTGTAACAACTTTAATTCAGCAGTAGAGATGTAAAATCTCCAAAGTTTTCATTTTTTTCAGGAAAAAAATGGCAAATTTCCCCCCCAGAAAAAATGGAATTTTTTGGAAATTTTACATCTCTATTCAGCAGGTTCTTTGATCACTGAATTTCTCGAGTTTATGACAATGAAATATATCATTACAGTGATATATCCTAATGCCACTATTTTTAAAAAATAATCAAGCAAGTGCACAAGTGTGACTTACTACCAGGACCCTTGCTAACTATGCATGTTCTGATTTTACTAGCAATCTGGACTGCCATTCTATTAATTCTATTTGTCATATTCACATATCAGATTCAACACAACAATCTGTTTGAAAAATTCTTAATGGGATTATGGATACTAAATCTAATCTTAAAACAGGCTTTATATCACCTTACAAGATTTATACATTCCATTAACAGAGACCAAACCTAACTAACTCAACTTAAATGAACATTCCATTAAAATAGTGGGAAACAGAAGTGGTTTTTTCTTGCAAGACAAATCAATTACTTCATCTTCATCATCATAAAAGTACCAACTTCAAGAAACTAGAAAGTCCAGATTTCAAACTTTGCCCCTAACTGTTGATATAAATAACTTAATCTATCCTACTCCTAAACTCATGATTTACAATGAAACAGTAACAGTGCCAAGATTGACACATGGAATGAAAATGAAGGTGTAATGAAAAATATCACATTCAGAAACTGATTAATGTATCATCATATAAGCCAAATAGGATAGTGATGGGACAATGTTCGCTGAAATCCTGCTGTGCAGCTCTACATGTGCAATGGTGACAATGTCATTAGCACTAGGAAATCACCACTGATTAAAGACTTCCTTCCGGGATTTTGAAGTGCACACAACTTTGTCACGTTGTGTATGAATTATGTGCACCCGGAAATCATCTTTAATCAGCAGGTTTTTCACTAACGATGGTCTCATCATTGAAGCCAGTATATGTCTGTTACCACAAATGCATGAAAAACTGAATCCTAACTAATAAACATGTCGGATAAGAGAATAAAGGACAAGGATCTTGTGCCCTTAACCAACAGTCAAAAACCCTCTTTTACCAGCAATTGAAAAGTACAGCACTCTTGTCTTCCAACAGCAGTGAGTGTAACTTTTACACCTCTTCTAGGGCTTTCAGCATGATTACATAATACAGGCCAGGAAATTTTAAAGGAACCTCCTTTTTGTAGTACAACTTTCTACTAGTTGTGGTATTTTCACAAATAAATGTATAAAAAAATGACAATTGATAACGTTGATTTCCACTGAACTTCTTTCATATGCAATTATCTATCCTTTTCTTAACTAAACCACTATGCAGCATTAAGTCCATTCCAATGTATGGCAACCCTTCTCAGTTTTCCAAATGCAAAATACTAAGAAGTGGCTTACCACTGACTTCTTTTATAAAAAATCTGGAAATATGTAACTTGCCCAAAGCCACACAGATTGGGTCTATTTTCCAGAAGCATAGTGATGAATGAAACTCCAGGCCAGGTGTTCTAGTAGTTCACTGAGCTATGTAGTATAGGTTAAAAATGTTCCATTCAGACTGAATTAAATTGAAGTACAAGATGTTACAATGCCAAATAATAAAAACACATTACCCACAAAGTATCCAGATAAAGTGTACTTTACTCTCCAAAATATGTACACTTCTTTTGTTAACTGCAGTCAACAACATTCTACATATTCCAGCTCTGCCATCTTCACACATTTTGAGATAGGTTCCTAACACCAAGTCAGCAATTTTGTATAGTTCTACTGTATTTTAAAATACACTTTTATAGACAATTTAACAGAAATGTAACTTCTAAAACTAATTATATAACTACACATCAAAATTCATGATAAACTTTTTACAAGGCCATATATGATTAAGTAGAATATAACTGCTCTCTGGAGTGCCCAAAAATGTCAAAGTCTTTAATCATGCCTTCTGCGGCTTATAAAATGCTAAACTGACATTATCTGTAGTCTATTAAAAATCTGTTTTAAAAAAAACGTAAATTACTTTTGTTTGTGTTGCAGCAAATAGCAAATTCTATTTATTTATTATAATTCATTTTCACCTCTTATCATTCTCTAAGAGCATTAGCCAGATGTTTTTCCAAACGTCCTATACCAATGGTCAAACTACCGGACCTGGAAAGCTAAACGGCACCGTACTCACGAATTTCAACCGTAACTGCAAGCAAGGTTTCTGCAATCTGTGTTAAAAGGAAAGGAATTTCCGGCTGTCGAGGTGATCTTTAACTAAAAGCCCGCTAAAATCGACTGAGAAATCGGACAAAAGGGGAAGAAAAGCCTGCTTCCTTTTAGAACCGCATTTGCTTTTTTGCCCTTCAGTCTTTCCCCAACAGCGATCCAAGGAGGAGAGAGATCCCGTTAAGTACGGGTAAGGTAGTGCCTCCAAGGGGAGAATCCCACCCCGATCACCTTCCCCGTCCTCTTCCTCGAAACACTCATTATGAACCACTCTTGAAAAATTCCTCTCAAGAGATGCGCACGTTGCGGGCCCCCCCCCCCCGCCAACGAGCTTTTCTCTCCCCGCATTTCGAGGGGTCGGGGAGGAAAGAAGCGTGTCCTCCCCCCTTCCTTCCCCCTCCAGCTCCCACCGCGTTCATCCAGAACGTGGCCTGGCCATTTCTCAACAGCGGCTCCCACACGGCCGGGCTCGAAGAACCTGAGCCTCCCTCGCAGCGCCGCCCTCCCTCCCCGAGGCTTCCACGCTCCCCGCCGCGGCCTCTTTACCTGCTTGTTTCTTGGGTAAGGCTTCTGGGAGGCCGCTGCCAGATGGTACCGCCGAGTCCGGATCTTCCCGCCGCCGCCGCCTGCCCCACCTCCTCCTCCTCCTCTTTCTTCGCCGCCGCCGCCGCCGCCGCTGCTTTCTCCTGAATCCATCTTGGGACCTCTCCAAGTCTCCCTCCCGCCCCTCAAGCGCTCGGCGCCACAAGAGGCCCGGCCCGGCCTGGCTTGGCCCGACCCGGCCTCCCGCGCGCGCGCGCCCTCCCTCCCCTCACGTTGGCCCTCTCCCTTCCTCTCGCCCCCAGCCCCCAAGGCCGTTCTGTGCTGTCACTATCTCTATGGCGATGGCCCCCGCCGCGCCCTCGGCCTGACGCCCTCCCCCAGATTTCCCCTCACAAGCTCCCTCTCTCGCTGGCAGGCAGGCTGGAGCGCGCGCGCGCGCGCCTAGTCCGTCTCTGCCGCTCCACTTTCCCCTCCCTTTCCTCCTCCTCTCCTCCCCCCCCACCAACCCCCCGTCACCGTCTAGCTCGCTCGCTTGCCCGCCCGCGATTCCCCTCCTTCCCTCCTAGCCGCCCGACCAACCAGAGGGCACACGCCCGTACAGGACTGCATCACCAAATCGCGACCCGTCCTGGTGCACCATCCTAAGTCGCCTTCCTGGGGGTTGGAAGGCTCTCATGGGAAATGTAGTTTAGAGCGAGGGCGGCTACGCTGGATAGACGGGTACTTCCTCTCCGCCCCGTGCAATAACTGCCGTCACGCGTTCGGGCATTTTCTAGTCTCGCGGTATATTGTGTTAGCGAGGCTGGCGTTCAGTAATCTCGAATTCGAATAAACCGAGTTGATCGAAGGGGAGCGATTTCCGCCTGCGAGTGGATGGAAGCCTATTCCCAGGAATTCCAGGGTGGGGACTAAACTACAAAATTATATTTTAGCATCACTTTCTACAAGAGAGTGAATTTCTACGTAGTAATAATTAAGGTAATAAAGATTTGGGATTCTGGAAGCCGAAGCACACACATCCCTTTGCCGCATGGGTAGAAGCCCCGATGGCTTATTAGTTTATTTGAGGCCAGCTGTCCAAGCGTTTTTCGGATTTCAGACCGCGGAACTGTGTTTCTTTGTCGTTTGCCTACCCGGTAGGTCAGCCTTGTGAGAAGATTTAAGTGCTGCTCATTGCAGTGGGAGAGCGTGGTACAGTATTAGAAAGCTGTGAGGTGGCAGATTCTCTCCGCCCTATGGCTTTCACGGGAACCCTGTTTTAACTTTCCTTTTAGAATTTAAAATAATTAACTTCAGTTGTAGTCTCCCTTTTGTCTGTCACATATCTTAATAGAACTGTTAAACTTACCGCAGTTATTAAGCCAAAACGAGCAAAACACCTGCACGAGACATACTGTACTGTAAATTATGCTCTACTTGTCTAAGCAAAGAGCTGATGAAATAAAATCTTGCAGAGTAATAATGAAAACCAACATTAGGACTGGGAGAATGGAAGATTGTTGCTGGTATAAAGCAGGGATGGGCAACCTCCAAAGGTGTGAAGTCCGCTCATGCTCACACCAGATCTAAGAGTGCTGCACACATTAATATAAAAAAAAATTACCTTTAAAGGGCATTTAAATTCTCCTCGTGCTCTCTAGTAGTTATTCTTAAAGAATTTCAAATTTATTTGGGAGGTGTGAGGGAACCCAGGGGCTCTGCCAGTAAGGCAGGAAATGGACTTCCTGAGCAAACAACCTTTGGAAGTGGGTGATATAAGACCTCTGGAGCACTGGAAGCTGCCTTGGGTCTCTGGTTGAGTGGGGGGGGGGGTCACACTTCCTCCCCAGCAAGTCGTGGCATACACATAACACCGTAACCCTGCATTAATTTACCTGAAAGTAAACTGTGATCGGATTCAGTTTCAGATTTTGACAACTCCTCATTTTGCATGGGAAATACCACAGGAAACGTCTTCTTAACTTTCATAACTTCATCTTTATTGGTTACAGGCAGATCAATATTATTCATAATTGGATCAAAAAGGATTAACTCGAGCAACATGCCATAACTGTCCAACACAAATTCCCACCCCACATCCATCAAACTCATGGGTGCTGGGCCAAACTTCTCCGCGTCAGTGGATTTCCAAAGGGGAACGTTCCGCACTGCACAAATGGTGCCACAGCATGGGTGCCGGGCCCAGTCTCCTTCTGGAGGAGGGGTGTTATAACGAGAGTCCGGGTGAATCACTTGACGTCCTTTACTATTATTCTTCGGGAGGACCATGACACACCATTCCAGCATCTCTTGTCTCACCTTGCCTACTCCCTTTGGTTTGGGGTCCAGTAGTAACCCTCCTAATTTAAGATTCGGAAAATCCCGTAATAACTCCTGCGAGTTTACTCTTTCGTACTCCTGCAACCTCTCTAGCTCTCTCTCAACTCCAGGTCTGCCTCAAACCGTCACTCTCCCTGATTATTTATACCCTCTTCTGAGACTGACAAATTTTGCTGCTCCCTCTTCTGACTCCCGCTCTTTTCCACCAGACATATTTCGAATTTGCTGCCTCGCTCTGTTTTCTCTCCTTCTATAGCTAAGTTCTCCTTTAGGTCCACCTCTACATCAACACTTTCCGGCTTCTTAACTGCCTCTTTTCTTTCTCGTGGGATGACACTCTCTCTCCAGGACCTCCTTCACACACACCCCCGACGAGTTGGCCATCTCCTCTGCGGGTGGGTTTTTTTCCCATTTCCCTTGTCAGGAAGAATAGTCTGCATTAGCGTGTGCAAGTCCTTTTTTGTATTTTACCTTGAAAACATAAGGTTGTAAGCTCAGATACCACCTAGTAAGTCGGGGTTCCAATCTTTTATTCTATTCAACCACTGAAGGGGTGCATGATCAGTAACCAATGTAAACGGCCCCCTAATAGGTAAAACAGTGTCTGAATTGCCCATTTGGCAGCCAGTGCCTCTTTTTCTATGGTAGAATACTTCTATTCTCTCGGTGATAATTTTTTACTCAGATGCATCATGGGGTATTCTATTCCTTCCCATTCTTGTGCCAGCAAGGCCCCTAGACCGCATTCTGAGACATCTGTCTGTACCACGAAAGGCCTCTCAAAATCGGGTGCATATCTACTGGGCAGTTCACTTAATATGGCTTTCAGTCTCTCAAATCCTTGTTGCTCTTGGAAACCCCATCGTACTCACTTAGATGCCCGTTTCTTAATCAAGTCCGTCAAAGGTGCTGCAATCACTGCAAATTTGGGGATAAATTGTCTATAGTAGCCAGCCAAGCCAAAAAATTGTTGCACTTCTCTTTTACTCTGTGGTACCTTCCAATCCGTAATCCTCTCTTCCTTCTCAGGTACTGGCTGTATTCTCCCTTGATCTATTTGGTATCCTAAAAAGGTTACCCCCTTTCTAGTGACTACACTTTCTGGGATTCACCCTGAGGCCTGCCTTCCTCAGCTCCTTCCAAACTGCCTTGAGATGAGTCAAATGTTCCTCCCAACTTCTACTATATATATATCAAGATGTCATCAATATAAGCATCAGTGAATTGATGGACCGGCTCTAACACCTTATCCATTAATCCAGACCTGGGCAAAGTGTGGCCCACGGGCCACATATGGCCCGAGAGCCGCTCCTGTCCGGCCCAACGGTCTTTGCTCCAGTCCGGCCTGCCAATCGCCGCTCCTGTCCGGCCAGCCCATCGCCAGCCGCTGAGTGAGCCGGAGCTCTGGCTCCAGTACCCAGCACGGCAGTAAGCAAACCTCTCGAGATCCGACACTGAGATCTCACGAGTTTTGACTGTTACTCTTGAGCCACAGGCTGCAAAGCCTGCGGCTCAAGAGACCGGAAGCGATCCTTGGGCAGGCAACGTGATGGCGCATCATGTCACCTGCGCGGGATAGAAGACAGTCGGAGAGGAAGGCCACGGGGGAATGGAGGACAGGTGAGTTAGCTCAGTGTCAGGGTTTTTTTCCCTCCCCCCCCCCCAGCGGTGAACAAATTACAATGCTCACATAGTTAACTCCTAAAAAGTTTAGGGAGTTAACTATGTCAGCCTTGTAGTTCTTTCACCACAGAGCCTCACCCAATGGGGGCCTATTACTACCCACAAATTGGGGGCCTATTACTACCCGCCCCCGAACACAGTTCAGATTATTTATTCATATGGCCCCCTATAGAAATTAATTGCCCACTCCTGCATTAATCTCTGAAATGTCGCCACTGCTCCATGCAACCCAAATTGCATGCGGGAGAAATGGAATAGCCCTTTTGGGGTCACAAAGACTGTCTTTTCCTTATCTTCCTCTTTCAGAGGAATTTGCCAATAACCCTTCATGAGGTCAAATATTGTCAGAAATTAAGCCTGACTCAGTCATTCCAATAGGACATCTACCTTTGGCATAGGATAAGCGTCAAATTTTGATACTTCATTCAACTTTCAGAAGTCTATGCATAACTGTACCTTCCCATCTGCCTTAGGCACTACCACTGGATAGCTTCTCCAAGGAATTCTTGAAGGCTCTATCACTCCCATCTCTAACATCTACTTCTCTGTTAATAGTTTCTTTCAGGTGTTAAGGCCAACTCCATCCACCTGATCTGGCTACTACATTCGGTTTGGTATTTATCTGGTGTTCAATTAAGGTTGTATAGCCTGGCTTATCTGAAAACACATCTTGGTACTTAGCCTCCAATTCCCTAACCTGGTCTATCTGTTCTTTCGTCAAGCCCTCTTCTAATACAATGTTGGATATTCATTGTGGGTAGATTAATGCTTCAGGCCCCAGGTCTTCCTCTTCTATCTCTCCCCAGAGGGCCTCTCTTTCTTGCCATTCTTTCAACAAATTTACATGGAAAATTCCCTTTTTATTCTTATCTGGCACTTTTACTTCATAATCTATTTTTCTTATAACTTCGTAAGGACCCTGCCACCAGGCGGATAATTTTGCATTCTGTGCTGGTAGCAAGAGGACTTTTTGCCCTGGCTGAAATTGTCTGGGTCTAATATTTTGGTCATACCTTCTCTTTTATCCCTGTTGTACAGTCACCAGATTTGTCTTGGCCATTTGTGCTACCTTATTCAGGTGTTCCTTCATTTCTGTCACATGCTTTACTACTGTTTGCGCCTCATCTTTACCACTTTCCCATTTTTCTCTTACTGTCAAGTATTCCCCTGGGATTCCACCCATGCATAATTTCAAATGGGGAAAACCCGGTGAATGCCTGTGGTACCTCTCAAACTGCAAACATGAGGGGTGCAACCAACAAATGCCATCATTTAGGCTTGTCTATAACCAATTTCCATAACATCCCCTTTAATGTCTTGTTGAACCGCTTGACTAGTCCATTGGTCTGAGGATGATAAACCGCCGTATGCACAGGCCTAACCTCTAATAACCTCCACATCTCCTTCAGGGTTTGGTTCATTAAATTTGTGCCTTGATCAGTCAACATTTCCCTGGGGAAATCCTAATCTCATGAACATTTGCATCAGTTCCTTCGCTGTTATTTTGGACGTGGTTGACCGCAGGGGAATGGCCTTGAGATATCTGGTGGCATAATCTATCAACACTAAAGTGTGTGTATGGTCCCCGGCTGATCTCAGCAGAGGTCCCACTATATCAATCCCTACTCTATCAAAGGGGTGGTCCACTAGAGGCATGGGGATAAGTGGGGCTCCTGGCCTTGACTTTCTTTGACTAATTTGGCATTGTTTACAATTATTGCAATAGTCTTTGATTTCTTTCCCCATGTCTGGTCACCAAAACCTCTGTAATACGTATTCTTGCTCTCATTTTTTCTACAGCCAAATGTCCAGCCATAGGGATATCATGAGCCAACCGCAATATCTCCCTTCACCACTTAGATGACACCACTAGTTGCTTGTTGCCCTCTTGGTTCACATGATACAAAAACCAATCCACCATTTCTAACCCCATCTCTCCGGTTCTGACACTCCCTACCTCTCCCGCTTCTTGTAACACTTCTTGCAAAGTTGCATCGTCCTGCTGCCACACTCTGGTTTGCTTTATGAAGTAAAACTGGTTTTCTGTAGAAAACCAGTTTCAGTTTCTTTCTCAGTCTCTTCCCCTTGTAATCCTTCCTTGAACTGCAGGAACTTATGGGTTCCTGCCCAATCACGTCCCAGCAACATTTCCCTAGACAACCCCAGACCGATCCCCACTTTAAGGTGTCTACTCTCTGCCCCAATGCACACGCCTCCCCACGTCGTCTTATAAGTTTTAGAGTCTCCGTGAATACACTGTACTGCAAAATCGTCTCCCGTCACCCCCCAAGTCTTGCACCAAAGTTCTCCCACAACCCGTGTTCACGGGTGCCTTTTTCTTTTCTCCATTTACCCAAGCCATCACCTCCCATCCGTCTCTTTCTGACCTCCATACTTCCACTGTCTCATGTCCCGCTCCTACCCATGAGCAATCCATGCCTGGGCAATCGTGCTTGACGTGGCCTGGGCGCTCACAGTCGAAGCAAACAGGTCGTCCGTCTTTGCCTGTCTTAAGCCATGTGCCGCTTTCAAATAATCTGTGGTTGAACATGATAGGATGCACCAGTTTGGGCCTCATCGGCTCCTTTGTTGGGGTCATGTTAGCCAAAGGCTTCTCGTGGTGCAGCTCCTTTGCCTCCTGTCACCATCTTCTCACATGGTCGTGCCTTTTCTAGTGTCACAAAGTTATCTTGGGCACCCTCTTCAGCCAAGCAGAAATCCTCTATCAATTGAACCACGTCCTCCAGCTTTGTTGGATGATTTCTCTGTACCCAGCTCCTCAGACTGCCCTCGAGAGTCGTGACTAATTGTTCCATCACCAACACTTCCAAAATTTCTTCCTTAGTCTTTTCTTCAGGTTTCAACCACCGTACTAAGTTTGGTTTCATCCTCTGAGTCAATGGTCTAGGATGCACTCCCGCCTTTAGACGTAACTCTCGAAATCTTTTCTGATATGCTTCTTCTGTCAGATTCAACGTTTTCAAAATAGCCATCTTCACTGTCTCATACTGGGAAGCTTCTCCAGCTGACAGTGTGTCAATTACCTCTTGAAGCACTCCCGTTAAACAAGGAATCAGAATCAATGTCTATTCCTTCAGCCACCCTGCTGCTATTGCCACCCTCTCAAAGGTATGCAGATACGCTTCTGGGTCATCCGTGGACCCCATCTTCTGTATCCTTATCGGGGCTGGTCCAGTGACCCAGGGGTTCTTAGCCCCTTCATAGCCTCTATTCACTTTTCCCTACCTCGTCCTTTCTGTCCAACAACTGTCTGGCCAGCAAAGTTTGTTGTTCTGTCAGATTCTCGGTCAACTTCTGCTTTTCAGTTGTCTGTTGTAACTTCAAAAGATCCCAATTTCCTGTGTCAGGAGTTGCCCCACATTGGTTGCCAATGTGATTGGATTGAGTTTCAGATTTTGACAACTCTTCGTTTTGCATGGGAAATATCAGATGTCTTCTTAACTTCCATAACTTCATCTTTATTGATTACATGCAAATCAATATTATTCATAATCAAATAAAAAAGGATTAACTCGAGCAACATGCCATAACTGTCCAACACAAATTCCCACCCCACATCCATCAAACTCACAGGGGTGCTGGGCCAAACTTCTCCGCATCAGTGGGTTTCCAAAGGGGAGCACTCTACACTGCACAAATGGTGCCACAGCATGGGTGCCGGGCCCAGTCTCCTTCTGGAGGAGGGGTGTTATAACAAGAGTCTGGGTGAATCATTTGACGTCCTCTACTCTTATTCTTCGGGAGGACTATGACACACCATTCCAGCATCTCTTCTCACCTCGCCTACTCCCTTTGGTTTGGGGTCCGGTAGTAACCCTCCTAACTTAAGATTCGGAAAATCCCGTAATAACTCCTGTGTCTTTACTCTTTCATACTCCTGCAACCTCTGTAGCTCTCTCTTACGTTTCCACAACTCCAGTTCTACCTCAAACCGTCACTCTCCCTGATTACTTACACCCTCTTCCCAGACTGACAAATTTTGCTCCTCCCTCTTTTGACTCCCGCTCTCCTCCAGCAGACATATTTTGAATTTCCCACCTTGCTCTGTTTTCTCTCCTTCTGTAGCTAAGTTCTCCTTTTAGGTCCACTTCTACATCAGCACCTTCCGGCTTCCTTACTCCCTCTTTCACGTGGGATGCCACACTCTCTCCAGGACCTCATTCACATAAACCCTGTTGAACTCAGCAGGCCCTTCTTGAGAAGGATATATGTAATGTAAATGAGTACCCAGCTTGCTGGGGGGGCAATGTGTAGCCTTTATAATTAAAATTGTAAACCGCCCGGAGAGTGCTTGTAGCGCTAGGGGGCGGTATATAAGTCCAATTAAAAAAAAATCTATTATATATGATTAAAGTGGAGTTGGGTTTTGCAGTTTACCAGCGTGTTCTCTCAGGCATGGTAGCATATCTGGCTGTCCTTGCCTTGTTTCAATTTTAAATTTGATTCAGGGTCAGTTTCTCACAGACATACCTCAAAGGTGCCCTCTTAGCAGTGAGAGATAACTGTGTAAGATTAGAGAATTAAAGCATTGCCGAGTACTAATGAACTCCTTCACC
The DNA here is from genome assembly GCF_051106095.1 of Pogona vitticeps. Taxonomy (NCBI): domain Eukaryota; kingdom Metazoa; phylum Chordata; class Lepidosauria; order Squamata; family Agamidae; genus Pogona; species Pogona vitticeps. The sequence goes on along the minus strand of NC_135786.1, from coordinate 163,026,354 downwards.
ACAATCTAATGTTGAATGCTTGTTTACAACTGTTACCCCAAATATAAAACTTCATTCTCAAAGCTTATTTGCAGCCTACTTGAACTGCTGGATAACTCAATGGTTTAGGTATCTGACTACATTACTAGAGGTTGTGAGTTCAATTCCCCATTGTGTATCCCTCAGAGATGTTTGACCTTATGATCCACTTCTGCAGTTTTTAAGATTATTTTCCAGACACTGAAAAAACACTATTGTTTAGGGAGCATTTAGGCAGAAGAGAGAACGATGTTGATGTAAGTAACCTTTCTTCTTTGTGGCCTGTGAATGCACACATTTGGGTGACTAGCAAGCTTCACTTACCGGAAGGCGGGCCGTCACTCTAATATTCAAGTTAGAACTGCTCTCCCAAATCCTGCTTCCTTCTTGGCCCTGAAGTCTAGTCTGTAGCGTGTTACAAATGTAGACACAGTGGACCAAGTAGCCACCTTGCAAATGGCCAGAACATTCACATCACACAACAATACAGTGGACGTTGCCATAGCTCTAGTGGAATGGGCTCTCAAGTGTTCTGGAGGAGCCTTGCCAGACAAACTGATGGTGGAGATAATCCATCTAGAAATGGTTGCAGAGGAAGCAGACGAACCCTTACATGAACCATAAAAGCAGTAGATAGAATTCGTAAATCAGTCCGGGTCAGAAACAATTAATTTTAGTAACTTGAAAGAATAGTCAGGAACAGTCCAAGTCAGTACTGAGTAGCCAAGGAAATCCAGAAGCCAAGCTAAAAGAGCAGCCAAAAACCAGTCCAAAGTTGAATGAGATAGCAAGTTCAGTCAGTTAGAAAACACGGGAAGCAAACCAGTCCAAGTCAAAACACGACAGAGTAAAATCAGTAGTCCGTTCGATGATCCAAAGTCAAAAGAGGCAACCAGAGTGATATCAAAAGCATAATCCTAACAGAGTAAAAACAGTTTTTAAAATGCAAAATAATAAACTTTTAAGCCAAGAAGTTCCTAACGCCTAGGTGGTAAAATGGAACTGAAGGCTGAAGCGGGTGGAGCATGTGCTATGGGGCAACCCTCGATATTACTTTTTTTCAGAAAAAAGCTCTGGAATATTCCGAGGAGTCCTGTGCCAGCGCAGACTGTAACCCAAATGTGTGCATTCACACAGGCCATGAAGAAGAAATTTGTCTTGAGTCACACAAAAAATCGCAAAACGCTTTTGTCTTGCGAGTTTTTCATTGCGTGAAGCATTCTTCTTGCGAGGCATCACTGTACATGATGGCTTACCGTTCAGCAGTTGAGTCAGCGGGTCTACTCTATTTTGGACTAGTAGTTGGGTTTGCAATATTATCAAGCATGTCAATTACCACTTTGGTCTAAATTCAGCTGACTGTAATGGATTTATTATGTGTCGCCATGTTGCGCTCAACCTATGGCAACCCAAGTAGGGTTTTCAAGATACTGTATGTGAGATGTTCAAGTGGTCTACCATTGCCACTCCACAGTGACCTTCCATAACTGAAAATGGTTCTGAAGTTTCCTCAGTCCTAGTCCAACACTCTTACCTGCTACATACATAGTATTGGCTTTCAGTTAACACTAGTATTGTAATTGGATTTATGCCTTATTAATTTAATAAGTGATCTAAAGTAGTAAAAAGATTAAAACCTGACAATATATTTCAATTGTGAAAAGTGTCCTAGTCATCTTAATTGAGGTAATAATCATTTGCAGTTGTTAGTCTACAACAGGTTTAAAAGTTGCCACTGTGAAAAAATAATGATGTAAAAACAGTCATTTATGCATTAATTGATCAAGCACTAGTCACTGTCTGTGCAATCAACAATAAAATACCGGTAGTCCTAAGTAATTTTATTAAAGTCAGATTTTATTCAAAAATGTAGTAATTCTAAAAATTATAAATTACTTTCACTTGTGATTAGTCAAGACTTTTTGGAAATAGGGTGTTTTGAGACTATGAATGTGACACCATGAGAAATACAGATCTACGCATAGTGCCACTTCGCATTTCCCCATGGTATCAAGTAGATGTTTCCATGGTCCATGTTTCCATGGTCAGGACAGTAGTAGCCATTTGTTGTGTCAAATATCCAGCTGAAACATACCACCACTGGTCAATTGTACAGGATTTAGCTTCCAGAACTACACCAGTGCAGTATTCAAATTTAGGATCCTGCATATTGTAGCAATCAAGCATACATACTAGCATTTCCACTGCTAAAACCACTGTCAAACCCTAACCTCCAAAGAGTGATCACAGATACTTAAACTACTTATTCTTGAATAAGTACCTTTTAATGGAATAATCACACGTAAAAACCAAGGACTGCATCATATATCCAACAGAACTTTTATATTCAGAACTAAGTCTTATGTGTAGCCTGCATAATTAACTTGTAAACTGCCCAGAGTGTGTTTGAAGTGCTATGGGGTGGTATATGCTAAATAAATAAATAAGTATAAGCAGCACACTTTGCTTTTTATTTGCAAAGAGGATATAAAAAGGGATTATCTATAATCAGTGTTCCCCAACCTTTTTGGGACAGTGGACTGGTTGGGGGAGCACAGGCTCTGTGCGTGGGTGGCGGGGGCAGGGGCACCCCTGCACTCACAGGCAGGTGTGTTGCATTTGCGCGCATGGGCGGTATGCCCCTCCAAAAGCGTGACACGTCCACAGTGTGTGCGATCGGTCAGAGATCTGTCTCCGCGGCCCAGTTCCAGGAAGCCCACAGACTGAGCTGTGAACCGGCAGTTGGGGACCCCGGTCTATACGACCCTCTTCATACACTTCACAGCAATAGAATCCTGTAGGCCACCACAGGAAACAGTACAGGGCTAGGCAGACTTTTGGTTTAACCCAGTAAGTCCTTATATGCTTACAGTGTTAAACTAGAACTGTAGCTGAGCTACACAATGGTGCCAAATTAATGGGTAAGTAAAGACGCACAACCACTCCCCAGTAGCAACCAACCAAGCTAAAGGGCCATACCAAAAGAGAGCTCAATTCTAAATTTTAAAAGCTGGAAGATTCCATACTTTATGGTAAAATAACAAGGTGTTCCAATACACATATTTGCAGAAACAAAGTTTTATTATTTACATAGGCAAGTCTATATTTAGACTAACGCTTTACATTTCTAGAATATTTACATGATTTTAAGATAGTAAATAATGAACAAAAATTACAAAGGCTATTAAAGCATAGCAAAAAAAAAAAAAGGGGGGGGAGAAAAAACAACACTGCTTTAAAACTTAGGATCTAAAATAATGTAGAAGAAATGTCAATTTAGCACCTTGGTCATAATAGTCATGCTATGATGTTAACATAAGACACTTTTAGAAAGCAGTAGGGATCTCGGAGGTGACTGTATCCAGAGGTTGCCAATGACAGCTCATAAGTGTGTCAAAGAGTTCTTCACTTCGCACCATAAATTCTCTGTTCATTCTGTGAACATCTATGTGGAGCTGCGGATCTGTTTAAGCAAGCAAACAGCAATCAGTGAACAAATAACAAAATAACTGCAATAGAGAGAGAAAAAATTTAAGTTTGAAAATATTGAATAGGTTTGCTGTGATGCTTTGTAGAAGAAAAATTCAATGCAAGTAAGAGAAAGACAGACTGCTACTTGTATCCTGAATATATTCATAATAAACATTATTTGCCAAGAGTTGCATCTTCTGCCTCTTAAGTACTCATGTCATTCAGGTTATGTTAGTCCTCAGAAAATCAAGAAAACAAAACAGCCTTTTCTTGACACTAATGATTCAGTGGTTATATTTGAGTGCCTTTCTATGTTAAGAAGTAAAACAGAACAGTATCCACTATTCCTTGTTACAGATCACTTCTGCAATTCAATTCCAAAAATGGTTTGCTTTAGGGTTATGCAAAAAGTGATAAAGGACTGCTGGATGCATGGAAGATCATATGAACTGCAGCCACTATCACAAGCCATCCTGGCATTTTGAAAAATGGATGATGGAACAAACCATGTACAAAGTATAGAAAACCAGGTGTGGTTGCAGAACTTTTTAAAAGTTATTTCCAAGTTAGAGTATGTAAAGCATGCTGTATTTACATATTTTGTGTTGTACTCTATCAGCTACACTGTTACAGAAATATTTTCTGGATTTATACCGTATGCCACAGTATAAGCATTGATATGCTCAATTTCATTATATTTCTAAGAAAATAGGCTGCTTAAGGCTACAATCATGTGCAGAAATCTACCTATAGTAAGCCCCAATAAAGGCAGTAGGACTTACTTCCAGTAAACATGCACCGCTCTGTCTTATGAAACAGTTTTGGATATACTCTTTAGAGACTACTACTTTTGACAGAGGTAACCTGAATGAAACCAGATGAACATGAAATCTCACTATTAATATAAAAATTACCTTCTGTTATTAGATCATCATTCATAACCATCGCTGAAGTCTCCTGAAGGGTGAAAAACATGTCATTTCTCTTAATATCATATGTTTATAAATTTTCAAACATGAGGACTGACAGTACTACCCCTTCCTGCCACCTTTTAAAAGAAAAAGTTATATACAGGACTGGTCCACATGTAATGCTAAATCAAGGTTGCCTGCTATCTGGACAAGGTGGAATAAGCCTAAATAAAATGCTAAGTTTGCTTGCTTCGTCATCCCATCCTCCTTCACAGCCAGAAAAGAGATGTGTGATTGTCTAATTAGCCATGTCATCAGAGATGACCTAGAGATGATGGGAGTAAAACAAATCCTGGTCAGTTTCTAAACCAGCATGTATTTTAAGTAGTGATCTTTGAGCCATATGCAGTGGTGCCTTGACTTGCGACCATTTTGAGTTATGAACAGCTCTGGCCACAAAATTTTGCTTCGACTTGCGGCCAGAGTTTTGAGTTACAACGAAAAAAAAGGCAAGGAAAAAAGGTGGGAAATTCAAATTGCTAACCGTTGGTAGGCGAAGAGGCTGCTTCTTTCTGGCTCTTTTGCCCCAACAGTTACAGTGAGTGTGATCAGGGGAGGCTTGGGACTGCCTGGTAAGGTAAGGTGCTGCTTTCTGCTTTTAAAAAACTGTTCTGGGTGGGTTTTGCAGTGTGGTTTTGGACTGGGTGGTGGGATTATGTTTATATGCTGTAATGGGTCTTGCAGGGTTTCCAATGGGTCTTGGGGGGTTTGTTTGTTTTTTGGGGTTTTTTCCCCCATTTCCGATGGGGGATTTGTTTTGTGGCTTCTCCCCCCAATTCTGATGGGTCTTGGGAGGTTTGTTTGCTTTTTGGTTCTTCCCCTCCTTCCAATGGGTCTTGGGGTTTTTGTTTGCATCCTGCTTTGCTTTTTTTGCATTTCCGATGGGTCTTGCACGGTTTGTTTGCTCTTCCCCCTACCTTTAGCCGGAACAGATTACAGTGGTGCCTCGCACAACGGGTGCCTCACACAACGATGAATTCACACAACGATGCCTTTTTCTGTTAAATTTGCCGCCTCACACAGCGATGTTTCCTATGGGGGATTTTCACACAATGATCTCCCTTTTCGCTCCTGTAAAAGTATCTTACAATGTTTGGAAGCCGTTTTAAATGCTTGCAATGGTTAGCCCACCTCCTGAAACCTACGCAAACTGATTTTGGTGTTGTTCTGACACTTCGTTAATTTATGATGATTTTTTGAATTTTCTCCATTGGAAACCATTGGATGGTCTGTCTAATGGTTTCCAATGGAGAAAACAAAAAATCATCATAAATTAACGAAGTGTCAGAACAACACCAAAATCAGTTTGCATAGGTTTCAGGAGGTGGGCTAACCATTGCAATCATTTAAAATGGCTTCCAAACATTGTAAGACACTTTTACAGGAGCGAAAAGGGAGATCGGGAAAGGGCTCTTTGATCTCCGTTTGCCTTTTAAAGCTCTTCCCGATCTCCCTTTTCGCTTCTGTAAAAGTGTCTTACAATGTTTGGAAGCTGTTTTAAATGATTGCAATGGTTAGCCCACCCTCTGAAACCTATGCAAACTGATTTTGGTGTTGTTCTGACACTTCGTTAATTTATGATGATTTTTTGTTTTCTCCATTGGAAACCATTAGACAGACCATCCAATGGTTTTCAATGGAGAAAACAAAAAATTACCATAAATTAACGAAGTGTCAGAACAACACCAAAATCAGTTTGCTTAGGTTTCAGGAGGTGGGCTAACCATTGCAATCATTTAAAACAGCTTCCAAACATTGTAAGACACTTTTACAGGAGCGAAAAAGGACTTCGCAAAGACATTGAAATGTATTGAGTCGGCTTCAGTACATTCCAATGAAGGAAACATTGTTTCACACAGCGATGTTTCCTATGGGGATTTTCACTCAGCGATGGCAATCCGTTCCAATTGGAACGGATTAACCGGTTTTCAATGCATTCCTATGGGAAATGGTGTTTCACAGAACGATGTTTCACACAACGTTGATTTTTTTGGAACCAATTAACATCGTTGTGTGAGGCACCACTGTAATTGCATTTCCAATGGGTCTTGCAGTGGTATTTTGTTTTTGTTTTTGGTGATTTTTTTCTTTGGCTGGAATGGATTAATTGCATTTCAATTCATTCCTATGGGAAATGGTGCTTCGATTTATGACCACTTCCGAGTTACGACCGGCGTTCTGGAACCAATTAAGTTTGTAAGTCGAGGCACCACTGTACAATGAACGACAAACCAGGATTACTAGAAAGTGAGAATAAAGGCTAGTGTAGTCCTTCACCCAAGTTTATTGGCAGAAAAAAGTGAACAAGAAAACGAAACAAGTCAGACTTTGCTCAGGCTATTTCCTATACAAAAAACATGGTTTAGTCTGAGCTGAGCTGAACTGCTCTAATTGGACGTAAATGGCACATTACAAGGATAGCATTTAAGTAGAATGCAACTGAATGTCAGGTTTTCTTTAAATAAATATAAAGACAAAGAATTTCCAGCAAAATGGCTCCTCGAAACTGAATGCTAAATATTATAACTTAATAAATTCACTACAACTAGTTAAAGAACTAGACTATGCTCAGCAGCAAAACTAAGGAGTTCTGTGGCATCCTAAACACTAACAAGTTTGATTTGGTAGAAGCTTTTTATGGTCTGAACAAGTGGATGACAGTCTAAGAAAGCTTATGACAAATACTGTATTTTTCCATTTATTACATGCCCCAATTTATAATACACCCCCCCAATTTTCTAACCCCCAAATTAAGAAAACGTATCTTTGAGGATTCAGCCTCTGATCTCGGAACGTCGGACATGTTGGCTGTTGAATCTTGAGCCTACAGGCTCCACCTCCAAGGAGATGTACTCAAATTGGTTTGTTCAGGATCAGGTGACATCAGTTCCATAAGGCTTGTGACTGGAGGAAGCTAAATCTCCTAACTATAGAAAACTAAGCCTTGTGGCTGAAGCAAGACTGTTTAGAGACAAGGTACGTGCCGTTTTGTTCTCTCTTCAGCTATCTCAGCTTACTTCTGTGTAATTTACCCTTAATTTTTAGGGTAATGATTTTAGGAAAAAGTAGTGTCTTATAGATGGAAAAATACAGTATTATTTACTCTTTCAAGGTGCCGTTAAGACTATTTATTGGGTTTTACTCCAATAGACCACAGCCTAAAACAACTACCTCTCTAAATATTATTAGCAGGACACATGCTATGATTTCAGCAGTAATGCTACTGTCACTTACCCGGGTGCAAGTCCCACTGAACAGAATATAACTAGACTCAAATAAACTTGCACAAGTTTGGGTTGTAAGGGCCTAAAGCAATTGCATAACTACTTAGGGCTTAGACCTAGATTCAGTGTGCCCCTTAGTCCCTTCATCTTAAATATCAGCACAAGCCTTACATCACTGCAGTTTTTACTTTGAAAAAAAAAGTAGGTAAGAACTACATTTAACATACCTGAAACATAGCTGTATTCATTGTTTGTTGTGTCATATTTCCAGCTGGCTGCATCCTTTCGTAAGATGCATAGTTGTAGTTGTAGTCACTATATTCAGCATGATAATCTCCATATTCAGGATAATCTCCATATTCAGGGTAGTCAGCATAGCGTTCACCAAAACGGGTACCAAAGCGCTCAGCATAACGCTCAGGAAAACGTTCACTGAAATGCTCAGGATAGCGTTCAGGAAAACGGTCTCCGAAACGACCACCTCGATCAAAACGGTCCGCACGTTCATATCGATCAAAGCGTTCATTTCTATCATAATTATACTGCCTATAATAGTTTTGATAGTCTTGGTAATAGTCATTATAACTGTAAGGTTGGTACCTCTGAAACTCAGTCTTCAATCTAAAATAAAATGAGATAAGCTTAAGACAGAATTTCTCGAAACACGAATAAAAACAATGAGAACATACAAATGCTTGCATTCTGTCAAAAGATACCAAAAATCCAAATTTCTCCCCCCCCCCCAAAAAAAAACATTTAAAAACTGCTGCCATTTAGGGACGGGGATCTCGGATATTTTGGACTGCAATGCTCAGAATTCACTCAGAATTCCTCCAGTCAGAATTCTGTGAGTTGCATCGAAAAACAGAGGTTTACAGGGCAATTTTCATTACCCACATAACTTGCACAGCCACTGGCGATGAATGATATAAAATACAGTCCAACAACATTTGGAGGAAAGTAATTTGCTTGCCCTTGCATGATACTACAGATATATTTAAAATAATACACACTGAGAAAATTAAAATAGTTTTATTTTCCTCTCATCATAGATACGTATGTTCTCCTTTGTGAGCCATAGATGAAGACATGTTCCACCTACTCCTAGGGACAAGCACAGAGCTCACACTGATTGTTTTAAAGCATGCTTTTTAGAAAGCAGATGGCACCTAATCTTAAAACTCTCTTAGAAGGATTTAAAAAGTGAAGGACAAAAGTTAAGAACTGTTTGAACAGAAAGACAGATAAGAACATATAGTGAAAGTATAAGATTTAATCTTTTCTCCCTAGAAGGGGGAGACATCATCCTTTTCCTATTCATATTTAAAATTTAAAATTGGCAATAAAACAATTAATGAGACATCTCACGTTGAACAAGAAAAGTTGATTGCTTCTGTGCATAACTGGTGCAAAATAATCTGCAAAGCATAGATACTAAATGTCTTTTGAGATTGTAAGCAGAATCCTGACCTTGGTGTTAATCGATTAAGTGGCAATAATTATGTTGCTTATTAGAAAAGAAAAAGTGCAAATATGACTCCCCCCAAATATGCACATGGCCCTCAAGTAATCAAATACAAATGACATAAGTGATCCATTAATAATTTATATGAGTGATTTGTTATCAATTACCTTTTAGAAATTCCTAAAGTCAATCGAATTCGTTTCCCACCTAGACCTGGTGCATTCTGACAATCCTGCAATGCTCTCATCATATCACCTTCATCAGAAAATCTGACAAAACCATAACCCCTGGACAGTTTAAAAAACATGTTTTAATAAAATTAACAAAGACATTGAGGATATCCTACTAATACAATTCAGTGTTGTACTCTAACTCATAAAGGGGCATCTATCTTCTGTAATCAATCAAGTAAAGTCTCGCCAGCAAAATATAGTGGCAGATTACTTTATTTGCCAGCTGGAAGAACTGTACCATTCTGCTTCCGCTTATACCAATTCACACACTTCTCTTTCCTCAGTATGCTTACTGATTATATACAACATCAAAAATACTCTCATGTACTTGTATACTGCATAACCAATAAGTGACATATTAAATCAGTAACTATAGTACACTTCTCAAAAACATAAACATCTCTCTATAGCAGGAGAATGGCCACCATATGGTCTGTAACACTCCAGATCTCAAGCTTTATGTTTTGATTGGTTCAAGACATCAAATGTAAACCTTACTCATCCTTTCACCCTTTTTCTTTGTTCATTTGTTTTAATACTGAACACTTCATTTATAACATTCAATACAGCCATGGCCCTCCCAAGAATTGTCATCTTCTTGCATGGTTTATTAGGCTTTCCTTTGGGAACCGTCAAACTACCAGACCAATCTGACTTTGCTGTCTCTACTGCCACAAAGTCACCAGGCTCAGACTGTTCATGTTTTTCAAGTGCATCAGTCAACCAAAGAACTCCAAGTGATGATGTACAGAGAAAAGAATACACAATATCAGGAGAAAACTGAACACTCTTAGTCCAAGGAACTTCATTTTTAATCTTAAACTGCTCCTGAATAAGTTCAAACTATTTATTTCTTGGATGGGGCACTGCAAATGATAATACACTGCTTCTAACCATCAGTACATATACTGTGTCACAGCTTACCTGGAATATCCTAGCAGGTCTGTGGCCACTTTACAGTCTATACATGATGGATACCGTTTGAAAAAGTAGTCATAAAGCAAGAAATCATCCACCTCAGGAGTTATATCTCCTACAAATATTGCAAACTCTGGTCTTGTAAATTCTGGCCTAACAAATTCTTGCCTTGGAAATTCTGGCCTGAAAGAAGTTAAAAGAATACATACATATATCATCAGTCTTCTGCCAGCACAAACCCCAGGGCCCTGTATCCACTAGGTCTCTTTCCACAGTAGATGTGACTCAAATACCTACCTAGAATTGATCCAGCCAACACTTGTTTATCCTTGTCCATGGTGCATTCAACAGCACCATGTACAGAAGAAGGTAACTTCTATGGTCATGTTTGAGCAAGGCTCCTCAAACCACTTTTCTGAAAATCTACCTCACATGAAACCGTATGAAGGCTTTTGCTTCAGCACAACTGTATCTATAAAACTACCCGAATTTTAAACGTTTACTATTAGTTTGTCCCCAGTAGTATATGAAGAGCCCTGTGGTACAATGGTCTGCTTATGACCTTAGTTCCCAGCAGATTCAGGTAGCTGGTTTCAAGTGGACTCAGCCTTCCATCCTTCCAAGGTTGGTAAAATAAGTATCCAGCTTGCTGAGAGGCAAAGTGTTGTTTGCATAACTATGTTGTAAATTGCCCAGAGAGTGCTTTAACACTATGGAGCAGCATATAAGTCAAAACAACAAAAACTAGCCAAAGCAAACTTAAACCACTACTTTAAGTAGCTTATGGACTGTGTTTTCTCTGAAGCTTTCGCTGCGAATTTAGAAGGCTGCATTTAAAGTACTTAGTCCAGAAAACATCAATTAGTGTCCATGAGAAAATACAGCATTCTTTCCTCTACTACAGCCACTGCTTCACCGCTATCAAAAGAAAGCAAACTTACAAAGATAACTATAATATGCTGCAGAAAATATTTAAATTTAAAGTTTTTCTGCAATTAAGTATAATTATTACTGCTACTAAAGCTATGACTTTGTATGATTTTTACTATCTGTTATTTTCTACACTACAAGCACAGCATTGCAACTTTTTTACTTCACCTCTCTGCTTGTGACACACCACTATCTGGACTGCCAATATGAAAATATCCTAGGTAGATGGCAAAAGGATGGAGTATTATCACTCCATTTCTTCTAGCACTTTGAATTTAATATAAGACTCAATCTCTATAGTTCCAACTGAGAAGCCAGCAAAACAGAAACTGAGCTTATGATTAAGTAAATATTTACATTTATGAATGAGATCAACTAAACAATCCTTAAAAATACTGTAATGTTAAGCATCACAGTTGTGTTGAACAAAGAAGTGGGCTATGGATATTTTAAATAAACAGCAACTTTTTCCACCAAGAATACCAATCCAAGTATCTTGTTTACATAGTCCAACAGTCCAGAGGTGAATCCCAATTAAGTTTCAAGTTGCCTTCTGAATAATTATCCTGACAAATGGACATAAATGTAAATATTTAGCTAATTTTGGACAACATTTCACAACTACATGTAGCTTGGCTCTCATTGCAGGCTCAGCTGCTTATTCATAAAAACCAACCATTTGTGAAAACAAACTGTGCTTGCCTATATTCTAATCTTGGTTTCCAATTAAATCTGAACAGTAATGACATTAATATGTAGTAGAACTGAGATACATTTTTTGGCTTTCTAGCCATTGGTACAGCTGTTGTGAATGTTCAGCATGTGTCTTCCAAAATGATGTTGATATAATACCAAACAAGGGAAACCCGTAAGTGTCAAAGGTGAAAAACAGTCCAATGGGCAAGGCACTTGTTAAATGATACTGAGAAAGCAAAACAAAACTTTCCAGGAAGCTGTAATCAACCCAGCAGGGAAGAATGCTCTTATAGATTATGAATGTCTATCATCAGATGTATCACCCTTCATGTTGAACACAGTATTCTCCAGACCGTCCAGAAAATGCAATTTACAGTACTTTTGAATTATTTCATTTCAGATCACTTTAATTAAAATTTGTATCCACTGAGATTTTGAAAGACATTGGGTATATATTAACAATTCTGTTAAACCTGCTTTTTTCTTAATTTAGCTAAGTGAAGAGCCATTTTTCTATCCACAAAGCTTTACAAAAGAATCTGAGGGCGATCTAGTGTGTAGATTTTAGAAATGTGATTTAGATCACTACTTCATTTAGATACTGTTACATGGACAAGAGCCAGCTTTTTCCTTGTCAGTTTCAAGATTTCTTCACCTGCTTGGAATACTAGAAAAATCTGGTCTTCCTGCTCTTGCTTTACTCTTTTTCTTCCGTTTTTTGTGGGGGGATCTCCACCACAGAGGCAGGCTTTCTTTTTTGGCCTTTCCCACTGTATCCTGCTAGAATGAAAAACAGTTATACAGTATTTCATCTCAATTACATGCCTCCCTCCCTCTCCCGATCACCACCTTGGTGATTTCCCCATATTCACCTTTCCCTTGACAGAAGCCTGGGGTCCCATCTCTCCCTCCGCCTCCCATGAGGGAAAGCAGCCTCTGGGGGAAATGCCTGGCAAAATAACAGAGCCAAAGGATTGTATGAAAAGCCATATTCCCCTGACTTGGTCAAGCTGGCTATAGGAGTGATTGCTTTTCACGCCAACATTTTGACTCCCTCGGATTCCTTCATTTAAAAAAAAAGGTTAACTGTTAGAGGCTGACCAAGCATGTAGATTAAGGATTGCTTTCATAATAGGATCATACTTTGTATCTCTCTGAGATTTACTCAGATGAACTATAACAGAAAGAAGTCCAGTGTCTGAGAAACAAAGCCAGGCCATCCCACCACCCCACTTATTTTAAAGACATAAATGAGAATTTTGTCTCTTTCTTAAGATGTTGTTCTACATTGCCAGGTAGTAGCCACTATCTCAGGGTAAATGTCCAGGGTAGCCTGAATCCAGGTGGTGGCCCTTATGTCAGGGCAACAGTTTGGGACAGACTGAATCTAAAGCAGAGCTAATGGCACTCGTGTCCAGTTTTCACACCAACAGCATGCAAATGAAAAAATGCCACATTCTAACAAGCAGCCATAATAGGCAGTTATATGGGAAAAGAAAGGAAAGGAGACAATAGCCAAGGCAACATTTCTCACCTTGGGGATATAAAGTCTACATTTTCATTAAAGTTTACTTACATGGATGGTATCATTTCACTTCTACTGCTCCAGTGAAGACATCCTAAATAGTGAGTGTTATAGGAAAGTCCCACCACAAGAACTCACTGGGCAACAGTGCAGAAAGCAAAGCTTCATGTTCTGCCCCAAGCTGCTTCAGGTGACGTGATTAAGGATTCCACAGCAGGGGGGAACAATCTGTCAGAAATTTATCTGAGGAAAGGATAGGGCTAAAACCCACCACCACCACCATCATCACCACCCCTCGCCCAAATAAATTTGCATTAAGTTAGGCATTTGCCAACAGCTCTGGGCATGATCATGTCTTCCCTTCAGGAGCTATAAATGTGGCCTCATTTTCATCAGATAATCTTACCTGACTAGCCATTGTTAAAAACTATCTTCACAATAAAATGAAATTTGCTGTAGTGTAGTTGATATTTCAGTGTTCTATGCTGGAAAAAGACAAAAAGAATGTAAGTTTCTATGGAAAATAATGAGGCAAAATAGATGGTACAATAGTGTTTCTGCGAACTTAATGCTTAGTAATTGTGAGAATACACATGCAAAATAACTCAAAATTTATTTATGAAAACAGACTTGTCAACTGTGACTGCATGGTGGCAACAGCTTGTATGAGAAATTAGTTCACTAAGTTACTTCTTAATGAACTGTCAAAAAAATTCCACCAAATAAAGTTTCAATCTTTTTACAGTATATACTATTTGATATTAATAAAGTGGCATAATATAACCTTTCTGCCCAGCAGTTTTACTGCACAGGCATGCACTTCCTTTTAATAATAAAAATGTTACACTGGCAGTATCTGAGGGCTAAGTACAAACAATGGTTACAGCAGTGGCTCCTAGCTGGTGTTATTCTAGCAGTGCAGTTAAACAAGCCAGCTACAATCAGCAGACACTTCACTGTGCAAAGATATAATGCATCCCAAATATATTATGTATGAGAATGTCACATATTGCAGAAAAAAACTATGTGCCACATATATAGCAAAAACCTCAACTACTCTGTCCACCTACTCACAGGATAATGCAGTTGTTATGGACATGCAAGCAACTTAGCACACTATTGGAACTGGCCATAACTTCAGGATCCAAATGTTCTTGTCTTGTAAATCACTGATATCTTGCTGTGATTTTAAAAGAAAATAGTTTTAAAAACCTAAGAGCCGATGTGATGGAACAGACCAGAGCTTCATCTAGCCTGCTATTCAGCTTCCCAAAGGCAAACCAGATGTTACTGAGAAGTCTGCAAACAGTGCCTTGGACCCAGCAGCCTGCATTTCACTACATGCTACCTCCAAAGGCCCATATAGCTAGGAGCCACTGATGAGCATACCTTCCATATATTTGTTTTGTATGATTTTAAAGCTACTTAAACAGCCACCATATTTTTGTTGCAATTAATTTCATCAATCATGTGTTGAGTGAACAAGTAAGATTCTACCAATCTGTAGATTGATTCTTCAAGTTTAGACTTTTCTGCCTGGATGTTGCCACGTGTTTTAAGTGGCCAGCATCCTGTTGAATATTTATATGCATGTGAAACAACAGCATTACAATTGTGTTGAAAAAAAGAAAAGAATTTGCCATGGTGATGTAACAATATCCTAATCA
The DNA here is from genome assembly GCF_051106095.1 of Pogona vitticeps. Taxonomy (NCBI): domain Eukaryota; kingdom Metazoa; phylum Chordata; class Lepidosauria; order Squamata; family Agamidae; genus Pogona; species Pogona vitticeps. Next base: position 163,011,236 of record NC_135786.1, on the reverse strand, counting down.
TGCATAACTAGACATGTGATCTGCATCTCACAAGACTGCAGTAACAGCTTCCAGTTTGAGTTCCATTGCACAAATACTAAACAGATTTACTTAGTATTTCTCAAGTTAATAATTTAAATTATACTAATGACTTTTAAATTTATTTCTGCATTCTAGTAATTTATTTACTACCTTTATACTAAAGCATACAAAAATGGTTCACCATAAAACAACTGCAATCTATAAAGCACATAATCATGAATGACTGTGGCCAGGGCAGGATTCTCAGAGTAAAGACTCAGTTGCTAACTGATGGAGTTGGTTTAAATGGCCAACAGGTCTACCTAAGCATCCACCAGACGTGCCATATTCAGGAATATTTCTGCCCTGCTCTCCAGTGGCACCATGCATGCGAATTAAATTAAACAAAAGAATCTACTCATAGATAGTTCCTACACACCGCATTAGGTATGCTTAAACATTTAAAAAAATGAATGACAAAAACATTTGTAATTTTGCTCATATTGTAAAGAAGGCATCTAATTGATATAGATTGGCAACGTTTATGTGGTATCTTGTAAAGTATGCATTAATGGAACTAATATATTGTTCCACTCAAGTTTCAGGCCAGGTAATTTAAACTTATGCTCCTTACTGAACTTACCAGGCAGTGGTCTGTACTAAAACGTCAAAAAATTCTGGTTGCAGATGATGTTATATAGTATCAGGACAAGATACAATCCAGTATATTCCTTGCTCCAATTACTTTGATCATTTATATTGAATTTTATGGTCTTTTTTTCTTCAGGACAGCTAAACAAACTGTTAATGCAAATAAATAAAATAAAACTTAGAGGCATGCAGTCACAGTTTCATAACAGTACTGACCCAAGACGAAAGAGGGAGACTTTGCTTTTGCTATTCAGGAAACACTTATCCTTTGCCGATATAAACAAATCTGGGGGGAAAAATTCTCTCTTTTGTGTTTTAATATTTGGTACAGAGACTCTGGCATATTTTGAAAGTTAACAAATGAATAATACATAGGAGTGGGGGCTTTTAAATCTAAAACATAGGTAGAAGATAAATCATGATCCATCAGAGAATTTTTTTTAAAAAAACCCAAAAAACCTAATTTGTCACAGACCTTCTGGTGCCTCCCAGTTGCAAGGAGTTTTGGAAAGAATGCTACACTAAACAAACCTTGTTTGAACTATCAAAATTCTTATACCCTCAAGCTAGAGCATACAGTCAGGACAACTGGGCAGTAGGTTACTTGAACCTTTAGACCAAGATGCACTCCAGGATAATGTCCACAGGTGAAACTTCTAGGAGAAAAATGCAAGTTGTTCTGAGGTATTCAGCAGGAATTAAACATTAAAAATACTGTACTATTATAGCTTGCATACAATTTTGTGAATCTAGATGTAGTTATTGTCAAAAAACCCAGATAGCTTCCTAGACTTTCCCAACATAGTTTTAATAACTTCTGCAACACTGAAACTAGAGAGAATATATCAACTAGTGCAAGGGTCTCCAAACTATTGCCCACGTTGCCATTTTGTCCAGCCCGTTCCCTTCAGCCCACACATGTGTGTGAGGACACACACATTCCTGTTCCTTCTGCCCTCAAAAACTTTGGAAGTATCCAGTATGGTCCTCACTGTGAAAATTTTGGAGACCTCTGAACTAGTGTGTATGTGTAGCCAAGCTGAAACTAACAGTTTCAAACAGAAACTAAAAATGACACTAATGCAATTTTCAAGTTGAGATATTTAAACACTGGTTTCACCAGTTCCGTCTCTTCTCGCTTGTGGTTGAGTGGGGATTCAAACTCAGGTTTCTTGAGCCTTAGTCCATCACTGTACAGTACTAATACCATGCTATGAAAAACAAAGTGCAATGGCATATACAGTGGTGCCTCGCTTAACGAGTGCACCGTTTAACAACGAATCCGCATAGCCACACGTTTTTTGCGATGTTTTGGGAACAGCTGATAGGCGGTTCCAAAATGGCCACCGGTCAACAAAATGGCCGCCCACAGCGTTTTCGCGCCCTGCCCTCGCTTACCGGGCAGCGAAAATGGCGGTCAGATGGAGGATTCCCTGCATAGCGGTGAGTTTTTCCCCAATGGGGTTTTCCCCCCTCATAGCGACAAATCCGGATAGCGACATTAATGCTGGAACGGATTAACGTCGCTATGCGGGGCACCACTGTATGCCAGAAAAATCGGAAATGGGTTCTTTAAGCCAATACAATCATTGATTTTAATTAGCAAGAAAAAAGGCCAATTTAAAGTTTTGCCAGTGAGACTTCATGTATTTCATCATGCAATACAATGTTGAATCACTCAATCATGTCACCTCATAATTAAATCTGGTATGAACTGCAGTGTTTTCACCTTATAACTAGCCCTTGCATCTTTATACATTTTGCGTATCTATAGATAAAATGGTTGAAATCCTATTTGTCTTATGCATTCATGGTACTGCAATCACAGAAGTCACAGTGAATAATGAGATCCAAGACATATAACTGGCAAACAAACAAGCCCCATTTTAGTTAGCTACTGTTATTTCTACAACTACTGTACATATGGAAAAAAAATACAATTTTGTACATATTTAAAATAGCCACACACAGTGTGTGTGTGGGGGGGGTTATAACCAATACTCAAAGTGCTTTTGAAGTATGGGAATACACTGGAATACAGTGGTGCCTCGCATAGTGACGTTAATCCGTGCAGCAAAAATCGCTGCTAAGCAATTTCGTCGCTATGCGATTTAAAAAAGCCCATAGAAACGCATTAAAACCTGTTTAATGCGTTCCTATGGGCAAAAAACTGACCTTAAAGCGAAGATCCTCCATACGGCGGCCATTTTCGCTGCCTCTAAAGCGAGGAATCCGCATGAAAACACAGTGGGCGGCCATTTTTTTACCCGGTGGCCATTTTGGAACTGCCGATCAGCTGTTAAAAAATCATCGCTTTGTGATGATCAGTAAGCGAAACAGGGAACCGATCATCGCAAAGCAAAAAAACCGCATAGGAAACATTGCAATGCGATCGCATAAAGTTCATCGCTATGCGGTTTTGTCGTTAAATGGAGCGCCCGTTAAGCGAGGCACCACTGTACTTCATATTTTTGTCTTTCCTCTGTTGCTTCTCTCCCATGACTGACAAGCATATGCAACAGCTAACAGAGATAGTATAACTATTTTCTGTGAGTAACTATAGGGTTAATGTGAAATACAGTGCAGCCTCGCTTAACGAGCGCACCGTTTAACGACGAATCTGCATAGCGATCGGTTTTTACAGATGGCTAATGCGATCGCATTGCGATGTTTTCAATGGCAAAACATCACATTGCGATGATCGGTAAGCGTTTCGCTTACCGATCTTCGCACTGCGATGTTTTTTAAAACAGCTGATTGGCGGTTCCAAAATGGTCGCCGGACGCCCAAAATGGCCACCGCAACCAACCGCTTACCGAGGGCGCGAAAATGGCGGCGCTATGGAGGAACTTCGCTGAACGGTGAGTTTGGGGCCCCATAGGAACACATTAAACAAAGTTTAATGCGTTTCTATGGGTTTTTTGATCCGTTTAGCGATGTTTTTGCATAGCGACGATTAATCCGGAACGGATTAACGTCGCTATGCGGGGCACCACTGTAATCTAGTGAGTAAGCACATTAACTGCAGACCTGATATCAAAACCAGGACAAAGAATCCTGTTGGGATTTACGTGTGTGCAATTGAAACTGTGTAATTCACCTGGACAAATTGCTGATAACAAAGCACCTGTTGCATTATTAGGTGTGTATCTGTTATTCAAATCATTCCTGTGCCTCATAACATGACTGGTGCTCACTAGTTAGTAACAATTTGCAAGTCTGCTTCATGCAATTTGTGAGTTTTTATATTTTTGTTTGTTTTGGTATTGGCTTTAACTTACTGTTAACTGCCCAGACTAGTGCTTTTGCATTAATGGGGCAGTATACAAATGTAATAAATAAATATATAAACAAACATTTTGAAGACCAAACACTTTTCCTTCTAGTCTAGAGATTAGTCCTGTAGTTAATGTGCTCACTCTAAGATTTTTTTCATATTAACTCAATAGTTTCAGAAAATGGACAATTTGTTTACTTTTTAAAAAAGTAAAAAGATCCACATTTGTATAAACAAAAGTTCTTGACACTGCTTCAAATCCTGTTGTTTAGAGAAGGTTAAAGTTAGAGGAGGCCGAATGAGTTAGTCGGGATTTGGTAAGTCAATTCCTTAGAAAATTCCACTGTTTCAATAGACCTACTCTAATTGTAACTTACTATGCCATGCAACAGGATTTCAGCCAGTAATGATCCCTTCTCCAGGTTAAAGTGAGACTGTTTTAAACTGAGTAAGTCTGAACCAAACCATCACTATTTCTGTCTGTTACAGAAACAAAATACATCACAGGCATTTTTCACTTTCTGCTAAGACATCTTAAATTTAAGGACTGTTTAAAATACTGTTTATGCTCATATTAAGCATTTACACAATTTATTTGTGAAGGCTTTCACGGCCGGGATCTAATGGTGGTTGTCGGTTTTTCAGGCTCTTTGCCCGTGTTCTGAAGGTTGTTCTTCCTAACGTTTTGCCAGTCTCTGTGGCTGGCATCTTCAGAGGACAGCACTCTGTGCTCTCTGGTGGAGTGTTGTCCTCTGAAGATGCCGGCCACAGAGACTGGCAAAACGTTAGGAAGAACAACCTTCAGAACACAGCCAAAGAGGCCGAAAAACCCACAACAACCATTTACACAATTCTTTACAATGGAAACTATACACCACAGGCCAGCAACAAACTCTGAAAAACAGCCTTTGATTGAACTCTTTTTACTCTGGATTATTTCCTCACCCATCTAATTCCAGAAAATGGGCTAAACATATAAAAATGACTAAATATGAGTTACCTGTTTCACAAAACACAAATCAGAAACTAGATCCACGTGGTGCTGATGATACAGCAACATAAAGTAGCAGTAAACAATAGAAAACTATTTGCTTTACAGATTTTGACTATGGGAACAGCAGAAAGTGAATAGCAATGCAACTTTTTGTAATTAAAAGTGGGTGCATATTTAACTAAGGTTTTCAGAAAAAATGTTTAGCTTTCAGCTCATTAACTTTTAAAAGGCATTCTATTTCTTTAAAAAAAACTTCATCTATACTAACTACAGTGGTGCCTTGACTTATGAACGCCCCTACCTATGAACATTTCCACTTACGAGTAGCTCTGCTCACAAAATTTTGATTCGACTTGCAAGCAGAACTTCAACCTAAGAACAGAAAAAGGCAGGGGGGGGAAGGCGTGAAATTCAAAGCCTTGGCGGCAAAGAGGCTGGTTTTGTAGCTCTTTTGCCCCAATGGTTAGAGAAGGGGGTCAGGGAAGTTTTTTACTCCTGCAGTGCAGGAGAAAGGGGGGGGGGGCTCCACAAGGCGCAGGAAGCCGGTGTGCTCCCTGCCTACCCCTGGTGTGGGTCTACTCATGAGTAAGGGCAGGCAAAGGCATGGGTCTACTCATGAGTAAAGGCAGCCAAAGGCACTGGGCTGAGGCTTGTGGGTCAGAGGGGCTCCTTCCTGGATGGGGCATGCAGCGGTGTGGTGCAGGAGGCAGCTCCCCACTTGGGAATGAGTGCCATCGGAGGAGGCTTCGGTCTGCTGCTTTTTCCTTTTTATTTATTTAACTTATATGCTGCCCATTTTACCCAAAGGTCTCTGGGTGGCTTTTTAGAAATTGCTGGGTGGGTTTTGGCTGAGGGGTTATATGTTTCTGTGCTCTGTTGTTTTTTGTAGCCCCAGTATGGGGATTGTTCGATGGGGGGGGGGGCTTTTTTTTTTGCAGCCTTCTAAGATTGCTGTTTATTTTTGGTTGTTTTTTTTAAAGCCCCATTGCCTTCCAATGGGGCTTTCTGTGTAATTTATATTTTGGGTTTTTTTTTTAAATGCTGGAATGGATTAATAACATTCCCATGCATTTCAATGGAAAATGGTGCTTCTACTTACGAGCATTTCCAATTAACAGCATTCCCATACGGATTACGTTCATAAGTCAAGGCACCACTGTACCTGACTTTAAATGTAACTTCTATTTTGGGTTATCTTTTTATTATGTTAATTATGCTAGAATCCCCGTATTTTATTTGGGAAAGCGCCAGGTTCCTAAACTTTTAACTCTAAGCCTCTTTATCTGGAATTCAAATCTTAACCGAAGTCAGATTCAAAAATTTCAGTCTGAAGCACTGTTACTTGGAAGTAAGCATCGTTAGCTAAACAGGAGTCGCTTTTGAATAAAGATGCCTCAGACTGCAACTATGCGATCTCTCTAAAGCAAAAACCTAGGGGGAGAAAATCTATTTTCTTACGCTAGCTAAGAAGTTAACACGGGCGGCAGGGCCTGTCTTCTTTTAATTTCCTCGACTTTTTCGGCTACAAGCCAATCGGAGCGAGGTCAGACAGACTCCACAGGATGAATGATGGGCCACAGAGGAGGGCCGCGATTCTCAGGTGAGAAACGGGGGAGGGGGAGCTCTAGGCCGCGACGAGGCCTCGGGAGGGGCCGGCCGGGAGCCTCCACACGGTAGAGCACGAAGGCCCGCCCTCCCAGCCTGAAACAACGCAGGTTGTTTCCGAGGATGAAGAGCCCTCTTCCCACCCCTGCCCGGTTTGGGGATACTAACGTCTCCGGCCTTCCTGGACGTCGTCATGACGAGCCGTTGAGAAATGGACAAGCTCCCTCCCGTTGCTGCTCCTGCCGCCGTCACCGCCCCTTCTTCCCTCCCCCTCAGACGTGTGTCCCCGGCTGTCTAACCAAGTGCCTGTTCCTTTTAGCCACGGTTTCTTTTCTCTCCCTCGCCTCCCCCACCTCCAAACACATCGACGTGTAAAGGAGAAGATAAGGAAAGTGAGCAGCCGAAACGGAATCGGTGTAGGGGGGAAGGGTGTGACGGTCCCAGGCGAAGGAGTCGGGGGCCATCTTGGGATCAGGCAGTTCCGCGGACACACTCCCGCCACGGAAGCGGAGGCGGCTCTGCGCCATCCTTCGGGGAGCGACAGAGAAAAGGACCCCACACCGCGAGGAGCGGCAGAAGAGGCCGAGAAATGGAGTTGTTGGGCGGCTGCTACGAGCAGATCCTGTTTGGATTCGCAGTTCGGCCGGGCGAGGTAATGTAAAACAAAACCCCAAAAAAGGAGGGAGCGGGCGGTGGCGCGCCGCAGACTTACCGCGAGGCCCTTTTCCTCACACACAGAGAGACGCGCGCAGCGGGAGCGTCTCCGAAGTCGCGTGGCGCCAACGTGCGCGAGGGAAAGTGCTGCTTCCTTTTGCTCAACGTCTTCCTTCCCAGAAGCCTCCGCGGCGCCTGCTGCCCCGCCCCGCCGGGCGGTGCGCGTTGCCGGCGGCCGAGGTTAGAGTCGCCGCCGATGGAGAGGCGCGCGGTGTCCCGGTTTGAGAGGCCGTTGCTGAGGAACGGGAGCCCTTCTTTGTGTGCGGCCTTTTTAGCTGCCACCGCCCGAAGTCGGAGGCTGAAAAGAGATGGCCCTGCTCGCTCTCTCTGGCGACACGGCAGAGGACCGCCTTGTTCCATGAGTCTCTGTGGACTGGGGGAAAGCCTCCGTTAGCAGACGTTACGCACATATTTTAAGGGGGCTAACTCAGTGGTGGATTTTGGCTCTCAACCCAACCTTTTAGAAAAGATAAATAAATCCCCTTCCTGTCTTCTCCCATTTCTGGGTTGAAGTTTTCAATTTTCAATTTTTTTTTCTAAGTGGTGTAGCGTATCAGCTCTGCCCCAATACAGTTTTTTTAAAAAATAAATCAAACACTTTCTGTTTCTTGGAGCATAGGAAGTGCTTGGTACTCTTAAGAAACAGAAAGTGTTTGATTTCCCAAAATCATGAAGTGGTGTGTTCTTAAGCAACTTAACAATATGGGAAATTGAAAGAGGAAGGCAAATTAAAGCTGCAAGCTCACATTGGTTCATTTCCAGCAATTGCAAACATTGGAAATGAACGAAAATTGAGTGATTTCACCCTCACCAAAAAAGGAAAAGCACCTGATGGGCCCAGAAAGGTGAAAGTAGGAAGTTTCTGAGGATGGGTTGGTTTGCTTCCGCGATAACGTCATGGGATTGCTAGAAAAGGGAGCACACCAGCACATCCTCACAGCAGACAGAACAATGGAATAAACACCTTCTGATCATACCCTAAGTTATTCATCAAAGTGAACAGTTAACATTGGGAGAGTTTGTTTTGTATGGGTTCACCAAATTTGTCATAACTGTCATGGGTTGGTTGCAGTTCATTGCTGTTCTGCCCACCAAAGCAACAATTGATTTGTAGCCGCAAGCAGTAGTTTAGTCATGATCATATGAATAGTATTGTGAAGGAGGAAAGAGGAGTGCGCCGTCCTCCGTGGAAAGTCATACTGTAGAAGAGGCCGAATGTGTAGTAGGAATATTAATTGACATTGAGCAGACGGAAGTAATATCAGAAAAACCAACGGAGGTGTGCCTTGTGGAGGAAGGAGGGGAGGAGCTAGATTTGATAGTTTGGGAGGAGATAAAAGAGGGAGAAAACGTGCGGGCTTTTAGAATCTGTAGGGATGCAAACCCAGAGAGGAGCAAGAGTCGAGGGGTCCAGACTGAACCCATGCTTGGATTTGAGACTTCTGTTGTATGTTCGAAGAGATATCATTTGTTAGACGACCGTATGTTACAGGATCCGTTTGATCCGAAGGAACTAAGTTTTGTAAACAATAAACCTTCTAATGTTGGATTTTATGATGAGCCTCCGACTCTTTTTCCCGCCTTCACCACTAGTGCCCCCCTGGCTAGAGAAGAACTTCCTTACAAGTATGTTGGACCAAAAATTAATTTACGTAAGCAGAGTTGTCTACTTTTGGAAGATGCCATATTCAGTTCCTTGGGAATCCACATCCACCCACCTGTGCTGTGCTTTATCAGCAAGGTTCTCCAATTGTAGCATTAGAGAATAAAGGAATATATTTGTTAATTCAATTTCTGCTGACTCAATTACACATGCCTAAACATGCTCTCAACCCGTTTTTAAACATAGATATGTTTTGGCCTCAACATGTTGTCATCTCCTCAAATGGAGGTGACAGTTTTTGATAGATGTAAAAAAATTAGGAAAATTTCAGGGGGTAAGTTTGAAAGTTTAAAAAATTGTGTTTAGAGTTCTCTATGGAGATTGTGGGTCAATTTAGCAATGTGTTGAAAGATTGTGTCCCCCCCAAGCTCCTGGGGCTCCCCTTTTGAAAAAAGAAGTAATGGCTACTAGAGGGCATAATGGGCCTTTTTTGTTTTTAAATTATTTTAGAAGTTAAAGTATTTTTTTTAATTTATTCTTGAGTTAACAAATATCCATTGCAGCCATCTTTACTGTACATAATCACTGAATTAAAAACTTTAAATCTTAAGCACACAAAATAGGTTATTTAGTTACACCCCTTTAGTCCCAAGTCTTTCCACATACAGCCAGCAAGTCTAAAGCTTGCTGAGATCACCTTCCTGATATAAACAAATAGCAAATATTTATCCGGTTAGACTGGTCTGTTAAGCATTTATTATTTTTTATTTCTCTTCAGACCTGGGAAGCTGTTCCTGATTTCACTCACCATGCCCACAGTGCTTCATTGTCAGCTGTGGCTGTGAATGACAGATATGTAGCCACTGGTAGCAAGGATGAAACCATACAAATCTATAATATGAAAAAGAAAGTGGAATACGGGGCGTTGATGCAACACAATGGTAAAGAATTTATCTTCCCTGTATTAGCTGAATAAGATGGAACTGTGATATGTGTTAATGAATGTTGATTTTGGTGAGAACTTAATTATAGACAAATTTGAATAGAATTAAAGATACATGCCTTGGTACAGAGTCTGCTTGCATTTTTGGGAATATCAATGAGATCTTGGAGCAACAAAGAGAATTCAATGTGTGATGCTTCATTCATTACTGTGGCAGTGAGAACTGTTCCAATGAATGCAGAAGTCTGGTCAGGCATATCTCCTTGTACCAGCTGAATTGTCTGTGGAATTCTGGACCAAGGACGTTGGCTGTAATTCACCACATGAGTAAACACACTCATTGTATGTATCTGAAATATCAATTTTTAATTATAAATATATGTGAAAGTAAACACCATGCACATAAACTCCAAGTAAGTGGTGCTTATAACAGCAGTATTTTAATGCATCAGTTTTCTACGTTTATTATTATTATTATTATTATTATTATTATTATTATTATTATTATTATTATTATTATTATTATTATTATTATTATTATTATTATTATTATTATTATTATTATTAGTTAAAGTATTAATAAATATCCCGCCCATCTGATACGTCAGTATCACTCTGAGCGGCTAACAACATATATACGATTACAGTAATATAAATCTAAAATATCAAGTAGCATAACATAACAAAATCATAAATAATAGATAGATAAGGAAAAATAATAATAAACTAAATTGGGTTAGATGCTGGCAGGAGGGAAGGCCTTAGCATAGAGCCATGTTTTTAGCTGGGTTTATATATATGTAAATTTACAGGAATTATATAAGTGTAGTTACAGAATTTTCATTTTTAAACAGAGGCAACAAACTTTAGTTCAGAATGTCTCTCCTACATTAAATAAAATGAACATGTTCATTTTCAGGCACCATAACCTGCTTGGAATTCTATGGAAGCGCACATCTGTTGAGTGGAGCTGAAGACGGTGTCATGTGTATTTGGAATACAAAAAGATGGGAATGTTTGAAGTCCATTAAAGCACACAAGTAAGTTTTGTTCTCTACTTTCTCTTTAAACACTGATTTCACAACCTACCTTCCTGCTCCTTCCTTACAACATCCCAAACACCCCTTCTGAAAAGCTGTCTAAGAGAGCTAGAGGACCCTCTTGAATGGCATGGTGCAGAGGACTGTAGTGGGTATTGAAAAGTGGGTGGAGAGGGATGTGGCATCTGTTTCAAAACTTTACTCATACTACATTGCAGTAAAACAAGATCTATAGGAAGGTTTTGATGTCAGAAGGCAAACTTGTTGGGAGTTTAAATATTAGATATTATTAAATATGTTAGTAATGATTAAACGTATCTAATATGTACAGGGGAGTTGTGAATCACAGCTTTTTTTTTAAATTAGAGGACACGTGACATCTCTTTCCATTCATCCTTCTGGAAAATTGGCTTTGTCAGTGGGAACAGACAAGACGTTGAGGTGAGTCAAAAGGCTTCAGAAATTGGTCATAATATTATTGTAAAGTTATAGTCTTTACAAGAAATTCAATTAAGAATTCGGTTTTGAGAAAGTAGCTTAGTAGTAAACTAAATACTATTAAGGTTATTACAACATACACTTTTGTTGACTAATATCAATTTGGTGGATTCTAGTGTATGAAATGTTATTACTTAATGCATGTTTACTTTTTTTACAGAGCTAGAAGACCTTTTTCTAAAATCAAAATCTTAATTTTAACATCCTTTTGTTTCTTGTGCAATGAATGTTGGATTGTAGTACTGTTTTTAATTTGCAGAAATTTTAGTTCATTACAATCTTACATTTACTATGCTAGTTTACTTGGTAAGGGAGAAATAGCAAAAGCTCAGCAACAATGACTGTTCATTCTCATAACTGGTGTCATTAGAAAATGTTGCACATTTATTTCAGAGTAGACCAGCTCTCCAGTATTCTTTCATTCCCTGACCAGCAGAGCTCAAACTGTCTCCTACCCTGTCAACCAACTTTACACTGTCAGAATGCATGCACACATACTTTTTTTCTGGGTTTTTCTGGATTTACAAAAACATCTAGCTTGCACACTGAAAACAGTAGGAGCAAGCAAATTAGTCACTCACGTTACAGCTGGAAAATACAGGGAGACCCAGTAGTTTATTATTCAATGCCTCCATTCTTGTTGGGTTTCACATAATGACCTTACAAGCCCCCTGCCTGTAAATGCATTTTCAGATTTCCTGAACTAAAATCTGATAAGGATTTTATGGAGATCTTCTTTATGTTGATGTTTTTCAGAACATGGAATCTTGTAGAAGGGAGATCTGCATTCATAAAAAATCTAAAACAGAGTGAGTATATATCTTTTACTGAGCTTACTTCATTCATTCATTCATTCATTCATTCATTCATTCGTTCATTCATTCACAGTCGGGTCTTGACTTGAGAACTTAATCCATATTGGAAGGCGGTTCTCAAGTCAAAAAGTCTGTAGGTCAAGTCTCCATTGACCTACAGTGCATTGAAAACCGATTAATCCCGTAACAGGCCGTTTTTGTTCCATTTTGGTTTTTTTCTGGTCTGTAAGTCAATTCTCAGGCTGCAAGTCAAACCTAAATTTTGCAGCCAGAGAAGTCTGTTACTCAAAAAGTCTGTAAGTCAAGGGTCCACTGTATCATATTCCACACTTACCTATTACATTGGTATTCTGTCAAGGCACCTACACAGCACAATTAAAAATAAGTTAAAGCAAATAAAAAGCAAATGAAAACATATTAGTAAAATTGTTAACAACATCAGTTAAAATCATGGTGATCTAAACATTTTTACCATGACAAGAACGGAAGGTGGTTCACAACAAGATTAAAAATCAGTACAATGAGACTCAAATTAAGAAACAAAAAATTGTAATGTTGAATCACATTTTAATAAATTATAATGTTTAAATAATATGGAATGAAGAGTCAGGTTAAAACTGCATACTGTGAACAATTGTTTGAAGCATATCAAGAATCTTTTGTATAAGAGAAATAAGTCTTCTGAATCTTTGTCTGAGGGAGATGTTCTTTGACATTGCAAGCATATTATTAATGGAAAACGGACAATACAATGCTTTCCTACCTCTTCATTAGAACACTGGCCTAAATTCTCATGTAGTTATGCCAGCAGACTACAGCAGCGAATTGCCTCAAGGAGGAAACCACCGTAGACATGTGCCTCCTTCACAGGGGCTGAACCTAATGATCCATAGGGTCCCTTCCAGCTCTGCTGTTCTAAGATGATGATGACAATGATATGCTGTGTACTGCATACAACAGATAATATTTATAGTGATTTAATTTGAAGAAGTTTGTTCTAAATATTACACCTTTTAATAATGTGCCAGCAAAACTACATGAGAGGAGTTTGTTCATTATTTTTCTCCTGTGCTTTCAATTCTTGTTTTACACATTTTTTAATATATATTTCCTTTAGATGCGCATCTTGTTAGATGGTCACCTAGTGGTGAGTTGTATGTGGTGGTTATAGCTAACAAAGTGGACCTGTACAAGCTTGAAACTGCTTCTATCTGTGGCACCATTGTTACAGAAAAGAGAATATCTTCTGTCAAATTTATTACAGTAAGTAGATTTTTTTTCAAAATAGCTAAAGAGTTTTAAATAAGTGGAATTTCATCTATTTCTTACAGTCTTTTTTCTTTTAGGATTGCATACTTGCCATTGCAGGAGATGATGAATTTGTACGATTATTTGACTGTGAGTCACAGAAGTGCCTTTGTGAACTGAAAGCTCATGAAAACAGGTATTTTCTGTTAGTTACATAATAAGAATATATATGCTTTAGCTTAATCTTTGTATCCTTTACAATATAACTTGGGTTATTTGGGTTGTGTTCTGTGGCAGCATATATATTTTCATTAAGAAGGTACCCATGTTGACTGATCTGAATATGAATAAATTAAATATTTGTTCATTGTCCTCTCTGAAACCAGTAGTGCCGTTTAACTGTTGCTGTGTTAGTACTATTAAATATTACTATAAATTGTAGCACATATGTTGTGCATTAATAGAATTTTGTTTCACAGTAGTTGCACATTACTTTGACAAAACCTGACATAACCTGTTGAATATTACCAGTTTTCCAAATACTTTCTGAATGGTTGTTAATGTTATTATGATATTTAGTTTCAACTGTTGATCCACAGAATAAAAGAAATCTACTGTATCGAAAAAGAAGGCTTACATGTTCTGGTGACAGCATCAAGTGATGGATATATTAAGATGTGGAGTATTGATCTTGACAAGGTTTGTATATTACTGAGCTCATTGCCTAATTCATAGAATAATACCTAGGATTGTATTCAATATTATATTAGAAAAATGTACGAAATGCAGTGTTTTTATATAGCACTCCATAGTGCAGTGCACTCTCTGGGTGGTTTACAGTAACGCATATAAGAAGGAAGAAATAAGTACAAAACAATATACAGATACAAATTGACAAATCAATCAGTCAACCAATAGAACCACTAACTAGCTAACTTATCTTTAAATAAATAAAGAACGTAAAACAACAGTGGGTATCACAGGTACAAGAACTAATAAAAGGCAGCTTTAAATAATTCTGTTTTTACTGACTTCTTAAAGACTACAAGAGAATGATCCTGGTTAACCTCTGCTGGACATTTATTCCTGAGGTGTGGTGCCACAACTGAGAAAGCCTGGTTTCTGGCATTTACTCTTTTGGCTTCCCTTGGTGCTATTGTTTTTAACATCCTAAACTGTGAAGAATGGGCTGGACAGGTAGCTATTTGAAGAGAAAAGATTCCAGCAAATATTGAGGTCCTAAACTGCTTAGGTGATGACCATGGAAACTAACAGGGAGCCTATGGAGATGCACCAAGACTGGAGAAATATGGTCATACCTGTTGGTACCTCAGTAGACTGGCCACCGCATTTTGGACCTGTTGAAGTCTCTCTACTGACTTCAAAGGCAGCCCTTCATAGAGAGCATTACTGCAGTGTATTCTGAAGATTACCAAAGCATGAACGACTGTTGTTGGGCATTTCCTCTCCAGGTAGGGGTGCAGCTGGGTACTGCGTCAGAGTTGATGAAAAGCAGTCTTGGCCACAGCAAATACCATGTTTCCCCGAAAATAAAGACAGGGTCTTATATTAATTTTTTGCTCGCAAAAACACAGAGGATGTTTTTTTTTTTCATATACAAGTTACAATCTACAGTGGTGCCTCGCTTAACGAGTGCACCGTTTAATGAAGAATCCGCATAGCGACGCGTTTTTTGCGATCGCTAATGCGATTGCATTGCGATGTTTTGAATGGCAAAACATCGCATTGCGATGATCGTTAAGTGTTTCGCTTACCGATCTTCGCATTGCGATGTTCTAAAAACAGCTGATCGGCAGTTCCAAAATGGCCACCGGAAGAAAAAAATGGCTGCCCGCTCCGTTTTCGCGCCCTGCCCTCACTTACTGGGTGGCGAAAATGGCGGCCGGATGGGGGATTCTTCACATAGCGGTGAGTTTTCGCCCCATAGGAACGCATTAAACGGAGTTTAATGCGTTCCTATGGGTCCCCCCCCCGCATAGCGACAAATCCGATTAGCGATGTTAATCCTGGAACGGAGTAACGTCGCTATGCGGGGCACCACTGTATATTTATTCAAATACAGTCATGTCTTCTGGTTGCTGCACAGTGATGGAGGGCGTGGTTTCACTTAACTGGGGTATATTTTTTTCAGTAGGGCTTGTATTACAAGCATCCTGAAAAATCATACTAGGATTTATTTTCAGGTTAGGTCCTATTTTCAGGGGAAGTGGTATCTATAAAGAGAGCTGAGTCCGAGAATTAACAGCCTTGGCCAGCCACTTAGCCAGAGTCAGCAAATTTACTTTCACTTGACTTATACTTTTCTCCAGTTTTTGTCCTTGTTTAGTATAGACGAAGGCAGACAGTTTTGAATATCAAAACCATTTATAGTTTTTTGTCTAAAGTTGATCAGTTGCTTATTTTTAACATAACAAATTCAAAATAAGAACAATCATAACATCACTGCTTCATTTTATTTTTAAGTAAAGTTGGTTCAGCCCCGAACACAGTTCAAATTTTTCATGTGGCCCCCCTATAGAAATTAATTGCCCACCCCTGGACTAAGGTGTAATAACAATAAACATTAGCAGAATTTTCCATCCTTCATGTTACTATCATTTTGGGCACATTGGGTAATTTTCTTTGTTTTTAGGGGTTAAAATATATTAGCTTGGCTGATCTCATTAGTTCATCTTTGTGTCATGCCGGGCTGCTTTCCCAGGCAGATTAATAAAAAGGTGCTTGCGGCTACACTTGGGAAATTTAGCTATTACTAGAAGAGGAGGGTGTTGCGTACTCTAGTTTTGCTGCTTCACTCCACTACCCCATCATGTTTCTTGCAGATCATAGCATGAGGGTAGGAGGGGCAATTGTTCCCTCTCTGTGCCCCTCCTTCCCAGTTTCCATCAATGTCCAAAACAGATGGATTTAGAAAGTGTAAAACATGATTAGCCTGAGCCCTGTCCATTGCTTGGTCAAATTGCTATGTCTCTTTAGGACTTATGGCTGTTGTGCTATGAGGGGTCTGTTTTGTGGTCCTGACTGTATTAAGATTTAAGAATCCATTAAAAATGACAGTATAGCTCTTTGGTCAAGATTACTCTTTGTCTCTATATATAGTTGTGCTAGCATTTCAAGAGACATCAGTTTTTTTTTAAAGGAACCTATTGGAAATATAACCTATTCCATCGATTGGTCATTCATTTGCATTGCTGCTATCGTTACCTTCACAAGACTTTTTATGATTCATGGATTTGGTTATGGAAACCTGTTGTTTTGGAAGCTGATGCCATACTAAATGAGTTAATCTTAAATGTAGTATGGATCTGCTTAGCTGCTGCAAAGTAACATTACGTTTCTGAAATACACATAAAACTATCCCTCTTTTTTTCCAGATTAAGAATGCCCCATCATTGCTATGCGAAGTCAATACTAAGGCGAGACTCACGTGTCTCGCTGTGTGGCTCAAAAGGAATTCTGAAACAAAGGAGACCACTACTGATGCCTCAGCATCTTCATCTCAAGGTACCATAATACTTATTTGAAGTTATCCTGGTTCAGTGATATCTGAAAACAGATCATTTAATTATTGCATGTATAAATGTAACTTCCTTTTTTTCCAGTTCATGAAGCAGAACAACCATTGATTAAGAAGAAGGAAATTGGTTGGACTAGTCACGAAAAGCCATCAGATAGAGATAGTCAAGATGCCCCCATTAAAAGAAAAGTTCCAGATGTATATCAAAAGAAGAAAAAAAGATTAAAATGAATTCATGTTCAGTATCACACTTAATATATAACAAGTTTTATCTTTCATTTTCAAAACTTTTTTCTGTTTAAAACGGCATGACATTTCATTTATGATTATTTGATTTATTAATATGAAAAGTAACAATTTTATTTAATTTAAACGATTGTCAGAGTTTGTATTTTCAGGGGAGAATATCTTTCAAATAATTTTTTTAAAAAAATCTGAAACTTCACATTTCGGTAGTAGTTAAATTTGTTTGGTAAGCTGTTAATTTGATCCTGGAGCTTATGGATGCATTTTTTAAATTGAAGTTTGTTTAATTCTATTTTGATGTAACACCTGTTGAAGTCAGATGGGGCATGCCTAAATACAGAAGGAGGTGCATATAGAACCATGTATAAATTATCACCAGTGTGACTCCATTTGTTGTCATGTGCCATCAAGTTATGTCCAGCTTATTGCGATCATGGTACAATGTTCAAGGTATGTGATATATTCAAACAGTGGTTTATCAGTGCCACACATCTCCAGTAAGGTTCCATAGCCAAGAGAGGTTTTGAACTTGGATATCTTGAGCTCTAAGCTGGCCATAAAGTATGTCAAGTATCTGACTGAAGAGCCAAAAGTGTTGGGAGTTAGGTCCACCACTGTGCATCCAAGGAGAAGAGCCATTTTGTGTGGCTTTGGGCAAGCTGTACAATCCCAGGACACCCTCAGAAGAAGGGAACCATAAACCAATTCTGAATATTCTCTACCTACAAAACCTTGAAAAGGATCATCAAAAGTCAGAATTGGCATGATGGCACATTACCATCATCCTCTCCTGAGCTGCAGTCTGTCACTGTACCCACTGCACCATGCTGGCAGCTCTTATTTCTAAAACTTCTGTAATCTGTTATGTTAATGGAACAATTATGTCTCAAATACCAAAAGCTCACTAGTATACTTTCTTCAAAGTACTTTTACAGGTGCCAAATTGTATATTTTGTTTTCCAAATCCTTTTCTATTTCTTGCTGTTTGAAACAAAACATTCACTTTTAATTAGGAAATTGTGGCTTAAATCCTGTTTCTTAATTATGCATGCAGAAGGCAAACAGCATACCAGTTGCTTTTCACTGGCAATGAATGAGTTGCCATTAGAATTCTTGGGGGCATGTACACCCACTGCCTTGGTACATGCTTGAGAATCCCAGTGGGGCCTTGTTAATTGCTAGCCAGAAGCCATTGGAAGGTACTGCATCCCTATTTGTGTTCCACATGCATAACTAAACAAGGACATTGGCCTGTATATTTAGGTAGTTTGCTGGTCTGTTTGCTCCAATAAGGAACAGACTTATTTGTACAAAAAATATATACATGGAGCCCCTTTTCTACTTTGAAAAGACTATCCAAGTATTGACTATAAAGCAAAGCAGTATAGCTAAAACTTTCATAGTCACTAATACTTACGGTGTGGGATGCCTATCACAGGCACATCCACCAAGGAACATTACCAGTAGCCCGATTCTTCTTGCATTAAAATGAGTGATAAATTTGTAGTTCTTTATATTTCTTGGGTTACTGCTTCCATCCCTCTTCGCGTTTGGTTTTGCTGGCTAAAAGTAATGAGAGATGAATAGTGGAAAATTTTAAACTGCCAGATGTTGCGCATCCCTGCACCAGTTGGGATGGATATTAATTTTGCAAAATGATATCATAAACATGTAATGTGGCAAAACTGGATTGACTAGTGTTTAGGACCACATCTTTCTGCCATTGCTAGGAGCAGAAATGTTTCATGAAAAAAATTTATTCGCATACAGTAAGTGAATTGGCTTCTAGATTCATCTGAATACTAGGTTTAAGAGGCTTACACGTTGAGTGGAAGACATCCTGCAGATACATTTATGACTTCATGAACCACAAAATAGTAATAAAAGATGTAGCCAAACTGTAAAAAAACTAGGAACAAAAGTTTAAGAAGAAGGCTCAAATATAATACCGTAGTACCACAGCTACAATAGTGCCTCGGTTTACAAACGCCTCGGTTAATGTAATTTTCAGTTTACAAATGGAATTCTATTGAGAATAATGCCTCAGTTTACAATTTTTTCCTGCAGTACAAAGGAGGCTTCCCCAGGATGCATCGTGCCTGGAGGGTTATAGTGCAGCCCTATGGTTTTCCTGTGACAAACCGCATTTCAGTTTACAAAGTTTTCGCATTACGTAATGTCCTGGAGAACACATTAAATTATGGTTTAGGTCTTAACGTTGGTGGGATGCCTAGAAAAAGGACATCTATAACTACATAGAATATATGGGAAGACATATTTACCCTATAAAGTTCTAGCAGTATTAAAAAAAATTAACTGCCATTGTTGTATCCTATTCTTTTCTGGAGAGCTCTAATGCTATAGTTCAGGAGAGGACTACTGTATAACTGGTGTAGATATGGCCAAAATAATTTGAAAGTTGACATAGTTTATTTTTTTCTCAACTGGTTTGTATTTTTATTCTGGCCCAGTGACCCCAATGAGATGTATGTCCTTTTAGGTTCAGTTTGCTAGTTTAGTTGAAATGCTAAGTGACTAGTTCTGGGGTTTTCTTGTTATGTGTTAATGACTGTGACTGCAGTTCTATGTATACTTGTAAATGGGCATACTGGGGTTTATCAATAATTAGGGGTAGCATTACATTGTGGATAGCAAAATACCTAGGTGCTGTCTTGAAAATGAGATGTATAATATGCAAAAGAAGAGCTGCACACACGTAAAATTTATTGGTTTTCTGGATTTTTTTATTACAACAATATTGTAGCCACTGCTGTGCTTTGATATTTCTAACTGATTTCTTGTCCAATTTATGCATACATCATGCATACATGACACCCACCTCCTTTATACTTTATACATTTTTGGTCCATTTTATCTGCCTGAAATAAAAACAGACCTTTTGTATTTTCCACTGAGGTCCACTGCTATAAAAATTATTTAATTAATAGTAGCCTCTTCCTGCTAGTTTGTACTAGCATATAAGACAGTTATATCACCCATGTTTGTTTTAATTTAATTTATGCTCCTCCATTATTAACAGTAGTTGATAATTTAAAATACTGTAAATAAATACTGGTTCAGGGATTGAAGGGGCCTGTAGAATGGTTACTCTTTTTTGCAGGTCATTGAGTAAGATATTCTTGTTTTCAGTCTTTCTCCACATTGTTGTATATACAGTACATGCTAAAGGGGTGCCCAGGGCCACACAAAAAGGGTAGGAATCTTAGTGAAGCTATTTGAAGCAGAGAAGGCAAACATGGAGAAACATTAGAGGTAGAAGGAAGGAAGAGGAATTGAAATACATGGGAGAAGATGTGGGGGCAGGGGGAGAGATCTAGAGGTGAAGGCAAGACTAATAGAATCCAGAAAGAAAAGATATGGGCTATTGAGCTAGCAGAGATGACAAAAATGCGTAAGTAGATAAATTAATGGAGCATGGAGATATGTGGGGTGAGGCATATGCTTAGGAGCACATCCAGTTATACACTTCTCCGTTGAATTGCATCGGTCGGAGAAGTATGGTTTTGGTTATACAGTATAGTGTTTTTTCCTCAATTGATCAATATATCAATAAATAAATATTCAACAAATACTGTACCCCTAGCCACCCAGACCCCCAGGAGCTCAACACTTGTAGCTGCTGGAGTGGTTTACTTGCCCCTAAAGACAACATCTCTAATTCAAGCTCCAGTCGTGGTCATAAGGATCTTTAAGGCTCATTACACATCAGAGAATCCTGACAGAACTAGGGTGAAGGCATAAGAGTTATATGCGGATTGTGAAATACGTGGGGCTCCAATGCCTCTAACCCTAGCATTGTTGAAGGAAGAACTGTATTGTATAATCCTAAATAGGTTTACTTAGAGGTCATGATTAAATTAAGATGTGCAACCAGTAAAGTATGGTTCAGATTAAATCCAGCCTTGACCCTACTTAGAACAGGACCCTCGGAACAAGTGCAATTTAAATCAGGACTAAGTAATTTGTGGGAATTCTTCTACTCCAAATACGAGTTATTTTTGGATTTGACTCTGGTATTACAGATTTATCCGTAGTCTAGATGTGCATAGGATTGCAAGAAGTTCCATTATAAGGACTTACAGAGATAATAGGATATTACTAATTATATATAAGGCGGTGGGAAATCTTATGTTATATTATATTCCATTCTATTATATTTGATGACTGCAAAAACTCCACAGCCATGGAAAACGTATTTTAAAATCACGGAAACGAAACGGGATTTCTAGTTCTGTTTCTTTTAAAATACAGGCGAGAAACATATTAACGGGTTTCAAAGGGGGCGATTGGACATAATCGTTGAAAAGACGGGGCGATGACAAGCCCCCACCCCCCGGCGCGTTCTACGGCTCTTAGGGACGTCTCTATTCCACGGCCAGCCAGGCTCCCTCCTTCCCCCTTTACCTTCTTCCACCAATCAGGCTGGCGGAGACAAACAAAACCTAACCACCTTTCGTCGTACGTTTGAGTCCGTTGTTTTTACTATCGGGCAGAATCATTTGCGGCCAATGGGCGCGAAACTCAGGGCAATGTGCTGCTCGGCCACGCAGCTCCGATCCCTGCGCTGATTGGCCCGTGTCACGTGCGTAGCTCTTTTACTTCCGGAAGGAGCCGAGGCAGGGTTGCTTGTGCTTGTAGTGCGCGCTTTACGGGGGCTGCGGGACGGCAGAGTAAGTACTGTATGTAGTTTTGTTGGGTATACATTCCTTCGGCTTCTCCACGGGAGATAGCAGGCAAAACCAAAAGGAAAATAAAAAAAATAAATAAAGAAGTCAAAAACATTAAAGGAGAGCTGTTATATTTTGATGTAAATTCATGGGCAACTCCACTTTAATATTTTTAATTTTTATTTATTTTGTTTTATTTTGTTTTTGCCTCATATGCTAGCCCAGACTAACATGGCTACCTCGGGAAATTGTTAAGGTTCCTTTCTCAGAACAGACTCCCGTAGACTGTTGAAATTCACTGGGCATATACGATTTTATTCATCGTGGATCTTCGGTGCTTATCGCACTTGGCGGAAGGGGGACACTGTTGCACAGCTTTGTAACCTAAGTTGTGAATGAGACTATTGAGGCTTCATGTGAACAAGATAAAAATCAGATGTTTTTCTCAGTGTGAAAATTTACAAGCTCAGTAAAATAGTATCTGGATTCTGTTTTGCTAGGAGCAGACTTGGGATGGATTTTCAAAAAATACATATTTAAAATAAACAAGATTTGTTTGAATATTTTCGATAAAAAGAATATATAAATGCAACACATGAGTATCAACTGTGATTTTATTTTGAAAGCTAGCTGGAAAATTCTGGCCTTTAACATTACTGATGATTGCATAAAATTAGCATGTGCACATTGTATACATGGGTTTGGAATTTAAAAGTGTTTTTTTGCATTCATCCCTGGAGTGCAGGATCCGGCTTTATCTTTGCAACAACCAGTGTAAGAATTGTGTATGTTACGTTTTCATGTTTTCCTTACTTTTTTGCCTGTCCAGTATTTGGAGGGCCTCATTTAGGAAAAGTGTGGTTATGAGAATATCGAACTCTAGTCTTAAAGCCTGATTCAGTAGCTGCTGGTAAGCAGGCTTGAAAAGATTACTTAGATTTTTGTTTCAGTTTGTTGAGTGTTTTCCAGAAACAGCCCTGTGAAATACATATTTGCTATTTGCATATAAAGAAGACTTGATCAAATTAACTTACCAAAACCATTTGGTGAATCTGAAAGTGAACTATATTAAAAACAACAACTTATAAACTTCCTTTTAAACAAAGTGTTCTCTTTCCACTTCCATGAAGATTAAATGAAATGATAGGGATGGTTATCAAGAATATGCAGACTTGTAAAGTAACCATCTGCATGTAGCAGTCAGGCATAGAGGAATGTATAGACTGTAATACAATTTTTTAAAAGGCTGCCAATATACCAGATGTAATTCAAATAGAATGTTGCAAGTAAGCTCTGTGATTTCTGTGCAAGGCTGATAATATGAATACTCGAGTGACACTGTATATCCTAGATGCCTAGATGCCACACTTAGGAAAAAATAATGCACAAGAGCAAAACTGAAATGTGTTTGTGTGTGTGTGTGGCATGTTGCAGTGCTAGAACTTCCAGCACTTCCAAAAGCCCATCCACACCCTAACCCAATTTGAGGTTTGATTTGTCTTTTCAAATAGGTGGGAGAGAAATTAGAAATGCTCAGAAATACACATTAAATTTCTTTTCATGGTGGGCTCTGACAAGCTGGTGATCCTGCATATCCTGGTTCTTTCCTGTGCTCCACCATACCACCAAGGAGTCCCTTTTTGCCAACTCCTTGATACTGGCTTGGATACTTGGACACCGGAACTTTGTCAGAGTGGGACCTGAAATATGTGCACAGGAACAAGATTTAAATGTAAAATCAATTTAAAACTTTTGATTTCCTGTTGAGTTCAAGATAATGTGTATTTACTTATTTAAAATATTTTTACCCTGCCTTTCTCCTTAGAAATGACCCAAGGCGGTCCACATCATTGACAGGCTATGTTTAAAGTTGAGAACAATGAGTGTACAACAGTAGTTTATATCAATGGTTCTTAACCTTGGGTTACACAGGTGTTTTTGGACTGCAACTCCCAGAAGCCTTCACCACCAGCTGTGCTGGCTGGGGTTTCTGGGAGTTGCAGTTCAAAAACACCTGAGTAACCCAAAGTTAAGAACCACTGGTTTATATCATTAAAAGCCAATATTTAAAGCTTAGAGGCAGCTTACGTGATTAAAAGCCAGTATTAAAGCTAAAAGCAATAAGTATACAGTACTAATATTAAAAAGGAACCAACAAGTACCACTCTGAGAAATGGAAAATGCAAGTAGTACTAAAAACTCAGTCAAAGCAGTAATGCATAACAATCCATCTAAAAGTCACACTCAGATAGCCAGTCATTGAGGGAATCCTTGCTTGAAGAGAAAGATCTTCGCCTGCTTAGTTTAGTATTCCTTGTATTGCCAAAAGAGCAGTGAAGTTCCTGGTATGTCCCCTTAGATACAATTCCTATTGAATTTGGATTTCAGTTTAAACAAATGTTGTTTTGTTTTTTCCAGTATTTCAGAATGGGATTGGATTGGATTGGCTTCGGCTATGCAGCATTAGTGGCTTCGGGTGGGATCGCTGGCTATGCAAAAGCAGGTATAGTATTGAATGTATCTTCAAGGTCCATTGTTTTTTTTTACAATTAAATTGAAACCCTGCAATGCAGTGTTACACACATCTTGTTAAAAGGAGCAGTTGAAGGCTGTCTCTTCTTTTTTTGATAAGAAACTGCTGTTACTAGTTCTTGGTATAGAATGCTAATCTGCTGTTACAGTCAGTGCCTTCTCCTCCTATTGAATAAGTGTTTTGGAATGATAAATTGGCAAAGAGCTATCTGTTTTGCCATATGAGTAACTTACTGCAACACCCTAATGTTTTCATGGCACAAGCAACTTTGTTTATCCCATCTCAGACAATGCTTGCTAAGGTCTCTAGTAACTTATTCTCTGAACCTTTGTATGTTGAAGACAGTGTGACACACTGCATTGTGAACCTAACATGTAAGTAAACAGTTCACATTATCATAATTCCCTAAAACAGCCTGCCTGGCTTATGTCCAGTGGGGGACATTGGCTGATGGAACTGTTTCCACCAGTGGAAGGGGGAAGGAGGTGATCTCCCCTCCCCACTGCACCTTCATCATGTTGGGAGACCTTCCAGAGTTGGTTTTCAGTGTTGTACAACAAGGGGAGAAGAAGCTTCTTATGCTGCAATTCCAGTGGATGTTGGATTATCCACAGAGGAGAGGTTCCTGGTTGCACATAGCCTCTCCACACAAGCAAGAACCCTAGAAAATTGGGATGGGTGCTTGAGTGAGAAGCACACATGACTAGGAGCTTCTTTCTTGAGTGGAAAATGTGAGAAGGAAGACACTTTTCATCTGGAGAGGAGGGGCTAGGTGGTGACTTCTAGGCAAGTTGGCAAGAACTGTGTAAATGAATACAGGCTTCCTAGAAAGTAAACCAGCTTGTTAACAAGCTGAGCACCTTTTCTCTTGTGCCCTGTTTCAAAACCTGGCTGAAGGCATTATATTGTAACTGGTGGGGATGAAGGGCATTAAAACAAAGGGATAGAGAAAATGGGAATAATCTGACTTCTAGGACATGTGTTGCCCACTTTGCTTCTAAGATTCATAATTTCAGCTTCAAGTTTCAGAGATTTCAGGAAGTGGGTGGTTTGCTTGAATTTATGGGACAAAAATCAGTCCACAAAAAGTGTGTCTGTTGATTTTATGCAGATCTTCAATTTCCTCCAGTCTTTGAAACTCTGACTACATTGATTATACATACTACATTATCTGCCCCTCCATTTCTCCCCAGACTTTAACTTAAAAAAATTATGGAGAAGGAGATGGAAAAATATGTCTTCTGAATGGTTCATGCATTGGGGGGGGGGGCTCCCCAGGCTTAATCAGTTTCTGTCTAGTAGATGTATCTACAAAATAAAGACTCTCTGCTGCTAGCAATGGCTTTGGTTTCAGAGGAAATTAATGTACTCTCCCCTGTCCCATGGCTTTTTCAACAAATGAATAATTGAACAAGGGTTGGTCTCCCAAGAACTGACAGCAGCTATACTAGAGATCAGAATACTGCAACAAAGAAAACCCCAGGGACATATTGTTCTCTGAGCTTTCATGTATCTCTCCCATTTGCCCCGATAGAAAATCTATGTATTGATTTGCAGTAAGATTTTATATGTCAGTCTTTCATCTGATTTTACTGCTGCACTTTGACAAGATGGAATGATGGCTAGATAGGTGGCCTTTGAAACTAGGTATCAAGGATTTTCTTGAATTATGATGGTTAATGGACCTAAATGAAAGTGGGCCTTCATTCCTTCTTTTGTCTGAATTCTTTTATGTTTAAATGACAAGCAAATGGAAGAAAAATGAAAAACTTAATAGGTCAACCTTGTGTCCTAAGGGTGGATACATTTAGATTAGAGCACTAGCATGTACTAAAAAAAATTATGAACTGCACTTACAAATTGACAAATCCTTTTTGCATCACACCATTGTAGGGATAAGGGTGAGATGATGAGACAGAAAATGCAAAAGGCTACACAAAATTGCTCTTGATGCTTTGGTTTCAATTAGGTTTGACCTATAGATAGAACGAGTGACATTGGCAAGATGTAGTGAATGTTCCCTTAAGCCTGGTTAATAGGACTGTTCAGTAGTAACCTAGTGTAGGGATATTTCATCAGTTTCTTTTGCAGGTCATTTGCCTCTATATATAAACTGATAATTGGACTAGAAGCAGTCACTTGAGCCATCTTCCTAGAATAGTGCAGGATTATCCTTTGTAAGAGTGGTGTAGTCTTAATGGTTCATTTTAAATGACACCAAAGTAAAAGTTGAATTTTATCAAAATAAAGTTTGGGAGAAAAAGGGAGGGAATATAGAAAAAGTAGGTGTATTTTTGTAACAGCATTCTGTTTCTTCTTAGGTAAACAGTGTTTTAGAGAAGTCATGGTTTACTTGGTCTGGATGCAATGTCAGGGATAGAGAGGCATGTAAGTGTGGTTTTATGCAGAAACAGCCAAATTATTGTTGGTTGTCGCATGTTAACCAGGTCTTAAATCAGCAAACTCAGTACCCTTTTTCATAATGTCAAATAGTACAGTAATCATACCGTTATTAAGAAGGGGAAATGTAAATAGTCCACAATGTTACCTCTTCCCTACAGCACTTGCACAGACATAAAGCTGATGGAATAGATATCAAAGGCCTCATCAATCTAGGTTGTAGTCTATAATTTTATAAGATCCATTTTTAATATTTAAAACATGAAACCAATTTTTTTAAAAAAATAAAGATGTAATCTCCTCTTTTCAGTCTTCATTTTTGTCTTACTGTGCTTCTCCTTCCCCATGTCTTTTTGTTTTTTCTTCTTCACTTGCCAACACCTTTTAAAAGACTGTAGTGTCACCTGTCTGTTCAAGCGTGGTATCATTTGTTAGATTTAACTTAGCAGGTAAAGATCAGTACTACAGGTCAAATTAGGATTCTTTGACTACAACAAATCAGGACCAGTTTAAAATATTGCACTTCCTGAGGTGAAGAACAAGATGGCACTCCCTTCCATCCTATCTACAAAACTTCTCTGGATTGTCGGTTGGATGTGTTGTCGGTACTGAAGTGGGATGGCATACTCTGCTGCTTGTAAGGAGGCTACACAGCATACAGTTCTCCATTGTGATACCTCTCTGCTGCCTCCCAGCATCTGCTGCTTCATGTGTATACCCCACTCTGCCTAATAGTAGGGCTGGCCCCACATGAGATTGTTTTTTTAGCTGGTAATTAGGTAGAGTAGAGTGAATGTTTCTGGTTTTATTTCCATATCCATGGTGTACCTACTGCTTGACAAAGTTTGTCTTTTATTTCTTCAAGGTAGTGTCCCATCTTTAGCTGCTGGTCTTGTTTTTGGAGGGTTAGCTGGACTGGGAGCTTACCGTCTGTCTGAAAATCCCAAGGACATTTGGCTGTCCCTGAGTAAGTGTTGTTTGATAGCATGTCTATGTAAAATATATATAAATAGTTCTTTTTAATATATTTATTAAAATATATTCCTTTGCATAGTTTCATTAACTTTGTATAACAGCAACAAAGCCATTTGATAAAATCTGCAAAGTTAAGTACCTGTTTTCATTAAGGCACTCATTTAGACTATATCTTAGGACATTCTGTGTGTTGCATTTTGAAGCAAGAAACTGCAGAGCACCAAAATGCAGATACATAACATAATTCAATGGATGAATCCACACGTCAATAGTAAATGAAGATAATCTTAAACACAGAGAGTGAGCCCCACTGAACATAATTGGACTTACCTTGGAGTAAATACATTTACACACTGTAAAATGGGTGGGAATATGAGGGAGAAGTAGATTGCTGTTGATCATTTGTAGCATCACAGGTAACATTCAGTAGGTGACTGTGACACACACACAACCACATTCAACTTATCATATGCTATAGCTGGGGAGGAGCCAGTTTTTTGATTGCAAGACAGCCTGAATGTTCTGTGAAGCTGTTCCTTGGATTAGAGTTTGAAAAAAATTAGTTTCTTAGACTATAGCTCCTAGAGTCTATCAGCTGCTCTTGCTCTAGCCAAGATGCTTGGTCAATTGCAGGAATTGCCATAAATAAAATTCAAAAATCACACAACTTTCCCCAGCTGTGCTTGTGCTGTTCATGGAAAGTAGGCATAGTAAGATGAAACTAGAGTAGGCCCATTTGAATCAATGGAACTTATAGAGGAGTTGGCTCACTAAATCCCCATTGATTTAACGGGTCTACTGTACTGCCGTTTACTACACTAAGCAGCAAGATCTTGACTGTTATAACATTTTTAGAATAAAATATTTTAGGCTAATATTATGAGGCCCTATAACTTATTATAATTTACTGTCAATATAGCTTAATCCTGCCTTGGTTGACATTAGTGCAGTTTTCTGACCCTTGGGTCTCTTTTGGTTTCTGAGTGTCAGCATTCCCCACCTTGCACTCAGGTTGGATTGCAGTTCACTTCATCCCCAGTCACTGCAGTCACTCTGGTTGCAAATTGTTCTTCAGTGCATATGGGAGTGTAAGGTTACAAAAGGCTGTTGCATATTGGGGTGCTGTTGTTTTTACCATCCACTACAGTCTTGCAGTCCCTTCCAGAAACACTCCCATGAGATAAATGCTCCTTAGTGTTTTGTTTTGTTTTGTTTCCTTTTCTTTCAACCAGTTGCTTCTGGAACCTTAGCTGGTATTATGGGCATGAGATTCTACAACTCAGGAAAAATTATGCCTGCAGGATTGATTGCTGCTGCAAGGTATTAATGCTGTATGCTTTTTTTCTCTTAGTTGTAATAGTAAGCCTTCAGTACTATGCATATTTGCTTAGCTACATTAAAATTAGTGCGATTTACTTCTAAGTAGGTACACATTGGATCAGGTTTTAATGTTGGTTTTGTTCTTAAATTATATTCTGATCCTATGTGTGAATAACACCTTTGAAAAAGTAGTATTGTTGTACATAATAGTCAATATCCTGTTGCATAGCTCTGCACATGCAGTGGGAGTGATGTTACCAGATATGGCTTTTTGTTGCTAATTAAACAATTCCTTTTTTAAATTTTGGATTATGTATGACTTTTTATCATTGCACTTCAGTTGCAAAATTGAAAAAGGATTTTTTTAAATTAGCAGCAGTCTCCTGTAGCTGTTGACATCACTCCCGTAGCAGAGTGATGCAACAGATGCTGGCCATTAACACTTTGTATTTAATAAGATCATATTAATCAAAATCAGGTTAATGTTGAACAGACCTGTGGCTTTGTAATCTGTGGGTGCTAGCCAGCTCCCAAGTTGTTTTTCTCTTCCCCCTCCTATCTTGCTCCATTACCTAGATTTATCTTAATGGCAACTTTAGCTAATCACCTATTATTCTTTGATGCAAAACGAACAGGATGCCTTTATTTAAATGTTTCCAGGAAAACAAAATCCACTTGCAGAGAGTAGAAGTCAGGTGCTTTTGCACTGCTAGAAAATGAAACAGTAATTAGCTGTTACATATTGTGTGGTGTCAGTTTGGCAAGATGGAGAGTTGAGATGACACCAAAGTGGGGCAGTCAGCAGACATTAGCTGTCTTCAGGTTCCTTGCTTGGTGGTTTGAAATCTACAAGTGTGGAGGACAACTGGGGTGGGTGGGAGTGGTATACATGTTGGGCTGCCTCCTATTGTCTCCCTGAATGTTCACTGCTGCATTCTTCCATCTGCAACCTTGTTGTGTTGGATACAAAAATCTGAAGGGATGTGCAGCTCACCTGTTTGTTTGAAAATGAGTGGAGCGCTCTATAGTAAGAGCTCTTGCTTTATCAAGGAGTGTATCTGCACTGGCTGTACACTCCACAGCACTAACGTACTAGTGCTTTCTGGCAGAGAATTTCAAGTATCTCATCAAACTACCAATCACAGAGTTCCATAAATTGACTGTTAACGTGATAGCAACATGCTATGACTGCAACAGCAACAAAGAGGTGTATCACTTTTAAGACTAACAGATATATTTCAGTTTGGCCTTTCATGGAGTACAACCCACTTCTTCTGTCACTGTTCTGCACATATTTTTCCATGAATTTTGGATCACTTTAGTCAAGAACTAGTCAAGATGGCTATCTACATAAACTCATCCTGAAATAAACATGTTAGTCTAAAATGTGAACCAGACTAACACAGCTACCTGTCTGAAATATACTCCAAGCAGGAAGCTAATGGTCTATACAAATGTGTATGTTTTTATAGTATTTGCATTTGAGTATGTGTTAGTAGAATGTCCTTCCAGAATCACCATGGCAAGATTGGGGACTGCAAGAGTAAGCTCCTAATGCTTAGATATACAGTGGAACCTCTACTTATGAAATTAATCTGTTTTGGAATGGTGGACGTAAGTTGAAACGTTTGTAAGTAGAAGCACCATTTCCCATAGGAATGCATTGAAAACCAATTAATCAATTTGGGCTGAAGAAAAATCACCAAAAAAAAAGAGCACAGCAAGCCCAGTCGGAAGGTGCTCCGTTGCTAAGTCTTTAAGAAAAAACCTCAAAAAAACAAACATCAGAGCCACCTCCATTGCTGAGTTTTAAGAAGGAAAAAAATCTCCAGAGCCCTGCAGACACACATACACATGCTCACTCCTCTGAAGCAGAGCACAGAAACATACCCTCCCGGCAGACACACACACACACACTCTGACTCCGAAGCAGAGCCACTAACAACACAGCACAGAAACACCAAAACCCACCCAGAACAGTTTTTTAAAGGAGAAAACAGGAGCTTACCTCCCTGCAGACACACACACACGCTCACTCCGAAGCAGGAGGCTCTCCCAAGCCTCCAACTGCGACGCATCCTATAACTGCCGAAAGAGCTACAGCACAAAGAAGCAGCCTCGGCACCACCTACAGTTAGAAAGTTGAATTGCCTGCCTTTTTCTGTTCATATCTTGAAGCTCTGTTCGCAAGTAGAAGCAAAATTTTGCGAACGGAGCTGTTCATAAGTTGGATTGTTCATAGGTAGCGGACGTTTGTAAGTAGAGGTTCCATTGTGCAGGGCAGGGCTTACATGCTTATAAGCCTCATGTACCTAGGCAAACTCCTGACCAGGGCTTTCTTCCATCTGTGTACCATTTGGACGATCCAAAACAACAACAACAACAACAAAAAACAATGCTGAGGGGCAGAGAGGTAGTTCGGGAAGTGGCTTTGCTCTTTTCCTCTATGGTGTCATTAACTGACTAAATTTTCTTTTAAAGTCTGCTGATGGTTGGGAGGCTTGGACTGAAGATGTACGAAAAGCCACACGAGGGATAACAGGACATTATCTTCCGGAATGATAACTGGACAAGTTGATAACAAATGAAATGATTGGAATATGTAGCAGGATGAATGCTACATAGAATGGGAGAACACAAAACACACCCTAAAAGTAAATGGAGACAATAAATGGCTTACTTGTAACAACAGAAATTAGCAGTCTTTGTATACAAAATGGCTTTCCACATTCCTGAAGTAACATGTAAGATATGAAATGTGGTCAGACAATTTCATTATAATGTGTGTATATATATTCTCTCTCTCAATGTTAAGACTATACAAGTGCATGGAGGCAAGGAACTGTTTAACTGAGAAAAATATTACAAATCATGAGCTGGGGAGGGAGATCTGTGTGAATCAGAGGCTGAAATTTTATTATGTAATGTAAGCAGTCATAAGTTTTGCTCCATTCCTCATGGGTAAAAAGAGATCCCACCTCAGTTTTTGCAAGGAACAGAATGAAAGGTACGACTTTGCTTACATTATGCAATAGGATTTTGGTCAGAGTCTGAGCAAGGTACTCTTTTGGATTGCAACTCCCAGAATCTCGCGGCCAGCATGTCCTGCTGCCTAAGAGGGTTCTGGGACTAATTGTCCAGAAATTAAAGTGTCTGCATTTTGGGCTGAATAGAGCATCTCCTAGCTGAATATAGTGCTGTAGAGAGACAAGAGAATTGAGGTGAGCGTCTGGCCACTCATGATCCCTGTTGCCTTATCATGAAACATTAGACATGCTGGTATAGCTGTGCAGTGTTACTCTACTGCATTCATATGCCAAGACCACTTGTTACGGTGTTAATGGAAAATAAATGTAATATGCGGAGGAATAAGCATGATGGTCAAAATTATTCTGTGCTAAATTGGTATACTTTTGTGCTCTTTCTCAGATTGGTTTTTTAACAGTCTAAGATATTAAAATGCATTCTTTCATAATATATTTTGGTGTTCTGTTTTTTTAATGCAGGTGTAGCAGAAAAGGGAAACACATGCATATGTGTTATTTCTGAACAGCAACAAGTCATGCACAGTACAAGAATCTTCTGTTATGAATCTTTAAAGAGAGACTATGATTGAGTCTAGAAATCAATAGATTATGCTTTGGTCAGTGGCAGCCCAAGGCATTCTACAGCCTGAGATGAAGGACAGGACGATAACTCCCACATTTAACCTATAGAAGCTGACGATATTGAACCTTATTTACACAGTGGTTGGGAGTTTACAGGAGATGTAGTCCCAGAAAGTAACTTTTCTAAGTGTACTAGTTTAGAATGATTGGATGAATCTTTAAAAAGTTAGTCCTATGTTGTTGCTAGCTGCCGGCCAATTTTTCACCTTATGACTGTGATATTGAAGCCAAAATTATTACTGTAAATTCTGAGTGGGTAGGCTGCTGAACAAAGCCCAGACAAGATATACACTGCAGAAATCTGAAATAGCTTCACTACAAAGCAATGAATTCTAAAGTAGACAGGGGAGGAGTTAACCATATAGGCAGCAGAACCATTTATTATTTTAAATATTTTTACCCTGCCTTTCTCTTTAAAAAAGAACCAAAGCAGCTTGCACCATTAAAAGACAATACTTAAAAGCTAAAAACAGTAAGTATACAAATATTTAAAAAGGACCAAACAAATATCACACTAAAAAATGATAAACAACATCAAGACCAAAATGAAATTCAAAGCAACAAGGCATAACACTCCCATTTAAAGACCCTTCTCAGATAGCCATTCACTAAGGGAAAACCTGGCCTCATCTGCTTGCAGAAGGCCATTAAAGATAGGGCCAGCCTTTGAGACTCAGTTGCTGAAAAGAGCTTGGAATATTCCTTCAAAGAATATTGCTTACATTATACAAAGTTATTTTGGTCAGAGCCTGAGCAAGGCACTCTTTTGGACTGCAACTCCTAGAATCTGCTGGCTAGCATGTCCTGCTGCTTAAGAGGGTTCTGGGACTAACTGTCCAGAAATTAAAATGTCTGAATTTTGGGCTGAATATGGTGCTGTAAAGAGACGAGAATTGAGTGTCTGGCCACTCACGGTCCCTGTTGCCTTATGAAACATTGCTTGTTTCATGATAAATAATACTGCTTATTATTTACCATGTAGAAAAACTGGTTGGAATTAATGTTCTGTTAGCGGGCCTGCTGGATCTGCCAGAAGTGCTACTTCCCTTCCTCCCGTAAACATGACAGCCTCAGGGGTTCGTTCTAAATTCTGTTTTATTAGCATTCAGCACAACTCTAAGAGCAGTATAAATAATGAGCCTGTGGAAGAACAAGAGAGAAAAGATGCATAAGGTACATCTGAATTTTGTTGCTATCTGCTGTCAAAAAGCTCCCTACTTTCAGAGACCTTATGAATTAAGAGATCTCCAAAACATTCAGTCATTAATTACTCTGCTCAGATCTCAGAAACACACCTGATCTCTTTACACATCGGAGCTGGTTGTCAGAACCTGTGCTAAAACTGGAGATTGAGGCTGTTACCAGAATGTTCTGTATAAAAGTAGAAACGGGGTCACAGTCACAGTTGATACTGGGCTGTGGCACCAGGGTGTGTGACATGGCCTTTAGCCTGGTTTGTCCCTTTTTGCGCACCACACATAGAATGATTGAAGTGGTAGGGAAAGCCCCCCCCCCCAAATTCTGTGTTGGCTGTCTCTAGCAAGCATGTCATTGCTAGCACCACTCTGGCAGCCACTGATGATTAAGCCCTCTGCAAGCTAGCAAAAATTTAATGCAACTTGATAGGCACGTTGGACACCTTACTACTCCCTATACCACACTACAATAGGAAATTCAGTCTCTAATGCTAAAGGACACCATCACTCCTGTTGTCTCCCCAGACGTCGACCCTAGAATCTATGAATTCAAGGCCCTTCCATTTGGCCTCTCCACTGCCCACCAAGTCTTCACCAGTAGCGGCTTATCTTCGCACCCAGGGAGTCTCCATCTTCCCATACATAGATGATTGGTTGCTAGTCGCTTCTTCTCGTTCACAGGCTACACAAAACATAAATTTAACTCTCTCACTTCTAGCAGATCTGGGCCTAAAAGTCAATAGAGAAAAGTTTGTCCTCTTACCATCACGTTCATAGGAGCTGTTCTTGACTCATGAAGAGTTCGAGCTTTCCTCCCTGAGGAATGGGCGATGAAACTCCACTCACTCCTCTTACACTTCCATCACGACAGCACATCATGCTCAATGTCTGTTAGGCCTCATCGCCTCCACCACGTCGGTCATACAGCATGAAGATGTGCTCACTCCAGTCATGGTACCTGTTCCTGTTCGATCTACTCTCAGACCTGCCTACCAAGCTCCTCGAGGTTACACCAGAACATGCGGCCCAACTACTTTGGTGGGACACACCTACCAACCTCTTCGTAGGTAGGCACTTTGCGTCCCTCCAACTCACTGTTCATGTCATCATTGATGTCAGCCCCACTGGCTGGGGGGCTCACTACAACGGTCTTCAGATACATGCTCCGTGGTCATGTTCCAAATGTCAGCTCCACATCAACCACCTTGAGCTGCTCGCAATTCTCAAAGCTTTTTGGGCTTTTGAACCTGTGATCACAGGAACAGGCGCACAGGTAACCACGGACAACATCACAACTCTATTTTATGTCAACAAAAAAGAGGCACTAACTCACTCTCCCTCCTTTACCTTACCATCCAACTATGGGAGCGGTGTTATGAACGACACATGTACCCAGTAGTGGTCCATATTGCCACACAGGAGAATGAACTGGCGGATTCACTGAGCAGGCTCCATACTCAAACTCACGAATGGACTCCAGACAACTCCATGTTTCTTCACCTAAGCAATCTATGGGGTCACCCCCACACAGATGTTTTTGCCACCTCCTGCAATACAAAGTGCACTTTCTACTGCTCCAGAGTGGGAGTTGGGCCCGACCTCCTTGGGGATGCCTTCATGATACTGTGGTCCCCAGAGCTACTCTACCTCTTCCTTCCTCTTCCCCCTACTTCTACGTACCATAGTCAAACTCCATCAGGACCACTTGAGTGCCAACCTCATAGCTCCTTGGTGGCCCAGACAACCATGGTTCACCACGCTCTGCTCAATCTCCAGCGACTTCCTCCGTCTTCCCCTCCTCCACCTCAACATCAAGGGAAGACCTTCCATCCCGATCTTCATACTCTCCACCTCACTGCATGGAGAATGCACCCTTGGTAGCCACTATCCTTGCTAATTCTCAAAAACCTTCTACAACTCATCTCCATGGCTACAAGTGGTCTGCCTTTCAAAAATTTGCAAGGCATCATGGCTTACCTATATCTCCAGTGATTCTTGATGCGCTTTTAACATTTCTTTCACACCTCTTCCATCGTAACCTTTCATTGTCTACCCTAAGTGTTTACATCTCTGCCATCATTGCACATCAACCACGAGACTGACGGTGCCTTGCTTTTACGGCACCCTACTCTTAAACAATTTCTCAGAGGAATTTGCAATATTTGCCTGTCAGGTCCTCTTTGACCACCGCAGTGGTCACTCCACACCATCTTACCGCTGTCTTACTTTACCTCCTTTCAAACCACTAGCAACTACGTCTGAGCACCTACTCTCCTTTAAAACATTATTTCTTGTTGCTTTTACCTCCGCCCTCAGGGCAAGCGAGTTCTCTGCTCTCCAAGTAGACCCACCCTACCTCCAATTCCACCTGGATAAGCCATTGTGAGGCCCCCAAACTGGAGACCCTAGTGGGACTGCTGTCGCTCTCGAAGAGAACCCTACACACAGAGACATCCCCACCTCCGTCCCCAATGCGTCGGGAAGAGAAAGGCGTGGAGACCCCAGATTGGGAACAAGAGGTCGCCGAATCCCTTACCTTGAATAAGGGGGTAGATACACGAGATTTTGAGGCGACTGTGAAAGGGTTAACCCTTACCCCGGGACCTGGGGAATCTTTGGCGCGAAGAAGGAGGGAGGAGATTGAGGCAGCGGCGGGAGATAAAAGAGGGAAGCGGGTGGAAATACGAGGGGGATGGGAGTGGATCTGGATGGAGGATCCCTGGACCCACAAATGGGAGCAGGTCCGAGTCCCCCATGAGGAGGCCGAGAAACGCCGCCAACTTGGGCTAAAGCCTCGCCCGTCGTACTGGGGTGAGACCGAGGCCAAAGAGTGGAGAAGAAAGCTCCGGGAAGAAAGGGAAGCAGTGGCCCGAGAACTGGAACGTAAGAAACAATGGCATATAGCCGAGTTGAGGAAGCTGGGGGATTACCCGGTCCCTGGGGAGTCGAAGGAGGAGACGGGTCGTCCTGGGGTGAGTGGAGCGGAGACGAAGAGACCCTACCGTTAATATGCCTGGATGAAGAACTGGACCCTGGGCAAGGGACTGTGCCGTTATTAACAGGACCTTGGAACCCAGAGACAACAAACCCCTTTATAAATGGTTTATGGACCCTGTTGAAACTTAGCAATATGTTTCAAGAATCGTTGAATCCCTTTTTGGGGGTGAACCCTGTTGGAGTTGAAGTTGCAATAAATACTGAACCTTTTGATTTACCTCGACCGACTCGTCCTTTATTGGAAGACCCGACAGCCCCAAAAACTGAATCCTTACAGCCATGTTGTACCCAGATGTTTCATTTCTATCAAAGGTTGTCTCTGATTTCCAACTAAAACAACCTATTATCTTGCCCACTTTCTTCCTGTCACGTCTAATGACATTGAGTGATCCCTACACTCACAAGATATTCAACGGGCTCTGGTGTTCTACACAGACAGACCTTCTTTCCGCAAGTCTAAAAGGGTTTTTATTACTCCACATTTACCTAACAGGGGATCACATCTCCTCTCAAACCATTTCTCATTGGATTGTTATAATACGTCTTGCTTACCAACTTGCTCACAAGCCTTTACCATCACACCTCACTGCACACTCCACCAGGTATGTTGCTACCACCACAGCCTCTCTCAGAGGTGTACCCATTCCTGACATCTACAAAGCTGCCACTGGTTGACTCTGTCCACCTTTGCTTCGCACTGCTGGCTTGATGTCAGAGCCAAGACGGATGCGGCCTTCAGCAGAGTTGAACTTTCATTGATCCTTCCGTGACGGCCCTCCTCCTGTAAGTCAGCTTGTCAATCACCCATTAGTGTGCATTCAGAGACCACAAAGAAGAGAGGTTACGTACCTGTAACTCTGGTTCTTTAAGTGGTCATCTGTCAGTTCACACTTCCCGCCCGTCCTCCCCTCTTTCTGTCATGTCTGTCTCATTTGCATAGTGGCGAACTGTTCTTAGGAACTGAGGCAATCACCAGGATGGGTGGACCACTTGTACTAGGGGGGCGGTCCTGGTGAATGCATGATAAAGCTCTAGAATATTCTGGAAACTTCTGCACCAGTGCAGATTAACCCCATTAGTGTGAATTCACATATGACCTCTAAAAGAAGCAGAGTTACAGTTAAGTAACCTCTCTTTTTGAATGAGCCTCGGAATGGATTGCTGGCTGAATTTGAAATGTAAAAGAATTTACGATGTTGATGACGGTGCACCCTGTTCAAAGTGAAATTAAGCTTCTTCCAATCATCTTAAAAAGTGTTGCCATTATGGCAAAAGGAATATCTATTGATGAGACCCTTCGCGAGAAACATTAAATCATTATTTGATGCATTTTAGGGTTTTAAATCTTAAGTCTTGGTGGTCTACAGCAACAAAAGATATTTAAAGGGTGTCCATGGTAAAGAAAAAGTTAACTTCTGATGTGAAATAATTAATGGGCATAAATCTGACATTAGAAATCACAACACAAAAACCTGTTTCAGAATATTTCAGTCTACCTAGACACTATTTGGATGATCTGAAGGTCACCTTTTTGGGGAAAAATACTACAAAACAAGACTTAAAAGAGAAACACTGCCTTGATTGTACTTCAAAGTTGGAACATTTACCATTTTGAGTCTTGTCTGTGTAGCCATTCTTGATAATGTTAAGCAAAGACATGGAAACGAAAACCCTTTTCAAAGGGAAGACACAGAAAATGTTACTGATCTGGCCCTGCAATGCTTCTGATGGAGGCAGAGATGCTCAATAGCATTCTGCCCGGATACAGACATCTGTGGAATTGATGTCAAAAGCAGCAGCAGGAGAAGTGATCAATATCCAGCACATCATAATTGAATGACACTAGCCCTCGAGATAGACTCTCTGCTCTGGTTTGTTTGGGGTGGTTGTCTTTTTAATGTTTTGTTTACTATTGCCCATAAGGTACTAGCATTTCTGATAAAGTATATGAACATTTCATTTAATTTAATAAGACTACTGATGGATTTGGAACTGATGCAATAAGCTACTTGATATTTTATTTTTAATTTGGGGTATGTATTATGTGGAGAGATTTATCTGACAAAAGAGCTGGGTTTGGCATTGAATATTTTTACCGGGACCAATGTTTACATGGCATAAAATAAACTTAAAGTACAGTGGGGAATTTGTGGCTATATAACAACTCCCAGAATTACTGACTGTTCACCCTATTGGCTGTAGCTGAAGAGGATTGCAGTTCAATTATATCTGGAGAGTTAAAGGATCCCCACCTCTGACCTAAAAATATTTAATTTGTACTTGTTAAGGTATTACTTAGTGTAGCAGTCAAGGAATACATTTGTAAAGAAGCAAGAATATCCATAAACCTGGAAAAAAATATACTTATTTTTCACAGTTCTCAAATTAGCATGGCCATCAGCGACATTTGCTTAGAGATTCTGGGAGTTGCAGTTTTAAAAGGTGACTTTTTTCCAAGCTCTGAAATATCTAAAGTACAGAGACTGAACATTTACCATCATCACAAACACATCAAATTTTATTGCTGCTGGATGCTTTAAGAACAATATCCAAATGAGAGAAAGAGAGAGAGAGAGAAGCATGTAAGAGATAATCTGTTTAAGACTCTAAGAAAGTTCTTCCTGCAATTTTGAGGAAATGGTGATTCACTGGCTATAAATTTTATTTTATTGAATAACTGATAAGTAATATCACTTTATATTATGCACTACGGACTGCATTTTATGATTAATAAAAACGTACAATGTTGGCATTATTTTTTATTTATTCATACATAAAAACATATATCCTGCTCTTTTAGTGCTACAGACTTTCAACCACAAGGAGTCCCTTTTCATATTGTGTCCAAAGAACCCTTACCGAGAGATCATGGAAACCAAATGTGCTGTAAGGGCATCTGAAGCGCACATACCCTCTTCATATCCCTGATCAGGACTGCTGGGCATTAAAGTTGCCCACTAGAATACACTCAAGTGCCCTTTTCTACTTTCACATGATAAGGCAGCAAAATGGAAAAACAGATTTACAGTTCAGAAATAAAAAGCATGTAACACTCACTTGTAAGAAGACACAATACTGTACATTTCAAAATCTGATTGAAACATATTTTTTTTCAGAGCTTGGAAAAGTTATTTTTTAGATTGCGACACTTAGTTGTTATATTGGCCAGACATTTCTGTAAATTGTAGTCCAAAAACTCTGATATCTAAACTGGGTCATTTTGTTTTTCTATGGCTGTTACCTGGTTTATAGTTAAGGTTCTAGCCACTATTAATCGAAGTATATAGTGAAAAAAACTGAAATCATTAATGGGAAAATTAATGCATATATTTCCCCAGTGGATAAGGAAGTGCCTTAAACATAACATGCCTAACAATTTCCCTAATGTAAACACCATTTGTGAGTGCTCTGCAGGTACGTGAAAAACATATAATTCTTTGTAAGAGTACTCTCTCTTCTACATTGGAACATTTAGTATAATGCATGTTGAAATGGCTGTTCTATTTG
Organism: Pogona vitticeps; assembly: GCF_051106095.1. Classification (NCBI taxonomy): domain Eukaryota; kingdom Metazoa; phylum Chordata; class Lepidosauria; order Squamata; family Agamidae; genus Pogona; species Pogona vitticeps. The sequence goes on along the minus strand of NC_135786.1, from coordinate 162,970,780 downwards.
AAAGAAATAATAAGAACGTCGTGGGGTGCCCCACAGCAATTTTGTCAAAGAGGTCTTAAAATGATTGGTGAAGTCATTCCTGCTACTCTGAAACACCAAGCTGTTCTGAATTAAAGACTTCACAATCTCATTCACGTCTCTACATCATCTGTGGATACAAAGGATGACTCAAAATCTCTGTGTGGGGGAACCAGATGGGTCTGAATCACCCGTTTCTTTATCTCTGAATCACAATTAACATCAAGTAAAACCACTAGTTTTCACAGTTGCATAAACCCAGACATGATGAAGAAAAACCATGCAGTCATAAACTAGTTTGCACAAAGTTCACATACTGGAGGATATGAACCTGTTCAGTCAGGAAACTTAGCACATTACTGAATTCCAAACATTTCCCAATTTGTTTGGCAAGCAAGCTCTAATTTCACAAGAGCTCTGAATCTGCCTTTCACAGTACTATTAACAAGCTAGGGAATAGCAGATGAAGAGTGCTGAGATTTGGCACTATCGAAATGTTGTCCATAAAATACTCCAGGTGAGCAAACTGAACAGAAGAGTGTGTGGTACATAATATCTAATGCAGTAGCATTCAATCTAGCAAATGGAAAGTATCTGATATTCATAGTGACATTTTGAAAAATGTACACTCATCCAATTTGACACTTCAAACACTATTTCAATGAGCTTTTTATGTGCTAAGAAACACATGCAAAGTAGGGTTCATAGATCTTCATGTATGGACCTTTAAAACAGACTTGGCTGTTCACATTTCTAACAGTAAAGTAGGCTGGTGCACCTTCTGTTTTCTTCACTATACAGGCTGAATTTTAAAGCTGATTAGACTAGGAGACACCTTTTCTGTTGTTTCCCTATGAAACAACCATTCACTTTTCCAAGTAAAGAACACAGATTATATTGAACAGTAATATAGGCACAATTCCACTCAGTCTTCAGATATTTATGTTCCTGAGATGTCACCACGGCACACGTGTTAGTTTTAAAATGCTGCTCAGAAACAAGGAGAACTGAAGAATATCTGAAATTTCTTAACTGCTGACACGTACACGAAAATCTGGATACCATTAAAGGCAACATAGCTAGAAATCAATAATATTTTAATTCTTTGCAATTTGCTTCACCTTAGACTTCTCATATTTATTTCTCTCTAACAGTTAATTCCATTAGGGTTGGAGACCAAATGGGACTACAGTATACTTCTATCCTACCTTCTGTCACGGAATTCATGGCTGCATATTTGTATCTACCAAGTTGTTCCCCCTTCAAATACAGAGGAGGCCATTATATAGACTAGTATGTAGTGCAGGGGTTTTAAACTCAATTTACCTGGGGGCCGCTAGAGACAGAGTCTGAGTGAGGCTGGGCCGCATCAGATTTTCTGCCAAGCGGAGCAAGAGCCCGAGGAAGCCGCCCAGGAGTTTCCTTAGTCGGCAGACAGGTGGGCCGGCTGGCAGGCTGCAGTTCTGGATGGAGGGTGCAAGAGGTGCTGTCTTGCGAGAGAGCCGGCGAGCGAGGCAAGGCTTTTTTTTAAACTCTTGACAGCAGAGGATGTGTGGGCGCTTTGGGGGGAGCAGGCAAGGCAAGGGCCACAAACTATCATCTGGGGGGCCGCAAATGGCCCCCGGGCCGGATGTTTGAGACCCCTGATGTAGTGGGAAACCTGTTTATCTCAAAAGCTGTATTACTTGAGGTGTAATATTGGAGGGGCTGTATGCTAAAGCTGGGCAGGACCAGAACTCCAGGTGGATGAAGTTACATATTCATTAACTTTGTATTTTATTTGTTCAAATTGTCCCTGAGCTTTCTACCAGCATCGGGTATATATAAAATAGTAACGACATAATTTAAAAACATGTTGATTAAAAAAAAGATGTAACAGCATCCATTCAATTAAAATATACACAAGCTTTCCAACCATTACAGTATATGAATTCTCTATTCCCTTCCTCCCTTCCCTTTGTTTCTTCATCCCTGCCTGGTAGACTGCAGGTAGATGGACAGCATAGCTCGTTAGAATTTAAATATGTCAGTTTGCAGAGATTTTGAAATCAGGCTGTTGAAACTAGGCCAGCAAATTGCCTACTCCTGCACTAAACACTGCTGCATCACATGTCGTCAGACCAGGCTCTAGGGGCTTGACAGCCTTTCAAGGAATTTATCAGCACCTTGGAGCAACTGGAATCAGAAGATGTCCAGGACATGTGGAAATAAACCAATTCAGTTTCAGACAGCAAGGAGTACACCCTGGACCCCGAACAACACAGGGAGGTATGACAAGTGCAGGGAATCTGATCTGCAAATGCTGCAGAGAGCAACAAATGTGGTGGCAGAGGTGTGAGGTAAATCAATGATCTCTATCACTTCAGGCTGCAGTTCGGGGAACCACATTTTTAATGCTCACCTATGTAGGGGGGAAATAGCTCTCAAACAAAACTAGCTCAACAGGAAGTCAACTGGACCAGAATGTTGCTTTCTCTGTCTCTCTCTCTCTGATGTGGATTTGTATGTCCTTTTAAAAAACTAAAGGTAGGTATTTAAAACTAATATTTAAATACTAGTTATATTATATCATATTATATAGTATTTCTCACCTGTTGTTTGAAATGGCACAATCCATTCTGGTAGTTTTTCTTACTATGTGGTAGGTTTTTGCCACCTCTGCTGCATGTTGGAATTAGCCAAAAGCATAACCAAAAAGAAGGAAATGGTGCAAACCACCTTCCTAGGTCCTCTGAGAGTGTGGGACCAGTCCTACAGAATTTTCTTGTCCAATTATAAAGAAAGAAAATATTGATAGGATTTCTAGACAAGCTAACCTGATCCTACTTGAATTATGGAACTTTAAGGGTCTAATTAAAGAAACCAACATTCATACAATTAGAAGTTGTCTGAATAGATTAAAAGTAAACAGGCACAAGGAAGAGGCATTCTATATTGGGATGGTGCTAATATTCTGCCTCCCTAGAATAGCACTGTATGCTAAAGCAGAGGTCCCCAACCCCTGGTCCGCGGCCCGGTGACAGTCCATGGCCTGAGCCCGACCGGACCACGGAGACCTCTCCCCACGCCGCATGCACTTCCCCCACAGCCTGTTTGTGCCTGTGTGCCAGCGCGCGAGCACCCACACCAGCACTGTGCCACCCTTCGCACATGTGCACAAGCACGCCCGTGCCCGCACGAGCGCTGTGCTGCCCTTTGTGCACGAGCGCTGCGCCACCCTTCTCACATGTGCACAAGTACCTTCGCACATGTGCACGAGTGCAGGGGGGTGCCCCGCCTTTACCAGCCGGTCCGCGGGGCTAAAAAGGTTGGGGACCACTGTGCTAAAGGATTAAAGATCCCTAGAATTCCAGTCTGGATTGGGTTCTCCATGCCGGACTTTAACTTCAAAAATATATCAACACAACAGTTAATTGTATGAATAGTGTCCAAATTAATTTGGACTTTAGATATTAAAACTCAGTAGATTCACATCAATGTGATTGACCAGAATATTGTCCCCATCTTTAATTTAGGATGATGATCATGCAGAGAAGCAAAGCTCATTTGACTGTACAAATGTCTAGTGTTTCAGTTAGGAAAAGCTAGTTCGGGCTCATCTACACTGGCCCCTGAGTTAGTGAGGTATAAACAGGCTAACATGAGGTAGTGTGGAGGTGCGATATGCCATTTGGTGCAATCCTCACATCAAATGGCATATGAACCTCAAATGATCCTATTTAGTCTGGCTTCTTCTGTCAATTTCTGATATCATGAAGTAGCTTAATAAGCAAGCCATTTCATTATATCCTTGGTAGAGGGGCAGGAAAGTTAAATTACTATTTTTTACTCTGTGAAACCTTGCTGATGAGCTGCATCATGAAGATTACGTTTTATTTTTTCCCTTTACCTTGTTTTAAGTGCCAATTGAGAAATTGCTGCCAGTTTCTCTATCAGCACTTCAGACAAGGCAAAGAAAATTTAAAAATATAATCTAAGTGATATGTAGCATCAGTGATGGTCTTGCAGAATAAACAAAAATAATTTCATTACTTTTTCTCTGCTTATTAAGCCACTTCACAGTATCACATGGTGAAAACAGTCCAAATTAGAGCGAACCTACCCACACCAAAAAGTAGAAGATGTGTGTTGGGGTGCTCTGAGGTTGGATTGGTTCACTCTAGTGATTACAACGCCTGATCACTGGAAAAAAGAGCAAACCAAACCATCCCCACAGTGCACTGAACAGAGGGGAAAAAATCCATCTGACCAAGCTCTTAGTCTTTGATTTGAATTGTCTTAAAGGGGCAGTGGACTTTCTTGTTCATTTATTTATTTGTCTATGACATTCCTGTTTTAGTTCCAATGAGGAAAGTGTACCAGGTTCTTCTCTACCTCACTTTATCTTCACAGCAATCCTATTAGGTAGGTCAGGCTGAGAATGTGACCAACCCCAAATCCCAAAACCATCAAGTAAATTTTATGACCAAATGGGAATCTGAATGCAGTCCTAGTGCAACACCCTCTAACCACTACACCACATTGGTAAGGTGTAGCTGCACTGTATTTCAAGGCCCACTGGCTCATTTTGCTTGGTGCAACCATGGCCTTCTAACTCAAAATCTTGCCTTGGCTAGCACCACCAAAAATGTTCAAAATTTAAAAGAGGATGGTGGCAGGGGGAAATTATACTATTCATAGTGAATTCTTGTTTACATTGCCTTCAGTTTTATTTCCATATATTGGAGAGTTCTGGAGTTGCAAAATATCCTTGGCACACTTCCAGTACATTAATACCAGAAAGTAGATTTGTGTCTGTCTGCTGTGCAGTGCATAAATGCAAAAGCAAATGAATTGGAGTTGCAAACATAATAAAATGATTTCTTCAGCTGGGAGTGACCTCTGACAGAGAAAATCAAACTGCAGAAAAACTTGTCATGCACAGTGTTTGCTATCATGTTCTACACGGTGTTTTGAAAAATTACTTTTCAGAATTATAGCTGCAAGAATTCTGAAATCTGTAATTTAAAAAAACCAATAAAATTTCCAAGCTCTGCTTCTGCATACAGATGAATTTATATTATTATATGTTATTGTCTGCTCTTCATCACAGATAAGTGAAGTTGGAAGGGGCCTACAAGGCCATCAAGTATTTATGAAATAAAAGATTTATGAAATACTGTAAAACTATTTACTATAAGAAAACACAAACAAGTTACTCTAGAATGTATCCGCTGAGATCAATTGTATATAGGGTGAGAACAAAACATTGGGGACCACTTTCCACCACAGATTATCACTTTTAGTTCCTGAAATATTTCAATCTTCAGGTTACAGAAAAACCAGCAAAACACAGGGTCTCCTATGGGGATCTGAACAGAAATGGGAAGCCAGAAGCTTAATTGCTGCATCCCAATTTAGATTTTCCAATCCATGTATCATGGTCTTAAACATGTGTTGTTTTGTAACAATTATTTTTATTATGTGTTATTTAAAGCATGGTTTCCCAGTCATGACCCCCAAAAAGGTTGCAAAGTATCTTCCAAGAGCGTGCCAGTTTTCAGAGGAGGGGCAAACGTTACCCTAAACTCCTATCCACCTCCCCCCCGCTTCCCTTCTGCACACACCCAACCCCTCCCTCCATTGAAACCCCCCTCAAAAAAAGCCAAGCTCTCTTCACTCCCTGCTGTGCGGGCTCCTGAGTGTGCATTCTTCTTTTCTGGCCACAGCTCTTCTGTGGCTCTGATGGCTGGCTGGCTGAGGCAGAGTACCTGGAGGGAGAGACGTGAGAACCTGCCATAATAGCACTTTGAGCCAAGCCAGCCATGGCAAAAGTTGGGAGTGGAGGGTGCAGCAGCAGGCTGAAGGGGGGGGGGGGAAGAAATGGAAGGAGTTGCCAGTTAATATCTTTGTCACCTCTGTCTCCTGCAGAAACTAAACTCCATTTTGGTTTGTTGTCTGGGTTCACAAGTTAAAACCTTGGCTCAATTTTTGAACTACAGTATTCACCCTAAATTTTGGACTATGCTTGGCTGATGAAAATGTTTCTCTTATTTATAGCTTTTAAGTGACCCAATAAATGGACTTAATTCCCATCGAGAATCATGGTTGAAAATTACAATAAAGACAAACTTGTTTGAGAGACTCAAAATCCCTAGACATACATGGGCAATAATCCTTCATAAGAAACTATTTTAGCATCTCTTAAGGAAAGCACAAGGCAGCACATTTCTATGGACCAAAAGGAACGAAACTCTGTACTTGCAGAGCTTGCAATTTCTTGAGCAACTGGCTGCCAAACTCTGAGTAGATAAGTGGTGCCAAAACAAAAAGGATAACTGAATTTATCTATAGGATAATAGATGTCATGGTCATACGCAAAACTGACCTCCTATTGGGACACAAGGTCTACAGAAAACCCACCCACACAAAAACTCCAACCACCACCCACGACAAAAAGAGGCATAATCAAAACACTGGGAGACCGTGCAAATCAGAACTGTGAAGCTCAATTTCTCAGCACCGAACTCAACCATCTGAATTGGGCCTTACAAGTGAATGGCTATTCCAAGAATGAAATCAAAAGAGCCTTCAAACCAAGAAAACAACATCAAACTGAAGAGGAAAAACAGCCACCCACAAATAAAGTATTTCTGCCATACATCAAAGGGGTCATGGACCGCATGGGGAAACTTTTGAAAAAAACACGACCTACAAACGGTATTCAGACCCACCACAAAAATATAACAAATGTTATGGTCAGCAAAGTACAAAAGGGACCCCCTCACCACTGCAGGAGTATGCCGAATACCTTGCAGTTGTGGACAGGTATAAATTGGAACCACAAAATGCAGCATTCACACCAGAATCAAGGAACATGAGAGACACTGCTGACTAAAACAACTGGAAAAATCAGTAGTAGCTGAACAAGCTGGACATGAAATTCTATTTCAAAACAGTGAAGTACTGGACAACACCAGCAATCATTATGTTCGACTGCACAGGGAAGCCACTGAAATCCACAAACACGAGCAGAGCTTCCACAAAAAAGAAGGAAGTCTAAAACTTAACAAGGCCTGGCTCCCAGCACTGAAAAATACAGCCTGCAAAAGGTCAACAAACTCTACCCAGCCACAAGGACCAGGGATCATTGCACAAAAAAGACCAGCTAAAGGCACCCATCAACCACAGTGACAGATAATCTCTCCCACTTACCACAATACATCCACAACAAAAACACGCTGATCACCCTGTCCTGAAAAGAACAAAAGCTGTTACCACAGCTATAAATACTCAACGATCCAACAAGCAGCAACAGAGCATGGACAGAGTTCCTACTCCTGTCCTCTGAAGATGTTGGCAAGAGACTGGTGAAACGTCAGGAAGAACAACCTTCAGAACACGACAAAAGAGCCTGAAAAACCCATAGCAATTGATAATTGAATTTATATGCTACTGAAACAGTCAATCTCACAATCTTTGAACACACCAATGCTGTCGTTCTTTCTTCACCCAAGGACAGAGGTTTCACTGAGGAAGGTCCCGCTGATGTAAGTCTGCATGGGACAAATATTGAATAGGAATAGAGAGTATGTATGTTGGGAAGAGCGGATGTAGTGGCGCTGCGGGTTAAACCGCAGAAGCCTCTGTGCTGCAAGGTCAGAAGACCAGCAGTCGTAAGATTGAATCCATGCGACGGAGTGACCTCCTGTCGCTTGTCCCAGCTCCTGCCAACCTAGCAGTTCGAAAGCATGTAAATGCGAGTAGATACCACCACGGTGGGAAGGTAACGGCATTTCATGTCTAGTTGCGCTGGCCACATGACCACGGAAACTGTCTATGGACAACCGCTGGCTCTACGGCTTGGAGACGGGGATGAGCCATAGAATCGGACACGACTAGACTAAATGTCAAGGGGCACCTTTATGTTGGAAAGAGTGAGTGAGAATCAGTGCACTGTAGATGTTCAGTGAACACAGAGGTCTTAAAATATGCAGAAAAAGACCTGATATAGTGTCATAGGTGGTCTGTTATCCAAAGAGTGGTCTGTTATCCAAAGAGGAAGGGAGTGTCTCACCAGCAAAGTTCAGAGTGAGGCCCCTTCCTATGCTCAGAATACAGTCCAATTATGGGTAGGCTTTTACTCTTAATAGGTAAAGGTAACTCTTAATAGTCTGATTTAAACTAGTAAACAGGAGAGTAGAATAATAAAAAAAATATTTGAAGTCAGCCAATTTGCTAGGATTATTTCAGGATTAACAGGATGATCTACGCCAGAAAAGATTGTCTCCTGGCCTTCTGCAAAAAGTGCTTGCAATATTATTTTTTTCCACCTGCTTTTAAAAAATCCAGATACTGTACACGAGGGAAGCAAGGAGAACGTGTGCTTAAAGACACGTGTCTCCTGCCTTTGTACAGTTTCTAAGGCCCAGTTGCAGGGCCTGAGATTTTGCTGAGGATCCTAGAGAGTTCTAGTTTTTCCCTGTAATACCACCAAGAGGGAGCGACCATTATAAGGCTATCCTCCTAGCCGCGTTCAGAGCGAGGAGGAGGAACAGGGAATCCATAGTACCGCACCAAAACGTTAAAGAGGGAAAATAACTCGCTTATTCCGTAGCAGTTTCGGCCCAAATCACGTAGTTATGTATTAAATAATACACAAACAAAGAACGGAGGGCTTTCCAAGGGAGAGGCCAGAAATAAAAAGAAGTGTGAATAAGCGGGTGTGCGTATGAGGATCCAAAGCTTGCTCTGTGGCCCTGACGCGCCCCGGTTTCTCGAGCGGCGGCAGCCGCTGCCTCCCGGGTTTCCCGCCAAAGGCCGCGCGCCCTGCCTCCCCTCGCGCGCCGCCGTCACAGCCTCCTGACCGGCTCGGTGTCCTTTCCGCCGGGCGCCCCCCCCCGGGAAACGCGGGTCAGCTACGGCCGTAGCCTGCCCGCCCGCCCGCCCCGAAAACAAGGCTCGGCGCTGGTTTATTCCGCTTTAGGCGCCGCAAGCCTTGAGAAGGAGCGAGCGACGGAACGACCGCAGCAGCAACCCTGCGAAAGCCACCTTCTGGCCGGATTGGCGGCCAATGACATGTGGAGAACTAAAGAGGGCGTTGCAGGGGGAAAAAAAAAACATTATACTCGGGAGGTGACAGCACGTAAACTCCTCCTTTTCTCGCAATGCTCAGGAGTGCGCGGTGGTGAACATGGCAGAAGAGGATTAAGACCCGGGTGGCGGGGCGCCGGCGCCTGAGCGGAACTCCCGCGCCACTTGTTGGCTTTGCCCTTTCCGAGCCTTTTTGCGGACCTGCTGGCGGCGGGTGGCGGGCTCGGGGGCAGCGGCCGAAGGCGGGCCGCCTTCGAAAACAAGCGAGCGGGTGCTGTGTGTGTGTTTGATTTCTTCTCTTTTGTATCTGTGCGTGGAAGGCAAGGTCCAAAACAGGAAGCTTGCCCAGCCGGTGCGTGTCTGTGGGGGGGATGATCCGACTATGGAGGGGCAGCGGCGGGGAGCCCAGGAGGCTACAGTTTTGCTGAGGAGGCGCCTTCCGCGGCGACAGTGGGAGTGGCAGCAGCGGCGGCGGCGGCGAGGGACGCGGCAGGGCCCCGCGGTGGCAAGAAGAGCCAGCTGCTGCTGCTGCTGCTGCAGGGAGCCGGGGCTGCTGCTTAGCCGGTGCAGCCTTTCCCGGTCGGGACTGGGCGCCTTTGGCACCGCAGCCCCCCAGCGCTTTTCCCACTGCGGCTCCGCGTGAAACTGAGGAAGAAGGAGAACCAGCCGGGAGGCAGGGAAAAGGGGCACTGAGAGCGGGGAAGGGCAGATCGCTGCCCGGCGGTTGGAGGAAGGAGAGAAGGTGAGGTGGTGGAGGAGGCGGCGGCGGCGGCAACGGGAAGGGAGGGAGGGCAGAAGCGCCGGCGGGAGCCGCCGCAGCCCCGCCGCCGCCGCAGCCATGCTGCCCGGGGTGGGTGTGTTCGGCACGAGCCTCACCGCCCGGGTCATCATCCCACTGCTGAAGGACGAGGGCTTCGCCGTCAACGCGCTGTGGGGCCTCACCCAGGAGGAAGCGGAGGAGCTGGCCAAGGAGATGAGCGTCCCTTTCTACACCAGCCGGATAGACGAGGTCTTGCTACACCAGGATGTGGATCTCGTCTGCATCAACCTGCCGCCGCCTCTCACCAGGCAGATCGCCGTCAAAACGCTGGGTGAGTGAGAGGGAGTCGGCAGGGCCGGGCTGGCGGAGAGGCAGCCGGCCCTCCCTACCTTCTAGGGCGGGCGGTGTGGATTTGTGAGGCCCTTCCTTGAAATCTAAGGCGCCAGGGTTTTTTTATTTTATTTTTTTCTTTGCTTTGCTTTTTTTAAAAAGCCTGACTGGAAACCGAACGTCTGGATGCTCTCCTGGATGCATTTCTCGTGGTGGGCGGAACCCGCTTGCTCATTGGGGAATAAATAATCATACTTTGCTCATGCTCAGAGGCATGGAGTTGTTCATTATTATTATTTTGGCAGGGCATGCCTCAGCATTTAGCACTTTTCATTTTTTAAAAAAGGTTCTTAAACAATACTGTTAGCCAGGATAAAATCCCTGAGGTTATTTTAAGGCCTGGCTATGGAGCATCATGTCAGCTTTGCCCTCCCCCCCCTTAGGAATAGACTGTGCTCCATTTCTAAGCATTACCTCCAATATATAAATTATTCTTTCTAATCCTAAAGGTTTGACCAGAGTAGAGTCAATCTGGGTGTGCAGGAAAGGCCCACTGCTATACTCAGCGACACTATTGGGTTTTTTTCTGAGCAAGAAAACAGGATTGACACCTAAACTGTAAAGAATTTATGGCTTAAGTATTGTAGTTAGGAGAGTATAGGCCTTGACAGGTTTCTTTTTTAAGGCTAGGGGGAAAACCCTTTTCCCACATTCTTTCCAGATACACCCAGCCTTTTATTTATGGCAACATGAGATTATTGTTCACCAGGTTCCTTTTTGAATCTGTATCTTTTCATGTGTATATTTATTCGTCTTACTCACCAAGAAATTCAGAGCAGCACGGCAGCATATTTCACAACTATTTTAATGCTTTTTTGTTACATTCATAGACTGCCTTTGCTGCAATGAGCTTGAGGTCATTAATTGAATGCTTCTTTCTGGTTTATCCTCACGGCAATAACCCTTTGAGATAGAACAGGGGAAGAGAGAGCCACTGACCACTCAGTGAGTTTCATGCCCCAGTGATTCAGTAGCAACTTCAACTTGGATCTCCTAAAACCCAATTTAGCACTTGTAAGCAGTACACTACACTGGCTGTGTGAGATAGTTTAGAATGAGAGGAAAGGAATGATACAGAGTCATCCATTAAATTTAGTGTTAGAGCCGGGTTTGAACTCAGATTTGCTAATTCTCAAACTTTGTAAATGGCCACATGCTTTTTAGAATATGCTTCTCCTTCTTGTGTGCCATACCCTGTGTTTTAGATAACAAGTGATACGCTTTTTGACTACATTTATTATTCATCTTCTCAATGTAGATTAACTGTCATAGGATTAGAAACGTGGAATTGTGGGAGAGTTTTGAAATATCAATGATTTTATCCACTTCCAAAAAATGTAATTTCAGTCCTTCTCTTATTTATTTTATTTATTTTTATTTCATCAGAGTCCAAATAGATGGTTGCATGCTGAACATTACTGATCCAATGCAATAAATTATAGCAGACAACAAATATTATTGTAAAACTGCAATAATATGTGGTGCAATTTTCTTTCTTTCAGAGTGAGTTAAGGGGGCATTTTTGTTTATGTTCACAATGCTCAACTTTATTTGTTTCTGCACTGCCTTTTGACAAGTGCATTCTAAGAATAATGCAATAAACTGAATTCCACAAATCATTAATTTATGTTTTTTAAAAATATCCTGTGAACCATTACAACTCAAATAGTTGTGTATAATTTTTTATTTATATAGGAAGTAACAGATACAATAAAAAGAATGTGTGATATAATTATTGCTCTTTCTTTTTTTGTTTTTATTCTTATATGTAATACAAAGTATATAGCTATTTCCAATCAGCTGTCTGTAGGAAACACATAAGAGAACTAATTTTACATTAATATTGAGGATACGGAAGCTGTTGTTCTTTAGGAAAGAGCTGTAGTTCAGTGGTAGAGTACATGCTTTGCATAGAAAAGATGTCTTGTTCAATACCTGCTATTTTCAGGTATGGCTGGGAAAAATCTATCTGAAGCTCTGGAGAACACTGGCAATCAGTCCAGACAATACAGCAGACAGAAATGCACCAATTACCCCACGTAAACTATCTATGTTTATGTCTTTGATCGTATTGGACTATGAGTCTCCATAGTAGGAGAAAGTTTAGCCTTGTTGGCATTGCTAGATTTCTCCCCCCACCACATGTGGTTACCCAGTTCTTTTATTTCACTTATATCCTGCACCTTTTCTATCAATTTCACTTACATGGTTCTTTCGTTCCTTTTTTTATCCATACAACCAATCCTGTTGTGTAGTTAGGCTAACAGGCAAAGACTGACCCTATTTCTATGAAGGCTCTTGCTGTCATCCCCTCTAACAAAACCCCAGTCAGTGTGGAAGAGGCCTAGGAGTACCTTCCTGTGGGAGATCATTTCTGAGATACCTCAGTCTTGACCACTTTTTTTTAAATTTGGTATCCTGTGAAGCTGTCATAAAATGGGCACAATGTGATCCATCCAACTGGTCTCATCTAATCATTTGGGTGTGGCACTATGGGACAATTTAAGTTTCTGCACTGTCTTCAAGGACAGCCTTCTTTAAGGTATAGAATAAGTGACCCAAATACATTGGTTGAATATGAGGAAAATATTAGTTTCTTTACCATGCATGCATTAGGTTGGGGAGGAAGGACATTCCAGTTGTTGCTGCCTTCTTCTCAGAAACTTAACAGGTTAAAAGAAAAAGAAACTATACTGGGTTAATTTTTTTTATTAGTCATAGAACTTCAATTTAAATATGGCTAACCACAAATATATCTGTAATATTCAAGGTTATATGCAGCCATTGTCTCAAACCCTTCCACAAAAAAAAAACCAACCCCTGTGAAAACCACCATGGCGTAGTCAACTTTAGCTAACCAGTTGAAGAGCCCCTCTGGCTTCAGAATGTGCAGATAGGAACGTTGGAAGCTGCACCTGTCAGATTCTTGTTCTGTTTATCTCAGTATTATCTGTAATGACCATGAATTGCTCCAGGATTGCTTTTCCAGCTCTTATGCAGATATGCTAGGGATTGAGACTGGGACTTTTTGAATTCAAACCATATGCTCAGTCGCTGAGTTTCGGCCCTCTATTAAATTGCTGAATCAACTGTTAGAGAGAAAATATGTTTTAATATTTGGGTCATTTCCTTTATGCTTATTGTCTTTTCAGTAGTACAGTATATTCATTTTTCATTAGGCTAAGGCTAACGTAGGGTGCAATCAGATGGGCATTTATTTAGCCCATTCTTTCATCCACTGTGTTTAGTCCACTGCGGGGATGGGTTGGGTTGCTCCTTTTACCAGTAATCACACAATGTAATTGCTGGAGCAATCCAGATTGTCTCCAAGGCTTTTCTATCTGTAACGTTCTGAATCCTTGTCAGGCATTTCTACGTTTTTGGTGCAGGTAGGATCACTTTGCTGTATTTCCATCATGTGTCGTCAACGGTAGTGGACCAAAAGCAAGCCTTCTGGGTGTCAATTGGTTCCATTAGAGCAGACTAATAGGGGCTAAATAGGGTCATTTGGAATTGCTTAGAGCTTGCATCCAAATGGCATCAGAGAGCTCAGGCAACCCTGTTTGATTCAGTTCCTTCCAGTTGGAATTGCTGATATCTTAAAATGACTTAATAAGTGATCCACTTCAGGATATCAGCAAATCAAACACTTCCTCTGCTTGGCACTCCCAAGCCAACTACACCAGAGCACAGGTTGCTGTCCTCTGAAGACGCCGACCACAGAGACTGGCGAAACGTTAGGAAGAACAACCTTCAGAACACGGCCAAAGAGCCCGAAAAACCCAGAACAACCATTACTTCCTCTGCTCCTTGGTGGAGTAGTGGTTGGGTGACCTTTTTATATATATACTATAGTAGACCATTGCTTATTATTATTTAATTAATCTAATTTTGTTTTAATTATGTTGTTTTGGTTGGATGAGCGGTATATAAATCAAATAAGTGAATAAATAAATGATATACTACGTCACTTATAATTTTTTCAAAATATATTTTCTTTTTCTTGAGTGAAAAGCTGATTGAGAAACTGCCCATAGCCAAATCTGTGTTCAGTTTGCCAGTATCCTGAAGTTGCTTGAGTTTCAGTATGCCATTTGGATGAAAAGGGTTGCACCAAATGGCACATCACATCTTTAAGCAATTCCAGGCATTGTGGTATAAGATGGGGAAGAGTGTAAGGAACAGTGACAGAAAACAGTCCCCCACCCAGAACAACAACAACAGAAAAAGATTATAATTGGATGTATACCATTAAAACATGTCCTTGGGTTGTTTTCAGGTATGTATTAAAAGAAGCTTTGAGAGCCTACCTATGTGGAATGGCTCCACTGGGGTTTGAAGCTTTGTTTTTTTCTTGTCAAGATCAATTTAGTTTTACTCTCAGCTTTCTCTGTGCAGGTTAGGTCAGCCGCTAGCCCTTTGAGTACAAGTGGCTTTTGGGGAAAGAATCTTAGCTGTTGTTTGTGAAATAGACAAAAAAAAAAAAGGTTTCTAAAGTCAAATCTTGCCTGTTTGGCTCTATGGAATATAGTACAGTATTGGCTGTTTGCCAGATGTACTTGTTGTGTAACTATTGTTTGCACTGCCTGGTAATAACACTGTATTATTATTACCAAACAGGTCTCTAATGTTGAAGATTCATTGGCAGTGGCCAGGCTGATTAGCAAACTAGTCCTGTTGTGGAAAATTGTATAGTATAGTTTTGAAAACATTGACTTGGATGTGGGTGCTGTTGGTTTCAGTGGACTAAGCTCATAGTAAGTACTGTACTTAAATTATCAACATCCTGTTATCTGGCCTGTTGATCATAATAAAGACATCTTCTTCTTCTTCAGTACCTTGGCATGGGCTGCATCTTTGGGAAGGGAAATGTAGTCACCCCTAGTTTTCAAAATGGGGAAGGAGAAAGAGATCTCAAATGTAGAGCATGCCAATTGAGCATTGATTCACTTTCTCCCCCGGTGGTAAAAAAAAGGTAACTATGTAAAAGTGTTTTCATGTTATAAAGAGATGGAGATTAATATTGTAGCTGATCTAGTTTTTGTTCTACTAATTTAATGATAAATGGTTCCTTGTTCTCAGGGAAAGTATTTGTCTAGATACTTTCCTTTCCTTGTTATTACCTTAAAAACTTTATTCATAACCTTTGCACATCAGACTTTTAAAAAACAGAGACATCAGGAAACAGAATTATCCCCCCCCCGTAAAAAAGTTCCTAGCAATTACTTTTTTTTAGTGGTTCTTTTAATAACCCTGCTTCCAGTTCTCAGTGTTTTATAAACCTGCTATTTTAAGTGAACCCAATAGGACAAATAGAGAAACAGCTTGTATTTTATGACCTAGGTCCCAACAGATCTTGGAAAACAGATCTTGGAAAACCCTCTGCTCACAAATTTTCACAAATTCTGGCTTCTAAGCCCCTGGTCTGAGGTCCAATCCTCAGAGGAAATGAGGACTGGTGTGGCAAAGAATGTGCATTGTACATTATTTTCCTTGAAGTTGTGGGATGTTTTATTTCCTAAAATTTGTAATTCTTTCTCTTTGCTGGCCTTGCAAAAATGGTGCAAAAATCATCTTGTCTACTTGGCCTTTGTTTCTGCTATCTAGTTTTGTTTATGTGTTTATTCTAGTGCCCCTTTTCCTGTACCTGCTGTATGTTTGATTCCTTGATGTATGTTTTTCCTTTTTACTCTGTTTATGCTGGACAGATGATGATTTAAGAATTTTTTTTTAAGTATTAAAATTTGTTGGGTTTTTTTGGGGGGGTGTATACCATGTCAGTAAAATATCATTGACAAGAAGAGATTCCCAAAATACAACAACCAGGTTCCATGCAGTGGTCTCCTGGGAGGCTTTGTGTTTCAGCCCTGGTGTTGCAAAGCATTTAGCTCCCTGAGTAGAGATTGTTCAGTACCATTTTGAAAAGGAGTATTCATCTTTTTCCAGCACCAAAGAAATCACTTTGGGTATGCCAACAAAGTATGGGCTCAATCTGTACTTCCATGTGTAGCTCTGCAGAGTCCTTTTATTTTATTTTTTTCTAGCAGTGCATAAATGAATGGGTGGAATAGCACTTTTCCCTTCTGACCTTAGCTCATTGATAGAAAACAAAGATCCTAGACATTCAATCCCTGGCATTTCTTGGTAGTATAGGAGAGCCCTTCTCTGAAAACAAGTCTTAGTGTGCGGCTACATTGGAAAAGACTTCACAGTTTGCTCCAGGATTGGCGCGGGTGAAGTCAAAGTATTTTTCAGTTGATCACATAATGTGACGGTCAATGCAGATCTTTGGACAGCAGGATCACCCAACTGCTGTGATCTTTCTTTCTAGTCTTCCTGAAGTACTGTACTTTTTAATTTATATTTTAAAAGCAACTATTGAGTCAAGCACTAGATCACCTTGTCACTGCATTGCTACATTAGTTTAGTGCTAGATCACATCTGAGAAATAATTTTAAAAATGTATACAGTGGAAACAACTCCGACAAACTTTAGCAGGTAATGTTTCTGCAGTATGTATGTTTGTAGATATATGTACAGTATATATATGGAGAACTTGGAAAACTGCCTTTTCCACTACCACTGTGCAACTTTGCTGCAAGTCCCAGTGGTTTGACAGCACACCACAAAAAAAGAGAGCCAGGGATCAGTGGGAGGGCAGAATTAAAGGAAGGAGCACTGTGGGCACAGATTGCACTGCGTTGGATTGAGAGGCTGGGATAGACAGTGGAATCAAAGCAATCCGTGTGGTCACCCAAACTGAGTGCAGTTGCAGATGAGACATCTTGAGTCCCAGACTGGGAGAACGGTGAGATAGAAGTCAAATAAGGAAATGATAAAAGGAATGTTAGTAAGATACTTATTTTTATTTTCTAGACAGAAACATAGTTGTATGACTGAAATGTAATATAAAATTTATACATGATTTTTGCTTGGTGTGATATCTATGCTGCAGCAGCATTGTGTACCCCAAAACCTGAGCACATCTGGCACACATGGCGGGGAAAGACAAAATCCAGAAATATAGTCAATATCTCTGTAAATCATTTACATGGTTTTGCATATCCATTTGTTGCCTAGCACGGTGGTTCTTAACCTTTGTTACTCGGATGCTTTTGAACTGCAACTCCCAGAAACCCCAGCCAGCACAGTTGGTGGTGAAGGCTTCTGGGAGTTGCAGTCCAAAACTCCTGAGTAACCAAAGGTTAAGAACCAGTGGCCTAGCACATCTGTATTTCTGATCTGTGTTTTCCCTTGGAATGGAAATAATTAAGATTTTACCCATCTCCATTCTAAACAATATTCTGGGGTCTGTAGTGGAAAATAGCATTGCCTCTGGTTGTAGGGCTGTTGCTATTCATATCTTGTACGGTAGTTCATATTTCCTTGCCGGATGTGGGAATCAGTGCATTTTTAAAAGAAGGAATGGTTCTTAACACTTATTCAATCAGAAGCCACTGGCAATGGTGCGGCTAAAAAATATTGTAAATAAATAAATAAAATAAATAAAATAAATCAAACTATTCTTAAAATTAAGGAAAAGAGTGGAGTTTGCTCCAGCCTTGTCCTCCTTTGTTTTCATTGAGTTTAAGGCATCCTTTCCCAACTTTCCTGCCAGGAACTGGCTGTGTTCAAGTTGAATTGAATTGTGAAAGTCTACATTCTTTTATATTGTCTGTATACTTGTTCAAGTTTTACTGATGCAGTCCAAACTTGATTTGAAACAATGCGGGAGTTTTTTGTGGCCATGTATTTAAATGGAACAGAAATAACTATATATTGAGCCAAGTGTGCTATTAAAAGGGTTTGCCTGAACATCAGTAAAGATTCTGATACATTAAATTAGCTAATTGACCTCAGTGTGAGAGCCATCAGCAGAGCATCTTTTTTATCAGATTTAAAGTCAGATTATCAGATTAAATAAAATCAAGTAAATAAAAATATTTCAGAACATCTTTTTTGCTTTTGATTTCTTTTTCTTGAAATGGAATTAGTAGTTCGTGCACATTAGGACAGTTAAACCACATTATTTAAAATTATTCCAGACATCAGGAAATGTTCACAAAATTACATTCACGAAATTGTTATATTTTTATATTACTTTACACCACCTACAAGGACTGAAGAGAGTAACCTACTTAATGTAATAGCACTGTTGAGTGCAGTAGGATGTATAAAGAGTTTTAAACAAGTTGCATTGGATGAGAATGTTGCAATGCAGTCTACTGTCATGTTAATTAAATCACCGCTGTGCCATTTACTTGTATTGATTTAAAACACAAAAATTTTCTTTTGTCTGATTGTTAATTGCCTTGTTAGGAATGATAGTTTGCTGCCCTTCACACTGCTGTGCAATATGAGGTGTTAAGTGGTATCAATAATAGAACTGCCTGTAAAGTATGTTGCTGGTCTTTCTTCATTGTTGAGGTCTACATTCAAAGAACCTATTAAACTGAAATTCTGTAATTCATACATTCCCTGAATAGACAAAGTATCACAAGAGAATTCTGCTTGCTTATTGCTAAAAAAATCTATACTGGCACATGGCTCAATTAAAATTAAAGGCATAAATTGTTGATTATGCAATTTTTATGAGCAGTAAGTGTATTCCCTGTGGAAAATGGCTCATGTAGTAAGCTTTTGGACCTCAGCTGTGGGCGGTTTCAAACATTATCAGTAATCTGAGAAATCCCAGGTTTTTGTTAATTAATCTATTGCCCAACATACAATTTTCAGATTTTATACCAAATACATATACACATATAAACAGACACACACTTTATATGTATAGACACTGAGAAGGCATTTGTTGCTGTTATTCTTGTGTGCTGTCAAGTCATTTAGAAAGTGTAAATTTGGATGTGTGAGAGTATATGTTTTTTGTTTTGCTTTGTTTTCATTTGTCAGCTCTCACAATTTTGAAGACCAATTTGTAATATTAAACAAACTATTATGGTTAAAATGGCACCTAAATAGGGTTCAGGCTTGCTTTAATAAACTGAATTGCAGAACTCTCATTCAAATACTGTAATGGGCTTGCAGTTATGCTGAAAGATGGATATGTTTGCCTTTGTTGATAAGCAGTGTGTGCTGATGCTCTTACATGATACAGTAATGGGTTCCATTTTGCAAAAATAAGTTATCAGCTGATGCTAATAATAATAATTTGACTCAACCTTGCATTTTTCACATTTGGACTTAATAGCAGCACAGATACACAGTGAATTAAATGGAACACGTACAGTATGTCCATTTTGACTAGGTATGACCATAGTACAGGTAAAGGTTCCCCTTGACATTTAGTCCAATTGTGTCTGACTCTAGGGTGCGGTACTCATCCCCGTCTCCAAGCTGTAGAGCCAGCGTTTGTCCAAAGACAGTTTCTGTGGTCACGTGGCCAGCGCAACTAGACACGAAATGCTGTTACCTTCCCACTGAGGTGGTCCTTATTTATCTACTTGCATGTTTACATGCTTTCGAACTGCTAGGTTGGCAGGAGCTGGGACAAGCGACGGGAGCTCACTCCGTTGCGTGGATTCAATCTTACGACTGCTGGTCTTCTGACCTTGCAGCACACAAAGGCTTCTGCGGTTTAACCCGCAGCGCCACCACGTCCCTTCAGGTAGAACCATAGGACATTGTAAAATTAAAGCAGTTCTGTGACAGAGCAGTCATCTGCCTACTGTGGGGTTTGAACTTAAAAATAGGGATGACGTATCTATAGGAGCCTTGTAGCACAGTGGTTAAGCTGTATTATAGCACTCAAGGCTCTGCTCACGACCTGAGTTCAATCATGAGCTCTGGTAGCTGGCTCAGGGTGGACTCAGGCTTCTATCATTTTGAGGTTGGTAAACTGAGTATACCTAAGTCACTGGGCCGGATGCCAATGTGTAGCCTGTACAATTAAATTGTAAACCACCCAAAGAGTGCTCCAAGAACTATAGGATGGTATATTAGCAGAACTCTTTGCTTTGTTCTGAGATATCTCCTCAGAGCAAGGGTGCAGTCATGTGAGCTCAGCTCCATGTCCCGGGAGTAGCCTAAAGGAGTTATGGCTCCATTCTAAGGAATCCTGGGATTTCAGCTTGGTGAAGTATTCTCTACACAAAACCAGGGGAGTATTTTATAGCTCTGTAGCAGAAACTAGTCAGTACTCTCCTTGGGATGGAACCATGACAGTTTGTGTGATGCCAAATGCTGCAGAGGAATCGTGCAGATAAACAATGGCTGAAGTACTCTTGAACAATGTTTTGCCATGCAACAGAGGTCACATCATCCCAGGGCAATGTTACTGTACTGTCTACAGTATTTGATTTTAATTTAAACACTCCCACACACAGTCTCAGGTTCTGAGACTTCCTAGGGATCCCTTTTGCCCAGAGGAAGCCTTTGGGGAGCCTCAGGATATGAATTGGGGAGGGGGAAGCCTTTCATTGCCTGCAGCATTGCTGCCAGTTTGGGACTGTCAACAGCAATCCTGCAGTGGTTTTCCAGTATGAAAGGCTCCACTGTGCTCTGAGGCGCTGCCCACTGCACAGAGTGGTAGTGATGTAGTCAGAGGTGCTAGCTGAAGTCGTCAGTCTTCACTGCATTTGTACTGAAATCACATTAACCCTCTTTTTCTGTTTTCCTTGTCGACAAGCAATGCATCATCAGTACAGTATTGGTTTTTCCTAGCTATGAATGCCAGATTATTTTAGTTCCTGACAAAGAATAAGTCATAAGTGGGAGATTTTAGGTAGATGCCTGGCAGATGGTGTGGTAAGTGGGAGGTGAGTTCTGTGTGTAGACATAATTTTGTGATGTATCTGTGATAGTTTGCAGGTTGGAAGTGATCAGAAGTAGTACGTTTTATGCATTCTGCTCATTTATGAGCTGAAGTTTAGAAAAGTTACCTTTTGAACTTCAACTGCAGAATCCCCCAGCCAGCATGACTACATTGTCTCACCTTTACATGATCCAAAAACGGTAACTTTGCCAGGATCTGGCTCACATTGCTTCCTACCCAGTTCTCCCTTTTCTTTTTCACCCCACTTATTCTTACTAGCTATCAAATCAGTCAGTTTGTGTGTATGCTTACATTTGTGACAGAGGTCCATATTTTGGTTGTGTAGTGATGTAACTTCTGAAAAGTCAAAAAGGAGTTCTGGCTTTCATTTTGTAGCAGTTCTCCTTTCCTGCTACTCATCTCCCCTGAACTATATGCTGTGAAGCATGAAAGCAGTTATATACAGCCCTCTTGGGAAAGAAGAATCCTGACTCATTTATAGAAGCAGAATAGAATTATAACAGTGGTACAGTATCCCTATAAATGTTGCATATAAAGTGCATGGGGATCCCTATTTCTCAAAGTGGAAAAAAAAACACCCTCGCTAAGAATGATTGGTAGCTGCAGTTGTGCCTGATAAACAAGGTTTGGTTGCAGAGTCTGCCGGCCAATGTCGTTTAGATGATCACATGATCATGGGTCTGTCTTAATGGATTTTGGAATGATGGATCAGCTGGCTATTAGCAATGATGCCTTCCCCAGTTAAAGGATTTGTGCATTCACTTTTTAGTGGCATAAGATGCCCCAGTGCTTTTTAGCACACAGTTTGTTCCCGTGTACCAGAGATAATTTCTGCCTTTTTTGCCCAGAAATCCTTTCTGATCATTTGATATTTTGCAAGAGGTTCGCTAGTAGAAGCTCCTGAAAAAAAATGCAATGGATGTCTGTTGCTGCTACTATAGTTAATAATAATGATGATGTCACAAAAGTGACCTTGATGAGTATTTCATGCTGTTAATCCCTTGGGCTTTAACAAAGATAGGAGGAAGCGCAGGGAAATGATGGGTTTGTAGCATCCTTGGAAAGCTCCTCGGGAAAGATCTAGAGGCAAGAAAGAAAGCCAATTAAAGATGATACTAAAAATTAAAAATAAAAATAGCACAGTTGCTGGCAGAATCCTCTGAACCAAAGAGTGCTCCTTTTTTTGGTACCATTGATGTTCTTTTTTTTTTTTTTACAGTCCCACTTTTCCTTCTTTTTCACAATAGGTGGTGGAAGATGAAAAGGGAAAGCTGGTGAGTGGTTCTTTGCAGCTGCTGCCATCTACTCCTTCTTGTTTTCTTGAATGGCAGAAAAACTAGAGGCAACTTGAGGTATAGGCTGTAGTGGGTGAAGTGTGGCCCTTTGGAGGTTGTTTGACTGCAGCTCCCAGGGTTTCTAAGCACTGGCTGTGCTGGCTAGGGTTGATGGAAGTTGCAGTCCAGCAACTTTGCCAACCCCTGCTGTAGACTGACTCTTATGTGCTGTTTTTATTCCCCCTGCAAAAGATTCATGACCGCCTTTTGCCTCAGATGGGAGATGATGGTGGATTCTTTTAGCAGTTCATTTTGTTCAAAGGTAGAGCCTTATGATGGCGGTAGGTTTCCATGGACTAAGCATTCTTTGAAGGTTGCCAGGTCAAGAGCTTCCTGTTCCCTGAAATTTCTGGGCCAAAATACTAGGCCGAGGGTGTGTCCTTGCAATGTCATGAAGACAATGCATTGATGTCCAGTTGGTGAGGCAGGTTAAACTGAAGAGAGAAGCAAACAACAACACGCATATAAAAATGCCTTTGAATTGAGTGGGTAAATTGTGAACAGTATACAGCTCGGAATGCGTGGCCAAGCTTTAAAGCTGACTCACCCACATGAAAATAAAACCATATCCTCTTCTAGTGTTGCTCACCCCTAGATTTACTTGAACATCCAGAGAGGCATAGCAGTTTTTTTTAAACGTGTAGTTGTCCTGAGAGCTGGCAACCACACATTTCTTTTTCCACTCCAAAGGAGATATAAACAGGTAGTTGCTATGTTTTCATGTCAAGAATGGGCCTAATTCTTGCCTTAACAATTCCCTGTGCTTCCTTTTTGTGGTCTAGACTCTAGATCATTAGTGAAAACTCCACTTAGTGATTTGAAATTTGTTGCCAAGTGATATTCCATAGAAAGATCTGCTAAGGGAAGCATATTTAGGCTTGCAACTATTATTAATACTGCTCACATGTTTAAAATAATGTTCAGAATTGACCTAGGGGATTGTCTGGGTCTAGAAAGCTTTTAATTTATTTTGTTACATTTTCCAAACCTTCTTGTTTGTTGATGCTGACCAGGTAAGCCACACAGTAGAGAAAAGTAAAAGCTAACACAGCATGAAAAGGTACAAACACCGTGCTTTTATGTGGTTTTACTTTTGACAACCACTGAAAAGATGAAATAAAATCCTACTATGCCCTTAATAACAAGCTGTGGGAAATAAACTTGCCTTTGATCACTTGTTCTGTGCTCTTTTTTTCATTCGATAATGAGCAGGGGAGATTGCAACGGCAAAAAATCCTGTCAGGAAAATCACACTGTGGGATGATACAGAGTATCAGTTCTTTTAAACTGAAAAAGGTAGTCTGTGTGGAATTAATTGTGGAGAACAAGCAGATTGTTATTGTATGGTTTTTTATGTATATAACAGTGAAATGACTTTCCAGAGCATAAAAAAATATAATAAAGCAGGAGGGGTGCTTTGCATCCAGTCTTTTTAAAAAATGCTTCTAAACATAGCATGTAGCTGGCAATCATTGCTGTAAATCACAGGTAGGGAATCTGATTCAGGGAGAGCAGAGATGTCCCTCTCTATTGAACCCTCTCTCAGTTGGGTGACAGTATAGTCATGACTTACCATCATTGGTCTCTGAGGTTCTACTCTGCATAGGGATCACTGGATGGAGGAAAATCCACATGTAGCAAAGCCTGATTGCTGATTGTTGCAGAAGTCTAAATTACACTTCTGCCCCATAGCCTGTTCCTGGGAGGGAGGAGTTAAAAGGGAGGGACATGGTCAAGGGAGCTAATTTGCATGTTATTACTATTATTTTTGTAAAGTGCATTTCTGAAAAATTGATTTAACTTTATAAATGTTTTAAAAACCCTCAGTTCTTTAATGGCAATCCCTCCAATCGTGTGTGTGTGTGTGTGTGTGTGTGTGTGTGTAATGAAAGACTGATGACAGGAAACCCACAGCTACAGGAATGAAAGTATTTGAGATAGCTAGAGACAGTGACTTGTGATGTAACTGGGTTCAAGTGCCTGCTTTGCCTGCTTGAACATGTCACTAATGTTCATGTTTCAATCTCTGCATTACCCAACATCACCTTTTAATATTGTTCCTCCTTAATAAAACAGTAATAATGTAATTTTGTTCCTTGGAGTAAGTATATTTTGCAGAACATCTCAGACAGTGTGGTAATGATTGTTGTCCAAACCGTCACCACCCAACATCTCACATTAGTGACATGTTCAAGCAGGCAAAGCAGGCACTTGAACCCAGTTACATCACAAGTCACTGTCTCTAGCTATCTCAAATACTTTCATTCCTGTAGCTGTGGGTTTCCTGTCATCAGTCTTTCATTACACACACACACACACACAAGAGAGAGAGAGATATTTTGTGTTAGATAAGATTTACAAGGAGGAAAGATGATGTGTTCCAAAAGCTGCTATGGCTACTGCTTTGGTTGACAGAGACAGTGTCTGTAAAGGTCAAAAAGTCTGGGCTCAATGCCATGTTGCACTAAATGACAGATTATTTTTAAAATAATATTGTATTACCCATTCCTTCCCTTGTTCACTCACTGTTTCAGTGATTTTTCAAATACAGTGGTGCCCCGCTTGATGACGACCCCGCTTGAAGATGGGGTCAAATTGCTTGACGATGAGTTTTTTGCGATCGCTATTGCGATCGCAAAACGACGTTCCTATGTTTTTTTTTCACTTTACATTGATTAGGTCCCTGCTTCGCGAACTGTTTGTTCGCAAAACGATGTTTTTTCCGGGCTCCGCAAAATCTCTTCCCTTAGCAAAATGGCTGGCTTCCCTTTGCAAAATGGCTGTTTTCCGGACCCCTGCTTCGGAAGACAGTGATTTTAAACAGCTGATTGGCAGCTCTCTATGGGCGATCTTCACTGGATGATGAGGTATTTCGCCAATGGAACGCACTAACCAGTTTTCAATGCATTCTAATTGGGTTTTTTTTCCGCTTGACAACAATTTCCCTTAACAGTGATTTTCCTGGAAGGGATTATCATTGTCAAGCAGGGCACCACTGTCCAAAACTGACCTCTCAATCCTAGCAAGGGGTGGGGCAATGAGTCTCCCTGGTCAGCCAAGGAGTGGCTGGGTGAGCGGGGAGGCCGGGCTGCAGCAGCTGAGCTACTGGAATGATTGGCTCAGTGATGACGCCAGTGGCCGCTCACAACATGCGCTGTGTGGTAGGTGGTCTGGCAGGGTCTGGGGTGGGAAATAATCAGGGTGACCATCTGTGCCGGGGGGGGGTTGTATTCTAATTGTAATACTTCTCCAGGAGGATGATTTACAGATACTTCTTTGTTGCACCTGATACATATAGCGTTGTTAAAATTCACAAAAAAGATAACAATCTGCTATTGTTGGAAGGATATGACCTGAATTTTGGATGGCATGCCTATTTGTGGTATGAGAAAGTAAAAGCTCAAAGACACTTTGAAAACCATTGTACAGTGGGGTCTCGACTTACGAACGACCCGACTTGCGAACAATTCGAGTTACGAACCTGCCCTATAGGGAAAGTAAGGACTCGACATGAGAACTTCCCTCGAGTTACGAACAGGGAAAAAAGTCCCCCCTCCCTCCCCTTAGAGGCTTCTGGAGGGGGGAAAAGGGTCAGAAACTTAAAAATAAATACTGTACTGTTAAATAAAGTCACTTACCAGGCCTTGGTAGCCCCCAAACCACAGGAAAAAGAGCAGGAAAGAGCTAAAAGCCGACACCCAGAAAGAGCCTGGCAGCCATTTTGTGGTTTTCCCCATCCTCTCCCCGCCTAACAGCTGATCGGCTGACTCTGAGCAGGCTTCCGGAGGCTTGCTCAGCACCTAAAAAGCCTGCCTGAGTGCCTTTGTGCTGAAAAAATCAGCACAACATGCTTTAAAACATTATTTAAAATTGGCTTCGTTTTTTAAAAAAAAGAGTTCTAAAGTGCTGCCTTTAGTGTTCCCTGCCTTCCCTGAACCTAAGGGGAAAAAAGAAAGAAAATATCCCCCTCTAGTGGCAGAAGGCAGAATAGCAGCTTCCCATTAGTTTCTATGGACAGAAAAGAGCAGATACGGATTAAATGGTTTTCAATGCATTCCTATGGGAAATGCAGATTCGACTTAAGAACTTTTCGACTTGAGAACCACCTTCCAATACGGATTAAGTTCTTAAGTCGAGACCCCACTGTATAAGAAATGCCTTGTTGTGGGTCTGGAGGTTGTTGAGGGACTCTGTCTATACAGCGATGCCACTCTGGTTTTCCCCACAACAGGCCCACACAAAACCTTCTCTTTTGCAGGAAGGGAAAATCCTACGATATAAAGACTTATTAACCCCAAACTTACAACTAAAATCAAAAGTAGAATTACAACTACAAGGCTTTAAAGTAGATTGGTGGCTAGGTATGCAAATAAAATCCTGGCTCAACAGTGATAAAAAGCAACATGGTTTCTTAAATCAAGCAGTCGATTTTGATAAAATAATTTTTTCATTGAATGGAATATTAATTTAAAAATCTATAATTACTTCTTGGTTAGACAGACAGAAGATGAAATAATAAAAGATTGTATGGTGAGATGGGCTCAGAATATTGGTTCAGAAATTCCTTTGGTAGAATGGGAAAAATTATGGAAGGTTAATGTTAGGATCACAAGTCAATAACACTTTAAGAAAACCTATATAAAATGTTTCATAGGTGGCACTTAACTCCTGAAAAATTGTCTAAAATCCATAAAGTATCCAATATTTATTGGAAATGTAATGATGAAAGGGGATCTTTGTTTCATATGTGGTGGACGTGTAAGAAAGTAAGAAGTTATTGGGGTAGAGTACAAGTATTTATATCAGAAACAATGTTAGTTAATCTTGAGCTGAAACCAGAAACTTTTCTGTTGTCTATGATTCAACAAAATATGGACGAACATAAGAAATTTGTAATGATTCATATCATTATGGCGGCAAGAATGATATATGC
Source organism: Pogona vitticeps (assembly GCF_051106095.1). Classification (NCBI taxonomy): domain Eukaryota; kingdom Metazoa; phylum Chordata; class Lepidosauria; order Squamata; family Agamidae; genus Pogona; species Pogona vitticeps. Next base: position 162,943,484 of record NC_135786.1, on the reverse strand, counting down.
ACAACTGTGGAAGACGAACAAGATCCCTGATGAAGACTAATAATGAAGGTGTTGAACTGTGCAGAAATAGATAAGATCTCAACATCACTGAAAGCAAATGGACATTATGATGACTATGAAGAAAGATGGTCAGAATTTTATAAATTCCTAGGTCAGCATTATAAGTTAAATTAAAGATCTGCCTTGCTTATTGGAAATCGAAAGATGAAAATCAAAAGATATGCAATTCTGTGAAAAAATACAGAATTTTGTTTGAGACTGTTATGATCATACCTTTCTTTTACCTTTATTGTTGAAACTTAATAAAAATGTACAAGTAAAAAACATTAAAAGAAAAAAACTCACAAAAATATTCCCACTCCCTTGACGCATAAGTAATCTGAGGAAGAATTAACAAGCATTACTATTTAAAAGGAAAAATAGTTGCTAATCAAAATACAGAATGACTTCTATTACTTAGTGATCTAATAATACAATCTCTGTTATGCATCATGTATAATGAGATACAGTAACCACAAGATATTTATACTCAACTTCCATGTGTAGTATTCCACATTCTTGTATTTCCGATTACCCTATATGGGTGGGAAAATTGAAAGGAAAAGAAAGTGGACGGGGAAAATGATTTATTTGAAAATGGATTTGTTTGAAAAAATAATGCTGGAGGAATGCTTTGTGGGTACTGTGGTCTGCCAGAAAGAAAAACAAACGAGCGTCTTAGATCAAACCAAGCCTAAACTATCCCTAGAGGCAAAATATTGAAACTGAGGCTGTCCTGCTTTGGGCACATCGTGCAGAGACAATTCTCTAGAAAAGACAATAATGCTAGGAAAGAGAAGACCAAATGCAAGAGGGACTGACTCCCTAAAGGAAGCTACAGGGTTGACTTTTGAGGAGATGAACAGGGGTGTTGAGGACAGGACATTTTGGAGATGGCTCATTCATAAGGTCTCCATAAATTGGAGGTGACTTGACAGCAGATAACAATTGTTGGGACAGAGATGAGTGTGAGTACTGGAATGTTATAAAATATCTGTTGTATGTGCTCTGTCTATAATATGAAACACAGAAAATGGTAATAATACAGCACATGTGTAATCCAAGAACTTCATCCATCGGCGTTGTCTTTAACAAGATGAACGTTAAACTTGAGCAAACAAGCCCATTCATTGGTATTCAACTTGACTCTTCTTAAGAGGTAGGTTTCTGTGCATATGGGTGCATGTTTGTGGTCTGTCATTTGAAACACACCTCTGTGGCAGAGGTACAAATTATTATTTTTTATTCTGAAACAGTCCTGGAGGATGCCTCTGTCCTAATTGATATGCCCTCACCTGCCTTTGTTTCTTTTCTCGTATTTGCAGTATAAATATGCAAGGGCTTATTGCCACATCAGGAATTAATTTCTGCAGCCAATGTGCTGAACATTTGCAGATATTCATGTTGACAAATTAAAGAAGGGGGAAAGGGAGTGCTTTAACATATATTATGTATGTTAAAAACTGTAAAGGCAGACCTGGCTCTGCATTGCTTTTATTCTGAATACAATACATGTATTGTGAGCCTACAGGATGCAGCTGGGGTGAGCTATGTCCGTTGATTGTAGCCCTGCTTGGAAGGTAGACAATAGCTATGACTGACCATTCTTCATGTTATACGCACTTGCTGGCCAGATCGCCACTGGCTCTTGCCTTTCAAATGAACGATAGGATTCTCAGCATCTGGAGGACCAAGGAATAAAGCTACTGCTTAGAAGTAACTGTTTTCACATTAGCATGATACTTTAGGACCTAGAAAGAAGGTAGAATGTAAGTTGGTGGATAAAAAAAATCTTAATTATGTTCACCATTCATGCAGATATGCCTTGTTGATATACAGTAACAGCAATGTGAAAAGTAACATATTCTTGGGTGCAGTATGAGTAGACCAAGAACAACCTTCAGAACACGGCCAAAGAGCCCAAAAAACCCACAACAACCATTAGATCCTGGCCGTGAAAGCTTTCGCGAATGCATCATGGACATTTGCTCAATATGTGTTGCTTTTGATCATGAGATACCTTCAGGCTAATGATAACATTAAAGCTTTGTGTATCACTTTTGCATTCAGCTACCTGTTAGGCTTGTGTATTAAGAATAAAAACACAATATATTAAAGTGTTGGTTCTTAAAGGTGTAATATTTGTGTGCTACATGTATCTGACATACTTTAAAGTATTTAAATGCAGGTGGAGGCCTGCACTATGGATGCATGGCACCTATATTTTCCTCCATCCAAGTGTCAGTTAGCCACATTTCAGGGATGTTCTTTGGATTCCTTGCATTGTGGAAGGGTGCTAAATAAGGGACACATTTTGTGATCTCTTGAGTTATGACTTACTGGAATGACACACATCTTAGATAGTTATCTGGAAGTTGAGTCATGGCAACTGGACTTCTTTCTTGTTAGGTTGAAATGTTTCGCTACTCATTGAAGTAGCTTCTTCAGTCTGAGGAGATCTCCTACCAACCCTCCTGAGACTGAAGAAGCTACTTGGATGAGTAACGAAACATTTCAACCTAAGAAGAAAGAAAGTCTGGTTGCCATGACTCAGCTTCCAGATAATCTCACCGGGATGACTGAGAATCTTCAGATAATTAATCACTGGAGGAGTGGGGATTTCTTAAACTCACTGGTTAATATGAGCACTTACATATTGTGATCAAAAGCTGAAAATCTGACGTCTTTCAGTAAAAATATTCTTTTTGTGGACAAGAGTGGGTGATACCTTCATTTGATCACTCCAATATGACAAACAGAAGTTAACTTTTGACTCCAAAGGCGTTTTCATCAGACTGGATGATGTGGAGGTGAAGGCCTAATGCCCAGCCTGATGAAGACGTCTGCCTAGCCAAAAGCTAGCTGCTGCTTGTGATATTCTCATAGTCCGATAAAGATGTCACCTCCCCTTGTCTGGATTACGTACAAGGACCCCATAGCTCTCCCCTCTCTTTCTATAGAGTTATTAAGTAATTATCAAAGCTGCTGAGTATCATTGGTGATAGGAACAGCTCTGTTGAAAATAGAAGAATACACAAAGTGTTTTCCCCTTCAGAGGCCTTGAGGGACAGATGAAGCCTTTCCTGCTACGTTTTTAGAGCCATTGATTTCAGGAAGAAGAATTGCCTGTTAAGGGTTATATGCATTTACTTTAGGAAACAACAGGCTTGGCAGTCTGCAAAAGAGGATCTAATTTTGGGCAATGCACCAGCCTGTTACGAAGCTCTCTTGGCTTGAGATAGAAACTAGGGTGAGGTAACAGTTGTAATGCCTTTGTCTCAGTAGTAATTTTACCCTTCACTAGCATTATACTAACGATCTGATAGACTAAGGGAAGACTCATCCTAACATATTATTAGGAAGGCTGCTGTCATTTTGCCTGTCAAAGCTCCTATGCCTTTAATATGGAGAATGAGAGCCTAACATAAGGGTCCACCTCCAAGTTGCCTCTCCGAACAACAGTTAGGCTGGACAAAAGCCACCTATTGGAGCTGTTTTTCCCCAAACCTGATTGACACATGGGACCATTTTGGAGAAGTTGCAGCTGTGAAGTGGTTCGATTTGGAAGCTTACTGTTAAATATTTTTATTCAGAGGGCAGTTAACTCCTTAATGAAGAAGTGGTTTTAATGGGTGGCTGGTGTATGCTTTTCACTAGCGGTTTTTAAACTGCTTTTAAGTCTGTTCAGTTTAAATAATATACTTTGTTTAATTGCATTAGCTTATTCAGTTTTTTCTCTATATTTTTTAGCTAATTTTGTTGTGAGTCTCTTTGAACTCCAGTTTTGTGAGAAAGGGGAAGATAAGTCAAATAAGCTAAATGAATCAGCCCTTTCTTCCCCTTGTGCTGTGACTCCCCACCACCATCAACCCCTACACAGAGGGTTGGGCAGTGCTTTTTAAAAACCTCTTGTTCAAAACCCAAATCATCCCTTTCCATTACACTTAAAGTCTTATAGCTGAATGATAACCGGAGATAGAGCATGTGAATTTGTTGCTTGAGGCAGTAGTTTTCGTAACACTGGCACAGAAGTACACCATAATCAGAGAAGCGTGATCCAAGTACTGCTTGCATCTCACAAACTGGAGGGGGTGTCCCCTGAATCATGTCCTGCTTCTGCTGCTGAAATGGCCAAATGTCCTGGATAAACTTCGCCTGCGTGAATAACATGATAATCTGAAGCACTGCCCTCTTTTGAAGTTTCTTTACCGATTAGTGCAGTTCCACCCTTCCCTTCAGCAAATGAAACATGTGATTAACAGGCTGCAGCAGGGTGTGAATGTTCAGCTCTGACTGTTCAGTATGCTAATGAGTCACTGTAGATATGTGTCTACTTCTTTTCTCATTAAGCAAGTGATGTCTAATGCAAAAAAAAAAAAAAGGTGTTGAGAGGAACTCTGTTATTTGGACAGTTTGTGGCTTCATCGGAAAGGCAGGTTTGCCCTCAAGGGGGAAAGGCTCCGAATTGACGTAAGAGTGACTTCATGTAGCAGTGCAGCGTACATTTTTAAAGCATTGCTTTAACTTTTGCTGGGGTATAAACAGGAGGAGCTGGCATAAAAGGTTTAAATAGAAGAAAGGTTTTCAGTTTAAGAAGCAACTTGTAATGGCTGAGGGCTTTGAAGGCTACTTTGCTGCACCATTTTATTATTTCTGTTTTGTTATTCATTTTATTATATATATGTTCCAGGTGATTAATTGCTCCTTCTGGACTCTAGAACAGACTGAAGAACTGTTTGATGTTTTCTAAATTGCCTGCCTGGCCTAATTACAGTTGTTATGCCATTTTTTTCCATTTATAACATGCCCCTATTTATAAGACCCACCCCCCACCCCCCAATTTTCTAACCCCAAAATTAAGAAAAATCAGCTTTGAGGATTCAGCCTCTGGGTTCAAAACATTGGATATTTTGAGTCTCTGTTGAATCCGAACCTACAGACTCCACCTCCAAGGAGGTGTGTTCCAATTGGTTTGTTCAGGATCAGCTGACATCAGTTCTATAAGGCTGGTGATTGGAGGAAGCTAAATTCCTGACTAGGAATAAGCCTTGTGACTGAAGCCTGTTTACAGAGGCAAGGTATGTGTCGTTTTGTTCTCTCCTCAGCTATCTCGGCTTACTTCTGTGTAAAAGACACCCCTCAATTTTTAATGTAATGATTTTAGGAAAAAATAGTGTCTTACAGACGGTAATTCTGATTATAATTATTCTGAATTTTAAATTCCTTTTTCACCATGATTTCTAAAATAGCAAAATAAAATACCATAAAATACAGATATCTATAGATACTGTGTGTGCCTATGGTGGTGAAGTGGATAGAGTATGGGTTAGATTCCCTAGCTCTGCCATGGAAAGTCATGGAGGTGGGTGTGTGGAACTGTTGAAATCATTCCCTAAATACCTCACTTACCTTGAAAACCTATTAGGGTTGCTATAGGTCAGGTCTGACTTGACAACACATGACAACATTGATACTGTAGTAGATAAAAGAAGTGTCATAGTTATCTCAATAGGCCTGTTCCTTGAGATATCTGGTTTGGCTACAGTGACACATGCCTTAGTTACGTCCTGCTTGGATTATTGTATTTATTTATTTATTTATTTATTAGATTTTTTTTACCCTGCCCCTCTAGACAACGTCTCCTCGGGGGTGGTGGTGGCTTACAAATAAAACACAGCAATACAGTATAACATATGTAAAATCATTAAAAATGACAATTATTTACAATTATATTTACAATTATAGCAGTTGATTACAAACCAAGACATTGCCAAGATGGCATACCATAAAAAGAAAGAGCTAGGGGTGAAAATCACTTAATTGACTGGAGGGAAGGCCTGTTTAAATAGCCAAATTTTTAGCCAGCTTTTGTAACACACACCATGTAGGGCTGCCTTTGAAGACAGTTCAGAAACTTCATCTGGTTCAAAATGCAGCAGCCAGACTACTGACTGGGACCAGCTGTAGGGAGCATACATTGGTGCCTCACTTGACGACGATAATCCGTTCCAGCAAAATCGCTGTAGAACGAAATCGTTGTCAAGCGAAAGTAAAAAAAAACCCATTGAAATGCATTGAAAACCGTTCCAGTGCATTCCAATGGGCGAAATACCTCATCGTGCAGCGAAGATCCTCCATAGGGCGGCCATTTTTTGGTGCCTGTTTAGCGAGGAATCTGTCCTAAACACAGTGGGGAGCCATTTTGCACAGCGGGTGGCCATTTTGAGAGCCACCGATCAGCTGTTTTAAATTCATCGTTTAGCGAAGAATCAGTTCCTGAAGCAGGGAACTGATCATCGTAAAGCAATTTTTCCCCATTTAAACATCGTTTTGCGATCGCAATAGCGATCGCAAAAACCTCATTATAAAGCGGATTTGTCGTGGAGCGGGGTAATCATCAAGCGGGGCACCACTGTATAATGCCCTTGTTACAACAACTAAACTGGCTACCAGTCTGTTTCTGGGCCCAATTAAAAGTGCTGGTCATTACCTATAAAGCCATATACAGCTTAGGTCCAGGCTATCTGAAGGACCGTATCTCCCCATATGAGCTTTCCTGGCATTCAAGATCATCGAAAGAAGCCCTCTTGGTCCCGTTGCCAGCGCAGGAATGGCTGATGGGGACACGGGAATAGTCTTCTGTGGCAGCTCCAAGGTTATGGGATGCTCCCCCTCGGGAGATCTGCCTGGGCCCCTCTTATCCTTCCGCCAACAACTAAAGACCTATCTCTTCAGGCAGGCTTTTAACAGTCATGTTTGAATCCATGAATGCCTGCTTAGAGTTAAAATAGTTTTTAATGTTTACTTGCTTTTAATTATTTACTTGCATTTTAATTAGCATATAGTTTAATTGTTTATTAATCTTCAACTTATTATGTTTTAATTCTGTTCCTTTTAAAATTGTGAGGTGCCTTGAATCCCCTTATAGGGAGAAAGGTGACATATAAATAAAATAAAATAAATATTTAAACATTCTGCTTTTAAAGCATTTTGTTGAAGGTATTGCAGGAAGCTTTGAAAGAAACTCTTTGTTTTTGCTTATTGGAATATATTCTTGTTCAAGCCTTGATGAGCCGGAGACATATTGTACTCTTGTCAACTCCAGAACATTTTCCATGCTACTAGCTTTGTTTTACTTCGTGCTCACTGAACTGTGTTGGAGTTCTTTGGTCAAAATCGGTAGCACACACGAGAAAACAATGACCCTGAGAGCTCATGGACAGGCCATGTTTTTGAAGTGTACCATGAAAGAAAATTAATTTCTGACACTTCCTGTTGCAGAAGCTTCTGCCAGCCCTGCTAGGTTATCTAGAAACCACTGAGCACAAACTAACTGATATTCAACATTTCGGGCTGCTGTTTGACACCCACGTAACTGAGAATATGCCCTACTCAACTCAGTGGAACTTACTTCTGAGAACACATACAATACATGGATTGTGTTGTTAAAGCTCCACTGATTTTAAAAGAGGAAGAGCTAGACTGTAATCATATACAGTGATCCAGTCCTATTGGATTGAGTGGAACTTACTTGAGATTGCACTGGGTCACATACACTTAATTCACTCATTAAAATATGCAATTTTGCCAGGATGGTGATCCTATATTGTAAGTCCCAAACATTTCAAAGTAAGGTTGTTTAAATTATAATTTTGTGTGTGTACACGTGCATGCACGTATCAGCAGATTTTGTGGTTTTTAAAAATATATACCAGTGTCTAATAATGGCATCCAGTTACACTGTGTTGCTGTCTCCCAGAGAAAAAAAGTATATGCTTATTTGCATATACATATTAATGTTAACAGGGTAAATAAAATGTAACAAAACAGAATCTTCATGTTGACCCTTGCATAACAGACAGGAAGTCTTGTGACTCTTGATAGGTGAAACTTGATATTTATACCAGGAAATTGTTCTTTGCTCTTCCCTGATTAGGATATAAAGTGATGCCTGAACGTACGGACTTAATCCATTCCAGAAGATTGTCATAACTTGAAATGGTTGTAAGTCGAAGCACCATTTCCCATAGGACTGCATTGAAACACGATTAATCCGCTCGAGCAGGGAAAAAAATCACCCCCCCCCCAAAAAAAACACTACAAGACCCATCGGAAACGCGATTAATCTGTTACGGTTGAAGAAAAACAAAATCCCAAAAAGCAGACAGAGACTGCAAAACCCATTGGAAATGCAAAAAAAAAAAAAAAAAAAAAAAAAAAAAAAAAAAAAAAAACCAACCAAAAAGCAAACAGACTGCAAGACCCATTGGAAATGCAAAACAAACAAACAAAAACAAAAAACAAAAAACAAAACAAAAAACCCACAACCAAAAAGCAAACAAACCCTGCAAGACCCATCAGAAATGCAAACCACCACCCCCAAAAAACAAACCCTGCAAAACCCATCACAGGACAGAAACATAACCCCCCCAGCCCAAAACCACACTGCAAAACCTACCCAGAACAGCCAGTTTTTAAAAAGCCAAAAGCAGCACCTTACCAGGCAGTCCGAAGCCTCCTCCGAACGCGCACACTCTAACCGCTGGGGTGAAAGAGCAACAAAGAAGCAGCCTCTTTGCCACCAATGGTTAGCAGCTTGAATTCCCCGCCTTTTCCCTGGTTGTAACTTGAAGCTTGGGTCGCAAGTCAAAGCAAAATTTTACAGCTGGAGCTGATCATAACTTGAAATGGTCATAAGTCAGGACGTTCATAAGTCGAGGCACCACTGTATTCTGGTTATACTGCTGCTGTTTTTTTAGAGTAATGTAGCCATCTAGGCTTTGTATAATTCTTGAGCAGCTTTTCTTCCAATAGACATTGAGGAGAGGGAAAAATCAAGGGTAGCAAAGAATATGAAAAATAATACCAAAGGCAAAGGTAGCAGAGGATAGAGAATGTCAGCCAAGGCAGTTAGATCAAGAATGGTGTTTGTGTGTGTGGCCCTACAGATGTTGTCAGATTAAAACCCTGATTGGCTTTTGCTAGCACAGCCAGTGATGAAGAATGATGGTAGTTCACCAACATCTGGAGCAACATAACCCCTTGCTATGTCAGAAGATCTATAAAGGTATTTAGTGGCCGGAGAATAATTGCTCTAGCTATTTTTGTTCTTGTAGCTACTTCTGTTACTCTTGAGGAATTATTACATGTTCTGAGTTCTGTTGGTTGAATTTCCCCTACATATAACTGGTACTTGTCATCTCTCTATTCCTGAAACCTTTCTGGTTTTCCTGAGCTTCAGATAATGGGGTGTGTTCTATTTGGTTCATCTACAAGCACCACAGATGAACTTTTTGTTATTGCATAGTTTTGTTGGAAAAATATAAGGCAAGACATTGCATATAAAATAGCTTGAGTATTAAGATTTCTGTGAAATTGCAAGGGAAAATTTGCTCTGATTTGCATTTTATTACAGTGGTGCCCTGCATAACGACGATAATTTGTTCCCCTGAAATCGCTGTACAGTGAAATGGTCGTCATGCGAAAACAGTTTCCCCATTGGAATGCATTGAAAACCGGTTAATGCGTTCCAATGGGGAAAATACCTCGTCATCCAGCGAATATCCTCCCTAGGGCAGCCATTTTGCGAGCACCGATCAGCTGTTTTTAATCGCTGTCTTCCGAAGCATGGATCCGGAAAACAGTGGGAAGCCATTTTGCGAAGCCGACGATCAACTGTAAAGATCATTGTCTTGCGAATAACGTTCCGCGAAGCACGGACCAAATTGTCGTGAAGTGGAATTCCCCCATTGAAATGCCTGTTTTGCGAATCGCTATAGCAATCGCAAAAAGTCATCGTCCTGCGGTTTTGTTGTTTAGCGGGGTCGTAGTCACGCAGGGCACCACTGTACAAGGTTAAATAATAAACTTAAAGAGATTGTGCCAAAGTATTCTTTGTGTGTGTGTCTATGTGTGAGGCTGTGCAAACAGCTGGTGATTAGAAAGGTGTGCCGTTCTTTTTAATACTTGTTCTAGAGAAGAACTAGGCATTATAAATAGCCTGAAATTAATGTTAGAGACTGAGGCAGTTTTTCAGATTTGAAAAATCAGAATTAAACTTATACTTTTGTCCTGAAGTCCCATCACCAAATTTACATGTTCTAGGGGATGAGAGGAACTCCTGCTGTGCCACCAAGATACAGTGGTACCTCGCAAGACGATTACCCCACAAAATGACGAATCCGCATGACGAGGTTTTGCAATCGCCATTGTGCTTCGCAAAACAGTGTTTCCTATGGGCGATTTTTGCTGGATGATGTTTCGGTCCGTGCTTCACAAGGCGTTTTTTTTCCGGCACCGATGCTTCCCAAGAGGACAATTTTAACAGCTGATCGGCGCTTCACAAAATGGCTTCCCTATGGGCGATCTTCACAAAACAGGTGTTTTCGAGACCGATACTTCACAAGACAGTGATTTAAACAGCTGATCAGTGCTTCACACAATGGCTTCCTTATGGGCAATTTTCGCAAAACAACAACTATTTTCCCCATTGGAATGTATTAAACGAATTTCATTGCATTGCAATGGGGAAACGCTTTTCGCAAGACGATGTTTTCGCTAAACAGTTATTTCAATGGCGGATTAACATTGTCTTGCGGGACACCACTGTACTTTATTTAAGGATTTTCCTTTGCCAATCTTGGGTCTGTTTTTGCCCGCTGGAGTTAGAATTCTGAAAGAAGTAATCACTTTCCTTTTGTCCACAGAATTTCCAAACTGAGAAACCGATAATGGAAAGTGCTACTGGGTGAATCATTGTCAATCTGGGGAGATGCCTGGTAGCTTCTTGAAAAGCACATTTTGCTGTACATTAATGTTACAGTGGGTGATACCTTTTACTTGGACCACTAAAAAACCCAACAAATTGAAAACTTCAATAGAGAAAATTCCACTTCATCAGGCTTAGCTCAGTCCCTTCATAGATAGTGCAGAAAAATTGTAGACAAGAATCCAGAAATTGAAGGTACAGTGGTGCCTCGCTTAATGGCGATAATCCATTCCAGGAAAATCGCCGTTGAGCGAAAGCATCATAAAGTGAAAATAAAAAGCCCATTGAAACGTTCCAATGGGCTTAAAACTCACCATCCAGCTAAGATCCTCCATACGGCGGCCATTTTCGCTGCCTGTATAGCGAGGAATCCGCCCCTAAACACAGCGGGGAGCCATTTTATTTACCCAGCAGCCATTTTGAAACTGCTGATCAGCTGTTTAAAAAACATCATTTTGCAAAGAATCAGTTCCCGAAGCAGGGAACCGATCATCGCAAAGCGAAATTCCCCCATTCAGACCATTGTTTTGCGATCGTAATTGCGATCGCAAAAAAATGGTCATAAAGCGGATTCATCGTAATGCGGGGCAATCATAAAGCGAGGCACCACTGTATATGTCTGTGACAAGTGATGTCAGTCGTCTACATTAAATATTCCTACTTATTGACTATACATCTTGTCTTGCCATTTTAATAAACACCAGTGTTATAAAAATTAGATTTCTGAATCTTGTTCAAGACATGGCACCTTGCATTACAAATGAAGTATGCATCACGTTTTTGTTTTGTTTTGTTTTAGGCTGTTCTTGGTGTTGAGTGATCTCTTGAGGGCCAGATGAGAGCTCTAAGCGAAATTGTCAGTGCTGTTCTGATTCAAAAGGGAATAATAGAATTCAACTCACCTTTATGTGATGCTTGTACTCGTTTTTCCTCTGCAAGCATTGTAATGTCTGGAAGAATTGTTGCTGTTTCTCATCTTAGAGTGTGACAACACTGGAAAGCCAAACTGGAGCTTTAATGCAATTTGATTTCTAACCTGCATTACATTTGAAATTGCAGTCATTGCTCACACAGGGGCTACGAATTGATTTGGGAGTACACTCGTCATACAGGATATGATGCAATTTGCATTCTAGCTCACAGTACCTGCCTCCTTTCCTTCCTTCCTCTGGTCCTGTTTCTGCTGCTCATATATATATGAGAATGAGATTTATTAATGTATTTATTTAAATTTAATATTTACATTTTAAAATTATTTTAACTTGTGTTCATATATATGCATATACATGCATATATATTCATATATATACATTTTCATATTCATATATACATATATATATGAGAGAATCTCATTCTCATATACAGTATATTTATATATATGAGAATGAGATTTATTAATGTATTTATTTAAATTTAATATTTACATTTTAAAATTATTTTTAATTTTTTTCATATACATGCACACACAGAGACACACACATATATATTTTATATGAATCTCATATATATTTAAAAAATTAAAAATCAAGAGGACAGTCAGGAAGAGGAAAGAATGTAGGGCTATCTACATCACCAGAACACCACCTACAAACACACCCTCCATCTTTACAAGAATGTATCACAACTACTCAAATGGGGAAAAGACTGTTTTAATCTTTCCAGCTTGAAAAAGTGGAAACCTTTCTCTGCCAACCCCAGGGCAGAGGGAAAAAAGCTGCTTTGGAAGCAAAAAAAGGACTATAGCAATTCAAATCAGCCTCTGCATCATGTGGTCAATAAAAATACTTCAAAATCACCCTTGTGTGAGCTGAGGAAATCCCACAGTATTTGATCATGTAGTCACAGCCTTATTCAGTTCCTCAAAATCTGGTCCATTATTCTGGCATCCTGAAATTGATAATTTCAAGAATAGTATTTTTTAAAAATTATATTTTATTTTATCACACATATAGACATACAAAACTAACAGAGAACACACAAAGCAAGCAAAGGTAATAAAAACAAGCAGTGCAGGAATGGCATAAAGGTAAGAGGGTTGCTCTACCTCCTGCAGGTTTGATGACTCTTAATCCCATAATTTAGCTATGTGTGTGTGTGTTTCCCACCAATTTATGGGACTGGGAGTTCATTAATTATGAAAATACTATCCCTGGATTCCACTCCCAGTTTTGATCTGGGAAAAATTCATGACAATATTCTTGCAGTAGGTAGGAGATATTAATTTGGCCCATGATGAACAGAGCAAACTCTCCGACATTATTCTTAGATCTCTGGCTCACTTTTAGTATTTCATGTTTTAGAGATGAGGTAATTACAAGACACAATTGGTATCTGTAGGCTGTTTGAGATACAGGATGGATGTGTGAGTAATTTATTGTACAGTCTTCCAAGGTTAATTATTGAAAGCGGCTGCCTCCTTTGGAATCGCATGTACAAAATTCCCCCTCCCTCGCTGCTGCCTTTTATGATCATTTCAAGGAGCACAGAAGAGATACAGGAAGCTATTTTGTAAACAGTAATTGTCTAAGAAGGTTTCCAAACGCAGCCCCAGCTCTTCTCTAGAAAAGCAGAAACAAAAGGCAGTATTCAGCAAAAGTGCTTGAAGATGAGTCCAATTGAAAGCAGTAGATTGCAGGGAAGAAGCAAGGAAGTTCTCTTCCATTTTTTATGTGAGACTTGATTGCAAGTAACTTTTTCTAGAGCAAAACAACAAAAAATCTTTTGGCACATTAAATCTGGAGAAATTAATTATGGCAGGTGTTTTTGTAGACCACAGTCCACTTCATCAGGAATACACGAATATTACCTCCAGTTGACAGGAGCACATTTTTGCTGGATTCTATTGAGAGGCCATACAATGATTGTGCAGACATAAGATTTATTAAAAAGTGAAACTGACAGAAACAAGCTAAACATGATGTAGTGACTGCTTGTTATGTGATGATGTCAAGAGAATAGTCAGAGGTGTCTGCTTGCAGTTTCTAGACATCTTCGTGGGTCCAGTCTTCCCTGCTATGTATTTACTTTTCCAGGCTAAACATGCCCAGCTCCCTCAACCATTACTCATAGGGTTTAGTTTCTAGACCTTTTACAACTTTGATCATCCTCTGGACATGTTCCAGCTTCTTACTATCCTCCATATACTGTAGTTCCCAAAACTGGTTGTGTTTGTGTTCTGTGCTGTCAAGTAGAAACTGACTTATAATGACTCTAATATGGCTTTCAAGGTAAGTGAGATATTTAAGGAGTGTTTTTACCAGTTGCACTCCCCCAGTGAGTTTTCATGGCCAAGTTGGAATTCAAACCCTCTTCTCCAGAATCCTAGTCTGTCACTCTATCCACTACACCAGCAGTCCCCAACCTTTTTCGGTCCGCGGACCATTTGGGGTGTGTGTGCTCCATGCACGGACCGGTTGAGGGGTGGGGACCCCCCGCTTACTGGTGGGTGTGTCACACTTGCAGGTGGGTGTGTCACACTTGCAGGTGAGTGGCCTTCATGCTAATGCTTCCCCCAGCGCCCATTCTCTACAGGGAAGCTGCCGTGGGGCAGCCAGCCTGGGAAGTGCCCTGACGCACAGCTTTGACTCTTTGCTGGCTTGTTAGGGAGGGTGGGGAGCGAGCAAGCCAGCAAACAAAGAAGCAAAGCCGTGCATCGAGGTGCTTCCCAGGCTGGCTGCCCCATGGTGGGGGGGTGGAGATCTGTGTCCGCGGCCCAGTTCCAGCTAACCCACGGACCGGCACCGGGCCACGGACCGGGGGTTGATGACCCCTGCACTACACCACTCTGGGAATCTCAGAACTGGCTACAGTATTCCAATTAAGGTCCAATTATTCTTTGCTCTATGTTTACTTTTCTCCATCTAATCAACTTCTTTTCTCTCAGAATAAAAGCAGTAGTGTTAAGCACCCTCTTCCAAACACGAGCTTCAGATCAAGGAGAAGGCTTTGAAAAAAAGACATTGGTGTGAGGTCTCATGTTTTCTTTAATGGATTGTTCCAGAAGTTCATTTCTGTTTTTTTGTTTTCTCTATGTATAAAGCACTGGGGCTAAAACAGCTAAAGTAATCTTTTTTGTTTTTAAATGGAGGTCAGTAGGAATAGCAAGCCTCAGTAGCTTCTGTGTGAGCTGTAAAGGAATGGGTCAATACAATGACAAATGTGTGGAATTAATTTTACTGTGAATAGAGTGACCGTGTCTTGTGGTTGGCAGGGATTCCTCTTGTCTCATGCTGTTATAAATGGTGTTTTGTTTTTGCTTTTGCTTTGTTTTGAAATTCCATTTTATTTTATGTGACCTGACGTCAGACACCCAAATAAACCAATAAATGGCAGGCTGAGAGGACTGTAAGGTTTTATTGTTTCATGGTGTACAAATCTTATCTGAGCTGAGAGATGCTTCTGTGTTTTCCAGACAATTGTTTATTTTGTTGTGGTAAGATGATGGATCCCATCTGCATTATTTGCTCATATTAGTGAACATGAGTACCTAGAGGTATTTTCCAGGAGTGGGAGCAAAGTTGCATAATAGTATGTTAACACAATTTGTACACATCAAATACACCACTACAAAACAGTATTCTGCTTTTTATGGGTGAAGCACCTGCTCTTGCCTTCCATGCTTACCTGTGTACAATCAGTTGAATCAGAAGCAGTTCCAGATCGTTTCCAGCACTTGCCTGGCCCACTTCTGTGGCATAGTAAAGACCTGTTTCAGGCTTTGGTCAAGAAATCTTAGGGAGTGGGTACTGGCGTTCCAGCAGTCTTTGGGCCTGGAGCGATCTGGTTTGTACTTAAGTTTCTTACCATCAGTGCTATCTGTTTTATCTCTCACTTGGGCAAGCCTTCTATTCACGCTGGAGATGTTTATTCTTCTGTGAGAAGGATCCACACAAGTTCTCAGAGTGCTGGTTTCCCAATGTGTTGGTACCTGATTTATTCATGAGTAGATTTACTGTTTTACTTGTGAGTAAGGAGACAACAGCAGAGGACAGCAGTGGTGTGGTGAACTCATGGTGGTGATACTGGTGTGAGGGGGAAATGTTTGGATGAAGGTTGGGAAGAATGAAGGGAGATAACCCCCCTTTCCCCCACTTTTTTCCTCAGCCAAGGATCTGCTGGGGCTGTGTTGCCTTTTGGGGCAGAACCGAGGGAGTCAACATAGCCCCCTTTCCTGCCTTTTCTGGCAGCCATAGTTCAGCTGGCTGCAGTGGCTTTCCTCCTTTTTTGGTTGAATAAAGTAAGTGGAATATCAAAAGAGCAATGCATCAACTTAGCATGGTATTGGAATTGTGCTGCATCAAGAAAATATTTTTTTAAGTTGATGAAAATAGAGGAGAGGGCTTCTCTGTTCTCCCTTTTAATGTCACAACCCACATATTATGTCACAGGATTGTCTACCTCTGATAACACCACCCACAGCTCCATTTGGGTGCCAACTTTCTATCTGCACATGCTACACAATGGGATAATTAGAAGTGCAGTGAATCGTGCCAAAAAAACAGAAGCCCCAAACCGGTTCCAAAAAGGAGCAGGACAGTTCTCAAAGGGCCAGGATGGGTCGATCAAAGTAGATGTACACATGGACGACATGGTGTGGTTTGAATCAAACTGTGCCAACAGTGATCCAAATACCGATCTATGTACTTGCCTGGACACACCCTTACTCATAACACACTCATTGTCTCTGTCTGTTTGAAACTGAAAATCTGCTGTTCTTCACATACATCTGCCTTTTCCTCTGTGCTGAAGAAGTGTCACTTTCAGAAACCTGATGAACAGACACCGCCTGTAAAATAATTCAGACAAGATTTCTGGATATCTTTTAACAAGATATCTGATCATTCTAGATGATTAGACTGACATAATCACCAGCCAGCAGCTGCTGTAACAAAGAGTAAGAAGTGTGGAAGATTTTAGTGTTATAGTAAAAGGTATTCAGATATGAATTAAATTTTTTTCTTGTAGTTAGGATATGTTGCTTCAGTTAATTTGGGTGGTGCGTACCACACAAAAGTGCTGTTCTGTTCTAATCCATGTGTGTACAAATTGCAGTGGGTGGAAGCTGTTAAGGTCACAGGCAGGTATCACAGTCTACAAGAAGGAACATTTTGACTATTCTGCAAAATGCGTCGTTTTCTCGTAGTTTTTCATAATGTACTTCTTGACTGATGGAAATAGTACTAAAACTGGAAATTATTGTATGAATAGTCTGTTAGTCAAACAAACAGAATTTTATGAGGAATGACAAGAAAACCCAGCCATAGCTGATGTCTCATTGTTAGGATGATTCATCTCAGCCACTATGTTAGAAGCAGCCTAATAAACAAGGTAAGACAAATGGCCTGCCACTGCCAAGGACTCCAAATTCGCCAATATGTGTTGTGGTTAATTAACAAAAGAGGTGCCCAAACTGAATTTTACAGCAACTGCAGATAGCTCAAAACACAGCACACTTCAAACCATGGAGCATCACCAGCCATTAAAGAACCCTTTTCTTTCACAGTATAGCTTTCAAGGGAAACCTTTGTGTATAAACAAAGGAGCTCAATCATTAGTGTCTGCAAAGACATGACACTTCCTCTTGGGATGCAAATTATATCACTCCAAAGAGCTGTCCTTGTCATGTTTCTGTCTGGGCACCATGTTCTGCAACTGGTAGCCAGTCACTTGCAGAAATGGAAATCAAGAATTCTACAGGGGAAATAATTCTAACATGCTTTGAGTTCCTGTCTTTTTATATGAAGTGACTGAGAAAGGGTATTCTCTCTTCTTTTGACTGAAGTGACATCATCTACTTGAACCCCATTTTCCAGTTTTTGGTGGTTTGTTTGTTTGTTTTGCAATTTCTCCCTACAGGTTATTTCTCTTCCTCTAATTTTTGCAACTTCCATGAATTGCTCAATTACATCCCATGTCATTTTATTTCTGCATGTTTGAATAGGAGTGTGTAAAGTGACAAACAGTATGGATAAACAAAAGTTAAAAATATGAAGGAAAAATAACTAGTTTTCTCCATCTGTTCTCTGCTACTTCTTGCTTTGACAATAAGCAGCTACATTTTTATCCTTAGAAACCCAGAATGGAACTTCTCAGAAGCATAACTTGGGATGTGGGAAGACCTTCAGTACAATTTGCTCACTGTAGATGTTGCAAGTTATCATAATTTTATAAAAAGTTAAAAAAATGACAGTAGTTTTTTTTAAAACTTTATTTTAAATAACTATGTGATTCCTTGGATTCTCATAATTTTCTTTATGGAACATGTGGAAGCAATGGAAAGACAAGAAACAGATGGAGGCTTCTGTGGCTAACTCCCAGAAGAACCAGTGTTTTCATGTTAAGTAGGTCACATTGTTTGCAACTGAATTAGAGCTTAGTTTATTAATCTGATGTATTTTTACAGTGAAGTACTTCAGCATGACCCAATTGGCTCCCTTTTCTAGTCATATGAACAGGAACAAAATTCATAGAACAGGAACAGGAATTTCACAATTCCACTAGCCTCTAATAATAAAGAGAAGTGGCCAGCAGAAGGTCAACAGGCCAGACTCAGCTCCTACAGCTTTTTCTTATACCCCACACCTCTCCACTCTTCTTCCATCCAGCACTATAGTCTAAAATGCCAGGAAACCACCAGGTTAGTGAATGCTATTCTACATTTGACCTGTGCCAACTTCCTACCTGTAAGGCACTGTTCCAGAAGGGAAATGACATCTACTGATTGATTGATTTAAGGAACGGATCAATCAGTGATTTGATTGATAGACTGATTTGTTTGTCAGTTTATATTTATATGCTTTTTTGATTATTTGTTTTATGCTTTGCTGTAAATTACCCAGAGAGTGTGTTGCATTATGAGGTGGTATATAAGTTTAAACAAACAAACAAACAAGTAAGTAGGTAAGTAAGAAAGTAAGAAAGTAAGTAAGAAAGAAAGAAAGAAAGAAAGAAAGAAAGAAAGAAAGAAAGAAAGAAATCTCCCATACAAATGAGATCTTCCAGCTAAGAAGCATTATCTAGTCTAGTGCATTGTTTTTTACCTGCCCAGAACATTTTCGCCCAGGGAGGAATTGCAGGGAGATTACAAGATAATAATGGGCAGTTGTTTGCTTTATAGATAAAAAGCTACATGCCTCAAAATGGGAAATCATGCCAGTTTACTCTGATATTGCACTAGGTAGCTAAATCTGTTCATTTCCCCAACAACTGCAATGTAATCAGTCCATTGTATTTAAAAAAATAATTCAAATCCTCATCATGTCTTAGCAGTTCAGCACTATTTCACTTGCTAAACATTGAAAGGAAGAGATTTGAATGCTGGCCAAAGGATGGGTAAAAGGGTGATGATAATTGCTGAGAAGAGGAAAGGAAGCGGTGTGATATATGGACAATTGAAACATACCTTTTTGGAATAATTAAACATTTCTGTGAGAATGGTCACAGCAATTTAGTTGTCAATTTGGCTCGTTGCGGGGCAAACATCTATGCAGTCGTGCCCTTGAGTTGAAGAGCTACAGGAGCTTACCTGGAGTAGGCCATCCTGGGAGTGCTGCTCCTGCTGATCTCCCTGTCTAGGGAAATCTGCCTGGCCAGTTCCCTTTCACCATTCATAAAATCTGTACTGTATTTAAAAAAAATAATTATTATCACTGTCTGTACTTCTCTGCACTTAAATTCCCTCACACTCTGTATGCATTTTTTGCCATCCATCACATGTAGTGTGTTCTTAGACCACTGACTGCATGAACTGTAGACCAGCGGTTTCCAACTTTTTTTGAACCACGGACCGATTGGGGCGGGTGCGGGCTCTGTGTGTGGAGGGGTGGGGGCACTCCTGTGCTTGCGGATGGGTGTGTCACACTTGTGGAGGGGCATCACGCTTGCGGAGGGGTGTGTCACGCTTGCAGGCACGTAAGTGCGACACTCCTCTGTGAGCGTGACACATCCACCCGCAAGCGCAACATGCCCACCGTGTGTGCGTGCATGGGGGGTGGAGATCCGTGGACATGGTCCAGTTAAAGAAAACCCACAAACCGGCACCAGGCCGCGGACTGGGGGTTGGGGACCCTTGCTGTAGACCATGAAGCTTATGTCATTGATAATTATGTCATATGATCAGCCTGCTTTGGCTCAGGTAGAAGATTATTGGCATGTACCAATGGGGGCTGTTGGGAGGCAGAGCCAGAGAAACTAGAAGGGAGGGGTGAGTCAGAGTCTAGTTAGTTCAGTCAGAGCCAGAGTTGAGAAAAAAGAGTTTGGGATTTGAGGCAGAGAGAGTGTTTAAGGAGTGATTAGTCAGAGTGTGGCCTGTATTAAGATAGAAGAGGTTAAAGTAAAATATACTGAAGCTTTCTGTAACTTTAAGAATGTGCTTAAGAACTATTCCTAAAACAACTTGTAATCAATAAACCTGTTTCTGTTTAAAAGTTCAGTACTGAATGGACCTCAGTCTTTCATAGGAAATATAGGTTGATAAAGAGATCAACTGGTGGCAGCGTGTTAAAGGGTGTGTTGGGATACTTTTGTGAGCTCTGTGTTTGGTGAAATAAACAGGGGCCATGGGGTAAATTCCCTTACACTCTGTATGCATTTTTTGCTGTCCATCACATGTGGTGTGTTCTCAGAACACTGACTGCATGAACTGTAGACCATGAAGCTTACGTCATAAAATATGTTAGTCTCTAAAGTCCCTTGAAACTTATTTTTCCCTAATATATGTGTAGTGGTCACCCTGTTATGCATATTCAGCAGTGTATTTGCATGAACCAATAGGGAGCTGTTGGCAGGCGGAGCCAGTTATATAAAAGGGGGGCTGAAGCAGAGTGTGGAGTAGATGGGAAGCAGATAGAGAAGTGATATACAGTGATGCCTGCCTTAATGGGTGCTCCGTTTAGCATCGAAATTGCTTAGCGACGACTTTTTCGGAGTGTTTTTGCACTTCATTTAGCGATGGTCCCTATGGGCGATTTTTGCTTAGCGATGGTTGGGATCATGCTTCACAGAACAATTAAATTTTGGGTCCCCTGTTTCGCTTAATGATGGTTTAAATAGCCTCATGTTTGCTGTTTTTTAAATGTTTTTCTGTTATTTATAAAGTTAAAGTTTACTGTTTAAAATGTTTGAAATCATAAAGTGCACTTAATAAACCCTTTGTTAACCAAATTTGACTTTGTTCTGACTTTTTAAATTTGTTGTTGTATTTTCCCCCCCATTGAGATGCATTGAATAGGTTTCAATGCATTTCAGTTGGGGAACCGCGTTTCCCTTAGCAATGTTTCCTATGGCAATTTTCGCTTAAGGACGGCAATTCGTTCCTATTGGAACGGATTATCCGGTTTTCAATGCATTTCAATGGGAAACCGCGTTTCGCTTAGCGATGAAATCGCTTAGCAGCGATTTTTCGGAACGAATTAACATCGCTAAGCGAGGCGCCACTGTATAGAGGAAAGAGGTTTGAAGAGAAGCTTTGGGTTCTGAGGCAGAAAGAGAGTTTAGGGGGTGAACAATCAGAGTGTTATCTGTATTAAGTATAGAGGAAGTTAAAGGAAAATACTGAACACTTTGTGTAACTTTAAAAATGTGCTTAAGAACTATTCCTGAAACATCTTGTAACCAATAAACCTGTTCTTATTTGAAAGTTAAGCACTGAATGGACCTCAGTCTTTCACAGGAAACATAGTTGGTAAAGAGATTAACCAGTGGCAGCGTGGTAAAGGACGTGGTGGGATACATAACGTGAACTCGTTGTTTGGTGAAACAAGCAGGGGCCACGTGGTAAACGTCACAGTATGTGACTAGAGTCTAACTCTAGTGTCTTAAGTCCTGCTCTGTGAGGGAAGTGGGATGTCAGTGGCACAATCAAATAGACACTGGGCAGAGTTAAAAGCAAGGAAGCCACTCTAAGTCTCCTCTGTTATTATCTGAGGTTAATCTGATGTTTAAATTTGATATGAACAGTATTATGATTACTACCTTCAATGGAAAGAAGATGTACACCCAACAGGTCTTAACAATAATCATGAGTGGCCTGTATCAGTGAGGAGAGGAGAGACTCCAAGAAAACAGGAGCTTCCTTTGCATATGTGATCAATATGTTTCTACGAGTTAGAAACATTGATTTCATTGTTAAGAGTGATTTTATTATTTCCTTGAGACCGATTTTAAACAAATCAATGCTCAAAATATCACAGGTTACATAGAGAGTAGCTGTACTACACACACTTTTCATTAGTAGGCTGCTTAAATCTAATGTGGCAGTGTATGGCAACAGGATTTCAGTAGCCTGTGTTCAGGGCAGCAGCCTTGAAAGTAAAGGTGATTGCCTTGTAAATAGTTCGTGTATCAGATATATGTGTTTTTATATTTGCAAAGTAAAAACGACTGTCTTTTAATCAGTGTTCAGCTGTTGTTTCAAATATTGCATCCAAGCAATATGAGAATTCATTTTATCTGGCACTTCGTCAATACAGCCTTCCTTGTGTATAGAGTTTCCAGTCCTCCAGAAGATTAGATAATGACATTGGAGCATATTATGAAAGGATAAAACCTCCCTTCCCCATTGCCTTCTCCATTTCAATTTTCTGTCATTTCCAATTTCATTATGAAGATAGAACCCAACCAGAAGGATACAGAAACTTGGGTGTGCAGGTCACATTAAACATGGCAATGACTTGGTTGTCTTGTAGAAGAAGTGGTGCATCAAATTCATGGCATTTGTTAATGGATAGTTGTACACAGGAATCAAATGTTAGAAGCATAGAATAATTAAATTGGAAGGAGCCTATAAAGCCATCAAGTCCAGCTCTTTCTCAGTGCAGGAGTCAAAAGTATACGTATCTGATAGCTGGCTGCCTAACTTTATCTTGAATGCCTTTAGTTTTGGAGATAATTAGTTTCATTGTCTTACTGCTTTAACAGGAAGTTTTTCCAGATATTCAACAGAAAACTGGCTTCCTGTAGCTTGAGGCAATTATTATATGTCCTGAATTTTAAAATGATTAAGAACAAATACTGCCTCACCTCTGTATGATAACCTTTAACATATTTGAAGAGTCCTGTTGTATCTCCCCCCCCCCCCCAGTCTTCTTTTCTCAAGGCTAAACATACCCAGTTCTTGCCATAGAGCCTGGGTTTCTTGTCCCTTCATCATTCTTGTTGCCCTCTTCTGAATTTGTTCCAGTTTATCTGCATTCTTCTTAAAGTGTACTATCCAGAACTGGATGCAGTACAGTATTTATCTGTTCACTATGTTTATATATTTTATTTATTTTATATTATTTATTTTAAAATATTTTTACTGCATCTTTCTCCTAAAAGAGGAACTGAGGTGGTTTACATCATTAAAAACACAATATTAAAAACAATTAATAACATTATATTAAAGGTGCTGGGAAAAAGCATTACAAAGAACAAATTTAGAAGTGACAAAATATAAGCCATTCCATGTATTGTCTTCTAGACAGTCAGTCATCCAGCAATGAAATAACAGAACAGATGCAAGTTAAAAACATGAAACTGGTTAATTTTTTTTAAAAAAAAGTTGGGTTGCTTTATCAGGGAGGCTCAAAGTTGCTTGAAAGAGAGTAGGGACCGAGGGGCCATATTTTGCCCACTCGTGATCATCAAGGCCTCATCTTAGTCTCCTTCTGTGTGAGGCAATCAATGGTTGTGGGCATGGGAAGCCGGGGGTCTGTGGAGCCCCAAGACTCCAAAAAGGAACATACTGTACATGGTTTGTCACTTGTACTTAGTGCCGTATGGTGAACACTGGGTGTGCTTTGAGGAGTGATTTGTATAGGGAGCAGAGATTTTATTAATGTAATGAGCACACACTGAGAATGTTTGTTTTGCTTTCCGTTAATGAAGGGAGGTATTTTGATTCCTTTCTGAGAGGGTGGCAGAAGAAAAAGCAATTAGCTGACATTGTCAGAATCAGCTGAATACCACAACCAGATGTCTGCATTTTGCTGACTTTTGCGCCACAGAGGAGCTCTACAAATAACTGAGAAGAGGGAGAATTTAAGCCACAAAGAAATATAAAACAAAATGATCTCATGACACCTTTGGTTAGAAAGCCTGACTGTTGAGGGATAAACCTGCAGTTTATTCAATAGCAGTAAACAGTCCTAACTGGCTGAATAGCTCAGTGAGTTAGGTATTTGGCAGTGGAACCAGAGGTTGGTGTGAGACCTGGGCTTCGGGTCAAGAGGCATTGGTGGGAGTGCCGTCTTGCCCCAAGGCAACTGTAGGAACACAGACCGCTCCGCGTCCCTTCCCTCCCAAGCTGATACATCAAGCCGCCGATACCTCGGACTTGGAAAAGGGAATTAAGGGGTTATCTGTAGCTACCCAGATCACTCAGGATTTGGCGGGAAAAGAAGAATGGAGGTGGGTCGTAGCGGAGGCGGGAATGGGGGAGATAAAAGGGGACTGGGACAGTATCCCGGGTGGCTGGGAGATGGTGTGGATGCAGGACCCATGGACTGGGAAGTGGGAGCAAGTGAGAGTACCTAAGCAGGAGGCTGAGAGTCACCGAAAGAAAGGACTATCCCAGTGCCCATCAGAGACTCGAGCGTGGCGGCGCAAGTTAAGAGAGGAAAAGGAGGCCGCTGAGAGAGAAAGAGAGAGAGGCTAAGAGAGCATGGCACATGGAGGAGTTGAGAAAGATGGGGTGCTTCCTGGGCCATGGGACACCCACTTGGGAGAAGGATTCCCATTCTGGGGATGGAGCGGGGATGAGGAGACCACCCCTTTACTAGTCCCAGATCCAGAAGACGTCGTGCCCCAAGAACCCGAAAGAGTTCTGGCTGGTCCCTGGGCACCGAAGTCGACTAATCCGTTTGAAACTGAAGCATGGTTACCCCTGTCGGATCCGTTGCTCCTTCCGGAGAAGCTTACCCCCCAGTTTGTGGTGAATGTTTCTGTGCCGTTGCCAAGTTTAATAAATCAAGATGAGTCTTTTGGTTTGAAAATGTCTCCTGGTTTATTTGGAGTGGGGGAGGAGGTAAATGGCGGACCCTCACAGTTGGGAGTTCAGTTTCCTACTGTTCATCCCAGTGTGGCTTTGGGCAAGCTGCACAATCCCAGGATGCCCCCAGAAGAAGGACATGGTGAACCAATTCTGAGTACGTTTACATAGAAAACTCTGCAAAGGATGACCATAAGTCAGATTTGACTTGACATGATGATGATGATGATTAACCAGTCTTAGGAACCTGGGCAGTGGTTTTGCATCTTTGATATGCCTTAGATTTAGGAGAATCTTTTGCATGAAGATTTTTGCACCACAGTGTTGTAATCTTTCCACTTTATTTTACAGTGTCTTCACTTACACTGAATTTATGTTTGTAGAATTCTTTAGGGAAACCCCGAAGGGTTTTACATAAGTCTAACTGTGTAAGGGTGAAAGAATACATAGGTAGTTGGAAATATCTGCTTTAACTCTTAACCTTTATCACAGCGAGCCTCTGTTAATGCGGAAGAACATAGTGAGCCTGTGCTAAAAGGGAAGAACATAGAAAACGAATGTTTTGCATGAAGAAAGCCCCAGATTCAATCTTGCATATCTCCACTTAAAAGGACTATAAGTAGCAAGGCTAGAAAAAACATCTACACGAATCCTCAGCGAAACCCAGCAAGTTAAAATAGATAGTACCGGGGTAAACTAATGGTCCAGTTTTAAGTCAGCATCTTATGTTCACTGTGAACTAACAAACTTATTTTAATGCAGTGCTAATCATCACATTTGGTTTGAAATATCTGACATTTCTTTTATATGGTTATCCATTTATTACCATATATTACCATATATTACCATGTTGCTTATTCTTCCCACCATACTTTTCCTAGAAGCATGCTCACAGCATGAGTCACAGTTAGAATGGAGATCAGCACAGGGAACTGGTGCCTAGATTCTGACAGCCTGGCATGTTACTCAGCTGCAAAAGTGCTCCAGTCATCTAACAGAGTTGATTGCTGGAACCAGAACTTGAAAATGTTATTTTTTGGTCTAGAACTTGCCAAAACCCCAACAGACTATGTCAGCTGGAGTATTCTGGAACTGATAGTCCCATAAAGTAATGTGTCCATGTTCTAATTGAAACAGCCCTAAAAACACATCTTATGTCTGCATGCCCTGGGTGGGTGGCTGGGCGAGTAAGGATAAGGAGAACTGTTTCACATAACTTGCCTCCCTTCTCCAAATATTAAGGTTCCTTCTGAAGCTGACTTCCTACAGTACAGTTTGATACGCTGACACACACATGCTTATATGAAGGATATATTTTGTAATGTGAGAATGGGCACAGAAGTGTTTGTATTTTAGACTCAGTATGTATGGCTGAAAGCTATTCTGTTACAGTTTGCAAATATGTATTGAGCTAAAACTCTCGCTATAGAGGGGAGAGACTGATTACAGTACTCAGATACTCTCATATTACAAAATAATACATCATCATAAATAAATATAGATTTCCATGTGTTGAATTCTAACTTGAATATAACAGCTTCAAACTTTCTTGTTTTTATATCACAGCAAGTAAATAAGGATGTAATAAATACTTGCAAATGTTCTCAATGGAAAAAGGGTGTCTGGAAACATTTAGACATTCTGATGAAAAAAAGGCCAACACTGCAAGATTTTTTGCTTCTGCACAAGAGTGAAAAGATCAGTGCACTCCCCCCCCCCGCAACAGCATTATCATTGCCCCTTCCTGTCTCTTCCTGCTTCCTGGAGGAGGTTTTCTATTTTTTTAATGTGATACAGTGTATCCATGGAGGACCAGAGGAAGTGTTTAATTTGCCGATATCCCGAAGTGACTGTCTTCTTAAGCCACTTCACAATATGTTACATGACCACCAGAAAAAGGAGCTAACCAACCCATCCCTGCAGCAGGTTAAATGCCTCTGATTACACCCATATTTTTTAAAAACTTTCCCGGCTTTGGTAAAAATGCCCTTACAATCAGGTCATTAAGAATAGCTTGTTCAGTTAGGAAGAAAAGCAACTCACCATCCTTTCTTCCCTATAAAGATAAAGCAATAATTGTTCCCAAATTACATAATTCCAAATGTTTGTAAAATCAGAATGCTCAAACTGTAGGCCTATTGCTAGCAAATTAAGCTAACCAGTTGGCAGACTATCAAGTAACTGAGGCATGAAAAAGCTGTGCTGTTTAAGCAGATGGCTGCAAAATGTGCTTAGAAAAGAACAATTTTAAAAAGTTGAAGAGAGGAGCAGGATTTGCTGCATTGTTTGCTTCTTGGTGTGTAGAGTATTGCTGAAGGCTACTTTGTAGCATGCCATTGTGAATTAAGATCCAGCTGTTATGTCACCTTCCTTGTCTAAAGGGATGATCTAATTGCCTGGTACATCTCAAGACAGAGAAATGCGAAACAAATGTATCAATCAAATGTGCATGTTGATTGCTTGGAAATCTAATCTTGTTTTCCTTCACTTTAATAATTCTGATCCTCATTTACCCACAGATTATAGTTTACTTGTTTGGGATGTGAAG
Organism: Pogona vitticeps; assembly: GCF_051106095.1. NCBI lineage: Eukaryota > Metazoa > Chordata > Lepidosauria > Squamata > Agamidae > Pogona > Pogona vitticeps. The sequence continues at coordinate 162,916,163 of NC_135786.1, read as the reverse complement.
TGGTGACACAATGCAAAGTTAGGACAATTTATGGGAGGCAGCAACATAGGCCTTTTTTTCTGCATGGAAGTCTGATGCTTTGAATGAGACACATGGAAGTCATGTTTCTCATCCAGAGCATTTGTGAGCTATAAGACTTAACAGAAATTGCATACAAGCCAACGTTGCTCATCAGGAGCTTGGACATACTGTGTTTCCCTGAAAATAAGACAGGGTCTTATATTAATTTTTGCTCCAAAAATGCATTAGGGCTTATTTTCAGGGGATTTTTTTCATGTAGAACAACAATCTACATTTATTAAAATACAGTCATGTCATCTACTTCTGGTTGCTGCACAATGGTGGAGGGCAGGATTTCACTTAACTGGGGCTTATTTTTGGGGTAGGGATTATATTATGAGCATCCGGAAAAATCATACTAGGTCTTATTTTCAGGGAAACAGGGTATTTCAAAATAGTAAGGAATGCTTGAAAGCCAAACTGTGGGCCTTTTCTTTCCAGTTGAAAAATGTCCTAGGTTATATAAATGTTTTTCATTTAGAACCCAGATTTTGAAGTGTGATTAGACTGCAGATAAGCAAGAGTTTTAAGAGTTTTAAGAGTTTTGGTCCAAAAAAAAAATCTGACCATTCTAAGGACTGAAGGAGGATGAGGATAAATAAAGTGATCTGAGTTGGGCCAGAGTAGGCACCAATGAAAGCTGTTATCTCAGTGCAAGTACTGTATGAGAATCTGAATTATTCCTCAGGATTGAATCAGTGGATAACCTGCTATAATCCAATATTTATAATCATAATCATAACCATTTTAGAATTGCAAAGCTGGAAGGGACTGGACCCTATATGGATAATCAAATCCAGCCCAGTCAAGGAGGCACTTTGGGGAACTGAGCTCTCAACCTCTGTGGCTCCATAGCCAGACACCTAACCCACTGAGCTATCCAGCAGTTCTTTCCCCCAAATGATATTATATGCATTAAAATGCATTGTAAATACATAAACACCCACCGCTATATATTTGTTATGAACTTCTATCTGGTGGGTGTTATGTGACATTGCCCTCACTGGCCTCCATGTGTTGATAGGAATTTGATGAAAGGCTGTAACCAACCTGGAATTATGTCCAAGAAGTCTTTTGCATACTTGTCTAGTTTCTTTGAGCTGCAACTCCAAAAGAATTTGTGGTTTCTTGAAACCGAAGAGCTGTTGCTCCTACGATGGGGGTAAACGTGGCCCACCAGACATTTCTGAATTACTACTCCCATAATTCCTCAGCATGGACCATATTGGCCAGTGGGAATTGTTGATGGAGAAGTCGCCCATCCCTGGGTTTGAGCTGAAGGAGGAAGACCTTGGTGATGGAAAGAGAAATGATTACTATGGTGATCAGTGTCAGTACCTGATAGAAAGAAATAACCGAAGGACATTTGTGGAGGGAAAACTAGCGAGGCTGCAAGAAGAGATGATGCTGAAACACAATAAAATGGTCTCCATGGCTGCAGTAAGTTTGGCATGTGCACTGCAGCTAAGGGAAGTTTGTTGGATATTTATCTGAAATGTGAATTTCTACATTTCTGGTTGTCTGCTAACCCTAGAGGCTTACAGAGACAACATATTCTTTTAGTAAATACTTGCTTAAATAAATCGCTGATCTGTGCTGAATATTTCTGTAACTGAAGGTACAGATGGAACTTTACCTATTAAAGGAATGTAGGTCAGCTACATGAATTCATTTTGTGAAGTCAAACAAAGCTAATGTTCTTTGAATCAAGTCAACACAGTGAGAAATGATAGATTTTTAGTGACAAAGGTTCAGAGGGGCTATAGTTCAGAGGCAATCTGTACATTTGAGGAAGAGGCTCAGAAAAAAAATAGACACGCCTGTGGTAGTAGATTAAAAAAGGTTATTTGGTTATTTTATACAGAGAGAGAGAGAGAGAGAGAGAGAGAGATGTATATATACATACACAGAAATATGCTGCATTCCTTTAGTTCCATATCTGGCCTTTCAAACATTCTCTCATCAGAGAACATTTCCCCCTCAGCAGATGTTTCTATAGAAGCCTTTTTTTATATCAGCTCCTGAACTTTACCCCACTGCAGAAGTACCTGAGGCATATTTTGTTTTGACACTTAGTTTACTTTTTTGGATGGGAAATTAGTGACTCTCCATGTTTGCATATGGCTGTGGTGGTGTTCTGGAGTTAGTTGCACACCAAAGAAGTACTGTAAATCTTCCAGATTCTGATTTCATGGTACAAGGTCAAGTCATACAGGACACTCACCACTAGGGGGTGTGCCTTTCAGGGTTTTTTTGGGCACCAAACCCTAGAATTCTTTAAGAATTCCATAGGCATAATTCTGGAAGTTCCAGCTCACAAACACATACCTACGGACCCCTGAATTTTCTGGAGTTGGGAGTCCAGAAAAAGAAAAGCACACCCGTACTTACTACCCTTGCTCCATGTTTGCCACTATAGACTGAAGGGAGAATGCAGCCTGTGGGTTGGCTTAATTTATTGGAGAAAATGTTAGTTTCCATTTCTCATCCATTCATTCTGGAATCCTTTTCATGAGCTTCCGAGGAATCCCACTAGAATAGTGTTCAAAAGCTGGGCAACTTTCATGCCGAAAGGGCTACAACCTCCTTGTATCCTGCCGTTGTTGTTGGCATGGGAGTGTCAAAAGCAAACTTACTTTACAGAAGATTTATGTATAGAGTGCACACCTTCTTTTAAAGTTAAGCAGGATGTGTTGCGGGGGGGTATATGCTTTGCTTTAAAGCTGAATTGTGCAAGGAACTAAATTAATACACCAGATGTAAAGCGTATGTAGTTGATTTTGCCTGAAGTTAAATCATTTGTCTGCAGGAGCTGCAAGGTCTAAAATTATATCTTTTCCCTCTTTAGGGTATGACTGAGCTTTTGGTACTCTATCAGGATAATAAAAATTTAGGCCAATGTAGGCATTGATTACATTAAATTTTAGTATTATACAAAATCAGGAAGAACTGCAAACATTCATTAAAAATAAAGTATATTGTGCAAAACAGAGATTTGGACTAGAGGAATGAGCTTTGGTCTTAAAATTCTAGTTTCACAGCCTTCCTTTTCAGGTGAGACCATATTTTTGTCAGATAAGAAATAATTGTTTTCATCGGGCAAGTCAGAAATTCTGAATTCTGTTCTTCACACATGCAGTTTAAGTGAAACAAAAAGAGATTACATACCGGGCAGAAACAAAGATTGTAGGTGAAGGATATACTCTTTATGAATTTTTTGTTCAACAGAATTTCCCCTTTTGCAATTTCTCTGTATTATTACATTGGTATTGAGGATCATGAAATGCTCCAGCCTCATAATACTCTTTCTTTCTTATCTGGCAGGGATTGGGAAGAATGTCATTTGTGACCGAACAGCCACTCCACTGGATGCCTTTAGGATGATGACTGCTGCCCATTACTATCCCAAGCTCATGAGCATCATGGGCAATGTCCTCCGTTTCCTACCTGCCTTTGTGAAGATGAAGCAACTGATCCAGGAGGGTTACGTTGGGGAGCTGCTGGTGTGCGAGGTACAGGTCCACAGTGGGAGCCTATTGGGGAAGAAGTACAACTGGAGCTGTGATGACTTGATGGGAGGTGGGGGACTGCACTCGGTTGGCACCTACATTATTGACCTCTTGACCTTCCTTACCAGCCAGAAGGCTGTGAAAGTCCATGGGCTGCTGAAGACCTTTGTGAAACAGACGGACCACATCAAGGGGATACGGCAAATCACAAGTGATGACTTTTGTACTTTTCAGATGGTCTTGGAAGGTGGCGTGTGTTGTACTGTCACCCTCAACTTCAATGTGCCCGGGGAATTTAAGCAGGATATTGTTGTTGTGGGTTCCAGCGGGCGACTGACGGTAGTAGGCACCGATTTATATGGACAGAGCAATAACTCGCCTCAAAAGGAACTCCTTTTGAAAGATTCCACACCAGTCAGCAATGCTTTGTTACCAGATAAGGCCTTCAGCGACATCCCATCCCCTTATCTCCGAGGAACTATAAAGATGGTACAAGCTGTCCGGGAGGCATTTGAAGATCAGGATGACCGCCGAACCTGGGATGGGCGACCACTCACAATGGCTGCCACTTTTGATGACTGTCTGTATGCTTTATGTGTAGTGGACACCATTAAGAAATCAAACCAACTGGGTGAATGGCAGAATATTGTGATTATGACTGAGGAACCAGAATTAAGCCCTGCTTACTTGATCAGTGAAGCAATGCGCAGGAGCAGAATGTCCCTGTACTGCTAGCTTTCTCTGATCGTGTCTCAAAAAAATAAAAAGAAAGAAAGAAAAAGAAGAGCAAATCTATGCCATAACAAGAAAACTTGTCCTGCTTTGTCTGGCAGGCCTTGGACAAGGGATATAATATATAGAGAGATAATCCTCATTGCCTAGCTGGTGCTGAAATATTAGATGCATTTGAATTGCTTGTGAAAAATTGTTGCCCAAGGCCTCTTTAAAAGAGGAACTTGAATTTGCTGTTTACAGAAATATTATTGCAGGAACGTGAAATATCATTAATTTGCAACCTGCAGGTGCACAGTTGATTCAGCTATGTTTACTGTGGGGGGAAAAGATTCGAAAGGGTCCAGTTGGGTATTACTCACCACCCAGCAGGTTGCAAAGATGCTGATATGTCACAAAGCCCCTTGTGGCAAACACAGCAGCAGGTGGTTTCTGATACGAACACTTCTTGGCAACCCTGTTGATAAGAGCATGCACCTCTGATCCTGTTATAATCAGAAACCCATTGCATTTGCATCAGATCATAGGTGGAATCAAAACAATTGGCATGAATAGGTCATGGGCCCTTGAAAAATCGGCAGTTTGAGTTGTTTCTGGACTGTTCTTTCAAAACAATAAAAGTCAGAGCATATATGGTTTTCAAAATACAGGCCAAGCTTGGGAAAATGTGTTGGACTACAGCTCCCAGAATTCCCCAGCAAACATGGCCAGTGACAATGCTGACAATGCTGAGAATTGTGGGAGTTGTATTCCAAAAAGTAGGTTAACAGGGTAGTCCAAAATAGTCTTGTGTTTCATTTAAGATTCAATATGTTAATGCTAGGCTTCAGTACTGAACACAAAGACCTTTTGAGAAACTAGGAATATGCAAAAACTATCTTCATTTTCCCTGTCAGAACCAGAGAAGTAGCTGAACTAATAGTTGCATTTCATCAGTAAACCAGTTATGAGTCTTTTGACACCTTTAAAGTCTAACAAATCTGTTGGAGCATCAACTTTCATAAAGTGAAGCTTACTTCCTTAGGTGCACAAATAAGGCCATCTAACAAAGTATACAAATAGTCTTCAGTAATCCATGCTGTTATACATTTCTTAATTTTTCAGATAGTGCAGGGCTGATTTGGATTTTGTCTTCAGGTATTAAACTCGAACAATTCCATGGAACACGTTTAACCAAAACTAACATGTTTTAGGCAGAAACAAAAGTATAATTTGGCCAAAGGCTGCTTGAGATGCCATGAATGATGCTTTCTGTGTGTCTTAAGATTGTTATGAAGTTATATGGGGAATCTTTTCATGACAGCCATTTTTGGCAGCTGTTCTAATATTATTTTTATTGCAGTTCCATTTCATTTCCTAATTACACAGGTAGGCCAGTAATTATACTGGTGAACCCCTGTGAAAGTTTTATCATGCTTCCTCAGGTTTGAGAAAGCATGTCAAATGTAAGAGTTTGTTAAGCATTTATTGAAAGCTTTTCTCTCTCCTGTTAAAAGGATGAACCTGTGACAGTGTAAGGGGAATCAAAGGTGTCATATTATTATCTTTGCTCCTAGAGGTTTGAGATTTCTACTGTAGGGATTTTATGTATGTAGCAAACATGTGACTGCTTGCTAGAATTTTTAAAAATGCCATGTTTAAGTCACCATTGAAAATGGGACATGATTTTAAATAGCCTAGTCCAGCCTTCCCTAACATCGTGTCCTCCTGATGTACTGCACGACAATCCCTATCATCAGCAAGCACCATGACAAGTGGTGACAGAAGTTCAAAACATCTGGGGCCTACAAGGCCATCAAGTCCAACCCCCTGCTCAATGCTGCTCAATAATGATGTACTATCTTTATAGTCTGATTTGACCTTTAGTCACCATTGGATTTCACTGGATAATAATAAAGTATGGAGTAATGGCAGAGACAAAAAGACATAAGAAAGATTCTCATGGGTCAGATTATACATTAGTAAAAGAGAATGCCAGAAACTAATATCCTGATATAGTCCTACTGTGCAACACACAAAGTTAACTGATTCACTTAATGAGATAAAATACTGGGGGGGGGGGAATGAGGGGCATGGTTTCCCCCCAGCTATAGAACAATGCAAGGTTATCTGAATGATATGGGCTTGAACCTTGTTTAGTCTAGCTGGATCTCAGGAATGTAAGAAAAAAATCAGAGCATTGTGAATTACTGTACTTCTAAAGCAGGATGGAGCTTTAGAGGCGCAAATGCTAAATAATACCACAGTGCTACAGCTTGAGTATTTCCTTTGTGGTAGTATTTACTGGCAGCATGTCAGATGCATATACTGTATAGAGACCGTTCCAGTGCATATAGAATAGCACTTTGTGCAGCTCTTATCCTCCGCCCCCCCGCTCAACAATAATGCAAAAGCTTATAACTAAAAAGAACTCTAATCAGTCAGAAGCATCCTTCTCTTTCAAAAGAAGGCCTTGAATGACAGTAGAGCTTGGAAATGCAATATTCTTTGGACCACAATCCAAAATCCCACAGCCAGCGTAGCCAATGCTGGGGTCTTCTACAGATTGTTGTCCAAAATTTTACTTTTCCAGATTTTGAATAAAAGTAACTAAAATTAGAGTACTGCATGTTACCGGGGCAACTCGGTTATAATGGGCATCCGGTTTAGTTGTCAGTGTCATCTAGTATGTTTTTATGACCATTACACCTGTACTTTTTGTTCATTCAAAAATGTATCGGTTCTTTTAAAAAGAAATAGCACTTAGTATCAACTGGTTTTGTTTTCAGATTATGCAATAAATTATTTTATTACTTATTTATTCAGCTAGAAACTTGAATGATCTCTTTCAGTTTTAAAGAAGGCACTTGAATAAATAGTAAAATAAATGCAGAATAAAAACCGTAATATATAAACAATAAGCAAACAGTAAAACCAGCACAAACAGTAGAAAAAGCAGCAGTTAACATTTGCCAGAAGATCTGTTTGAAAACCTGGGCACAGTGCAACCCAAAGGATGTTAAAAGCATATTCCCCAAGATCAGTGCTTTGTTGCTCAGTTGACATGAACATGAGCTTGAAAATGTTACTTGTTTGGACTTAATCTCTCAGAATCACCCAACCAGCAGGCTGACTGAATGGTCCCAGGAGTTGCTGTCCAAAAAGTTACATTTCCAGGCTCTGCACTTGCACAGAAAAGTTCAACTGGAGACTCTCCCCAGTGGAAAGTCATTTACTTTTCCTTTTAATATCTGCCTGAGTTGAGAAGCACTCAGGCCACTTTGTGTTCTCTGCAACTAGTTAAACAAATCCTCTTATTCCTGGAATTCTTGGTCATTCATTGATCTCTTTTGAATCAATGACGTTGACCAACCATATGAGTTCTGCTTCCTCTTTTTTTCTCATCCCTCAGACTCATAAAGCCTACCCACATTCTGAGCAGGTGGGGGTTATATATAGAACAGAACTAGGAAAAGTAAAGATGGCAATCCTCTTGTCAAAATTATCCTTTCTATCTCTCTGCCTTGATACCCAGATTCTTGTGCACAGATATAGGATGCACACTGGAGCCATCCCTACCATTACACAGGGTGAGGTAGCTATCTCAGACAAGTGCTGTGGAGCACTGGCCCATGGGTAAAGTGTTGAAAGATACTGTACAGCTATATATTCTATACAACTAGACTGTCAGCAAGTATGCTGCCTTATGGTGAAGCTGATCATGCTGTCCTTTTTCCCTTAATGAAACAAGATTCAGCTCACTGTCTGTGTAGAATACAGGTGGGGCACTGTTTCATTCTTTCCTCAGGCAGAAAAATATCTTGAGCACACCCTGATGTACACACCCATATGCAACACTGCTACCTGTTCACCTGCCAGAGAGAAGCATGCCATTTGGGATAGCAGGTTAGGGGCGGAAGAATTAGTCGGGTGGAAATTTCAATATGTTTGAAAATTGACACACTTACAGCTTGGATATCTTTTATACTATTTGAATATAGGTCATCGAATATGACGCCAGTCACCGCCTTCTGAAAAGCACTTGAAGATGACTATAATATTTATTGTATAATTTACACATTTTCAGTTTTGAAAAAAAGAAACCCAGTGTCATCCTATTATTCGAGGCACATCTAGTCAAGTGAAGTATCTGTTTTTCCTGCCATTCTCCTACATTAATCAGTGAGGATGGTATCATGGTTTTTAAAAAGGGAGAAAGAGAAATGTCTAATTTGATTTGTAGATGTACGTAGAATTAAGCATCATCTACCCATGACTCAACTGCTGTTCCTTACTTTATCTGGTTCTTGAATGATGCCTTGGTTTTACCTTGCTCCTTTTTAACCTTTAAAAAACCCAATTGTCAATTTATTGCTGTATTTAAATAAGTATTTATTGTGGTTTACAAGCATATATATAGAGAAAAGCAGAAAGAAGCAAACTATATATCTAAAGTATCAGTGCATGGGCATTGTATGTACAGTAGATATTTTAAAAACTATTTATCAAACAAAAGTGTGATAAAACAGAGTTTATATTTTATATATCTATGCTGTAGATAACAAAATGAAGTGGTGTTTAAATTATAGTGAGGAAATGGCAATATTTTATAAAAGAAAGGGCAAAAGCTGTGGATAATTATCTCTAGCACTTTCACAGGCTGGCTGCTATGTCTTAAAACAGAAAGCTGCCTTCTATGATTCTTTGCAGTGAAATTCATCCTTCTGCTTCTGTTTCCTAGAAGGATGCTTTTCATGTGTTATTTTTTTTATTGCTTGGGGAATGTAATTAACTATAAGCAGCCATGAGCATATATGTGCTACTTAATAGTTTCCTCCTGTGCTTACATATTTGTATTGTTGGAATAAAAAGAATTTAAATGCTAAATAAAGACATCAAGGAGATAGGATTTCATGCTGTCAGCCATTCCTCAGTTGTGTTTTCTTCCTTAAGGCTTGTTCTGCCATCTGTTAGGACTCTTTGATACAATGAACCTGAAAGAAATATATGGTATTCCTTATTTTGAAGCTGGGTAGGGAAGTGTGGTGGATATAAGAAGGAAAGCATTTTAATTAATTGTTGCTCCTGAAGTGCTCTTGTAAAATATAAGATGATTATTGTATTTTTTTTTCCTCCCCCCGCCAAAAAAAGAGTAAAACATACTGCTTTCATACCACTTCGTAGTGCTTAAAGCACTCTCTGGGTGGTTTATAATTTACTGTATTTTTTGCACCATAAGACTCACTTTTTTCCCACAAAACAGGGGTGGTGGAAAGTCTGTGTATCTTATGGAGCGAAGAAAACAGATTATATTTTCCTGTTTTCTTCTCCTGAAAAATCGGTGCGTCTTATGGAAAGGTGCGTCTTATGGAGCGAAAAATACGGTAATTATGCAGGTTACATATCTCTCCCCCCCCCCCCGCACTGGCATTGGAAGGCTGAGTGAACCTTGACATTAGAAGGCTGAGTGAACCTCAGTGAAGAGCCTCGTGGCGCAGTGGTTAAAAAACGCTGTATTGCAGCTAAAACTGTGCTCACGACCTGGGGTTCAAATCCCAGGTAGCCGGCTCAAGGTTGACTCAGCCTTCCATCCTTCCAAGGTCGGTAAAATGAGTACCCAGCTTGCTGGGGGGGCAATGTGTAGCCTGTATAATTAAAATTGTAAACCGCCCGGAGAGTGCTTGTAGCGCTATGGGGCGGTATATAAGTCCAAAAATAAATAAATAAAATAAATAAAACCTTGAGCTGGCAAACTGGGATCGAACCCAGGTTGCGAGCAGAGTTTTGGCTGCAGTACTACAGTTTAACAATTGCAACACGAGGTTCCTGCTTATTATAACATAGAATCCTGAGAAGATTTGGTGTGGAGTCATGGGTGTTCTGAGGCGATGATTGATGCTGTAGCATTGTCACATAGCTTTTTCTTAAGTACTGGTCTCAGAAAAAGTAAACTCCAGTCTTGCCACATGGGTGTGCCTTATCATAGCAATACAGTGAACGTCTAATACATCATTCCCACAAAACAGATAGCTAAAGCTGAGCAGACATATTTGAAGGTTTTTATTTGATTCTTTCTTTGTGTTGTTTTGTTTTGCAACCCTAATAGGATTTTCAAGTTATGTGAAATGTTGAAGAAGAGGTTTACTATTGCCAGGCACATCTGGGTTTCCATGGCTTCCCAAGGATTTGAATCAAGCCTCCTGAGTCCAATATTCTATCTATTGCACCACAACTCTACAGAAATTATCAGTATGTTTCAATAAATATCCTGTATTTGCATAGGAGCCTGTGTAAAGCCTGTGATTCTATGCTATACAAGAGAATTGAAAATAACATTGTATAAGGCACGTTCTCAATGCCAATGTTTAATTTTTGTGGCATATTGGGTTCTTAAAGGAAGGCTTAAAGGAATTGTTCTGGGCCATCTCTGTTCTGATTTCTATTGCACTCCACAGCTCATTTAATGTCAAGAAATATATTTCTGTCAACATACCATACTTGCATTTTTTATGATAAACTGCACTTTAAGGCTGCTTGCTTTCTTTGGATTACTATGAACTTGCATTTCTTAACAGTTGTTAATATTTGTTTCTTTCATTTCTAGGCCACCTTTCTCTCACTTATAAGTCATACTCGCCACTTTCTTAATTGACTTTATTGAGTAGTACTGCATTTGTAAAACCATCTAAACAGTTAGCCTGTTATTGTATTTTCTACATATAGGGCATTGTTCATTGACAACAGTGCTATCGTCTGAATCAGAAGTGCTTTTCTAAAGGTGTTCTTAGAGTACAAATTGAAATGGGCAGAGAGTACGCCTCCTGTTGTACTCTTTGTATCTCTGTGTCTTCTGTCACCTGAACTCCAGCTTTCACAGCAGCTTTTGCTGGCAGTAGATTTCCAACCATACAAATACCTCTTGATTCAAGACTTTTGTTTATTAGTGGCTCCATGAGTTTCCCAAGCTGGAGCCACATATGTCCTTGTTTCATTGATTAAGGGAAAACATTTGACAAAAGCCCAGGTGCTGAACATGAAAGTGTGCAAAGTTCAAAGGTTGTTGGCAATGTGATGATACAGATAACCCCTGCCTTCTCTACTACATCCAGAGGACCGGCAACCCTTGGCATTATCAGCAAAAAGTTCCGCTGTAACACCTTCCACTGAATACACTTAACAGTGCTTCCATGATAGGCAGCTCTGATAACAAAGAGTTGTTGATTAGGAAAATACCATCCATAACTATTTGCCAGATTTGTAAGGGCAGATACAAAGTGGAGTCCAGCCACATCTGGAGACCCATAGGTTCTTCAGCCTTTCCTTAGACCATGGTATAATTTCAAATAGAGTAACAATACACATCTCAGACATATGAACATGTATGCAGAATCTATTAAATTAGTTTCTCACTTTCTTGAAAAGCAGTGTACATGGGTTCCCTTCCCCTTTGTCTATCTGGTAAGGTAGGTTAGAGTGATTGCTCCAAGGACTTAAGTTTTACTGAGTGAAGATTGTTGGTCTTCATAGCCTGATTCTTAACATTACCTGTCTAAGTAAGCATGTTGGATGTGTGTGTTTAGTCATTTAGTCGTGTCCGACTCTTCGTGACCCCATGGAACAGAGCACACCAGGCCCTCCTATCTTCCACTGCCTCCCGGAGTTGTGTCAAATTCATGTTGGTTGCTTCGCAGACACTGTCCAGCCATCTCATCCTCGGTCGTCCTCTTCTCCTCTTGCCGCCACACCTTCCTAACATCAAGGTTTTTTCCAAGGACTCTTTTCTTCTCATGAGATGGCCAAAGTACTGGAGCCTCAGCTTCAGGATCTATCCTTCCAGTGAGCACTCAGGCTTAATTTCCTTTAGAACTGATAGGTTTGTTCTCCTTGCAGTCCAGGGGACTCTCAAGAACCTCCTCCAGCACCACAATTCAAAGGCATCAATTCTTCGGAGGTCTGTTTTCTTTATGGTCCAGCTCTCACTTCCATACATCACAACAGGAAAAACCATAGCTTTGACTATTCGGACTTTTGTTGGCAATGTGATGTCTCTGCTTTTTAAGATGCTGTCAAGATTTGTCATCGCTTTCCTCCCAAGAAGCAGGCGTCTTTTAATTTCGTGGCTGCTGTCTCCGTCTGCAGTGATCATGGAGCCCAGGAAGATAAAATCTGTCACTGCCTCCATGTCTTCCCCTTCTATTTCCCAGGAGGTGATGGGACCAGTGGCCATGATCTTAGTTTTTTTTTTTTATGTTGAGTTTCAGACTGTTTTTTTGCACTCTCCTCTTTCACTCTCATTACAAGGTTCTTGTAATGTTCTCATTACAAGGTTCTTCCATGTTGGATACTGCCTCTTAAAAGTCTCTGGGAGCAAATGCAGGAGCTGTAGTTTCCACCTGAGCTCCAGAAGAAAAGAAGACCCTTAGAAATTAAAAGCTCTTCATTAAACTATGAAAGTTCTGAAAAAAATTGAATCCTGCCTAAGAAACTGAAAAATGTTTCCAGAAAGTTTACAGGCTGTGATACGATTTCCATCTTGTCTCCCCACCACCACATGGCCTGGGAGTGGGGCTTTCTACCTTAAATGTGTGTGTCCCAGGACCCTAGGCCCTTTTTCCTAGAAAGCTGGGTGAACCTGAAGGTCAGGTACATCTGCATGGACATTTTGCTGAGGAGTTTTTTCCCTGGGCTTTCTTTTTGTCTCTCCACTACCACATGGCCTGGGGGGTGGGGCTTTCTACTTTAAATGAGCGTGTCCCAGAAATTCTCAAATTCTCTGATTCTATCTCTGGCCCTAATATGGTAAATAGGAAAGCCAAGTAGATTTGCATACACCTGGGAGACAGGAAAGTTTTAAGGGTCGAACCATACTTCTGCACTATTAAAGAGCAGGCCAGGTAGGTGGGGCTCGTCAGTCATGGAAGGCAGCCCATCTAGGAGAAGGAAAACTCCGATTTCAAACCTCCACTGCCTTGTGGCTATATCCACTCATGGAACAGGCTTCAGGAGTTAACCTAGAGGCAAAATCCGGAGCTGGAGTCCTGAAGGCAGTTCGTGTCGCTCTGCCAACTCCTGCGACGTTGCTGGAACCAGTTGTATTGGCTTTTGCCTTTCTACTGGACCATTTCAGCACCATGGAGAGGGGGGATCTGGTGCTTGGGTAACAGCCTATCCTCCATATTACTTTAACCAGGCTTCATGCTCTGGAGAGGACACTTCTTGATTCAGAGCATGTTACCATAGTCTCTCGAGACTGAAGGGTGCCTATGTATATTTAAATTATTTAAATGATCATTTTATTTAAAATAATGTTTTATTAAATTATTTTACTATAAATAAAAATAATGATAAAAGCAGATACAATTCCCAGAGAGAGAGAGATAAGGAGGCAACTGAAACTCAGACTTTGAACACTCCGAATTGAAATGCCATCCAAAATGAGGGATTCGTGCAATCATCAGGGAAGCTGAATTCAGTACTTGTATATTGGCTGAAATACTGTTGTGCAGTTACCCAAACAATGTAGCTTTTTGAAGTGAATTGCAAGTTGAGACATTTCCATAGATGTTGTTTGTTACATACTGAGTTGTGCAAGTCAGCATGCAACAGTTAATGTCTGCAGAGATTTCTTAACTTACAGCAGTTCACTTCTAAAAGTTAAGCCGTTTGCATAACTGCACAATAGGATTTCAGCCACTGTCTGCTGCCACTGACCTCAGTTTTCTAGTATTTGAAGATAATGTTGCAGTTGTTAACAAATTTACTTTGGCCTTTACCATTTCAGTAGTTCTGGCTCCTATCTCTTAGTTATGGGAATTATATTTTTATGAGACACTGGCAATTTATTTCATATCCTTTTGTCCTGGTGGCATCCCATCAATTATTCCTCTGGTTCTCTGGGAAAATTGAATACAGTGATGCCTCGCATAGCGAGGTTAATCCGTTCCGGATTAACCTTCGCTATAGCGAAACATCGCTAAACGGAAATAAAAAAGCCTATGGCTTTAAAACTCACAGTTAAGCAATCTTCCTCCATAGCGCCGCCATTTTCGCGCCCTTGGTAAGCGAGGGCAGGGCGCGAAAATGCGTCGCGGACCTTCCAGCGGCCATTTTGGAACCGCCGATCAGCTGTTCTCCCCCGCTTCGTTATGCGATATTCGTTATGTGAAAAAACGCCATAGGGGCCATCGCTGAGCGAATGCTCCAGCGATGGCCCAGAGCCCCTCATTAAGCGATTTAATCGCTCAACGGGGCGCTCGTTAAGCGAGGCACTACTGTAATTGAAATACTGTAAATTGAAACCTGTTGTAATAATCTTTCCCAGAAAATCACAACTCACAGCACTCATGCTGTTTTCACGTTCCTTTCACATCTCTCCATGACAATTCAATCTTCCATAATATCTGCTCTTTCTTAAACATGCCTGCTAAGTTTATTGCAGTATGAAAGACAGGTGGGGAAGGCAACGGTAGCCATCTAATTATTGTTGGGCAGAAGCATCTCTTACCTTTGGCTATGCAGCCTGGTTTGGATAGGTGCTGTAGCCCCAAATCACCCAGAGAGGGACACAATGGCCTCTTCCTGATGGAAGGGCTGGTGTTTTAAGGTGACTTTGATGAGTTAAGTTCCCCCCTGACAATAATTAATATACTTCTATGCTGTCTAAATTATGCTAAAGCAAATAGAGGGTGTTTTTTTTTTTTTTTAATGTAGATGGAGGAAGTTGAAGAAGTCCTTTTAGGAGTAACTGCCTTCAGGAACTAAAAACAAAGTTTTGCCAGACTATGAGGCTGCACAAATGTCCTCAGTCAACACAGGAAGGGGTATTCCATCATCTTGGAGAAAGCTTATAGAGGACTGTGTGAGATTATACCCAGTAAACTAATTAGGAGTGAATCAGCAGGAGAACACTGGCTATTCAAAAGAGTCAGTGATGAAACTTCATTTTCATTACCCTTTATGTCTCTTTTTCATACACTTTTAGTACAGCATTTATTAAAGAGCTGGCGGCAACTAGAATCTACAAGCTTCTATGAACAGAAAGAGCTTGTGAAAGCTAACGGAAGCTAAAACAAAGGGTTGCTAGTCTCCTTCTCCTTGAAAGATGCTTTAAGATTTTGACAGTTGCATTGTTGTCCAGAAATTAAAAATGCAGAGCTTTTATGTGCACAGAGCTACATTTCCTGCAGAAACTTGTGTCTGTAGAATTTCTGCTCATGAAATTATTGAAGCTGTTAAAAAGCTGTTAAAAAGCTTCTGCTAAGCAGGGAAGAAAGAGAAGAAGTGACAATTGTATGATTATAAAACCGTACCAACAATTGTTATTGATAAACAAGTCTCACTAATTTTAGTGGGATCTACCTTTGGCTAAAATAAAAGGAACAACAAGTAAGTTTGGCCTTGGCGTTCAAAACAAACCATGGCAAAGGCTAATAGAGTTTTGTCAAGAGAACAAGCTGGTCATCACAAACACTCGTTTCCAACAGCACAAGAGGCGATTCTACACATGGACATCACCAGATGGGCAATACCGAAATCAGATTAATTATATTCTCTGCAGCAAAAGATGGAGAAAACATGACCTGGAGCTGATTGTGGCTCTGATCATCAGCTTCTCATAGCAAAACTCAAGCTTAAACTGAAGAAAGTAGGAAAAACCACTGGGCTAGTCAGGTATAATCTAAACCAAATCCCTTATGAATACACAGTGGAAGTAAAGAACAGATTTAAGGAACTCGATTTGGTGGACAGAGTGCCTGAAGAACTATGGATGGAGGCTTGTAACATTGTACAGAAGGCAGCAAGAAAAACCATCCCAAAGAAAAGGAAATGCAAGAAAGCAAAGTGGGTGTCCAACGAGGCCTTACAAATAGCAGAGAAGAGAAAAACAAAATGCAAGGGAGATAGGGGAAGTTATAGAAAATGGAATGCAGACTTGCAAAGAATAGCAAGGAGAGACAAGAGGGCCTTCTTAAATGAACAGTGCAAAGATATAGAGGAAAATAATAGAAAGGGAAAAACCAGAGATCTGTTCAAGAAAATTGGAGATACAGTGGTGCCTCGCTTAGCGAGTGCACCGTACAACGACGAATCCGTATAGCGATCCCCTTTTTCGGGATCGCTATACGGAGCACCCAATCGCCGCAACTCGCTTTGCGACGATTGGGCGTCCCGTGGCCATTTTGGAGCCGCCGATCAGCTGATCGGCGGCTCCAAAATGGGCGCGGGAGGACCCGAAATTGCCCCGCGCTGTGTTTTCGCGCCCTCGGCAAGCGAGGGGAGGGCGCGAAAACACCGCGCGGGGCCATTTCGGGTCGCCCGCGGCAGTTTTGAAGCCGCAAAACAGCTGTTTTGTGGCTTCAAAACGGCCGCGGGCAACCCGAAATGGCCCCGCACGGCGTTTTCGCGCCCTCCCCCTCGCTTGCCAAGGGCGCGAAAACCCCGCGCGGGGCCATTTCGGGTCCGTTTTGAAGCCGCAAAACAGCTGTTTTGCGGCTTCAAAACGACCCGAAATGGCCCCCCGCGGCGTTTTCCCGCCCTCGGCAAGCGAGGGGAGGGCGCGAAAATGGCTGCCCGGGGCCAAGAAACTTCTCTAAGTGGGAAGTTTAGGGCCGATTTGGAACGCATTAAATGAAGTTTAATGCGTTCCAATGGCTTTTTACTTCCCGCTTAGCGAAGATTTCGTATAGCGAAGGTTAATCCGGAACGGATTAACCTCGCTATACGGGGCACCACTGTATTAAAGAAACTTTTTGTGCAAAGATGGACATGATAAAGGACAAAGATGGCAGGGACCTAACAGAAGCAGAAGACATCAAGAAGAGGTGGCAAGAATGCATAGAGAAACTGTACCAGAAAGATCTGGATGTCCCGGACAACCCAGGTAGTGTGGCTGCGGTCCTCAAGTCAGACATCCTGGAGAGTGAAGTCAAGTGGGCCTTAGAAAGCCTGGCTAACAACAAGGCCAGTGGAGGTGATGGCATTCCAGTGGAACTATTTAAAATCTTAAAAGATGATGCTGTTAAGATGCTACACTCAATATGCCAGCAAGTTTGGAAAACTCAGCAGTGGCCAGAGGACTGGAAAAGATCAGTCTACATCCCAATCCCAAAGAAAGGCAGTGACAAAGAATGCTCCAACTACTGTACAATTGCATTTATTTCACACGCTAGCAAAGTTATGCTCAAAATCCTACAAGGTAGGCTTCAGCAGTATGTGGACCACGAACTTCCAGAAGTACAAACTGGATTTTGAAATGGCAGGGAAACTCGAGACCATATTGCTAACATGCGCTGGATTATGGAGAAAGCCAGAGAGTTCCAGAAAAACATCTTACTTCTGCAAAAGCCTTTGACTGTGTCAACCACAACAAACTATGGCAAGTTGTCAAGTATAAATTATAGGCGTAAAACGTAATTCCGCGAGGAAAAACCCGACACAAGTCCTTAAATGGGGGTGCCTGACCACCTTATCTATCTCCTGAGAAATCTATATGTGGGATAAGAAGCAACAGTTAGATCTGGATATGGAACAACTGATTGGTTCAAAATTGGGAAAGGAGTACGACAAGGCTGTATATTGTCCCCTGCTTATTTAACTTATATGCAGAATACAGTCAACCCTCGACTTATGAACGACCCTGTTTACGAACATTTCGACTTACGAACCGCTCTGATAGGGAAATATTCCCTCTACTTGTGAACTTGGATTCGAGTTACAACCTCCCCCCGCTGCCCCACCCGCCCACGCACCCACCCACCACTACCAGCGCCGCTTTCAGAGGTCCCCGGCCAGTCCTCCCAGCATCATTGGAAGAAAAAAGTCACTTACCAGGTATTGTGGACCAAGCCTGGCTCCTTACAGTTCCTTTGTGGCCTTGGAACAACCAGAAAAAGAGCAGGGAGGCAGCAGCCATTTTGAGAGACGACCACATGGCTGGCTGTCTCTCAAGATGGCTGCTGTCTCTCCGGGATGGCTGCAGCCTGCCTGCTGGTTGCTGACTCAGCTGTTGGGTGCTCTTGTTCCGGCTGTTCCACCGCTGCAGGGGTGCTGTGAGGAGCCAGGCTCGCTGTGCAGTACCTGGTAATTGACTTTGTTTTAATTTTTTTTTGTTCATGACTTTTTTCACATAGGAACGCATTAAGTAAGTTTCAGTGCATTCCTATGGGAAATTTGGATTTGACTTACGAACTTTTCAACTTACGAACGTCCTTCTGGTACGGATTCAGTTCGTAAGTTGAGGGTTGACTTGCTGGACTGGAGGAATCCCAAGCCGGAATTAAGATTGCCTGAAGAAATATCAGCAACCTCAGATATGCAGACGATACCACTCTGATGGCAGAAAGTGAGGAGCAATTAAAGAACCTCTTAATGTGGGTGAAAGAGGAGAGCACAAAAAATGATCTGAAGCTCAAAATAAAAAAAAAATTAAGATCATGGCCACTGGTCCCATCACCTGGCAAATAGAAGGAGTATAATGGCAGTGACAGATTTTACTTTCCTGGGCTCCGTCATCACTGCAGATGGTAACAGCAGTTAAAAGACGTCTGCTTCTTGGGAGGAAAGTGATTACAAACCTAGACAGCATCTTAAAAAGCAGAGACATCACTTTGCCAACAAAGGTCTGCATACTCAAAGCTATGTTTTTTTCCAGTAGCGATGTATGGAAGTGAGAGCTGGACCATAAAGAAGGCTGACTGCCGAAAAACTGATGCTTTTGTATTGTGGTCCTGGAGGAGACTCTTGAGAGTCCCTTGGACTGCAAAGAGAACAAACGTATCCATTCTGAAGGAAATCAACCCTGAGTGCTCACTAGAAGGACATGTCCTGAAGCTGAGGCTCCAATACTTTGGCCATCTCATGAGAAGAGAAGACTCCCTGGAAAAGACCCTGATGTTGGGAAAGTGTGAAGGCAGGAGGAGAAGGGGACGAGAGAGGATGAGGTGGTTGGACAGTGTCATTGAATATGACCCAACTCCAGGAGGCAGTGGAAGACAGGAGGGCCTGGCGTGCGCTGGTCCTTGGGGTCACGAAGAGTCGGACACAACTTAATGACTAAACAACAACCTTTGGCTAGGATCAGGCTGTTGGTTCCATGTTACAATAAATCTCTGTGAGTAAACATCATTCAGTTTACAGTGTCTTTGCCATCTGTGATATCCTTCTGTGCCTCTAATAAGATCCCAGAGGGGTAGCCATGCTACTCTTGTCACAGCACAAACACTGTATTGTGGCCTTACAAAGATTTATAGCAAAAGTGCAGAGATCCATTAAGTCTAGCATTTACAGTGGTCAAACAGATGCCTCTCAGAAGCCCATAAGCAGCCCTGTGAGAGCAACACCCCACATTTATAATTACAGTAGTCCTCAAAAATGTCTATTTAGAGAACCAGCAGCATAATATAAAATGATGAGGAGAGACATTCCAGACCACAGCACTAAAGACGGAATTTGAAATGCACGTCTCAAATCTGAATCTGCAATACCATTGTGAACCTTAATTTTAACAAACGAACCTGGGAAACATATTTATTTAATTAAAATTAAATTTAAGAGAGCCTTGTGGTGCAGTGGTTAAACTGCTGTAAGGTAAAGGTAAAGGTTCCCCTTGACATATTAGTCGTGTTCGACTCTAGGGGGTGGTGCTCATCCCCGTTTCCAAGCCATAGAGCCAGCGTTTGTCTGAAGACAGTTTCCGTTGTCACGTGGCCAGCGTGGCTATACACGGAATGCTGTTTACCTTCCCACTGAGGTGGTACCTATTTATCTACTTGCATTTACATGCTTTTGAACTGCTAGGTTGGCGAGGAGCTGGAACAAAGTGATGGGAGCTCACTCTGTCGCATGGATTCGATCTTATGACTACTGGTCTTCTGACCCTGCAGCACACAAAGGCTTCTGCGGTTTAGCCCGCAGCACCACCATGTCCCCGTCTGTATGGGGACATGGTGACGCTGTACTGCAGCCAAAACTCTGCTCACGACCTGGGGTTCAATCCCAGGTAGCCGGCTCCAGGTTGATTCAGCCTTCTATCCTGAGGTCGGTAAAATGAGTACCCAGCTCGCTGGGGGGGGGGGGGCAATGTGTAGCCTGCATAATTAACTTGTAAACCGCCCAGAGAGTGCTTGAAGCACTATGGGGCGGTATATAAGCAGCACGCTTTGCTTTTGCTTTTAATTCCATGATTTTGGAAGATTTATGCATCTTTTATACCATCCACAACTCTGCAGCACTTGAAGACCACTGAGGGGTTGAAACCTAGGTAAAATTTGTGATTTTAGCAGTCTAATAAAGGTATCATTTACTCTTGCCTTTGGATTTTAGTTCTTGGTTATCCCTCTCTCCAGCTACATTTGAAAATCAGGAAAGTTTCTATAAGAACCTGGCACCAGAATTGGCTTTATACAAGTTGAGAAACATGCCTTAATAGCTTTTTGGATCCCAGTTTGGGAATTTTGAGACATAAAATATATAATAATATTTTTTTCCCAAGTAACATATTGACTGTACAGAGATCACTGCCACCTACTGTCAAGGCTACTAAATATTTGTGATTTAAAGAAGAGGGAAAACTGATTTAAGTCTGCCCTCTATTGCCTCTGAATAAAATTACTGTAGTACAACTGTCTCGGCACAGGGTTCTCAAGGGTAAGAATGGTTCAGCAGAGGTTTGCCATTGCCTTCTGCACAGTACTAAAAAAAAATTACTTGTTTAAAAGCAAAAATTGTGAAACGGGCTTTCATACTGCGGGCACATCAGGAGAAGACAAGGCTCACCGGAAAAGAAAGTAATGCTACAAAAAGTTGAAGACTGCAGGGAAAAAGGAAGACCAAAATGAGATGGGTTGACTCCAATAAAAAACTACAAGCTAATGTTTGCAGAAGCTAACCTGTGAAAACAGTATGGGAAGAATGCAAGTTGTGAGACCCTCTCCCCTTGACCAACGTTATCACACTATTCAGATGATTTCCCAGCTGCACGAACAGGACTAAGATTCTGTATTATATATTCCTATTGAACCAAATGGTAGTCACACATGTGTAAACATGATCAGATAAGAACAGAAAGGCAAGGAGTAATGGACTTTATGAGGTAACTGAGGCTTCCTCTTTCCTTCTCCTCCCCCTCAGTGGAGCTGATGTACTATTCTATCCCAGTTTCCACTCCAGGACTCTGCTTGTGTGACGGAAACAAGTGTCCCTGCAGAAGTATTTTAGCTGAAATGTGAAAGATTAGTGAAATGCAAAACAGTTATGGGTGTGGTGATAATGATGCCATTTTTATTTGAAATTTGTCCCATGGTGACCTATGATTTGCCTCTGGACAGCCTAGATTTTGAAGGTAACTTATAGACCCAGTTGCCTATGGATGGTCTCATAGAATTGATGCCATTGGCTAAGTCCAAAGTGGTTCTTCTTCCTGCAGTGGCATTTGTGGATGTTCTCTAGAATAGACTGTAGATGATATCAGGGTGCCACATGTTTCTGTGCAAGAAAGACTATCAGTATAGGATCCCACTGTCTTCTTAGAGCATCTGCCCACATAGGCTGCAATTCTTTGCCTCTATAAACATCTAGGTCAGCAGTTTATCTTACGGTCTTTGAGAGGTTGCTGAACATTGTGGCACACCAGAAGCGGAGCTCCATGTTTGAGCTGATGGACACCATCAGACCTGCTAGTCTCTTGAAAACTCCTGGATTAGCAGAATCTTTAGTCTCATCATGCCTATGAAGCACCAGCTCAAAGACTCCAAGAAACACATGCAATCAATGATCTTTGAAAGAACGCACCTTTTGTCCAACACTTCCTGATTATGCCTTGCTGCTGGTCCCCTTGAACTATTCATACTGCAGTACATATATGTGTTTTCCCTGACACTAACCGCCACTGGTGGATGTCCATGTGTGCTTTCTGTCTCTTGACCTCCTCCACAAGACACTTTTAAGTCTCTGATTCTTGTTGGTGACCCTAGTTGCTCACCCTTCAAACAGTTTAAGGGGGAGCTTGCTTCAGTGCTGTCATGATGGTTGCAGATGTGAAGGTGGGCTAACTGAAAAAGTGGGTGGGTGGTGGAATCAGATTTGAGCGAAGAATGACATAAAATCCAAGGTTCACAAGTGAATTCACTCAGATGATAATGATTTTTTCAAAATGCCAAAGCAATGTGGTACTTGACCAAAAGCTATGCCAGTCCGGCCCATAAAATCTTAGTGCCAAAGTGGACTGAGGATATGATCCAAGGAAACAAACAAAACAAAACAAAACAAAAACAAAATCACGGAAAAAAAATAAAGGTTCTCAATTAAAACCAGCCACACGGAACACATTTTCTTGGGCAGAATACTTGACCCAACTGGTCTGACGATAATTTGAGATTTCCTGCATGGGCGGTACAGGAGGGAGGTTGTACCATTGAATCAAACATGAACACACAGTTTTATAATTCTGCCCAAAATAGTCTTGTCTGTGCGTCCGTGCGCGCGCGCTCTCTTGCCCCATCACGTGCGCGCGCACCGATCTGGCAGGGAGAATTGGAGAGGCAAGCCACGCGCTGCGGGCAGCCAGAAACATCTTGCGTGTAAGATGGGCCATTTAAGTAATAATTACAAACCTCTTGTAGCTTCCAGTGGGTGGGGTGGGATGTCTCCAACTTTCCATATATGACACGTGCAGAAGAGCAGCGAGTACAGCCCCGCTATTTCTTGCCTCTACAGAGTCTGAGCAAGTCAGCTCTGCATTCGTACGTTCAAAAGCTATGCCAGTCCAGCCGATCTTGACAGGGGCTGTTCTGAGCATGCGCAGAAACTCGCACTGAGCATGCGCAAAAACACACATGCTCAGAAGCTCTCGAAGAGGAAGTGCGAGTGGTCGGGGGAGGTGATTGCTTTTTGTCTTTTTTTTTTTTTTTTTTTTAGAACGCCGAGATATTTACATTTAAATGTTTCTTTTCCTAGTCGCTTGTAGGGATGTGCCCCGGTTTTATTACCGGACCTGCCGCGCCTGTCCTGGGTTGCATCCGTCCGTCTCACTTCCCCGTGTTATGCAAACAGGGACATCATCAGCACCTCGTTTCCTTCTTCATCACACCAGTTATGTCTTCACTGGTCACAGACCCCAAAACTCTCGCTCATCTTGGTGGCTTTTGAACAACACCCTCTTTTCAGCTGTGCTGCTTAGCAGGAGATTCAAAAACAACGGGGTTCTGTTTTATTATTATTATTATTATTATTATTATTATTATTATTATTATTATTATTATTATTATTATTTGAACTTGTTATGAGTGAATGGCTCATGACAAGCTGGATATTTATCTGGGAGGAAGAATGGTGTCTACACAGATGGATATCTCCATGTCTGTGCAGTCTGAAGCCTTTGCATCAGAATTTTAATTAGTTTTGCACATTTCAGCACTCATCTGGTAGTTAACAAATTTGACTACTAAACTCCAGGAAGCAGGATGGTTTTGTCCATATATATGATGTGGACAACAAATTTATATTGCAAAACTGCATATATCTCCTGGGGGTGGGTGGGTGGCATGGATAAAATGATCCCCTGAATTAATTCTCAGAAAAATGCATGTACAATTTAATTCTTAGGGTGTTGAAGGAGTTTATATGTGTTTGTGGAAATAGTGAAAGAGGAAAGGCTTTGGGCTAAGGCATTTCCTACATAGGTATGTATTAGAGTAGGAGAATAATTATGGTTAAAAAGTATTGATATTGAAGCAATATATTCCTTCTATTAAGAAAGAAGTGGGATTGTTACATTGTTTGGCACCTAAAAATGAAATAAAGCAACTCTCGTTTGCTTGTGCTGCAACAAATGTGCTAGTTCTTAACGGTCTAGCACATTTATTATAGTATAATCTTTTGTGCACTTGAGTCCTTGTTGTGATGAAGTAGATTCTGATCTATAAAAGCTAATACCACAATACATTTCTTAGGTTTTAAAGGTGCTCTAAGACTTTGTTAGACTACCTGTCTGTAACTGTTTAACTTAAATACAAAATAAGTCTTCTTATATATTTAAAAGACCACACTAAAAATGATTATATGACATGTATCAATTTTTCTGGAGTAAAAGAAGTAATTTTTCTTACATTTGAGAAGCAAACTTCAGTGCTTCCACATATAGAGTTATCTAACAATGACTCTAGGCTTAAAATAGCCAATCATGTTTTGACTTATTTTCAAAGTATACTCTCTTCCATATTTTTAATTAAATCTTGCCAATTCTTAAAGTCAAACTGGAAGTAAAACTGGCTAGTTTTCTATTGACCAAGCACAGAAGGAAAAGAAACTGAGGTGTATGGAAGTGTTTGGATTCCTTTGATGTTTTCATTATTATTGACAAGTTTTGACCTTTCCATGCCTTTCAACATTCAAGTATTAATGTTGTTACTTATATAACCAAAGCAGCATCAGCTACTCAGCCACTGCTACATACACACACAAACACAAAAAGAAGGTGTCAGCATAGTAGGGTACCTGGAGGCTTGCAAAAGTGCTCCCTCTCCCTTCCTTTCCCCTTCTCACTCTTTGTGAGAAACAAACATACTGAATGTGTATGGAGGTCACAGAATGGAGACTGACTGATGGAAGGGCAGTGGAAAATGGTTGAGAAGTAGAATGGGATAGAGTACTGTGAAGAAAGATGTGGCTGACTGGCTGCAACAATCAGGTCATTCCATGCTGCAACATTTTGTTGTGGGTCTCATTTGTGGTTCTAGATAGGGAATTCATTTAATTGAGTGCCAGTTCTTAGGTAGTCAAAATAGCACACTTCAGGCACAAGAGGGAGCTATTGTAGACTTTGAGAAATTCCCAAGGTTTGCACCGGTGTGAATAACTGTTACTGGGGGGGAAATGCCCTTAAGAGGGAAACCCCAAATTACCCATTGAGGACTCAGTGTGCTCAATGGCAGTAGAATGCTAGCTGAGTATTGAGAAGGAACCCTCTTTGAGACCAGATGAAAGGATGTCTGGACTCTGGAGTATTCTGGGTAATGGAATGGGTGTCTGTTGCCCTGAACAAGAGCATTTTATTCTACAAGATTTTGTTGCAGGCCTCACTTGTATCCATGATAGTCTTTTGTAAATGGCAGTGATTGATTGTTGTTAAAATGTTATTTCTTTCCAGAATGAAACATGGCTGAGGACCCTCAGAGAAATTTCCGATCAGTGTACTATGAGAAAGTAGGATTTCGTGGTGTTGAAGAAAAAAAGTCATTAGAAATTCTTCTGAAGGATGATCGGCTGGGTATGATTAGTGGAGCTGCTTGTAAAACGGCCATCTCTTTTGGCCCACTCTGTATAACCTAAGGCTGTACATCTCTGCACACCTATTTGGGAGAAAGTTTGATAGCGAATCCAGTGTAGTTTACTTCTAAGGATTTTTGCTTTCTTTCTAGGCTGGCTTAGGCTTTCATCTGCAGACCGTGAAAGTAGCCTATTGTTAAAAAAGAGTCTTGGGTTCCCACATCCCTTATCACCTTCTCAGATAAAATGTTTTTATGTGAACTGAAACACATGTCTCACCTATGAGGTATGCTCACTTCTCCTTTAGGACAGAAGAAAATGTGGGTATATATTAATGAATGCATGTACATGTTGGTTCACACAACATTTTTGACAGTTCCACACTTCAGGAGATGTAGAGCATGCACCAAAGGTGTTTCATGACACTCCTTTCTGGTCTGTTTCTGAAAAGCTGGAAATAATTGTAGAAAAAGCAGTTTTATGCTGGGGTTGCTCATCTCCTTTATTTGCCCCTTAAAGTTTTAACTCAGGAAGGAGGGAATGTGTAGTCCTGTTCTGGATTAGGCCATGATCTCTCAGCATGCAACTATGCTGTCCTGATTGGGTGTGCGCTTCAACAAACCCAGACATCACATTCTCCTCACTCTTGTTTTAACCAGTATCCTCTGCTAGTGGTATTAATGTTTCTTTGTGTAGATATAAATCAATTAAAATAGTTTAATTGGTTGAATACTGTATAGTATAAATTCTCTTATATCAAACTTGCAAGTACATTTTATAAAGCAGTCATAAATGAGAGGAGGAAGAATAGTAATTTCAGTTGAGTTTTACTAAATGCGAAAAACTGAAATTCTTATTTTCTAAGGCTGTTGTCTTAGAACATATCTGCAAAAGATATCATAGGACAGAAGCCAAGTGTCACTTTTGAAAAGGAGGTGCTTCATAATGCTCTTCAAGTTTAAAAATAGTATTTGTTTTTCTATCTTTATTCACAGATATTGAAAAGCTTTGCACGTTTAGTCAAAGGTTCCCTCTCCCATCCATGTATAGGACCCTGGTGTGGAAGGTGCTTCTAGGTATGCTAATATATGAAAATCATATTCTTGATTATAAATAATATAAGTAGTTTTAGAAATGTAATTATTATTGCAGGATCCTAAAAAGAAGGTGATATGAGATTATTGGAAGTAAACGCAGGCTTAATTTGGAAGTCTGATTGCCTGGACTTGTACCTCCTGAGGAAATCACATGTGGGAGAATGAATGGCTCATCAACGTAAAGGTTCTTGGGAAACAGGACTGAGAAAACATCCGCTTGAAACATTAAGAGAACCACTGCCAGTCAGCAGAGACAATAATGGTTGAAGAGATGGTGTGATGTTTTAGTTTGCTAAAGCTGTCAACAACAACAAACAACAATAGTTAGGCATCCTTCAATCTTGAGAGACTATGGTAACGTGCTCTGTCTTGGAACAGCTAGAATTAGAAGGCTAATTCGAGAGTGACACTGAAAACAAATACAATCTGTCCCCTGTTCAGCTCCCTGAATTTGCTGGTTTCGGGACTGCCTCTTTGCCTCGGCCTGCTGGACAAGGGTCTCCTCAAATTGGGAGAGGCCATGATGCACCGCCTGCCTCCAGGCTGGACGCTCAGATGTTAACATTTCCCATCTGTTGAGGTCCATTCCTAAGGCCTTCAGATCCCGTTTGCAGATATCCTTGTATTGCAGCTGTGGTCTCCCTCTGGGGTGGTTTCCCTGCACTAATTCTCCATACAGGAGATCTTTTGGATTCCGACCATCAGCCATTCTCACAACATGCCCAAGCTAATGTAGATGTTGCTGTTTCAGTAATGTATGCATGCTAAAAATTCCAGCTCGTTCTAGGAGTACTTTATTTGGAACTTTGTCCTGCCAGGTGATACCAAAAATGCGTCAAAGACAGTGTATACGGAAGGTGTTCAGCTTCCTCTCCTGCCATGCACGTAGGGTCCAGGACTCACTGCAGTACAGGATTGTGCTCAGGACACAGGCTCTGTAGACTTGGATCTTGGTATAAGCTGTCAGCTTCTTATTGAGCAATACCCTCTTTGTGAGTCTAGAGAACATGGCTGCTGCTTTGCCAATGCGTCTATCCAGCTCAACATTTAAGGAGAGAGTGTCAGAGAACGTTGAGCCAAGGTACACAAAGTCATGAACAACCTCCAATTCTTGTGTGGAGATGGTAATAGAGGGAGGTGAGTCCATGCCCTGGCCCATGACTTGTGTTTTCTTCAGGCTGATTGTTAGTCCAAAGTCTTGGCAGGCCTTGCTAAAATGATTCATGAGTTGTTGGAGGTCTTCAGCAAAGTGGGCAACAATGGCTGCATCATCGGCGAAGAGGAGGTCCCGCATGCATTTCAGTTGGACTCTGGTCTTTGCTCTCAATCTAGAGAGATTAAAGAGCTTTCCATCCGAACTAGTCCGGAGATAGACACCTTCTGTTGCAGTTCCAAAGGCCTGCTTCAGCATGACAGCAAAAAAGATCCCAAACAGGGTCAGCGTGAGGACACAGCCCTGTTTCACTCCGCTTCAGATGTCAAAGGGATCTGATGTTGAGCCATCAAAAACTATAGTGCCCTTCACTCCCTCATGAAAGGACCTGATGGTGTTAAGGAGCCGAGGTGGATATCCAGTCTTGGGAATGATTTTAAAAAGGCCTTCCCTGCTAACCAAATCAAAGGCCTTTGTGAGATCTATGAAGGCCACAAAGTCATGTAGTTAAGATTATATATTAGATAGTGTATTATGGTAATCACTTCAAATTAGAAAGACTTTTGCTAAGTTTAATACTAGAAGTTTTGATCTGAAATATATATGTGTATAAATACATATATATATATACAGAGTGGAGAATATAATATGGTTTAAAGATTTTAGTAGGGTAATATGGTTATGTATTCAAGACTATATTTATTTATTTATCTTATATGCCACCCACTCTATATATTAGATATGGTTTTAGGGAAAACACCTCCCTGCGTGTATGTTTGGTATGCCTTGTATGTTTGTGATATAATAAAATAAAAAAAACATTCAGCAGCCCAATAGGTGAGCTTAAATCTCTTTCTCTGTTCATTTTCCATGGTTATTCTTTTTTTCTTTAAAAAGGCATTCTTCCTCCACACCATGAATCTCATGCCTTTGTGATGAATTACCGGAAGGAGCAGTATAAGGATGTGCACCATGCTCTCCGAGTCATTCACTTTGTCAACGATTCTACCCCTCAGGTGGAAGTTTTCTTTCGGATCTATCAGCTGGAGTCAGGAAAGCTGCCTCGAAATCCATCTTCCCCTCTGGTTAGTCGGGTTTAATTCAGCTCTCAGAAAAAAAAAATGCTTTTATAGATCGAAGTTGTTTCCATCTGAAACTGTACTAAAATGTGAAAGCAGCAAAGTGAGGTAGCAGATTTGCTGTGGCCTCAGAGTCCAAGCCAAGGCAGGAGAAGGGTTCAAATATTCCACCCAATATTTGTTTTTGTCTTCTAACAATGTCTTTTGCCCTTCTATTTTGTGGCAAGTGCTGCATAGCAGTCCAGTTTGCCCTGCACAGCCTACCCGTGGCTAGCAAAGAGAGGCATTGTAGCCACAGGAATAAACAGGACTGTGGTCCCTAGAAAATGCAGAAGGCTGCTGTGCTTTGTAGGAGAAGAGCCAGCCTGTGTGGTCTTGTGCAAGCTGCAGAGTTGCAGCGCGTTGCCAGAAGGAGGGAATGGTAAACCACTTCTGAGTATTCTCTACCTAGAAAACTGTGAGAAGGGTCGCATAAGAGTGTAAGAAGAGCCCTGCTGGATCAGGCCAAGGGCCCATCTAGTCCAGCTTTCTGTATCTCACAGTGGCCCCACCAGATGCCTCTGGGAGCACATGAGACAACTAGAGACCTGTCTCCTGGTCCCCCTCCCCTGCATCTAGCATTTGGAGATAGCTTCCTTCTAAGCCTGGAGAGTATACACCCCCATACTGGCTTGTAACCTGCAGTGGACTTTTCCTCCAGGAATCTGTCCAATCCCCTTTTAAAGGCATCTAGGCCATATGCCATCACCACATCCTGTGGCAAGGAGTTCCATAGGTTGTAATTGACTAGATGGCACACTGTTAATTAGAATGCTGCTGCCTGTTGGCGATTCCTTTTTTGTAAGTGAAGGATAATAAACTGGCAATGGAAAAGAAGCAGAGTAGCACTGCATTCCTGGATAATAGTGGAAGCCACCATGCTGCCATTGGAAGGAATGACCAGATGACACAGAGACTCTGGATATAAAGAGAGAGCATCATCAACTGCTTTCTCAGTGTCTAAAAATGTGTTAAAGTCACATCTATTGGCAGCACATCGCCCACACCATATGTATTGTACTTCCTCCATTTGTTTCAGGGAGGCTTCTTCAAAACACCAGTGTGATCCCCTCACACCCTCATTAAAAGAAATAGCAGAGTTAAAACAAACTGCTGCAATGTATTTAATTTTTGCAGTATTGTATTAATATCTGACCTTTATGGAATGCACAGGGTTGTGTCAGAAGGGCAGAAATGCACCGGTACAAGTCATCATGATGTCCTTAATCTGGACGGCAAGCTTTTCTCTTGTGAAAGCTGTGGGATGTGCATGCTAGAAGGCCCGCAGTACAGAGAAATGCAAGAGTGGCATCAAACAGAGGTGTTGAGTGCAGTGGGATGCTCCTGGCATCCTGAGTTTTATGTCCCTCCCTCCAAGAGCTTGGAGCACTTTCAGGAAAGCATGCCCATCTGCAGGGGGGCCTTAGAACCCTTCCTGCCTTCCTCCATACTCATCTGTCCCGTTGGCCGTTTCCATTCTCCGGCATATAGGAATTTTTGTTTCTGTCCATTCTTCACACACCCCTGCCCCCCCCACAAAGCAGGACATGCCTTAAAGAGTAAAGAAGGATTGCAAGGATAATGCCAAATAGTCTTGCCAGCCAGCTCTATTTCATTGGCTGAATCTTTCAGTATGGCTGCCTTGAAAGTGAAGCAAATCCTTGACGGGGCTGTAAATGGCCCTCTAGTATGTAACAGAGGTGAGGGGTGGTTGTTCAGAGCCTGATTGTGGAGGCCTGGCTGTGATGAGTTCTTCCTAAACAGCTGGGCTGAAGCAGGAGGTTGGTCTAATGCATATCCTGCCTCTGGATGGTTTTGTGTCTGCTTGACTTTCCAGGAACCTGAAGATGAGATATTCCTTGCTATTGCTAAAGCTATGGAGGAAATGGTGGAAGACAGCATTGACTGTTATTGGCTCGTCAGTAGTTTTGTGAACCAGTTAAACAACAAGTACAAAGATTCCTTGCCACAGTTGGTAAGAAAAGATAGATGTTGTTTGTGGCTGTGCGTATTATCCCATAGAGAAAGGTTAGAATTGTGAGTGTAGAGCCTATATTGCAGGGGGTGGGTGATTTAACATGCAGATGAACACACAACATGCCGCTGGAAAAAAGTCTGTATTGTTGGAAATGGATGGATATGCAGTTGGAGAAATAGAGAAAAAAATTAGACAGACTGGAGATAACTGTTTATTAAGAACTTAAATGATAGGCAGTGCCATGTAAAAAAGCGACGTGGTGGCGCTGCGGGCTAAACCGCAGAAGCCTGTGCTGCAGGGTCAGATGACCAGCAGTCATAAGATTGGATCCACGCGACGGAGTGAGCGCCCGTCACTTGTCCCAGCTCCCACCAACCTAGCGGTTCGAAAGCATACAAATGCAAGTAGATAAATAGTGGGAAGGTAACAGCGTTCCGTATCTAAGTCGCACTGGCCACGTGACCACGGAAGATTGTCTTTGGACAAAACGCTGGCTCTATGGCTTGGAAACGGGGA
This sequence comes from Pogona vitticeps, assembly GCF_051106095.1. NCBI lineage: Eukaryota > Metazoa > Chordata > Lepidosauria > Squamata > Agamidae > Pogona > Pogona vitticeps. The sequence continues at coordinate 162,884,760 of NC_135786.1, read as the reverse complement.
TGAGCACCGTCCCCCTAGAGTCGAACACGACTGGACAAAAATTGTCAAGGGGAACCTTTACTTTTTTACCTTAGTAACATGTAACACAGTTTAAGTAAGAGGGGTTGGTTTCCATTCTTAAATTAAAACTGCTCAAATTGGATTAAAACGATTTATTCCTTTTGGCCGGAACCTCCTCTTCTTCACCTTCATCAGGACTAGACGTTTGCAGGCCTTGTTGACTGCAGTGCAGCAGTCACTAAAACAACCACTCAGCCTGAAGATTTGTGTTTAGGTGGGAAAGTGATCCAACAAGGCATTTCTGCAGTTGGGAATTCTGCTTTAAAAAAATCTTACTCTATTGTCTGTGTTGTCCACTAGCCACTAGCCTGCTAGCCAGGACATGGGAATGTGTAAGATGTTCTACCCTTTCCGCCCTCATTCCATGTGCCCTGTTGGCCCTGGTCCTTGGCATCTGAACTTGCTGTGTCAAACCTGTAAAGCCTGAACAGGAGTTCTCTTCGTGTTGACTTGAATGCAAATATAACTTATTTTGTACGTTCAGGGACCCTGCTTTATCAAGGTGGCAAACTTCAGCAGGCATTGAGGATGCCGTTAGACCTCCTGCTCAGGATTTGTGTGTTTAAATTCAGGCAGGTCAGAAAGAGGGCTTGTTCCATTGGTACATGGGTCTGAAGATGCCTGTTTGAATGAACACTTGTGCCCTGGTTGAGTGGAAATGAAGGTCAACAACAATGTACTAGTTGGTTTGTAGCATAGCAGACAATGAAACAAGAGCTTGGGGGGGAAAGTGTTGATGCCAAGCAAGTGACTTATTAACCTAGCTCATAAAGTACAAATAATAATGGATTGGAAACTGGAGCACTGATTATTAGAGATTTTTTAAAATATTGTATTTTATTAAAATTTTTAGCAATTGTATTTGAGTCTGACTTTTTAAAAACAATATCTAAAAGGACATATTTTTTGCATATTTCACATTGAATTTATTTTTGCACTTTTTTTGTTTTCTTGCTATAAAGACGTATGCCCATGAGGGTTATTTACTTCATTTGGTCTGTTTTATCACTCTTTGCATTTATGTTCCAGCCAAGACTTTTGGAACAGTACCTGAGCATTGAAGATAGCAGACTCCTGGCACACCTAAGATCATGTTCAGCAATGGGCCAGCTTCCCCACAGCCTTTGGTTTAGAAGGTGTTTTGCTGGTTGTCTACCTGAATCCAGCTTACAAAGGCGAGTGCCCATGCCCTGCACCCCCCCCCCCACAAGTGCCAAATCAGATGAGTTCCCTGGGCAAAGAAGTGGCCTTGAGTGTCATATTTGTGGATCTCAGGTGGCTGGGTATTACAATGATGTATTCTCTGTCTCCTGGGTCAAATTGATTATTGTAAGGAGATTTCTTCTAAACATGTCTCCGCTATGAGACACACATTGCCTTGATATTTGCTGATACTTTAACAAATTCATCATTTTCAAAATCCTTACATGTTGCTTACACTTTGAGATACAGTATTGTTCAGGAAAGAAACAGGTGTCAGCCCTGATATGAATTAGAGCGATGTAAAAATTAAGATTATGATTTTATGACTTTGTGATTGACTTTTCTAGGGTTTGGGACAAAGTTATTAGTGGCTCTTGCAAAATTCTTGTCTTCGTTGCTGTTGAGATCTTATTAACCTTTAAAATGAAGTTGCTGGCCCTGAATAGTGCAGAAAAAATTGAACAGTTTTTGGAAAATGTGAGTACTATTTTACATTTTAATTCTCAAAAGGAACTACAGATTATTTAAATTCAATGGGATTTTTAAAGAGGAAGGTGGCTAAAAGCAATAAGTAAATATGGTTTTGTCCAATTACCGTTTGCTGTGCTTGAAAGGTAACCGTGATTCAGTTCAGAATTGGACCAAACTGTGGTCTGTGCTGTTTACCATAATATTTCATCTAAACCATCTTTTAAGGGTCCAGATATAAGGCAGTTTCCCAGTGATTTATGAATCCAAACGTAAAAGCAAACCATATTCAAGACAAAGAGTGGATTGCAAACCAGCTTCATTATCTTGGTTTGATGTCTTTTGTAGTGAAAGGTTGTCTGTATTCAGTATCAGCTAGCACTGCAGGACCAGAACTTCTTTTCTCCTACATCACTTTCCAGCTCCCCATGCTGCCTAAAAACAGGTCCAGAGGGTTTTCTCAGTCTGCCAGAGCTGATCCTAAGGGTGCAGGAGGAGGAGTCTGGAGTGATGAAGGGGGTTCCCACCCCTGATAGATCTAGATTCTGTTGTCCCATAGCAGAAGTCCAGTGTCAGATGCTACCCCATATTTTGTGAGCTAAGACAATTTTGGACATTTAGGAGAATAGTCAAAGTTTGATTTCATTTCTGAAGGCTGGCCGGAGAGTCGTCTTAGCCACATTCAAACTCCTTTCTAATTTCCCTCTGCATGGTTGTAAAAATGTCATTTTTAGGAAGGTCTCTGGGCAATAAGCAATTGCACTCTTTTTAAAAAGTGGCTTTAATTATTATGATTACATTATTTATGGTTGCTTTTTAATGTTTTCTCTCTCTCTTGTTGTAGTTCTTCCTGGTTGCTTTAGTGCAATTTATTTTTGTCAGTCTTTAAAAGAAATGTATTGTTGTTGTTCTAAGTTACATTGTGAGGTGCCTTGGACTTGCTAATGAAAGGGCAGGAAAGAATAGATTTGGCTAGTACGTTTTAAACACCACTCAGCAGTAGCCTACACATCTGGATCAACTTAAATCAGTTTTCAGGCAACAGTGCAATATTTTTACCTATGTGTACAAGTTGGGGTTGATGGGAAACTGAAGAAATAAAACAGCAAAACAGTTTGGTAACTGTGAACCTGTTTAGATTTCCACATGCATCCCATTGCTACTGTGGGCTTCCTTTTGTGGCAAGCATCACTGGAGATGGAAACTCCAAATGCCAAATTGTCTGTGTCAGGGAAACTGTTCCTTCATTGTAAGTGGTTCTCAACTTTGGTTCCCCAGATGTTCTGGGACCGCAACTCCCAGACATGCTGGCCAGCACAGCTTGCAGTAAAGGCTTCTGGGAGTTTTAGTCCAAGAACATCTAAGGATTCAAGGTTGAGAACCACTGTTATAAATGAATGACTAGAAGGACTCTTGTGTGTAGATGAAGCCCTTATTTCCTTGAGGAATTAATAGAGAGAGTTGCTGTGATTAACAAGCCCCTGAGAGTTCAGTGTCTGGACTACAACTTCTAAAATCTAAAATTATTAAAGCAACTGAGTAACACCAACTATCTGTTTTTATTTTTGTAGATCCCTCAAGATAACACGGATGCGATTGTGAGCAAAGCTATTGAACTGTGGCACAAACATTGTGGAATGCCAGCTCACTCAATCTGAGACTGAACTCCACCTGGAATTTTAGATTTTTTTTAATTTTAATTTTTATTCTTTCCCCCATCTCTCCTGATCTCAAAGTATCCAATTAAAATTATTAAAATACTGGGGACACAGTGGTGGTAATTAATTGAGTTGTTTTTTTTTTAATTTCGAAAGTGCTCAAAGTGCATAAATGCATATAGAAGGTAATGATTTTAATTCATTTGAATGTTTGTGATTCTGTGTTTTCTAGTAAATCTATTTGCATTGGTTGGATTTAATTGCAGGTTTATTTCTGATGGCTTTTCTTGGTGAGGCTGACTAGAAAATGGAGGACACTGAAGTGACATATCTGAAGGAGACGTTTTGTTCATAGGCATAATGATTTAGCTGAGAAACAGGCAAAACAGAGACACATGGATAAGCTTGCTGGCACTAAAATGGCTTAAATGCAAGAACTCTGGTTTAATAAAGTTGTCCATCTGAACAAGCTGTGTTTTGCCCCATCAAGCAACCAGTCTCTAAATTTTCAGCCCATGTTGTGGATGAGAAATTAGCAATTAACCCTAACCTGAACCCAGTCCCCAAGGGTTTTGATCAACTAGTGTAAGGATTCTCTTTCTCACTTAAACATAAACTGAAACACTGCTCATTCCCATAGGCAGGACAAAGCAAACAGGAATGAGTATCCAGGCAGATGTAGAAGTAATTCTACTGACATTTCTTGCCCTTTATGTTAGGGCAGAAAGGGTGAAAGTACTGTTTGTATATCTTTTAGTTTGCACATGGGTGAACTGCTAATGGGTAAAATACCAAATGCCGAAGGTTCTCAGTGTTTTGAGCCACTGTGACTGTGACCCATCAATAGCTTTATTCTCCATGAATTTGTCTTTATGACAGCAGCCTTGGTGGCCATCACTTCAATTGATGGCAGTAAAACCTATAGTTTAATTCAGTGGTTCTCAGTCTTGGGTCCCCAAATGTTCTTGGACTATAACTTCCCAAAATCTTGGCCAGTACAGCTAGTGGTGAAGGCTTCTGGGAGTTTTAGTCCAAGAACCTCTGGGGATGGCAGGTTTGGTGCCACTGATTTAACTGAACACTTGATAAAAAGCTGCTTCCTTTTGTTTCTTTTAAACTTCCCACTGTTCAGTTTTCTTGGGTGGCCCTAGTTTCTTTTATCATGAGAAAGGGGAAAAAACAAACTTTCTGGCCATTTTCTCATACAGGCATAATCCTATAGACTTCTCTCATCTCCCACTTACAATGTTTCTAAGCTGGAACCAAACACCAAACTTTATATCCTTCCCTTGAAAGACTACCGGGTTTTCCAAAAAATAAGACAGGGTCTTATATTAATTTTTGCTCCAAAAAACGCAGTAGGGCTTATTTTCAGGGGATGTTATTTTTAAAATACAACAATCTACATTTATTCAAATACAGTCATGTCATCTTCTGGTTGCTGCACAATGGTGGAAGGCAGGGTTTCACTCAACTGGGCTTATTTTGGGGGTTGGGCTTATATTACGAGCATCCTGAAAAATCATACTAAGGCTTATTTTCAGGTTAGGTCTTATTTTCGGGGAAACAGTACTGTGCCATTCCTCTCATCAGGTTTCTAGAGTTTTCTGTTGCTCCACAGTGATGGGGAGACTCTGTCACAGGAGATCAGTGTGGCTTTGGCCTTGATTACAGTCTGATATTCTGAGAAAAATATTTGTTCTGGCAGGTTTGGTCCTGGTACATCTGTTTCTCTTGCTTTCCAAAATGGCTTTGTCCACTGCTCTTCTTTCTGTGCTCATTAGTTCTGATTTTTTTCTTAACTGCCTTTTGGCACTAGCCTGTTTGGCCGGGGGCAAGCTGCAAGTCCCAGACAGCCCCCCCAGAAGAAAGGAATGGTAAACTGTATCTGTACTGTACACTTAGAAAAGAACCCTGGAAAGGGTCAACCTGACAGCTTCCTCTTTCTCGTTATTTTAGCATGAGTGCTGTGGAAAGGCAGAATTGAAATAAATGAAAAACAATTGATAAAAGGAGAAAAAAAAAGCCCTTAGTCAACATTTCATTCCTTCTTCTTGCTCACACCATTTTCTTGTTCTTGTCAAACTGAAGGGGACAAACGTATACCTGAAAAGGTCTCAAGGGAGCTCATTTTTCTTATTCATGCTACCTCTGTAGAATATGGTCTGGATCATCATTAGCCTTCTCTTTTCTCAGTTTTTGAAAGACTCACCCCACTTATTTTAGTCATCTGCATTTCAACTCTTTTCCGTCTCTCCTTCTCTTCATTTTGCTTGCAGACAGGACATTAGTATCTCTATGCTGTACCATGTTGGAGTAGTAAACTAGTGCCCCCCCCAGCTTTTTGGGACTATAGCTCCCATAATACCTAACCATTGGCTTGTTTGTTGGTGGTTGACATTGATCTCCCAAACATTTGGATGCCCTTAGGTTGCTTGGCTCTAGTATGATAAAGAGAATGTGAGCATTATGGTTTTGGTGCTGTAATTGATTCTGATCAGTTAGCCAGCCACACGAACTGCCTGATTTAGATGATGCTAGCAGAACGCTGTCCAGCAATTCAGCTTTAGGAAAGAGAGAATTTATTTTAATTTGCAACGCTCTCAAAGTGCTGTTGAGTGTACGTGTATTCCCTCCAATGTGCTTGAACTGCCAATTACTTCATGATTAAGGCAAAATTAAGCATGTGGTCTATGGAAGCTTCTGTGAAATGAATCTGTATCTCATTTTTATTTTTGGATGGCAAGGTGCTTTAGTTTCTTCAATCAACGGTGCTGATTAGTGTAGGAGTGCTTAGTGTCACACACATGAATCAATGTTTAAAGTCAAGACGTCAGACTATTAAAACCCAGAATCTTTCTTTTGTGACTCATTTGTGCTACTTGAATTTGCTAGGATGAGACAAATGGGCTACACTTCACTTCTCACATGAACAACAGCAATTTTGGACCAGTGTATTAAATGCTGATAGCAGCTTTCAGCTTTGTCCAGAAGTCAATCAAACAGTGCCATTTAAATGTCAGTGGAAAGTTCATCTGTAATCACCCGGTTGTACATACAAAGAATGTGATTCCATTCTTCACAAAAGAGCATTTTCTTTTGTGGAGTGTGTTATTATTAAGCCATTGTGTGGCATGATCTTTAAGCAATAGCTCTTCTTTCCTGTGGTAGAAGAGAGAAAGAGTTTTTGGTGGAAACTAGTTTCGAAAATCAGTGCAATTTTGGATTTCTCTACATGTATCAGAACTGAACGTGAGATGCCCTAAAATGGAAGAGAATGGAAATAGGCAAAATACAGCAAGCCATTTGTAAAGAGTACAGCCGAGTCTCTGAGGTTAATGAAAGCTTTTAATTCTTTTCCCATTCTGCTCTCCAAAAAGACTGAAGATGGTTTGCCACCCAGACCTGGGAAGTTAATGCTTTGGATTACCATTCTCAGAATGTCACGACCAGCGTAGTGAAGGCTCATTATTTCTCTCCTTCTCCCCTTAATAAAGCTTCTCCCACCCTTTCTTTTTGACTATGGCCATGTTCACCATGGAAATTTCTAGTCCAAAAAAAGAATGAGCCTGTTGGTTCCAATCCCCTGATTTATGTGATTGAGGCCTTCTCAGCCGGCCTTCTGGTTGTGAAGATGTCTCCAGCAGATTCATAGATTGGAGATGGTGCCTTTGAAAACTCTGGGGCTACCCGAGGTTCTTGCACCCATTATTTTGATGTAAAGGACAGATCTTCACTTGCTCAAGGTGGGTGATGGTCTATAAGGCACACCCACAACCCTATTTCCTGAGTGCCACTCAGCTTTTGGCACCGGCAGCAGCAAATAGAATCTTGTAATGTGGGAAATTTCTCATCCATTGAAAAAATTGTCCAGACGTGGGTGATTTTGTTTAGCTCACAGAGAAGGGCAAAAGGGGCAGCCCTTTTTTCATCAGCTGCAGTACTAGCAAAAACAGAGGGGGGGTCTTCACAACAAAGCCCCTTAGCTAGTATCCTGCTCATGAGGAATTGCGGCCAGAAGACCAGGTTCTTCCCCTGGTTCCCCCTGCTCCACCACTTGTGGAAAGGAAATCTAGGAAGTCCTTGTTTTCAATGGCTGGTCTCTAACAAGCTGGAGAATGCCAGGGCAAAGCAGAGTGCCTCACACATGGTGCCCGTAAGCTTTGCACTTACAACAGAATTCTAACCCTTGCAGTTGGCAAAAAATTATTTCTAAAAATGCATTTTCTGCAAAATATAGTTTATGATACAAATACGAAAACCAGAATCCTGCTTCCTTTTCCGGATTGCATAAGGCAACTACATGATTTTCCCCCTCTGGCAGGCTCTTCTTAGGGCAGGCAGGCAAGCACTGACTGCAAAATCCTCTGTGTCATCTGAAGGCAGAAAATGCTGTCTGTTTGCCCTTACGTATATGAAACCTGAATAAGAACTGGGACAAATTTGTGGGGGCAAAAACAACTGTTTGCAATAAAGGCCTAAAATGTATGAAAGTGCTTGTAAAGCCCATCCAGCAGGGAGAAAACCTTTGAAATTTTTCATTCTGACCTGAAATAAGTGAAGATTTATATTTCTTCTCCACAAACAATGCAACATTTAAAAGCCTTAATTGAGTCCCCTCCAGTCATTATTTCTCCTCCTAAATAACTTAAATGCTTTAGTTGAGAAGCTCTAGCTCCTTGATCATTTGGGCTACTCCTCTTTGTGTCCTTTGATATTCAGTTAATGACTGTGATGTGAAATCCTACACAGTATTGCCATGGTTTTCAAATATTTTTATGTACATTTGAGAGACACTGGTTGAGTTTTTGTCAGTTTTTTTTTTGTCAGTAACATATAACATAGAACTTGAGTGTTTAATGTACTAATGATGATTATGTGCCATCAAATTAATTCCAACTTATAGCAATTTTTCCCTAGGATTTTCCAGCTATAATGTACTCAGAAGTGGTATACCATCTCCTTCTGGGGGGTGTTCTAGGGCTGTGCAGCTTGCTCAAGGCTACACAGACTGGCTGTTCTCTCAGGAGGCACAGTGGGGAATGAAATTTTGCTGCCAAATATCTGAACAGGCGGAGCTACTCGGCCTGCCAAGGACTGATTGCACAGCCCGCAAAAACCTCCTTCCTATTTTGTCACTGAAAATTCAGACCACAGCTATGTAGACACGAACTTAGGATGTCTTGCCTCCATGTGCATCACCTTACACCACTGGCTCCCAAACGTGTTGGTATTATGCCTCCTTCCTTCTTTTTAAGAATTCCTCATATCTCCTCACTTTTCCTTTACCATCACCTTGAAACAATGATTAAATATAAAATAAACACAAAAGCTTAGCATAGATCATTTAAATAAAAAATAAGTACTTTTTTGTCTATTCTAAAGCCCAATAAAAAAACTCTCAGTCTTGCACCCCACCTTGAAATTTCTTCACACACATACATGATGTGGATGTGAAGAAATTCCAAGGATGTGTGTGCAGGACTGCATGCGTGTATTCATATGACCTGAATCTGAGAAACAACATTTTATACTTGCACTGAACCTAATTTCCAATTTTGCTGTTATATACTCTTTTATACATCCATGCACTCACACACAAGAATGCTATCTATCCAGAAATGATGTAATGGAAACCCTAATCGCTGGAGATTATTAAATTGCAAAGAATAAGAGCACCTGCACAAGGCATATCACAACGTGGCATCACTTTGGACTACTAATAGTGTTGCCCTCTGAATAGAAAGTGTGTCTGAAAATTACGTTTAAAAATAATAAAAAATCTGTGTTCTCTGTTTATTAACTTGCATACATAAAATATTCCTTTCCTATGTTTGAAGATGTGGGGTTCTCTTCAACCAATCAGTAATGAAGAAATTATTACAATGTAGAGAATTGCCTGATGGTGTTAAAAGGAAATGCAACCGGATGAATTCCAGGGTGCTCCATCCCATATCTGTCTTTTCCCCCCGAAACAGAGTTAAGTGGCTTTTTGGCACAAAAGTCTGCTCAAACAGTAATTGATGTTTGGTTTCTCTGTGTTGAAAAATAAAGCCGCTCTGATCCACCCAACTCTTATTTAGCCTCAAGAGATATGGAGAGCCACTGTTCATCATATTTCTGCAGATAAAATCCAAACTGCTAGATAGCTCAGAAGTTTAGGTATCTCCCTGAGGAACCAGAGACTGGGAGTCTGATTCCCCACTGTGTCTCCTTGACAGGGGCTGGACTACACTTCTAAGATGACGGTGATGGTGTCTCTCAAGTCAGATGATGGTTTCAGCCACCTCTCGCTCATAACTACTGTATCTTGGTGTATTTTTATTCAGCACAATGTTGCCCTCTAGCTCTCTTTATTGTTCACTTGCATTTTATCATTTGATTGAAGCACCAGATGCCATCAAGATGGGAAACCCTTGTCTTCTTCCCATTTTCTCCCACAGTAAGGTTTAAAACTCCTTAAACCTCAAAGATTTCCCACCCATCCCGAATCCCAAATTCAAAAATATGGAATTATGATCATTTTTGTTTTTTTAGAAAAACCCTGAAACAAAAGTTTCTTCCATTTGCATGGTACACCTCTTTCCACCATTTTGGGTCTGCTGCCACACAGATGCTAAAGATATTGAGCCTTTAAGAAAACACAGATGGTAACCTTAATGCAGCATTAACAAGGCTCAAAACACAGGGGGCTTCAAAAACAAACTTTAAGTTAAACAACCATCCAAAGCTCTCACTTAAGATGGACAAACCTTAAAGTTTTCCCACATTCAGTTTTTACAAATATCAAGTTGTTCCCATTGCAAATATGAAACAATTTGCAAATGTTGATGATTTTTTTTAAAGTACTGAAATGAAATTCTTGCCCATTCTTGTTGCATCATAAACAACAGTATGATTGGCAGAAGGCAGGAGAACCTAAACCAGAACATATTTTTTCTTTTTGATTTTTTTAAAGAAACTGCATACATCCCAGACAATTTAAATACCATGCAGTTTCAATATGTACAAAACCTCAGGATGTAGAGATTCAGTTTTAGTGTTCCATCTAGGTATTTACATTTTTTGTTGTTGCTGCTGCTGCTGAATACAGCTATTATCTGTTAAATTACAATATTGGAAGATCACAGGCTTGACTGTCACCACATTCACTCCTATACAAAGACAAAACTATGTACATACACTTGACGTGGAGGGTAACTGCAAAATGCACTGGGTCCAGAAGAACTGAGATGCACAGGCGAGATGCTCACGCAAGGCCTTTCTGTTCACATAAGAACTAAGCTGGATAAAACAGGTTGTGGAAAGTAATTTGCACCCCCATTTGCCATTTTCAACAGTAACACCAGTGCCCTTTAAAATCACGGCTACCTTTTCAGTTATTGAGGGGGAGAATGTTTTGTCCACATAATAAGGGAAACTGCTGGCATGTGTGTGATAACCTTCATTTGCATGAGAATAACAGAGGCATATTGGAGTTAAGGTGCTCCTGCTGGAAAGGAGGGGGGGGGCTTCCATTTCCAAACAAAGGAAAGGTCTCCTACGCAATTCTTGTTGAACGGCAGGGAAGCAAGGCAACTAGAAAGCAGGGTTTTGCCCATTTCCATTTAATTCAGTGGGAAGGAAAAGGGTTGTATTCTTTGTGGAGTGGCATACACTCAGGGCATCTAACCATTGCAAGAGAGAAACAGAATAGCACAGGTTGCACTCCAGAAAGAACAAACATTCAGCAACCTTGAATAGTCAGCCATTTTTCATGCAAGGGCAAAGAGCATTGTTTATTCTTGCTCCCCCTTCCTTTTTTTTGGCTGAGGCTGCAGTGTTTTGCCTTAAGTACTTTCAGCTTTTGTGTACAGTAGGTGCCCTGAATCTCATCTGCCAGGGATACTTCGACTATTTGATTACTGCAGCAGCAAGAGGGTGGGACTAGACCAGTGGTTCCCAACGTTGGGTCTCCAGATGCTTTTGGACTACAACTCCCAAAAATCGAGGCCAGCACAGCTAAAGGCGAAGGCTTCTGGGAGTTTTAGTCCAAAAGCACCTGGAGATCCAACATTGGGAACCACTGGACTAGACAACTCTTCAGACCATTCCAACTGAAGAATTCTGTAATTCAGGACATGTTTCATGGATACGAGTAGAAGCAAGTCACCTTCTTGTTCCTTTTTTGCAAGGAAATCTAGGACTTGTAAATGGCACTTTTTTGAGCTGCCGCTCTCATACCTAGTAGCTATGTTGGATACAGGATTCTGGGAGTTGTAGTCCAAAAAGGAACATTTCCAAGTTGTGAATACATCCCATAGTATGCAATAGAACGTTATGGCATAGTGGATCCACCAATCTATTTCCAAATGACCCTCTTGTGTAAACAGCCCTTCCCAAAACCAGTGTACTGGCATCTTAATGTTGGGCAAAATGAGTATATACAATTATATTCCCGATCAGAGCTTGTGCATATAGATTTCTCTACACTGAGCATGATGGTGAGAAAAAATACAGAAGTCTCCCTAGAATATTTCAAAACTTACAGTGAAGAACCAGAATTAGAGCTAAGCTGTTAGATGATAGCTCATCCCACTTGGAAATTAATCTTGGCAGAAAGATGAAATAAAACTTCATCATTTCCCTCTTCAGCCAACTGTATCACTGCTTCCAGGAAAGCAGAATAGCTGATAACACTTTCTAAAAATTCCTTCTATTGAAACAATCTTGTTATTATCGTTCCTAGAGTTTAGAAAAAGAGAGTGGCCAGTTTGCTCATTTTAACAATAAATACACTTTAGTAAATTTTCTTGTACAAGGGCATCTGTAAACTGCAGTATTTGGCAGTCTGCTTTGGTTTGGAGGATATGTTCTATAAACATTACTTTCAGCTTCTAAAATGTGTGTTTTAATTGGGAGGCACACAGGAGCTAAATTAACATACTGGCCCAAATCTTGTTGGGCAGGGTCCACCAGCATGATGGGAATGAAATTACTGACAAGGGCAGATAGCTGTTGATTAAAGGCTTCCTTTTGCAATTCCAGGGCAAGCACAACTGTTGCACAGTGTGTGAGCCATACGTACCCTGAAACTGCAAAATAAAGCCTTTAACCAGTAGCAGTGTGCTGCCGCCTATGAAGCCATTTCTATTATGCAGACAGAGCAGGGCAACAGGATTTCAGCCATGAACGCTTTGGTGTCTTTGAAACCTGGAGGGGAAAATTTCTTTAAGCTTTTTTTTCTGCTTAACTTTAGAGAACAGACCTACGAATGCATCTGGATTAAGGCCTGACATGCTGCCCCACAACTGCCGACAAATTAAAATTACTGAAGAACAGTGACATATAAATACTGTTCAAAAATGCTCTTGGATGTTGTTGTTTTCTCTAGGCAGCTACAGGTTACGTCCTGTGAGTTGCAGCATCAAATATGATCTTAAGGACATTGCACATACATGAAGCTATATTATCATGCTAGTAAATGAGAACAGAATTGGAAACTTTAAAACTCCAGTTTTCAGAGTTGTAGAAGATCCACTTTTCTCTTCAGCTTCTCTCCATCCCAGACTTCTCTCTCCAGACTTGATAGCAGGACTACAGTTTCACCCTACTGTGTCTCCATGTCCAACAGCAAGTGGGGGGGGGGCTTTATGAGCTACATGCCCATCCACCTTCAGGAGGTGGTAGAAATGTGTAATCCCTTCCTCCATCTCCCACAAATCTTTCCTAGTAAGTGACCCTTCATTTAGAAACCTACTTATGTTCTAGGCTTGTTTGGATCTAATCCTTAAAATGTCATCTTACCTTCCCATCCTTGTGCTTGGAATGGATGCAAGGATCATGAGAGAGACCATTCAGTTTTGCTCTTTGTTAGTACTCTTCTGCTCAGTCTCTGTATGAAACAGTATGACTGAATTGTCATGAAGAGAACCTGGCTTGCTAGCTGTTCTGCTCTAACAGAAATACAATGCTTTTCTATAGAAACATTCCCAGAGCAAATGGACATTATTAACTCTGGGTTGGATCCAGATTCAAGACCAAGCTACACTCTGTTAAACATGCAGTGTGTGGTCAGGTATCTGGTTTTCTTACTCTAAAGTTAATGCATGCAGTAATGAGACTGCTGCAGGCTAATATCAAGTAGAGATTTTACTTATTTTTCTAACCACCCACAGAAGTGGGTATTTTAAAATAAAAAACAGATGGGTGAAGGCTTAAATGTATCTCATCCATACATGTTCATCCCAATTGGACTCTGTACCTGATTATTCTAGAGTAAGAAAAAAAAAACAGCCACGAAATTGTATGCTATGAGTTTAAAACAACATAAAGTTTCACTTTCTGTCATACCTTAAGAGTGCACCCATTAAATCAATGGGCCACAGTTGTTAGGAATGCTGATCTATGGACACGTTTGAATGCAATCCTATGCTCTCACATCAGTAAAGAAGCCTGAGTACTTAAGTTGCCATCCCCGTATTTGTTTGTTTGGAATGAGCTGCTGCAAGAGATTGAGATTTCTGGCCAAGAGAAATCACCCAATATGCTTAATGTGAATCAAGTAACCATACCGATGCCAGTGGCACTAGCCAAAGTGCTTGGAAGGACTGGATCCATAATGCTTCCCAGTGCTTAAGGGTAATTAGTTAGGAGAACAGCCAATATTTTAAAAACAGAAAAACAGCAATCCCAGCTCTAGCTTTTTGCCAAATGCTTTGGTTCTCAGTATGATGCTGAGCCAGTGATAACAGCACATTTTGTTATTTACAACAGGTAGTATTCTATGTAACAGAAATCCCTGCTATTAAAAAAAAATCATGCATATAAAGTAAAATTGGTCAACCATCACCTGGAGCTCATTTCTTCTCTACCTTGCACTTCCCAGGAGCCTTCATCAAGCTGGTGCCCTCCAGATGTATCCAACTATAGCTCCAGAGTTGCTTGGGTTTTTATGGGGAGCGGTAGTGTCCAGCACATCTGGAGAGCACATGCCTGGCAGAATCATGGCGTCTGTGCAGAAGCTGGTGTCATATCAGCAAGGCTGTTATGCCATCAACTTCCACACAGGGAAAAATGAGACTATGGACCCAAGCATGGTAGAAGGCATCCTAACCTGCTCCATTTGTTGAAGTATGATTGTTACCAAATATCCCTGTATCTGTAATCATTTCAAAATTCGCTTTCTCCAACAAAGGAGCCAGCTGAATGAAAGAGATGGATGACAAAGGGTGACAGCCAGCCAGCCAGCCAAGAAATCCTCCAGGGATGATTCTTGGAAAATGTCAAAGATAAGTAAGTCCTCAGGGTGGGTCTTCCCCTGCCTCCATCTTTCTAAGGTGCTCTCAAACAGAAAGGAGTGTTTGTTAGAAATGTTGGTCTAGAAGGATGATAGGCCTTGGTCAAGCTTTTGTCCAGTACATGTATGTCTAAGCCAACACCAAGGGCCTCAGCTTTCTTTGGAGTCCAAGGAGAAATGCTTGACAGGAATTAACAGCTGACTGGAGAAAGACAGTATGCGTGGATGGCTGGTTTTGGAGGAATATTGAGGGAGGTGGAATCCATACAACAAGGTTTTAGCCATAAGTGTCAACTGTTGGCACGAGTCTTGCCAACAGCGGTTTCTGTTGTTGAACTTTGTGCCAACCGGTCTTACGCTGCAGTTCTACCCAGCCGAGGAAAACACAGTTTCTCTTCACGTTTTCGCTTATTTTAAAAAGGCAGTTCAAAAGATTTACATTTTATGTAACAGAGAAATGAACAACACCAGCACTTGTGGTTCTTTTCAGTTAGGTTTTGAAGACGGTGGAGCACCCCATTTTTATGGCCTGTGAAATCTGAAATGAAAAGGAAAAAAATTGAGGCAGCAGAGACAGTAATCTGATTATCATCAACAGAAACATACTGTTTTTCTTGCATATAGTCAGCAAAACAGATTTGGCAAAACCCTGAGACATAACTGCTGAATCCACAGGAAGCTGTAGTTCAAAACAGTCTAACAGTCTAATATAAGAAGCATTTAATGTGACACTTCACTGCTCTGTTTGCTTCTATGAAAAGGGTACAAAGCACTGTATGAATTCAATGGCTAAATTTGGATTAAGAAGTGGCAGGGCTACATATAAGATTTATGCTTGTGGTGCTTATAATAGAAACCACACTACTCTTGTATGTTACATGCCATCAGGTAGAAACTGACTTAAAGTGACCCTAATGCGGTAAGTGAGCTATTTAATCACCAGTTCCACTCCCCAATGAGTTCCCACAGCTGAGTCGTGACCTGAGCCCAGGTATCCCAAGTCCTAGTCTGTCACTCTATCCACTACCTTGGATATCACTCAGTACTCATTCAGCACACCGATTACTGTTAGCCACAATTTAAAAACCACCATCACCACAAACCCTGCTTACCTTGTTAAATGCCTGCTTAATTCATGAACTTCCATTTCAGTGCTTTTAAATTCATTGAGCTCTTTGCGAATTGCTGCCTGCAAATTACAAGAAAAACTGTTTTAGAACAGCTTTAATATATGCTAAGTCTTTGCACATCAACTCAAGAGTGTGAAAGGAGGTTTTTTTAATTGAAAGGGAAAATCTTGCCTGACATGAAACAGCAAATACCAACCTGCCTCAGCTGGCTCTTTTTGTGAGTACTGCCAACTTGTCTGTCTCCCAAGAAGTAATAAAGTATATTTTCAAATAGGAACAGGCGCATTGCTAACTGAGGGAAGACAATCACGCAACATTCAGAACAGGACACACAACTTCTTCTAGCAAACAAATGGGGAGGGAGTTATCCTATGTCACCAGGGCATTATCTCCAGCGCTCCTTATGGGAGGCCACAGGGGCCCTGATAGAGGTGTACAAAGGTATCCATGATGTGGAGGAAGTGGACAGGGAGAACCTTTACTCCCTCTCATGATCTGGAATCAAGGACTAACCTCACCTCTGCCTTGGCCATTTCTTCTTTCCCTTGTCTCTGCTGCTTCATCCTCCCTCTGGCACCTTTCTTCCCTCTCTCCCTCTGGCTCCATCACTGCTGTTTTCCTTGCATCATATGTGGAAAGGCTCTGCACAGAGACCCACCAAGCATGAGTCTCTCCACACAGCCAGGCACGCTGGGTGCGGAGGACCCCTTAGAGACAGGTGGTGTTTGTGGGCTGCTGAGGGAAACTGCCTCTGCCAAGGCACAGAGGATATCCTTAGACAGCCCATCAACACGGCCTGGTTCTGAGAAGACCTCTCAGAGCCTGGCTGGTAGCAAAGAGATGGTTCTGAAGATCTGAGCAGAGCAGCAGCATCAGCAGCAGCTCTTTGGAGCAGCAGGCGTGTATGGGAGGAAGGGTTAGCACTGCCAGCCTGCCAACCTGTTACTGACGGTGGCCGCCTCACTTTACATAATGGCATGGCTACTTTTGTCAGAAATTGATAATGACAGCCTACTGAGACAGCTGTAAAAGGCAACTGGATAAATTAAGGGAGGATGGGGCTACCAGTTACTGCTAGTCCTGATGGAGATATATCCCCATGCACTGCCAAAAGCACTATGCCTCTACATAACTGTTATTGGGCAGCTTGAGCTGGAGTTGAGACATATTCTCATGTGTGGCCTGTGGTCTTCCCATAGGCATCTGGTTGGCAGCTGCAGTAGAAGAAGGCAGCAGGATCGAATAGGCCTTTTATTGCCCCCTTCAGCATTCTTTTGGCATTATTATATTCAGCATTGTCTCTTTGATGACTGAACCATGCCAAGGGAATGATTTAGCCCATGTTGAGTACTCTAAGGTCCCATCAATTTTAATGGTAGAGAATGAAGCACATGCTTTCTCCTCCCACTGAATCAACAGTAATTAAAAGGCTGCTTTGTGTCCAGATATGCCAAATCCAACTCTCTATGGAGCTGAATGACCATTTTAAAGAACTACAGAAGCAGTTTGAATGAAGCAAATCTTCCCATGGACACACATTTGGAAGGCTTATGAAACAATGCCATTTCCCCTTCTCCACCCCATGACTATGATTGCCATCAGCTGTGCTATCTGGGGAATACTAGCAGTTGAAAACCACCACCACCCATTAACTTTTCTGGACAGTACACATTATGAAAAGTGACGCACACTCAACTCTTTCGTATCATTTATTTCAATGTTATCTATTTCACTTTTCTATCATGTCACGTACCCATCTTTCTGTAGCCTAGGTCTTCACAGCTGGACGTGGTATGCCAAAGAACTCCAAGATTATTCTCTCATGAACTTTGCCTACTTACTTTATCAGCAGCCGTGAGCCGTGTCCATGGTTTATCTGCCCGCCTGTCATAGTCCTGAGCATCTGCCACTTCCACGTAATCGCTAAAGCGGATAAGAATTTTCCTCTCACGCAGCTCTTCCACTGTAGGCCTTTGACTGAGCTGTAGAAGTAAAGAGGAAATATTACTTTTAGGCATCAAGCACATTTTTTAAGGTGTACATGGTCTAGTTGGTGGAATATTCATCACTGCTTCTGCCATTTTATTAGATGGATGTTTATATCATGTGATATGTGGCCATGAAGAGACATCTCCTACATTAACAAGAAATTTGTTATTTTACAACATCGGAGCATCACAGACCAGAATATGTGATTTATTTATTTTGAACTGCACACTGACCACTGATCCGTTGCAATTCTAGTGGTGAGGGAGCTCAGTAAGAACACACTGATACATTACTTTCCTGGAGACAGCATCATGGATGTGTGGTGCGATCTTTAGAAAAGCCTCTCAAGAAACATCTTTGCTCAGTTTTTTAAAAGCAGAGAAAAAGTACTTGTATGGTGAGATTTCAGGGATGTCAAAAACACTTACTGTTGCTTCATTTGCATGTCTGATTGCTGAGACACACATCTCTAAGGAAATCCCATTCTACTGCATGCATGGCTGAGTAGATTAATATAATCTAAACCTCACTTTCAAGTGTCCCTGTTTAGCTCAATCCAGCCTAATTTCATTGCTTACCCTGTTTCCCTGAAAATAAGACTTAACCTGAAAATAAGCCCTAGTATGATTTTTCAGGATACTTGTAATATAAGCCCTATCCCCAAAATAAGCCCTAGTTAAGTGAAAACCCGCCCTCCACCATTGTGCAGCAACCAGAAGAAGATGACGTGACTGTATTTGAATAAACGTAGATTGTACATGAAAAAAATAATGCATCCCCTGAAAATGAGCCCTAATGCATTTTTTGGAGCAAAAATTAATATAAGACCCTGTCATTTTGGGGCAAACAGGGTAGTTGCACTTATTGTGCTTTTTTGTTCAGTCATTTTCCTGCTCCTGGTAACCTACTACTTCTCATTTTTCCATAGTTCTACTCCTTTCTATTCTCTTTTCCCAGACTTTGTCCAGAACTGCTGGATAGCTCACTGGTTTAAGTATCTGGCTGCAGAACCAGAGATTGGGACTTTGATTCTCCACTGTGTCTCCTTGACAAGGGCTGGGCAGCTCTGCAGTTCTCAGATGATTATTATTATTCAAAAACACCAGGAACAGTTAATCAAAATGATAAAAATATTGGCTGGTATTGTATAACGCATACATGTTTTGACCAAAAGCTTAAGTAGCTGTTAAATATTGAAGCAGTATGTATGCTGCTCCTTATATTGTTGTTTTTTTGTAGCTCTGATGGTGTGATTTCTGAGATCTGCAACTGCTTATAATACCATGTGAAATATCTTGATATTGTTCCCAAAGCCCCAGTGAGTACGGGGAGCACTGAAGTGTGTTTCATGCAAAAGCGAGATGTTTTGATTGCCAGATCTTTGTGTTTTACTGTTTTTTCCAATTCTCTATTTTTGAATCTGGCATCTCCTGGAATTGCAATGTCAATGACCCAGACATTTCTTCATTCTATTATTACTATGTCTGTTATGTTATGTTCAAGGTGAAATACCACAAGATCTTGATGTTGTCATTTTCTGACACCTTCTCTATCTGGTGATCCCATGGGATTTTAGGAGCTGGAAAGTTATATTTTTTGCATAATGACCAGTGAACTAATTTTTCCACTCTATCATGTCTAATTTTATAACCTGTTTGTGTAGTCTTTGCACATTCACAGATGAGGTGTGACAAAAGTTTCATTTTTTTCTTGGCAGAGTCAACATATGCTGCTAGCACTAATTCCTAGGATCTTAGCTTTCATCACATTGGTTTGGAGTGCTTGTTATTATTATTATTATTATTATTATTATTATTATTATTATTATTATTATTATTATTATTATTATTATTATTATTATTATTATTAGTATTAGTAGTAGTAGTAGTAGTAGTAGTAGTAGTAGTAGTAGTATTCAGGAGGAGCTTAATACACTGGAGAAATTCACTGAAACAAAATGAGTTTCAAAAGGGAACAATCTAAAGTTCTATATTTAGACCTCAAGCTAAATATTAATCAACAATGTTGATGCAGTATCAAAAATAAATAAATAAATAAATAAATAAATAAATAAATAAATAAATAAATAAATAAATAAATAAATAAATAATAGGCTGTATCTACAGAAGTACAGTTTTCAAATCAAGGGAAGTAACAGTACCATTCTATTTTGCATTGGGCAGACATCACTTGGAATACTGTGCCCAGTTCTATGCACCACAGTTTAAAAAAAGATATCAAGAAGTTGGAATGTATGCAGAAAAAAGTGACCAAGATGATAAAGGGTTTGGAAACTAAGCTCTACAAGGAATAGTCTAGGGAGTTGGACATGTCTAGTGTTGTGTAGAGAAATCTGAGAGTCAATATGATAGCCATCTTCAAATGTGGAAGATTGGGCAAGCATGTTTTCTGCAGTTCCAGAAGGTAGGATGAAAAGTAATGGATTTAATTTATAGGAAGGAGATTTTGATTGGACATTAGGAAGAACTTCCTTACAGTAAGAGCTATTCAAGACTGCAGTGAACTAACTTGTAAGGTAGTGGATCCTCCAGAGGTTGAATAAATGCTTAAGGTAGGATTTTTCTCTAGGGGGAGGGTTTGGACTCAATGACCTCTGCTGTCGTTTCTAGCCCTTTTCTTCAATATTAATATTGGCCAATAGAAGGAATCAAAGAGTATTTACTAGTATTTTCCTAGCTAACTGGCAACTTTAGCATGACAAACAAGTTAATAATGGGTAATGCAAATAACTGCATGCATCATAAAAGCAATGATAGCAATAAAGGCAACATAGCTACTAAGAAGTAATGAGTGATACAATGATCTCCTTTTAAAATGAAATATTCCACATATTGGTTCAGATCTCATTTTCTTTCTTCTCTTCCTCAAAGTTGACCTCAAGTAAATCATGATTTCTAAGTTCTGACCCCCCCACACTAAAAACCCTATGCATTTTTGTACTGTATAATGGTAGGAAGCAAAATATTTTCAAATATCTTCATACTTCTATAACTGAGTGTATATGAAGTTGTCCTATATCATAGCTTCAAAATATATGTGACATGGTGATTCCCTTTATAGAATACAAGCTCACTTTGAAGTGTAGACATCACTCAGCTACAAAGAGTACATTTCTGTCTTTATAGCTGCCACCACAGTAGTTTAAGATTTACTTTACATGAAATTCTAAATCAAATAAGCAGCAAATCCCCTGAAAACCTGACATTAAATATCAAACACAGGACTAAAAGCTATAGTATTCAAAGGTAAATTTGATGCTCCATCCTTTACTTGGTAAACATGCTTTCCTCTGCCACTCCACACAAATTAAGGATGAAGTGAGTTATCATTGAGTTCAAAGCTTTTGACTGTTTACCACAAACTGTGGATACTATTTTAAGAATTTTGCATGATTAAAAAAAACACAACACTCTATTTATAACTTTGTGATGATAAGTGATCAAAGTATGAAAGCCTGTAAGCCAAACATAGACTTTAAAAAGCACTGATGTAAGCAAGTCACTTTTCACTTCTCCAGCAAATCCAGTGGTTCAGGGAATGAAAGAAAAATGGCACCCAGTATAGAATGACAGAACACTCCTGCATAACTTTGGAGCCAAGACTGGTAGTTTTACAGCCTGCAGACATATACCCTATTTGTCCTTCCTTCTACCTGAAGAGGCGACTCATCCAGGGGACTCAACAATCATGAGTCGCAGAATGAATTTTTCAAGTTAAGATAATTGTTAATGTTTACTTGCTTTTAATTATTCAATTGTTTTTAATCAGTATATAGTTTAATTATTTTTAATGTTTAACTTATTACATTAAAAAAAAAGAAATATATATTGTGAGCTTCCTTGAATCCCCTTATCGGGAGAAAGGCATCCTATAAATAAAACAAATAAATAAAAAATTGTGCATAATAACAATAAGGATTTCAAGCAACTTCAAGGTATCACTAATGACTGGGAAAATGCTAGTAGCCCCATGTCTTTGAAAAGAAAAAAGAGGAGAGAGAGTTTGCTTTTCAGAAAATGCGGCTGGCTTTCTGCTCAGTGCTTTCCTCCGTTTGTTTGACGCCTGATTGTCTTTACAGCTTGTGTATGTAGGAAATTTAATATGTACTTGTTAATTTATGCTTTATGGTAGGATTGGAAAAAAAAAGTGGAATTATCCTAGGAAAAATAAAGATACAGTGTGGACCAACATTTTTTTAACCGTCTCTTTCAAAGTCACTGCTCTGAGAAGAGACCCTTGAACTGTAATGTCATTGTGTCATGTACTCATGTCAAAAGTCCCTTGGACGTCGCCTGGACATTCAGGAATTCTATAAGAATGAATATGTTTTCTTTAATAATCTTCGCTCATTTCTTCTCTTTCTTTTTCACTGATACCAACCCTTTAGTTGTTTATTTGTGTGTGAATATTTGTCCCTTCACTCAGGCTAACTATCTCTGCATAGTCAGCCCTTGGCTACTGAATGCAGCACCACTAAGCCTGAACAGAACAACAGTTGATGGGCAAGTTTCAGTTTTTGCAGCTTGATGATGTGGACAGGATCCTTGGACCAGTGAAGGCTGCCACTTGTCTGCTAGACCCTTGCCCATCCTGGCTGCTAAAAGCTGCCAGAGAGGGACTGGTCGAGTGGGACCAAGGGGTAGTGAATGCCTCCTTGCAGCAGGGTAGGATCCCAACTTGCTTGAAGGAGGCCATAGTAAGACCATTATTGAAAAAGCCCACCTTGTACCCCACAGTGCTGGATAATTACTAGCTAGTCTCTATTATCCCATTCTTGGGCAAAGTGCTGGAGCAGATTCTGGTTTCTCAGCTCCAGGGACTCCTGGATGAGACACATTATCTAGATCCATTTCAGTCTGGCTTCAGGCCTGGTTATGGGAAAGAGACTGCTTTGGTCGACTTGGTGGATAACCTATACTGGGAACTGGACAGGGGGAGTGTGTCCCTGTTGGTTCTGCTGGACCTCTCAGCGGCTTGAAATACCATTGACCATCATATCCTTATCTGTCTCTCTGGGACGGAACTTGGAAGCACTATTATACAGTGGCTCTGGTACTTCCTGGAGGGGATAACCCAGAGGGGGGTACTGGGGGACTCCTGTTCAACACCTTGGCCTTTGGGATCTGTTTTGTTCCCTATGCTATTTAATAGCTACATGAAACCACTGGGAGAGGTTGTCCAGAATTTGGGGTTCTTTGTCACCAGTGTGCTGATGACACTCAACGCTATCTCTCCTTTCCATCTAAATCTAAAGAAGCTGTCTCAGTTCTAAATCAGTTTCTGGTGTCAGTAAAGACTTGATGAGGGCGAATAAACTGAAACTTAATCCAGACAAGATAGAGGTGCTCCTGGTAATTCAAAAACCAGGGGTGCTTTTGCATAGTTAAAACTAGTGTGCCACCTGCGCCCATTTCTTGAAAGGTCTGATCTGGTCATGGTGGACACATGCCCTAGTTACATCCCAGATAGATTACTGTAATGCTCTCTATGGGGGACTGCCTTTGGAAAGTTTTTGGAAACTGCAAAGGGTCCAAAATGCCACAGCCAGATTGTTAACTGGGGATGGTTACAGGAAACATATAACTCCCCTGTTACAGCAGCTCCACTGACTGCTGATCCGTTTCTGGGCACAATTCAAAGTGCTGGTTTTAATCTTTGTTGTTTAGTCATTTAGTCGTTTCCGACTCTTCGTGACCCCATGGACCAGAGCACGCCAGGCTGTCCTGTCTTCCACTGCCTCCCGGAGCTGGGCCAAATTCATGTTGGTCACTGCAATGACACTGTCCAATCATCTCATCCTCTGTCGTCCCCTTCTCCTCTTGCCCTCACACCTTCCTAACATCAGGGTCTTTTCCGAGGAGTCTTCTCTTCTCATGAGATGGCCAAAGTATTGGAGCCTCAGCTTCAGGATCTGTCCTTCCAGTGAGCACTCAGGCTTGATTTCCTTCAGAATGGATAGGTTTGTTGTCCTTGCAGTCCAGGGTACTCTCAAAACCCTCCTCCAGCACCACAATTCAAAAGCATCAATTCTTCGGCGGTCTGCTTTCTTTATGGTCCAGCTCTCACTTCTGTACATCACTTCAGGAAAAACCATAGCTTTGACTATTCGAACTTTTGTTGGCAAGGTGATATCTCTGCTTTTTAAGATGCTGTCGAGGTTTGTCATCGCTTTCCTCCCAAGAAGAAGGCGCCTTTTAATTTTGGGGCTGCTGTCACCATCTGCAGTGATCATGGAGCCCAAGAAAGTAAAATCTGTCACTACCTCCATATCTTCCCCTTCTATTTGCCAGGACGTGATGGGACCAGTTGCAATGATCTTAGTTTTTTTGATGTTGAGCTTCAGACCATTTTTTGAGCTCACCTCTTTCACCCTCATTACAAGGTTCTTTAATTCCTCCTCACTTTCTTCCATCAGAGTGGTATCATCTGCATATGTGAGGTTGTTGATATTTCTTACGGCAATCTTAATTCCATTTTGGGATTCCTCCAGTCTGGCCTTTCGCATGATGTATTCTGCATATAAGTTAAATAAACAGGGGGACAATATACAGCCTTGTCGTACTCCTTTCCAAATTTTGAACCAATCAGTGTTTCTGTATCCAGTTCTAACTGTTGCTTCCTGTCCCACGTATAGATTTCTCAGGAGATAGATAAGGTGGTCAGGCACTCCCATTTCTTTAAGGACTTGCCATAGTTTGTTGTGGTCGACACAGTCAAAGGCTTTTGCATAGTCCATGAAGCAGAAGTAGATGTTTTTCTGGAACTCTCTGGCTTTCTCCATAATCCAGCGCATGTTAGCAATTTGGTCTCTAGTTCCTCTGCCCCTTCGAAATCCGGCTGGCACTTCTGGGAGTTCTCGGTCCACATACTGCTGAAGCCTACCTTGTAGGATTTTGAGCATAACCTTGCTAGTGTGGGAAATGAGTGCAATTGTACGGTAGGTGGAGCATTCTTTGGCACTGCCATTCTTTGGGATTGGGATGTAGACTGATCTTTTCCAATCCTCTGGCCACTGTTGAGTTTTCCAAACTTGCTGGCATATTGAATGTAGCACCTTAACAGCATCATCTTTTAAGATTTTAAATAGTTCCACTGGGATGCCATCATCTCCACTGGCCTTGTTGTTAGACAAGCTTTCTAAGGCCCACTTGACTTCACTCTCCAGGATGTCTGGCCCAAGGTCAGCAACCACACTATCTGGGTTGTCCAGGATATCCAAATCTTTCTGATATAATTCCTCTGTGTATTCTTGCCACCTCTTCTTGATGCCTTCTGCTTCTGTGAGGTCTCTTCCATTTTTGTCCTTTGGTTTTAATTTACAAAGCCCTAAATGGCTTGGGTCCAAGCTATCTTAAAGACCAGCTCTCTGTCCATGAGCCAGCCCAGGCATTAAGATCATGGGGGGTGGGAGCTTTCTCTCACACTCACCACCCTCACAGGTGCACTTGGTGGGGACACAGAACAAGACCTTCTCTGTTGCTGCTCCCAGACTCTGGAACTCCCTCCCACAGGAAGCTAGGCTGGCCCCATCTTTACTGTCCTTCCACGGGCAGGCAAAGACCTTTCTCTTTAGTCAGGCTTTTCCCTAATAACTAGTGGCCTGAGAAGGGTTTTACATGGACTGTTGTGCTCTGTTGTTTTAAACGTATTTTAATTAATATTTGTATACTTACAGTGGGGTCTCTACTTAAGAACGTCCCTACTTAAGAACAATCCAACTTAAGAACAGCTGCATTTGCTAAATTTTGCTTCTACTTGAGAACAGAAATCCAAGATAAGAACAGGAAAAAAACATTTCCTGCTCTTTTTTTAACCTTAGGTCATCTTAGGTTAAAAAAAATTCTCCCCCTAGTGGTAGAGTACGTATTAACCAGCTTTGCATTAGTTCCTATGGGAACTAATGCTTCAATGTACGAACACACCTCTACATAACAAAAAAAAAGCCAGAATGGATTAATTGGTTTTCAGTCCATTCCTATGGGAAATTTTGCTTCAACTTAAGAAAGTTTCAACTTAAGAACACCATTCCAAAACGGATTAAGTTCTTAAGCAGAGGTTCCACTGTAGTTTCTATGGACGGAAAAGAGCAGATATGGATTAAATGGTTTTCAATGCATTCCTATGGGAAATGCAGATTCAACATAAGAACTTTTCAACTTGAGAACCACCTTCCAATACGGATTAAGTTCTTAAGTAGAGACCCCACTGTACTGTTTTAGCTTTTAAACATTGTTTTAGTGATGTAAGCAGCCTTGGGTCCTTTTGGGGAGAAATACGGCATAGATATATTTTAAATAAATAAATAATAAATAAAGGAGTGGGGCAGTCCCTTTAACCTCAGACATTTATATACTATAATGTGTACCTCTGCCCTAAATTGCTTTCCTATTAAATGTTGGAATATTTCAAAGATGATAGTTTAACATTCATGGCTGAAGCTTCATTTACTACCAACTAATGTCTTTTTTGCCCATCCATCTGCATGTATTTGTAAAACATTTGTTGTTGTTTAGTCGTGTCCAACTCTTCGTGACCCTATGGACCAGAGCACACCAGACCCTCCTGTCTTCCACTGCCTCCCGGAGTTGGGTCAAATTCATGTTTGTAGCTTCGATGACATTGTCCAACCACCTCATCCTCTCTCGTCCCCTTCTCCTCTTGCCTTCTCACTTTCCCAACATCAGTGTCTTTTCCAGGGAGTCTTCTCTTCTCATGAGATGGCCAAAGTACTGGAGCCTCAGCTTCAGGATTTGTCCTTCTAGTGAGCACTCAGGGTATTTGTAAAACATAGGTTGGAAAATATCATTAAGAACACCCTAGGATAAGGTGTGCAAAGTTGAGACTTGCTTAGTGAAGTAAATGGCTGAAATTCCAATCAATAACTTTTGGTTGAAGGATAATGACATCATTGGCAGGGTGTAAAGTAATTATAACCTTCCTACATCTGTCCCATGGCTTTCCCAACTGTCATGTAATCCCTCTCATTGCATGGAAGCTGTGGGAGCCAGAGAACAAAAGAAGGAAGTCTTTAATTACTAAAAAGCACCATCACTGGATGACATTACTGGTAGGGAGAGATTTTCAGTCATTCAAAATTTCTTCTTTTCTACTATGAATTCCATAGCTTCCATATAATGATGGATTACACAGGAGTCAGAAAGGCAGAGAGACAGAAGTAGGCTTTTTTTAAATTGCAACAGGATTTCAACCAACTGTAATTCAGCCACACTGGCTTGGAATTCTAGGAACTACAGTTCAAAAGAGCAACTTTCCCAAGCTCCTGTCATGGGCATGACTCTCCTCAAACACATTTTTGCAGCCTCATGCAATATACTGAATTCCAAATGGGCTGTTCCCACACATTTTGTCCTATTCAGACTATAGTGTCACTCTTTTTACAGCATCTGTACCGTTGCTCTGATGCTGGAAAACAGTTATGAACAGAAAGTATTTCTGTGACCTCCTGCTAAGTAACGGAGTGCAGTTTTCACAAAAATTTGCTCTTTGAAAAAACAAAGCAGAAACAAAACAGAGATGACAACTGTAAGGATTTAAACATCCAGTTAAAAGCCTGAAGGGATCCTCCAAGAACAGACAAAAGTATCTTCTCACCTTGCGTGTTAATCTTCGCTTTATTTCCCGTTTTTCTTCCTGCTCTTCTTGCTCATTCCGTGCTAGAAAAAAAATTGACAACATTCTAGATTGGTTGGTTATATGGAATACACAAATGCTGGCAAGAATTTGAATAGGGTTATTAATGTTTCGGCCCTCCCCTCTAAAGGACCCCTGGGAACAGTGAATGCTTTCTATCTGTTTGCCAACACATTTCTTTGTACACCTTACAAAATGTCCAAATCTTGTTCACTTTGGCTCAATGACAGCCTGAATTTTCTCCCTTAGCTTGACGTGGTTTATAGCAGCCATTCGGCAGGGAATCAGGCCTCCTGCAACCATTACCTCTGTGCCTTGGGGCCTATGAGCTGCAGGGAAATGAAGAAACGACACCTCTGCTAACCTCAGTGAGAAGCATGATGTCTGGGCAAGCAGCTTGGGGCTCAGTCTGATGCAAAATGTGCTTTTCTGGAAAAGACTCTGTAATGAGTTCTGGAGACAGTGGCCGAAATCCAGCAGCATTATTTACACTGTGTAAGGATGATGATGTAATCAGCTATCATGGCCTTTTTGGAAATTAGAGGCTCCCCTTTCCCATCTTGAATCCCCCCCCCCCATGATGAAAGGAATCCCAAGGGAGCTTTGGGATCTTCCATGAAAGGGTGAAATTGCTCTCTGAAAAACCACCAAGGCTGAAGATATATCATCAGCTTTATGCAGCATATGTTATGCTGCTGGATTTCAGCCACTGTACCCAGAAGAAAATATTTTGTGCCAAAGGTTCAAGCCATGCAACTTGATTTCATTTGATCCCATGAAATACACTTTCCCAGAAAACAAGTCTCAGTTTACAGCATCTGCAACATCTACCAGAGTGGTCATGGAATTGTTCAAAGGGTGTCAGTCTATCCGCCTTGTGCAGAATTGCTTCAGCAGCAAACAGCAAGAAGAATTAGTTTCAGCTGAGAATATTCAAAGCCATGCAGTTTTGATTTCTCTCATCCTCTTGTCAGGTTTAGGTGTAGCGCATCCCAAATGCTCAGAATTAAAAAAAATAGTTGCATATACTTTTTAATGCATATTTCTGCTAACACATGCATTTTATACACATTTTGCCTAACGTACATATTTTAAAAGCAATATTCCTAATATAATGCATATTAATGTTATTTTTACATTTTTTAGTTCCTCCATTAATGCACACTTTAAAAAAAAACCTCAAGAACTCTCATTACAAAATCTGGACAAGTTCAAAACTTGAAGGATAATTAAATTTTAGTTTGAATATTGGCTCAAAAAGCCAGACTCACTGAATAGCAAACGTGGTTGATTTCTCCCTATCTTTGATTTCTGATGCATAAATGTTGTTATATAAATGAGGAAACAGGTGAGGGAGTGCAGCTTCACAGAAGACTTATCACTCAAATCATGTATGCTTGGATACACCTCTGCTTTATAAATGGACAGCTTTTTATAACTCTGGTATTAAATGTTTAGGGTGCAAGACCTACTTATTTCAGTGGAATTTATTTTCAACTGCATGTGTGTATGAACAATATCCTATAGTAGCAGGATTTTAGTGAGGCGTCATGCCCCCAGTTAATTTTTTAATGGCTATTTTAGCTGTTTTAAAGTCAAATACTTAGTATTTGATTTAGTGTGTTGTTCTCTGGTTGATTTAATTCATTCATTAAGGTTGCACAGTAAATTGCTTCTGAGTGGACACGCATATGGCTGAGCTATGTAAAACCCTCCTGTGTGCACATTTCTGGAACCAAACTCAACTTGTAAGTGAACTTTGTAGGTAAACATGGATGGTATCGGGCAGCAAACTAAAACAAGGCTGAGTTAGAGACTTTAGTGTGTTTCATTGGCTGACTTGTTATAACCCAAATATAATGTCAGTCAAATCTCAGAGAAGGTACTTTTGTAGTCTAAAAAACAAATTTTCAAAGCTCTGTTGACATGTAAGCATCAAACTAAAAATGTTGCTACTTATTAGATACATACAGTATAAATATGGCTCTACAAAAAATCTCTCTTTTTTGGACAATAATTGCTTTAAATGGGCATCAAATACACCTGATTCAGGATTAAAAGAAGTGGTAGTGAATGGGAGTTCCTAGCCTCAGCAAATCACCCTAAGCATCTGCATTGTAAAACTTTCTCCCCTCCCCTTTGGCCTCTCACCATCTTTGAAAATAAGATTGTGGCTACTCACGTTTAAGAATATTTCTCTGCTCCAATTCTTCAGCGGTTGGCCTCTGGCTCAGTCGTCTGCGGAAAAAGCCCTGGATCAATTTTTGGACCATATGATATCCACCAACATTCAGTGTGTACAACAGTCACACTGCGTCATAATGCTAAAACTGAAGAGGTGACATTGTTCCCATGTATCTGGTTGTACGTATTGCTATTACTGAGCTTTACATACACTGGGAGTTTCTTCCGTTGCTAGTGAAGGGAAAACCAAACATGTAGTGTCATATTAAACATGTCTCTTCTGTCTCTACCTCAAGCTAATCAATGAAGAGTTCAATGTTACAGATCCCTTTACTTCATTATCTTTCTTCCACGCTAGCTTTAACTCTCACCAAGTATGATGAGTTTCGCTCAGTGTCCCTTCTTAACTATGCTTGCGAGATTTTCCAAACTGTACCCAACTTGTCCCAAGAGTCAGTGAAAACAAAGGCAGCTAACAGTCCAGAAAAAAACAACCAGGCAATGGTTAGGCTGCTCAGAACAACAGTGCTCCTTCTGTCCCTCCTCAGTCCTCTTTCTCCATGACAACATTTGTTCAGCTTCATAATAATAATAATATTACACAAACACTGAACTCAGTCTCCTCCCACTGTATCTTTTAGAAGCAGCAAATATTGTTTGGGGTGTAAGAGATAAAATTGGAGTGGACAGTAAGCCAATTCTAGAACTTAAAAGCCCTGAAAGAGCAGGAAAAAATGGGGTGAGAAAAACAAAGAATGTTGGTCCCAATGTGTTCCTGCTATGTTCAATGGGAGATTCATCTCTGATTTCAATGGGAGCAGTGGTTCATTCTCCACCAGCCCATGTATAATTGTGCAGAGATGTCCAGAACGCAGCTGCAAAGTTTACTCTCCTAGGACTCAAATCTCTTACTCATTCTTTCATCTGTTAACAGAAATGAAAACAATATGGAAGAACTCACACCCTTGCCCTCATGGATCTAAATTATAGTCTATGCAGCAGCACATCCTCACAAACCGTGGCTGACATCTTGTTGAGTAGTTTCCACCTGCATAACAGGAGTGACATCATTATCAGCAAGAGACTGCTGCTGTTTAAAGACTTCCATTTTTAATTCTGGTGTGTGTGTGACTTCATGTCATTTCAGGTATGCAACCTGAAACGGAAAAGGAAGCCTTTAATTATCAGCAATTTGTTGATGATGATGTGATTCCCAGTATGTAGGCAAGGCTGTGCAACAGGATTTGGGCCTACGTTTGTTGTTCTTCGGGCCATATTACTTTTGCATATGCTGACAACAAGGCTTTCTTCTGTATCTTCTGGGTAGCAATGATCACAACACTACAGGAGCAAACAAAGTAGATTCTCAATGTGTAGCACGAACTGGGGATGACTTGAACATTTGAGCACAGTCATTCAGGAATGGAAATGCCCCTGACTGAATATCTGAGAGCCAGATCAAGACACACACAGTTACCTATCCCTTCCACTACACCAAACATGAAGAAACATGGTTTCAGATTGGCAGAGGAAAAGGTATATGTCAAAGTCTTAACATCCCTGGAGGAACAGTGATTGTGCATGCACCATGTTCATTTCCCCCCAGAACTGTGATGCTGTGTGTCCTATTGCCACCGAGATTGTCCCTAGGAGGTATCCTATTTGCAACATTTGCACCTTCACACTGGGAAAGCTGGAGCCAGTTGCATCCCGAGTAGTAAGAGATATGCTCTGCTGGGTCCCAGAAGTGACAGTAACTATGGCAATCACTGACTTGCTACCTGCATCATATAGCTAAACTGAGGGAGGTTATTCATCAGAAACATGGCATGAATTAAAGCACTGCATACTTATGGTGCTCATCAGAAAACCTCTGCTACAAAACAGTAAAAAAAACCAGCTAAGTGAAATGCAACTGTGTTACATGGTCTGGTCCTAAATTCAGCATAAAACAGAATTTAAACAATTGGTGTTACATGCCATCAAGTCATCTCCAACTTATGGTGATCTTATGAATAAGTGATTTCCAGAATATCCTGTCCTCAAGAGCCCTGCTCTGCTCTTGTAAATCCAAGCCTGTAGTTTCCTTTAGCAAGTAAATCCATCTCATTTTTGGTATTCCTCTTTTTCTTCTGCCTTCAACTTTTTCTAGCATTATAGTCTTTTCAAGACAGTTTTGCCTTCACATATGCCCAAAGTATGACAGCCTCAGTTTCATCACTTTTGCATCCAGAGACAGTTCAGGCTAGATTTGCTCTAGCACCCACCTGTTCCATCTTTCTGGAAGTCCAGGGTATCTACAAAGCTCTCCTCCAGCACTATGTTTGAAGTGAATCAATTTTACCCTGTCAATTTTCTTTACTGTCCAGTTATCACACCTGTACATACTAAATGGTAATGCAATATCTTGGCCTTTGTCTCCATTGACACATTCTGACACGTTATGATATTTTCTAATTCCTTCTTTGCTGCCCTTCCGAATCTAGTCTTCATCTGATTTCTTGGCTGCAGTCTCCTTTAGGATCGATGATTGAGCCAAAGTATGCAAAGTCTAAAATAATTTCACTTTCTTCATTGTCAGCATTACAGTTGCGTAGTTCTCCCACAGTCATGATTTTGGTGTTCTTAGTGTTCAACTGAAATCTTGCCTTGGCATTTTCTTCTTTTACGTTCACTAAAAGTCACTTTAAATCATTGCTGCTTTCTGCCAGTAAGATGGTGTTATCTGCATATCTTAATTAATTGATGTTTCTTCCACCAATTTTCATTTCTCCTTTATTTGGATCTAGTTTAGCTTTCCATATTATATGTTCTGCATGTAGATGGAAGATAAAATGCACCCTTGTCTGACACCTTTGCCTATAGGAAACCATTCTATCTCCCCATATTTTGTCCTAATGGTACCTTCTGGGCCACAATAGAATAATTGTGCCCAGAACAATAATCTTGTTCTGGGCACAAGGTTATGCATCAGGACAGTCAGGTGCTGAGGCATACCCATTTCTTTCAAAACAAGCCATAATTTCTCATTATCTACACATTCAAAGACTTTGCTGTAGTCTATAAAGCACAGACAGATCTTCTTCTGAAATGCTTCTGTGAACTCCAGTAGCCAGTGGATATTTGCGATATGATCTTGAGTGCCTCTTCCTTTTCAGAATCCAGCTTTGACATCAGGCCTTTCTTCATATAGTGTAAAAATCCTTTGTTGTAACACACTGAGCATCACTTTATTTGCATGGGAAATTAAGAGAAATGGTCCTATAGTTACTGCACTCCTTGGCATCTCTTTTCTTGGGTAATGGAATGTACTGTATATGCATAAAATTTCCCATCTGTGGGCCATTGTTTTGTTTTCCATATTTGTTGGCTTATGCTTGTTAAGATTTTGACAGATTCAGTTTCTGTGGTTTGAAACAGTTCAATCGATATCCCATCTACTCCTAGTGATTTTTCTTCCTAGTGCTTCAGAGAAGGTTTCACTTCACTTTCTAGAACTGCAGGTTCTTCATTACTGGAGTCTTCAAAAGAATTTGTCATGCTCTTATCTCTTCTGTACAGGTCTTCGGTATGCTCTTTCCACCATGTTTCTCAGATAATGTGCTTCCTTGTTAAGTCTTTCAGCATTCCTAATCTAGGCTTATATTTCCCTTTAATTTCTTCTGATCGGCTTTCCCAGGAGTCCGATGGATATTATCTGGTCAAACTAATACCTCAACTAATTTTGAAAGTACATCTCTGAAGACATGATCTATTGGAAAGTGCTACGAAGGTCAGGAATATGCTGTACACATTCCTAATGAACTGGTACTCAGTGTACAGTCTAAAGCATAAGTACTGCTAATTAGGTTTATTATCCTTACAGTAGAGCCAGTGTTAGAAAGAGGATGTTCAGAGTGAGTTCACCTTAGGACTGTCCAGCAATTAGACGTGAGGCTTTATCTGGCAGTGCCTGTGAATGAAGAATAAAGCTGCACAGTTTAGCATTGTAATGTGTCGCCCTATTGTAGCTTTGCAACGGGCAGCAATGTTTTATGTAATGGCTTTTCAGGAGCCTCATTAGAATTGCTTGTAAAAAGGAGGAATGTCGATTTGCCCTGGTTAGGGAGGGACCACTTTCACAGCAAGGCGAAAGGTTTTCTCAACCATGCCTGGAAAACAGAATAAATCGAATATTGCATGCTTCAGCTGCAAAAGGAATTTAACACTGTCCACTTTGACTCAGGAGGGAAGACATCTCCACATTTCTCACACTTCAACTTTTAGCATGGCCATACTTTGACAGATCTTTCCAAAAGTCAAGGGCTGAAATAAAGATGAAAAACACTTATGTTATTTGAGACTTTGGTAGGTTATTAAAGAATGGAATCATTTCATAAGTGTAACAGCCAGCACTCTGGTCACCTGGTCGGGCCAAGAGGTTATGCATGATCTATCACCCCCTCACATATAAACCCCTTTTCTTTGTGTTGTGGGTCTCTCTCTCTCTCTCTACCTACATTCATACCTTCAGTAGTTGGAGTGATTCTCAAGGGGGACGCATAACAGAGTTTCAGGGAACTTTACAGATTTTGTAAAAAAAAGTATTCATCATATAATTACTGTGAAAACACAGTTAAAACAGATCTATCTGCTACTTCTTACTTTTTTTAGTATGCTCTTTATTGTATCATCCTATGACACAGTAATGTGCCTATTTTTACTTTTTTAATGATTTGATCTGCACTTTTTCATGATATTTCAAATGAAATTATTGGGGAAGGCATGTTTGAAGTGTTGTGTGAGAGTTTTACGTTAAGCAAAGGAGGCAAAGGTAAAATAATATTGAGAAAGGGTGCTTTTGAATGGTGCTCTACTGGTGGTGTATAGCACTCACTGGAATGCTACTTCCTGTTAGCCCCAAAACAACACAGAAAAAGACCACCAGAAGATGCTTTACTCTGGGCCCCTTCCACCCTGAAGCCTGACAACACGTGACACAATAGATCAAGCCTTTTCCATGCTGTTTTAATGGCACTCTCCCTTCTGTGCACCCTGTCATAAACAGTGATTTGTGGAACTCTGCACATGACTGAAGCATGTAGAGCTAGCATGCAGCTGGAATCTAGACACTAAAGAATGAGAAAAAAAATGAGAAATCAAACCATATGTTGTAGGACATGATTGTGGTGCAGAGGCTTCCTTAAAGACAAGTGGACCCTGGAATATGAATTTACTTCCAATTGTTTTGGGAAACAGGTAACACCATACAAAATGAGATTCACAATCCTACCCTTAATTGCCTCGAGGCATCTGTGGTTGCAAACAGGATAATCATATTTTATTATTATTTATTTAATGCAAAAGATTTAAACTCCATCCTTTGGCCTCAGCACAAGCTTCCAAGGTAGTGCACATTTAAAATTATAAATTAAATAAAAATATAGTAAAATGCAAGGGCATTAAAACAGATACAGGTACTTCTCTCCTGGCAAAGGTAAAGAATGAATGTGTTTCCGGTAGATCAAGAAGATGTCAGTTGTGGTTTAAAAGAATGGATTCATTGATTTTGGAAATGATGAGGTAGCCCTCCCCAGTCTGACTCCCTCTAGATATACTGAGCTACAGCCTCCATAACTGGCCGGGAGATGGTAGGATCTGGTTGGGACATATTGTTGTTCTAAGGATTACATTCTCTTGCAAAATACTGGCAGGACTGCTAGGGTCCTTGTTGCTTTGCATCTAAAAGTATTCATTTTACTTCAAGAGAAAACGTTATCCTTTCATAATCTATGAGCAGTTGCACGGCGGAGGTTTGTGTTTAATGAAGCATTGCAGTCAATCAGTCATAAACTTGGCTAGCATAGTAAAACTGTCACATTGCCAAATGTTCAAGTCTAGATTCAGATTTCATAGATGTTCCTGTCAAACATCTTGACATCAAACAATGCATGCTTTCAGTTGGTTCCCCCCCCCCAATCCCCATGTCAAATGGAGCCCCATTTCCCCTGGGAATAATTATTACCTAACTCTATTGAGCTAAAGCATGCTGATACTTCTATAATGCAAGATTGCTTAAGTGGACATGGTTCCCTTTTTGATAGGTTTTAAATACCCAGTTATACAACCAGTTTGCTTTTCATTCACTCAATACATGCTTATATTGAGAGAATGAAGAGTGGCAATTCAGAGCTACATTATGAAATGTATTCCTAAATTAGTTAATCCACAGTGAAGGGAATATGATATTGTGGATATTTCGTTAGAGTGCAATATGATGGCTTCCACTTTTTTGTTTTTATTTTAATTGGGGAGGCATAATTTAATTTGCTACGAAGTCCACCTTTTATAAGAAAGCTTGGAAATATTTTCTTTGCAACTGATATTATACATTAAAGAAGTATATAATGGACAGTATACCTGGGTCAAATCCCCTCCCCTCCCCATCTTTGGCAGTAGTCCCTTTAGCTGTTGTTTTAAAAGGTTGGAAGACAGATGATTTGATCTCTCTTTTGCATTGTCTCAGAGCTTCCCCACAATCTTCCTGCCTGGATCTTTCCACATATTTCTCTGTGACACTACTTGTAACCTCCCCTTGTGTCACTCAACACCTATTCAATCCAGCAGGTAGTTGGGACATTTATTCACCTGCAGTTCTAGAAGAGGTAGCCATATTAGTGTCTGCTAGCATGTCAGACAAAAACAAAACAAAAAAATTAAAGAAGGCAAAAAAGTTGAGGCATCTTAAAGGCTTTTGTGGGCAACTCCATTTCTTCTTCAGAATTAAAATGTAGCAGTTAATCTTTAAGGTGCCACAACATTTTTTATCCCCCATTCCAAACTATCACAACCAACAAGACAGGGAAAGAACTACAGTTCTATTCAAATTGTGGAAAGAAATGATATTTCAGCAACAGAAGATCTTCCTTCCCTATCTCTTGAATATGTTCCATGTTGCTTGAACAATAAACTGGCTATTCAGAAAGGCCCTCTGAAGAGTTTACATGCTAATGAAAGTTGTCCTTCAAAAATGTGAATATAGGTAACTGCTACAAATTAGTCCTCAAGGGAAGAGCCATCGTAAGTTATTGCCTCTTATGCATCAGACAATTACCCTGTGAAAATTACTCTGGGAAATAAGAACCTTGTCAGAGGATGAATAAGGCTGATTATGTGGTGAGTAGCGAATAACATTTATGCCATAAATGAATGTATAATCTCAAATCTTAAAAGATGCTGGGCTTAGGTCTCCCTGTACTGTACTAGTTCTCAGACTTGGCACTACAGTAACCAACAAGCATCCATATAGTTGTGCCCCCTCAAGTAGGTTAAACTCTAATGATAGACCGGTATAATCCATCTTGTAAACCAGGGTATTTTGCCACCCAAGGCAAAGTTAAAAATAGCAGTCTCCCTTCCTGCATTCCTCATATGGAGAGAACCTGCATTGGCCACCTAAAGTGAATGATTCAGTTTGTGTACTGTTAAAAGCCAGCTGTGAGCTGTAGTTTACCCTCAAAGGCAAGCTCTCATATCTGTTGTTTACTTGCAGAAACTGTATGGCATTAACAAATGGAATGGACAGAGCTTAAAAGTAATAGTTCATAAGAAATTATTTTTGTAACACATGTATTAAATTTACTGGCTTCACATTAATGGGTTATTTAACACATTACTTTTAAAAACTATCATTCTAGAATCTGGGAATGGACTAGAGTTTTCCTGTTTTATTATGCAAGAAATGCTTGAAGTACTACCTACAAGGCAATAAAGACTGTAAAATGCTGGAATGTGGACCACCTTAGTTATAATGGAAGAAAAGCAGAGGAATGTACAGCAGCCTCAGACACAACAGCAGTAGCAACAAAACTATGGAGGTGATTTGGTTCTCTTTTGGTGCAGTTGGGTTCACCTTGTTTTCTAGTGACCACATGTGTTCTAAAAAAGAACAATCTATCCCATCTCTGTTCTGCTCCTTTCTGGCACAGTGCTAGGGCTGCAGTTTATTTCATGTAACTGGGAGTATTCCTGACTATCTCTTTCTGCAGTCTGTGTGGTTGCTTAATTCACTCCCAAATACATAGTGCTATAGGCAATGTTCACTTTGGTTACAACTTTGTGATGTATTCAGGTTGTAACAGTAGAAAGGACAGTGGAGAAATTCCCCTTCAATTCTTCTCCTTGCAATTTTTAATATATTCTCCTAAATGATGTTGTGATATTTCAGATATAAGGGAACATCCATGGCTAGTTGACGTATCACTGTAGTACTATGCCACTTACTAAATTAAAAACAAACAAACAAACAAACAAACAAACAAACAAACAGGAAAGTTGCCATAGCCTGTGGAATGACATCTGTAACAAAAGGCAGGGAAAGGGATAGGGAAGGGGTACCAATAATTGAAAGGGGCAAAATCGGAGCAATCTAAAGTCCTGTCTAGATCCTTCTCACAGGAGAAGGATCTATTCCTTTTTGAATACTGTAGGTCTGCTCAAGTATGCGGCAAAATAGATCACACTGCAGATAAGAGCCCCTTAAACATAACCTGGGTTGCTCCAAATTCCACCATTCTCTATAGCAATTTGACAGTTCCTATTGTAGCATTATTTTAATTCATATTGAAAAAATATAACCATGGCTTGAATCCAATGTCATTCCCAACTAGAGCAGATCTATAATATTAATAGAATTTATGTAAGTGCTGAATTACAAAATTCCCTTTGATTCAACAGGTCAAGTTTAATTGGGCCTAATAACTGGATTTAGGTCCATAATTATTTTTAGATGAATATGTTAAGATTCTAATGGCATCAAAAATAAACAGAATTGTCTCCTCTGTGAAAGAGAGAGTCAAGCTATATAGACTTGCCAATTCTGAGGCATTTACTGACCTCAGGAAAATTTTCATTTATCCCACAATAAGATGTAAAAGGCTAGGCACATAACTAGAAATTGTGCACATCCAGGAGTATGGCATTAGGGGTATGGAGAATGGAAAAGTTACACATTAGTCTCTGGATTTAGGTAGATGTGTTTCCTTCAAGGCATAGCACAAGCTTTGGCCTTTATGATTCTATTCTTTAATTCTAATAATGGGCGGGCGGAGCATGCGCAGTACAGGCAGCCTTAAACGATGTTTCTTTTCCTACAGAGCTCGAGAACATTCCAGGAGGACCAACGCTGGCGCTAACTTAACCCCTTTTGTGTGCATTCACAGAAGACCACAATGAAGAAGGAAGAGTTACACATTAGTCTCTGGATTTAGGTAGATGTGTTTCCTTCAAGACATAGCACAAGCTTTGGCCTTTATGATTCTATTCTTTAATTCTAATAAAGCATGTTAAAATAAGCTACTCCCCTACTCCCACTGGAAACCTGTTGTAAATTAGATTCCTAGCAAGGAAATGTCAAAGGAGAATAGTATTAAAAAAAATAACAAGCCACTGTTTGTTTGCTCTTCAAAAGCACGCCAGCTCCAATAAATAAATGCCTTTTGAGATCTGTACTAGAATGGATTGATTAAAGCTCAGAGGCTGCAACTGAACGGAACAACTATCACAGAAGGCTTTGTAAGCAAATGCCAGAAATGTCCATATGTGTCTGTGTACGTGTGTGAGAGCACATTATTTTCAAGGCTCACACATCAGTCCATGTTTTGTGAATGTCCTAAATGTTCTCAATGCTTTTGTGGCGTACAGTTAGTCTAGATGAGTAGTAACTTTTGTCATTATTATTTAGCATCATATTTGCTGCTACCAAGAGTACAGGGATTCACAGTAGCAGAAAAAGAAGCCATCAAAGAGAAAAAAAATATTTGCAGCCAAATTATTGCTGTACTTGGGTTCCAACTCAAATAAGGAGATCTGTGAGCATAAGCAGGCACTTTGGGTAAAAAGAATGGATATGGGAAAAAGAATGCACAGCCAGCTGCACACATTTGGGTCTCTGCTCTCAAGCATTTTAGTTGCATTGGAGTTGCTGGGTTGTAAATAAAAATAATTAAACAACATCCACTTTATTGTGTTCTGTATAACAACTGTCTCTTGACAGGCAATGGTAGATGTGTGGGCCCCTAGGAAGAACCCTCAGAATCTACAGTATGTATACTAGGATAAAACCGTTTATTAGGCCAAAACAGTAAATGCTTTTGAATTATGCAAAACAATCTATCAGAAAAGTTGTTAAAAGGGGAGAAATCCAGCCAGACAGGAAGGAAGTGGGGAAAGTACGTTCAAGCTTTGGAGTCTGCATCGCGTGACGGTTTAAAGACGGGAGCTGGGAGGCACCTGTACAGACACTGAGCAGAGCTTGGACAGGCTTCTTTGTTGGACCTATAACCTGCTTAGGCAGGAGCCACGATGGGTGCCCAGGCTGGCTGGGAATTCTGGGAGCTAGTCCTGCTTGTGGGCTTCCCAAATAATATCCGGCTCACCACTGTACAAATGAATGCAGCACAGCTCTCTTAATGTGCTGCTACATAAAACGATGCAACATAGGTATAGATGCCTTGAGGTCCTGACGACATGGTTGGACAACAATTATTATCACATCGCTAGTGGCTATGCTGGCTAGTGCTGATGACAACAGCATCCGGGAGGCTTAACATTTACTCACTCTTGACATAATGCAACAATGATGACCCAGAGTGGGAGTAACGGATCTTTTCACATGATAGCCTATATCAGTGATGGTGAACCTTTTTGAGTCCAAGTGCCCAAGTCAGCAGGTGTCCCCTGAAGGGCGGCCAGGGGGTACCTTTTCCCCCCTCCCCAAATATAGGCAGATAGGCAGGGCCCTCGCCTGGGCTTCCTGCACTGCGCTGTGCTCCGCCCCGCTTGCTCGCTCTCCTGCGCCACCAGAGCCGCAGTCAATGGGCTCTCCTCCTTCACCTCCGCCTCCTCCTGTTGCTGCCACCGCTGCCCAATCGCCTCCTCCAGCGCCACTCGCAGATTCCCTTTGGGCGGGGGATGAGGCAGCGGGATGAGCTCGAGCTGAGCCCTGGCAGCGAACGGCGCCCTGCCCCGGCTTGTGTGGCAGCATCAGCATGGCTCACGTGCCCACAGAGAGGGCTCTGTGTGCCAGCTTGGCATGCGTGCCACAGTTTTGCCACTGCTGGCCTATATTTTTGTTCTACAAGGTCAAACTCAACACTAAGAGGCAAGTGTCTTCCTTGCAATTAACAGGTTTTCACTACAGCAAAAGAATTTCTTTAGAGATACCTGCCTTGGCAAATTAAGCCTCCTCTTACCTCTCTGTTACCAGTTATAAACCAAAGCACAGGAAAAAGACATGAAAGTGCAAAAATAAAAAAAACAACACATGACAAACAGACTGCTTTCAAACAAATACCTTTCTTTATAAATATGACAAATGTATAGTTTAATTTCTGAGGGTCTGAACACATATGATGTTAAATGCAACATCATTTCTATATCCTTCCTTCTTTTCTATGCATCACTCAGTTGCAGCAAGCTATCAACAGGTCAGCAGTTAAAAAAAGGGAGAGACAAAGGAGAAGGAAAGCTAAATACTTTCTTCACAGGATTATCAGATTCATGTCTCAGATCCATTTTAATAATTACAACAAATAGGTCCCTTGGCCTTGCAAAATGGGGATTTCAATATGTAATCCAGTGAACATATTTTCTGTTATGGAAATCTCTCCATTTACAGTGGTGCCTCGCTTAACAATTACCTCATTAAATGACTAATCCACTTGACCATGAAGTTTTTGTGATTGTGAAAGTGATTGCAAAATGATGTTTTAATGGGAAAAATTTGCTTAACAATGATCGGTTCCCTGCTTTGGGAACCGATTTTTTGCTTAACAATGGTTTTAAATCAGCTGATCGGGGGCTCTCAAAATGGCCACCCGCTGTGCAAAATGGCTCCCCGCTGTTTTTAAGATGGATTTTTCGCTTTACAGGCACCTGAAAATAGCCCCCCAATGGAGGATCTTCGCTGGACGATTAGGTATTTAGCCCATTGGAATGCATTGAACCGGTTTTCAATGCATTTCAATGGGCTTTTTTATTTTGCTTGACGAGGATTTCGCTCTACAGTGATTTTGCTGGAACGGATTATCCTCGTCAAGCGAGGCGCCACTGTATTTGCAGAATCTAATTCTGATCTGCCAAGGCCTCTGCTAATGCTTGCTCCCAAGCTGAAGCAGCAAGCATGGATCTTATAAAACATTTAAATATCCAAAATACAGATTAGAATTGAGAAGACAGAGAGATCTAGTTCACTGCTGACAGGGATAATTATTTCCTAAGGAGTCTTATATTCAGTATGGCTTTTGCTCCATGTTTTATGTTTCTTTTGCAAATAATGTCCTTAATTTAATCAGCTGGCTGTTGTGAGGCTCTGGGGACTTGCTTTAGAATGATGGAAGCCTGGTGGAAAAGTTATTAAAACTGTCATCTGCAATCATGTTTTGCATCTCAGTTTTTCTTGATAGGCTCAAAAGGTTTAAATTCTTTAATTTAGTTTGAGATCTATGTCATCATGTGATGATTTCTCAGTGATTAGGAAAGACAGATAAAGTAACAAAGTTTTAGAAACATTATTAGAGGACAAAGAAATTGTCCAAATATTCTATGGCGTAAAATGAACGCTCAAGATGTAGATGGTAGGCACCAGCACATAATCACACAACACATCACATCTTAAGCTGGTGCTACAGGGGTGTTTTGAAGACAGCTATGATCAGGATTTGGTGGACTTACTTCCTGGTCAATGAGAAATAATCTTCCTCCTCTCTAGAACCTATGGAACAACGGGTCATCCAATGCAACTATCAAGAGAGATGAAAGGAAAAGATACTCTACCCACAACACTCCTTGTATCAATTTAAACCACTGTAGTATCTAGACTGCCACCTTCTGTTGTATGAGCCTTCCAGTCTCTGTTGAGATAACCACTTGAAGAAGTATTTCTCTCTCTCTCTCTCTCACACACACACACAATCACTCTCTCTCTCACACACACACACACACACAAACACAATTATGTATACCAAGAGCCAGAATGATAGGTGATGGGCTGGCTGCAGGGTTAGATCACTTTTTAGAAGGATTAGACAAATTCACGGTGCACTTGTCTATCAACAATGAATAGCACGACAGTGACACGGGATGCCCATGTTCAAAAGGAACAAACTGACAGTTTCCACAATCCCCCAGTCAGCAGGGCTGTACAGTGTATCATCAGGACAGTAGGTACAGCACCACAAGTTGCCTAAGAAAATTGTGAAAATTAGCTGCAGTTGTCTCTGGAGCCTCATAGGTTTCCAAAGGGCTCAGAATGGATCAGTTAGTTCAGAGTTCTACAACACCAAAAGTAACTTCTTCCATCCAAACAACACAAATACTTATACAGTATTGGTTTGCCAGGTGTTATTGGACTGAAACTCTCCATATCCCCAACCAGCATCCACGGCAGCATGGGATGATGGGAACTGTGCTCCAACAACACCTGGAGAGCATCACATTCCCTGTCCTTGTGCCGTTTTAATCAGCATTAAAATTGCACCAGCCAGAAGGAAGACAAAATAGCTTGTATACATTTGCAGAAATTCTACACATTTCGATATGCATGATGCATCTTCCCCCCCTTGCATGAGAAACAATGCTATAGTTTTTCAGAGAATATACTGAGAAATATACTGAGGAAATAATGAAGAAATATTTTGTTTCCAAAGGAA
Source organism: Pogona vitticeps (assembly GCF_051106095.1). Taxonomy (NCBI): domain Eukaryota; kingdom Metazoa; phylum Chordata; class Lepidosauria; order Squamata; family Agamidae; genus Pogona; species Pogona vitticeps. Next base: position 162,841,430 of record NC_135786.1, on the reverse strand, counting down.
ATGGATATGTGCATTTTCCTTGAATTCAAATAAGGTGTGTTATATAAAGAAGAAGCAAAAGCACACTGAACTTGTTGGTGCCCATTTTTGAAAGACAAATGCTAAAGAATATTGTCATTATATTAATTAACTTAGCAGCCTTTACAACAAAGATTGTAAGGGCAGCCTTCACAGCAGGCTCTCAGACTGGCTTTACAGAAACAGAATAAAGTTTATCAAAAGGCAGCACCATTGGGTTGAGGTTGACTACAGTAACTGTTTCAACACTTTCTTCTACTGCAAAATATTAAATAGTAAGAAGTAATAACAGAACAAATGAAAGGCTGAAAAGTGATAATGGAACTGAAGTCAAAGAAAGAAGGGTTGCCGTCTCTCTCTTTTGCCTTTAAGATCCCCTCTCAAGCTGAGTAACTATGCTCCTCCTTATCCCCATAGGGACCATTTCAGCTATGCCATCAAATGTTTAAGAGCTGTTGATTGCAACAAGAAAGAGTTAAGGATCTTTTGGAAGAGGTTTAGGGAGTGCAGAGAACCATATACAGGAAAACAGTGAGGTGAGGGAGTCTGCTAAGATTTAATTAAGAGTGTGACTATTAAGATGCAATGGCTGAGCCAGGAATGGGTAGTCTGATTCTCCACTTTGCCTCCTGGGAGAAGAGCCAGGTTGTACAGCCTAAGGCATGGGTTTCAGGTGAAGACAAAAGAGGGCAATTTGTAGTAGTAGTAGGCATCCTTCAGTGTCGAGAGACTATGGTAACATGCTCTGTACGGAGGTCTTGGAACAGCGTCTGGTGTGGCTGAGAAGGCCAATTCGAGAGTGACAATCTCTTCCACATCGAAGACAAATCCAATCTGTCCCCTGTCCAGCTCCCTGGTTTTGCTCATTTCGGGACTGCCTCTTTGCCTCAGCCTGCTGTACAAGTGTGCCCCTCACAAAACATTAAACTTGACATTTCTTTAAATGCAGGTAGTGTAAGTGGAAACTATAGTCAAGTCAACAATCCATAGATACCATTAATTGACTTTGCTAACACCCTCCCTCCTACAAAATTATTTCTTCTGACACCATTTGCCTGAGGCAAACTCCCTGTTCCCAGGACACCAACACAAAGAGAGAGTGGTAAACTATGGTTGACCACTTTATACCTAGAAAACAATGCCATAAGATGGAACTGTATTGATGGCATACAGTTACTATTTGAAAGGTGTTACCTGAACAACACATTAATAACAGTTTGATTCTATGATAACAGTCACAGTTCCATCCTAAGATCCTGAGATTTGTGATTTGGTGAGGTACCTAAAATTCTCAGTTGTAGTCCAGGCAAATGCACAGGAACTCTCTGGCAAAGACGTTGGAGGGTGTGACTGCATAGCAAGAAAAATGTGAATGGATCCATTGTGAAGTTGCACCTGGGAAGTCAGGTTTTCCCAGGTTAATTCACTTCAGCTGACCACAAAGAAGTTAGAAGGGAGGAAATCAGCCTTGTTTGCAGCTTGTTAACCATTTGAATCCTCTCTTCCCCAAACCTGGTGCCTGGGTCTGCTTGTTTCCCTCTTCCCACCCCATTCCTTCCCTTCCCACTCCATTTCTTTCTTTTTTACTTTTAAAGGCTTGCTGTCCTAGTGTCAGATCAACTTGGTGATGAAAAAAAGAAAATATGTGTGTGCTGAGGGGAAGATCAGCAGAAAGAGAGAAGGAGGTTTTCAGCCTTTGAAGGTAGCTCTGCTCTGCTCTGGCTGTCCAGATTTGCAGGAAGCATAGTTAGAGAAGAGCTGCCTTAAAACTTCCTTCCCTACTTTTTTCTCTTTGGTTGTCCAGCTGCTCCAGTGATGGATTAACAAGTCTTGAAATGAAAAGAAAAGAAGGGAAAAGAAGGGAAAGGGGGTGGATAGCAGACCCAGGGACCAGGTGTGGGGAGGATTGCAATGACAATCAGTTTCCCCACTCACTGCTCCTGGAGCTGGCTGGAATAACTTTAAAAATAATGGCTTCAAACCACTTCACATCAGCTCAAGCAATCACATCATCTGAACTGATGCAAAGGCACTTGATTCCAAAAAAGCAGAAGTCCCAGTGGCAGAGGGAAAAACTGCGGATTTGTGGAGGAAAATTCTGGGCTGATTCACACCAACTTTTAAATCATGTGGTCAATGGAAAACAATGTGAATTGGACGTCCTGGAGCATTTCCTATGTTACTTGTCAATGTAGTCGCACCCTAAGTATCTCACCAAACTACAAATCCTGTGATCCCTTAAGGTGACAATCATGATAGTTGGTGGTATCAAGCTGATATAGGTGAGTAGCACAGATAAACTGATATTTTCTTGACCATCCCTGCATCATTAAGCCAAGAAAAGTATGCCTTGGGCATATCTTCCCTTCCCATTTAATAGTGGTGAAAGGCAGGAGATCCCACTGTTCTCACCTTGTAAGCTTCGTCCCAATTTGCTGCCTCAGCTCAAGCCTCTCCTCATCAGTCTGCATAGGGAGGATGTTCTTTTCCTCCAGTTCACGTTTAGATGGTCTGTTGCTTAGTTTGATGGCTAAAGAATCCTTCCGGCAGACTTTCATTGCAAGGGAACCTTGGATCAAAAGAAACAACATTGGGGAAATGTTTTATATTAAACTTCATCCCAAATATCACATCATTTGTGATCAGATGCATGTTGTGTTTTGTTTTTTAGTTGCTTTAAAAATCTTCCTGTTTCCAAGGAACAGATTTTATGTTGACTGGTAAACTACAAGCCCATTTCAAAAGCCTTTTCATCTATTCAGAATGCAGTTTTTCTAAAGGCAAATATTATTTTATTCATTCATTTTATTTTAAATATTTTTACCCTGCCTCTCTCCTTAAAAAGGACCCTATGTGGCTTACATCATTAAAAACACAATATTAAAAACTACAAACAGCACATTATTCAAATATGAAAGTAGAATTAATAACATTATATTTAAAATGTTAGGTAAAAAGATTACAAAAACAGATTTAGTAGCAATTAAATATAAACCATCCTGTTTATTGTCTCCTACACAGTCAGTCACTAAGGAAAAGTCTCTCGAAAGAGAAAGGGCTTCGAAAAGATGGGGCCAGCTTGGCCTCCCATGGGAGGGAGTTCCAGAGTCTGGGAGCAGTGGCAGAGAAGGCTCTCATCCACTTCCCCACCAAGTGCCTCTGGGAGGATGATGGGACAGGCAGGCTCATAAAACGAGATACAGTTTTTGAGATAGCTTGGGCCCAAGCCATTTAGGGCTTTATAGCAGTGGTCCCCAACCTCGGGCCTCCAGATGTTCTTGGACTTCAACTCCCAGAAATCCTGGCCAGCAGAGGTGGTGGTGAAGGCTTCTGGGAGTTGTAGTCCAAGAACATCTGGAGGCCCAAGATTGGGGACCACTGCTTTATAGGTTACAATTAGCACTTTGAATTGTGCCCAGAAATGGATCAGCAGCCAGAGGAACTGCTGTAACAGGGGAGTTATGTAATCCCTGTAGCCAGTCCCACTTAACAAACCAGCTGCAGCATTTTAGACTCACTGAAGTTTTTAAGGACTTTTCATAGGCATCCGCATGTACAGCATGTTACAGTACTCCAGTCAGGATGTGACTAAGGCATGTGTCGCTGTCGCCAGGTCAGACCTCTCCAAGATACTAATTTTAATTGTGCAAAGGCACTCCCGGACACCACCATCATTACAGAGCTAAGCCTAATGTTTCTCTCCCTGTACACTAAGAGCCACATATGCATGCTATTTGGGAAAGTTGTTATTGTTTAAATCACTGGTTCTTAACTTTGGGTTACTCAGGAGTTTTGGACTGCAACTCCCAGAAGCCTTCACCACCAACTGTGCTGGCTGGGGTTTCTGGGAGTTGCAGTTCAAAAACACCTGAGTAACAAAGGTTAAGAACCACTGGTTTAAATCACAATTCCTGGAATTTGCCTGGGGAATTTTGTATATTAGGTTTAGCCCAGCAATGCAAATACAGAAATGACAGAGTAGTTCTGGTCTTACAACAGAAGATTCTTACTTGAAAATAATGAGGTTTCCTCATCTTCCTCTTCATCCTCTTCCTCTTCTCCTCCTCCTCCTCTTGTGTAGAGGCATGAAGAATCTTCATAGTCAGATTCATGAGGCACATTTTCTTTATTGTCATCACATTCGATCACAACAGTTGGCACTTGTCTCATGTCTGAAAGGCCCCCAGGTCCAGTTTTTGTGAGACTGTCACCCCCATGCAAACCAGAGCTTTTGGGAAATCAAGAAAGAAAGAGAAAATGGAATTATTTGCTGCTTAAGCATAAAAGGTTATGGTAAATACTTTCCATGGTTCAGAAGTATCCTCACTGCATACTTTTTCCTCTTGTGGGATGAGATCTAAAAAACACAGATCTGCATGTCTGCACTGAGTATCAGCTGGGTAATTAAGATCCAAACTAGACTACACAGTTACCATGTCATTAGAAATGGAACTCCCTTAAGAAGTAAATGATGCCTGCATATCCCAGCATGAGGTTTCTTCAACTCTTCATGCTGAAAATGAATTTGTTTTTTACATTTTGTTATTGGTATGAAATTGCATATGAAATGGGAGCTGCAGTCCAGCAATATGTGGAACAGATGGTTCTATGAATGTTCTGCCAAGCCTCCTCTGGAATCAAGGGCCCGAAAATCAGGATAGAAAAATTAATGACCTTATAGTTTCCATCCTTCAAGAAAGGGTACACTTTAAACTACTATTGGAACTGGGTCCTCATCAAAACCGAGGCTATTTCAAGTCTCTAAAAGTGGAACTAATTCTGTCTTCATTCTGTCATGTAACTTGATAATATCCACCTAGGGAGCTCACAGAGCTGAGAAACACTACTTTTATTTAGACTATAACTTTTAGACTGTCTCCCCCCCAGCTTATTATGACCAATGCCACCTGAGGGACTGTACACATTGTAGTCCATTAAAGTAACACTTCCATATTGTGGTTACTCTTAAGTATGAGGCAGACCTTATGCCCAATGTTGCAAAGGAGGCTTATAACTATGACATGAAATATATCATTCCTATTTTTTTCTAATGAACCTGAGCAGTTGGGATTGCATGGGTATCAAATGTCAGCCTTCCAACTAACGTAATGTGGAATACTTTAGCAAAAATGCGGCTCTAGTGATAAGATACAATAATTTGATAGTTATGATAGATAGATAGATAGATAGATAGATAGATAGATAGATAGATAGATAGATAGATAGATAGATAGATAGATAGACAGACAGACAGACAGACAGACAGACAGACAGACAGACAGACAGATACTCACTCGCTCGCTCGCTCGCTCGCTTAAAAGCACTTTGAAGCATTCATTCCTGGCTTGCTGGCAGGAACCAGTCCCAGGATGGTTCAAGCATTTGAAGGGAAAATTGTCACACCTCTCCATCCCACTGTTACAGTATATCACAGCAGTGAGTATACCCCCTCAGATTTCATAAATATTTTAGTATTATTTTTCATGTGACAGCACTGAAGAAATAACACTTGGCTACAATGTAAAGCAGTGAGTATACAGCCTGTATAACAGTGTAAATGTGCTGTCCTCTCAAAATAACGCAGCACACAACCATTAATTTCTAAACTGCTGGCAACAAAAGTGAGTACACCCCTAAGTGATAATGTCCAAATTGGGCACTAAGTGTCAATAGTTTGTGTGGCCACCATTATTTTCCAGCACTTGCCTTAACCCTCTTGGGCACAGAGTTCACCAGAGCTTCACAGGTAGCCACTGGAGTCCTCTTCCACTCCTCCATGACGAAATCACAGAGCTGATGGATGTTAGAGACTGTGCACACTTCCCATTTCAGGATGCTCAATATGATAACATGATAATGACCCCAAACACCCCCCCAAAACGACCACTGCCTTGCTAAAGAAGCTGAGGGTAAAGGTGATGGACTGCCCAAGCATGTCTCCACCCTATTGAGCATCTTATATATTATATATATTATATACTGTATAACGGCAGTGGTAGTTTTGGAGGTGTGTTTGGGGTCTTTATCATGTAGGAATACTGCCCTGCGGCCCAGTCTCCAAAGGGAGGGGATCATCCTCTGCTTCAGTAGGTCACAGTACATGTTGGCATTCATGGTTCCCTCAATGAACTGTAGCTCCCCAGTGCCAGCAGCACTCCTGCAGCCGCAGACCATGACACTCCCAGCACTATGCTTGACTGTAGGCACAACACACTTGTTTTTGTACTCCTCACCTGGTTGCCACCACACACGCTTGACACCATCTGAACCAAATAAGTTTATCTTGGGCTCATCAGACCACAGGACATGGTTCCAGAAATCCATGTCCTTAGTCTGCTTGTCTCCAGCAAACTGCATGCAGGCTTTCCTGTGCATCATCTTTAGAAGACGCTTCCTTCTGGGATGACAGCTCTGGAGACCAATTTGATGCAGTGTGTGGCATATGTTCTGAGCACTGACAGGCTGACCCCCCCCCACACACACACTCCTTCAACCTCTGCAGCAATGCTGGCAGCATTCATATGTCTATTTCCCAAAGCCAACCTCTGGATATGACTCTGAGCACAGGCACTCAACTTCTTTGGTCAACCATGGCGAGGCCGGTTCTGAGCGGAACCTGTCCTGTTAAACCATTGTACAGTCTTGGCCACCTTGCTGCAGCCCAGTTTCAGGGTTTTGGCAGTCCTCTTATAGCCTAGGCCATCTTTATGTAGAGCAACAATTAATTTTTTCATATCCTCAGAGAGTTCGTTACCATGAAGTGCCATGTGGAACTTCCAGTGACCAGTCTGAATGAGTGAGAGAGGTAACACCTGCTCCCCTTCACACTTGAGACTTGTGACACTAACAGGTCTCATGACACCAGGGAGGGAAAACGGCTACTTGGGCCCCTACTTGGGCCCAATTTGGACATTGTCACCTAGGGGTGTACTCACTTTTGTTGCCAGCGGTTTGGACATTAATGGCTGTGTGTTGCATTCTTTTTAGGGGACAGCACATTTACATTGTTATACAAGCTGTATACTCACTGCTTTACATTGTAGCCAAGTGTAATTTCATCAGTGCTGTCACATGAAAAGATGTACTAAAATATTTATGAAATGTGAGGGGGCGTACTCACGTCTGTGATATATATAGTTCAGTTTGTTCTTTTATCAGAGTACTCACCGCTACTCTGAAGCACATTTTATATTTTTCTTTCAAGCAAGACATATAAGCACAATTTGTTTTCTGAAGTTTTTGGCCTTGCACCTCATTTTTGCCAAATATCAGCATTCTGTGTTTTGTGTTCAGTGATTAAACTGCAGTACTGCAATCTAGACTCGGCTCACGACCTGAGTTCAATCCTGAATTCAGGTAGCCAACACAGTCTTCTGTCCTTCCACGGTTGATAAATTGAGTATCCAGCTCAGGGGAGGGGGAACAATGCATAGCCTGCATACTTAAAAACCTATAGAGTGCTTTAAGTGCTATGGAGCAGTATATAAGCAGCACACTTTGCTTGTTTTTTAAACAAATTAATCTGTTATTAAACCTGATATTTGAACAAGTAGGGTAGCGTCTATAAAATTTTATGCTTTATTAATATAGTTAAAGATGCCATTGGACTCAGATTCTTTTATCTTGAACAATATTACTTCCTTGTGAGTGAGTCCTAAGCATTTTTATTATTATAATATTACATATGTGTGAAGCATAATCCCATTAATGTACACCCGGGAATGCATTCTAAATATCTTTAAAGGAGCTTACTCCATAGTAGCACACTATAGATAACAGTCATACAATTATATGTAGTTTACGTATTATGTAGATGCATGCAGTTTCAAGAGATCTAAAGCTAGCTGCAGTACTGCAATATGTGGGCTTAATGCTTATTTTGAGACTAGTAAAATGACAATGCTGTCACAAACATCCAGAAGAGAGACTGCTTGGTAGAAACAACATCTTAAAATGAATCACGTCTCTTCTCGAAAATCTACACTAATCTCCTTAGACATTAGCACATTTGCCAAAACAGAGAAATGGCAAAACACCTTTGAAATACATGAGGATCTGTCAGCGCTTTAGATACTTTGTCCACATACATTATGGAAAGAGTGCCTGCTTTTTCAGGATGAAGCTTTCTAATCTCCTGATGAGTGCTGAAGTTAACTGACATAATCTTGACAGTGAATGCAAGTGAAATAATTGGGATATTGTTCTGATACTAAATGTACTGCTACAGGCTTATGAGAAATTTTCTGGGGCCATGTGCCCCTCCTCTTGAGCTCTGAACCAGTGAAATCAAAACTTTGAAACACTGAGTGATTTTGTTTATAATTTTGCATACTTCTGCATGTTTCTCACACACACATATATAATATCCACGATGATTCCCCAGGTATCTATATGGGGAAGCAACTGTAGCCCTGTCCTCAAATCTTTGATTTAATTACTACTTTTTTATCCTAGTTTTAGTCTTTCCTATAAATCCAGAGGGGCTAAAAAATCTTTTATTTTAAATAAATGAAATCTGAAATTATCAGGATGCTGAATACAAGAATCTCACCAGCACATGATAAACCATTTGATTTGTTCTGCTCCTAAGAGGGGCAGAGGTCTCTTGTCGATTATTTAGAGCCCATATGAGGCTCCCTAAACATGTTATAGCACCATTACCTCCCTTTTTTCCATGAACGGAGATTCTGATTTTGAGATGGTCAGTCGTAATCCCATATAAACCTGAGAATACTAGACTACATTCTTGCTCAGTATTCGTATGGCAATCTAGGATAGGCATTCTCTCTGGAAAATAGCTATTTAGTGTAAGTGAGCCGATTTCGAGCTTAATGTGGTCACAGCTCCTTTGCCTCTCCTCCTCTGATGGAACTTAAGCCTTTGGCAGCCTGTGATCAACTAGGAGTTGTGAACAGAAGCAAATTAAATCACCTGCCATCTGTTTATTAACAAAAATATACATCCTGGTACTTGCATACTTTATAGAAACGAAGACATGTATTAGTCTGGCAAAACGAATATCAACTGTATGTCCAATGGTGAGAAAGCTAATTAAATTACGTGGATGGTAAAAATACCCGATTGTGCAATTAACACCAGGACTTTATGGATAGAATCAACAGCCCTACAGGAAATTCATGGGAAACCCAGGGCAATTTACTGTAATTAACTCTTGTCTTATTAATCATTAACTGTCACATTCTGGCTTCGCAGACATCAACTGTCATATATTTGTTGTTACATGCCATTAAGCCACGTCCAATTTATAGTGATCCTATGAATGAGTAATCTCCAGAATGTCCTGTCCTCAACTGCCCTGCTCAGCTCTTGTAAATTCAAGCCAATAGTTTCCTTTTCAGAGTCAATCCATCTCATATTTGGTCTTCCTCTTTTCCTGCTGCCTTCCACCTTTCCCTGCACTATTGTCTTTTCCAGAGAATCTTGTCTTCTCATGATGTGCCCAAAGTAAGACAACCTCAGTTTCAAAAATTTTGCCTCCAGAGACTGCTTTCCGGAGCCACTACTCTGGGCAGCAAAGAAATCCTAACGACACAGTACAAATAACCCAAATAACACCCACATAATCAGTAAACAGAAAACATAATAACAAAAAATAAAATAGCTTGTAAAAATAAAGACTATAAAATATTTCAAAATATTAAATATAATAATTCGAGGCAGCAAAAACAGGGCAGGTTCATAAGCAAAAGAAGAAGGAAAAAAAAACCCAATCAATTGGCAAGATTACTCTGGAGTAAGGCCATAAAAGGCTTGTGAGAAAAGCCAGGTTTTAATTTGTCTCCTAAAACCAAGGCGGGATGGGGCTAATCGTACCTCAGATAGAAGTGAGTTTCAAAGTGATGCAGCGACCACCAAGAGTGTGAAAGATTTTTGGGACTCCCTTAGGGCTGCCACCCACAAATACGGGGGAGATGGCTAGACGTTTCGAGGAAGAGGTGCTCCAAACAGGTAACAAGATCCTAAACCATTAAGGCCTTTAAATATTAGCATAAGTACTTTGGACCTGGCCTGGAAGCATACAGGCAGGCAGTGCAGATGCGCCAGGACAGGTGACATATGATCAAACTGTGATGTTCCAAAAACCACCTGGCCACTTTCTGCACTTGCTGCAGCTTCCAAACTACCTTCAAAGGCAGCCCAAGGTAGGGAGCGTTGCAAATTTTGAGTCTGACCAGTGCCTCATCAACTAAATATTTGCCAGACAGCAGCTCTCAATGCAGGATTTTAACTAGCCTCTATCTTGAGAGATGGGATTGAACCTGCCTGCATCCTTCTCCTAGTGAAACATCTGCTCTGCCACTAAGCTATGGCCACTGTTTCTTCTGAATAAGCAGGACAACATATTTCAGAACTGTACAATCTTATAAACCAATAAATGGTGACACATAATTCACCATCTCCTTATTTATGTGTTTTAGCACCTGGGGCTTGGAAATACTAGCATTAATAGCAGCACATGAACATTAAATCATTAATGAAAATAAATGTGACAGCTGCTATTAATTGCCTTCACAAGCCAGATTTAGAAAGGGGCCCTTTGCCATAGACATATTGGCCAGAGTCCTATAACTCACCACCCTCAGATAAGCAAGAGGGGATAAATCACAGCAGCTAATTGCCGCTAGTTAAGTCAATAAAGGAAGGCATCGTCCTGAGTTTGCAAGAGCTTAGTAGGACGGTTAGCAATAAGAGATTCCAGGTCATAGCCCCGACCTTGTGTGAGAGGCTGCTATGTCTCTGTGTTCCTTTTTCCCCAGCCCTTCAGTCAAAAAGAAACTTTGTGTTTCAAAAGCAGTGGGTGGGTGGGGACAGAGTAATTTGCAAACCTTTTGGTCTCAAGAGTGGGGTGTAAAATTCTAATCATGTTGCAAGGGAGACCACATACACCCAGATTATGTCTGCTACCTGAGTCTGAAATCACCTCTCCAAACAGACTGGGCAGATTGCTACCATCAATTTTTGGGCTCTTATCTACAATTTCCCTGGATTGTCTTTGAATGTGGTGGTGCTTAGCCTGATGAAATAGAATCTTCTCCACAAAAGCTTGCCATATGTTTGATTTTTTAAGTGATCTAATAAAAAGTACCACCCATTCTTAGATTTTTGAGGTTTTGGAGGTCACTCATTCATAGGGTCGCTGTTATGTTGGAGGAAAACTGACAACAGATAAAAATAAGTCATCAGTCATTGTATTTCCTGTCACACACCAGTTGTGCAACATGTCATGCAACAATAAATGCAAACACCAACTTATTAACTTAGCACAACTTGCCACTGAAATTTGCACCACTGGACAACACTCGAAGAAATATTCAGTTGGATGCTGGTGTATATTTCAATTATGCCAGCTATTTGTATGTGGGTTGACATGTTAGTCTGTTGCAGCAAAAGCAAACAAGGATCCATGTGGCAAGTTACATTTTTATTTGGCATAAACTTTCATGTACTACTGCCCACTTCAGCAGATACATTGTGCATTTGATGCCATTAACTACAGTCTACAAGTGCTTATAACAAGTAAAACTTGTTATTCTTTAAAATGGTCCAAAATGTTGTCATCGTTACTATCTTTTTAATCCTTACTTATTTTCTTAATCAACAGGGCTTTGTGTCAAAATGAAGGCAGCAAATAGGGCACGAGAAAAATTTTCTAAGCATAATCCAACTACATTTAAAAGCTGCTATAATGATCATAATCACTAAACATTTGAACCACTATTCTGAACAAATACAGATACAAATATGAGGGAATAAAAATGAAGGCAGCAGTAGTGTCTGTAACATCATTACCACTGTCAACATAAACCTGTGTAATCCATAGAACTGATAGCTATTATTTTTAAAATTCGTAAAACTGGCAAATGATCTAGAGAGCATCCAATGCTCAAATAATTCTGCTTGCAGTAACATAGATAAATGAATTAACAACAAATAGTTTTCGAAAACATGTTACAGTAATGGCCCCCTCAATTCCTACAGCATGTTTTATGCAAAAAAGCAATTATTTCAAAGACAGCAGAAATCATCTAATTTGTCCACACTCTGTTATATTCTACAATGTCTGTAGCTTTGTCCTTTTTCCAAAAAAACAGTGAATATTCAGTGAATATTTATGCATGGAAAAAATAGACAGGAGGACAAGAATAAAATTGGGCAGCATTACCACCATTCCCATAAGAGATTTGAAAGCTGTTTGCCAGACTACTGACAGCTCAGGCATACTCTTTTTTCTGTATAGAAATGGGAACCATATTTCAGTCATACTTACCCAACATGTTATTTCTAAAGATATATGGACAGTACTTGCCATCTGCTCTCAGGGAGGCCCACACCACTCCGTTTCTGTGCAAGCCACCTGAAGATAGCCAAGCTCTGATGGCTTGTCTACACTTCCCGGCAGGAATGCTTCAAGGTTTCAGGCAGAAGTCCCCCTCATCCCCACTTGAAGATGCTAGGGATTACACCTGGATTTTCTTAAGGTAAACTGATATGCTACTGTTTGCACACATTTGCACTGTGAATGATTCAAACAGACAAAGGGCAGAATGTTTGCTCTCAGCAGAGGTTGACTAAAAAAAGGCAGAGCCAAAACTGAGATGCAGCATCCCTTGTGGGCAGATATTTCGGGCTCATTAGAACATAAGGAGAGTCCTGCTGGATCATGTTCAGTGTTTGGGTAAGTTATTCTTTAGATTTCAGCTCCCAAAATGCCCCATGGCTGGGGAATGCTGAGAACTCTAATCGAAAAGAAGGGCAACTTCTCTAAGCTCTGCTCAGATGGAAGATCCATCTAATCCAGCACTCTGTTCCCATCACTGCCAATCAGATTCCTCTTGGAAGGCTATAAAAAGAAGGCATGAAGGCAACAGACCCTTGCACAAGATACTCTGATTTTTAAATTATAGTTTCTCTCCTGTATGTCGCTTGTCACTTACAGCACAGTTTTGTAGTGATCTAGAGAAAAGAAGGCCAAGACAAGAAAGAAGAGTGCGTGACTCAAAAGGCTCCCTTACCTTTCCAGCCTCTGCATGGTCATGGCTAGTGTCTTATTCAGCTCGTCAATCATGCGGCATCCTGAAGGGTGCATCGGTAATGTGCTGGATCCAGAAGGCAAGTGAGGGCTGTGGCTGCTGTATTGATGCTGGTGTGCGGCTAACTGTGACGGCAGAACTGTGTGGTGATGTGAAGCCATTGTTTGCTGGGAGCTCTTCTGTGTGGAATAGGATGTGAGGGAGAGGTCTGGTCCCCCTAAAGGCATGCAGATCATGACTTTCTTTGGAGGTAGTGGAGGCGACAGTTTGACTGGCATACAAGGCAGTTTCACAGGAGCACCAGGATCTAAAACAGAACATTTCTTCATCAGGAACTGAGACATGAACTTTGAGATAAAAATAAGACACCACAATTCCCAACTCTCTCTTTCTCTCTCTCTCTCAAATCAAAGGTTACCCTCCTTCTCCTTGGGTTGTCCTCATATGCAGCTCCACTATCTGTGAGAGGACATGCCAATCAAGGGAAAGGGTCAACCAGGGCCCAGCAATTAGTCCTAGGTGGCTGCAATATTCTTACAGAAACTGCAGCTCGAGAATGAAATGCAACGAAGACTAATAATGCAAGATCCCAAGGGTCAAGCAACTCAGACTGGGTCAGTACCCACCTTTTCCTCCTGCTATCTCCTGTAATCATTGTACACTATTACAAAGACCTACATTTCAATTGGGAATTCACAGTATTACAGCTATGCTCAAACATTTACCTATTTACGTCCACAAGAAATCAAAACTCAATGCAGATAATCAAAACCTGATGTCAATGGAAGGAGATTTGTTTTCCCCAAGATTACAAACAATGATTCTGGGTGAGCTGAGTTATGATCAAGGTGCATCCAATTTCTTTATGTATGCATAATTGTAGACACCTTGATCATAACTCAACTCACTTGCCTCAATTCTAAGCTAAGGAGTTTCCATTATTTAGTTCTTTCTGAGCTAAAGAACCCCCTCATAACCTTTCTTTACAAAAGGGTTGTCCTAGTCTCTTTATCACTTTGGTTCTATTTACTTTTGAGATTCTGAAATAATCTTTCTCAGAAATGGCCACAGCATTACAAGCTGATCACACCATGGTTGTATAAGGGCTGTATGACACTGGCAATACTATTTTTTTTATATAATCATATTCCAAGAGGAAACCTGCCTTTTAAAAAACATTTGCCACATACTAGATTCACATTTTCACTGGATTATATATATCACAATCTATTGGATAGTCACCAATAGGTCACACCTCTACATGATGCAAAGTAAGGATTACCCAGGGTATACTACTATACTGTTCAATGCAGAGTGGCTAAATCTCTGGTTGATTCCACTGCCAGCTGTTCTAGGGGCCCTGTGGGACTGTGTAGCTTGACTATGGACACAGAGGTTGGATTTCCTTGCAGGAGGCAAAGAAAGGATTTGAACTGCTGACCCACAGCTACATAGTACTGTAGTCCCAAATCACGGAGCTACTCCGCCGTCTACTTATAAATAATTACATACCATCAAGTCAAATCCAGTTTATACCAACCCTTTCCTGGGCTTTCTAGGTATAGAATTCTCAGAAGTGATTTATCATCTCTTCTGGGTTTCTTCCCTGGGACTGTGCAGCATGCCCAAAGCCACCCAGGATGGCTCTACTACTACAAAACAGAGTGAGGAATTGAACTCCTGATCTCCAGCCCCCACAGCTAAGCAACCAATTCACTGAGCTATCCAGCCTCATGATCCTGTTTACCTCTTAAAAAAAAAAATACAAGTGAACAAAAAATAGAATGTATTGTCTGCAAACTGTTAAAATATTTCGAATATCTTTAAAACGAAAAAAGCCACTTTGCATAAATCTTCTGCATGCAGATTGACACCATCCATATGCTTTAGCTATATTTTGTAGCAATTATGACACTTATAAAAACAAAACAAAACAACTTAAGAAAGAGGCAATAAAGAAAAAAAAAAACCAAATCTCCAGTTACACTGAAGTATGAAAATGAATAAAATCTTATGGTTGAAACTGAATACAGTATTTGGGTAATACTATTTCTTTTTTTTTTTAACCAATCTGTTTTCTATTTTAATTCTATTTGTTTATTAAATTTTATTAGTGATATCCACCTTGAGCTTTTTTGGGGGGTGAGGGGATTAAAGGCAAGTTATAAAATTAAAAATTAAGGAAATAAATCCATCAACCTATTCATCCATCTTATCCTATCCTCAAAAGAGTGACTGGAGAGGTTGAATTCATACTGAACCATTCACAAAACTCAGTTTCACACAGACCTCATAATGGGAGGAAAGAATGAAGATAAATTCTGTGAAGATGAACCTCATAAGAATTTCTATAATCTATTTCTCAATGAAATATTTTTTGGTATCTTCTGTGATAGCTTCTGCAAAGTAGACATGGTCTAGAGGGGCGGGGTAAAAATCAAATAAATCAATCAAATAAATAAATAAAGTACTATGAAGCAAAATGTTGTTCACTATCACTTCCTATTTCTTACTTTTCTTCATCCAAAATCCTAAGCAGAAAACAAACACACACTTGCAAAACAAACAAACAAACAAACAAACAAAATGCTGGACCTATATCACAAAACCCGACAGTTTCATTTTGAATGCAACAGTTCTTATTATAAGATTTCCTTCAAACAGGGCCCAAATATGCCTCTAGAGAAATTTGTAATGGAATAGGGTTAATTTATTTTCAGCTTCGAAAATCTGATTCATTAAGGCTCATTACACATTTCTGAAGTCTATGCAAATCAGAGTGCATAGTGATTTTAGAAGGATCTTAGAAATGTGTATCTGTGGACCCTTACACCTTGATTCGAAGTGTGTTTGTTTAGAAAGAATCCCTTGCAATTTCATTGAGATCAGAAGTCAAACTACATGTTACAACCTAGCCATATGACCTGTTAGCCTGATGGCTCCATCTCTACTGCAGGTATTCTCAGGGGAAGAAGTGGCAACACAGAAGCACACTCACAGAAGTGACCGAGAGTGAGAAAAAGATGGTTTAACAATCCCCTTGCCCACTGTTTCCTCCTTTTCCCCAGGTACTATTCCACCTATGGTACTCTGCATCTTTGTCAACAAGAAAAATACAAAGCAAACCCACAGATGATTTGAAAGTTTATGGGCAGGGATGGATGTTTACATAAAAAAAAAAAAAACAGGAAACAGGAGCAGGTTTGGGTTTAAAAGGAATTCTGGGTTGTTTCTGTTAATGTTCACAAATTCCTGGTCTCGGCACATGCTCAGAAGCACCCTGCTCCATAATTATGGCCATATATCTGCTCATCTGCCTAATGCATTATTCCCTTGGGAGCATTTTGGGTAACTCCTGTGTTCTATAAAAATGAAACCAGAACCATCAGGAATAAGTTTGCTTTCTTTGCTGTACCCGACAAATGCTCATGGCGCAATAAATGGCTCCATCTTTAAGATTCTAAAAAGAGAAACAGAAAAGATGGCAACTTTGCAGTTAGAAGCAGAGCTGCCGTAAGAATTAAAGCTTCCTAGCTGGGCATCTAAATTAGCTTGACTTTACAGTGGTGCCTCGCATTACGACGTTAATTCATTCCAGCGAAATCGCTGTAGAACGAAAACATCGTAATGCGAAAACAAAAAGCCAATTGAAATGCATTGTAACCCCTTCAATGTGTTCCAATGGGCTGGAAACTCACCGTCCAGCAAAGATCCTCCATAGAGTGGCCATTTTCAGTGCCTGTGCAGCAAGGAATCCGTCCCAGAAAACAGCAGGGAGCCATTTTATTTACTCGGTGGCCATTTTGAAACTGCTAATCAGCTGGAGGAAAATCGTCGTTTTGCGAAGAATCGGTTCCCGAAGCAGGGAACTGATCATCGCAAAGTGAAAAAAAAAACCATTCAGACCATCATTTTGCGATCGCAATTGCGATCGCAAAAAGATCACCGTAATGCAGTTTCGTCGTAATGCGGGGCAATCGTAAAGCGAGGCACCACTGTATTTGATGACTGGTCATCAGGAGGTAAAAAACCAGGCAGCTTGGGTTTCATGCTGATTGCGCAAACATGACAGCTCTGAAGAAAACATTCAGAATAAATATAGGAGGGGGAGGAGTGTGTGTGTCACTGTAGCGTTCCCCTTTATTATGTCAATGGTTCATGTTTGTTATGTTAATTGTTCATGCATATTCATGTTGCTGAGAGGCAGAGCCGAGGAGATGTGATAAGGGGATTCAAACCCAGGTCTCCTGAGTCCTAGTCCATCACTCTTTCCTGTACATCACACTAGGCCAATGGAAATGAATTTCAACAGCAGGATTCAGCACTACTTTCTGTTATGTAATTAATTGTGCACTGCAGACCACATGTATACACTAAGTCTTATGCTCTCACTTGCACAACAATTAACATCCAGACCAACTGTGCTGGTCAAGTTTTTCATTCCACTAGCAACATACTGGATCTAAGGTACAGGACTTAAGAAGGGCACATCCTACAGAAAACTGTAAATGGCCAAAGAAGTATTGGAGTTGAGAAAGAAAGAAAGAAGCCGGTGATGAGCTAGCATGTTACAAATGTTATACCTTCTACACAACCAATTATTTTAATTGCAACACAACAGACATGTGATGAAGGGTATATTTGCATAGAATATTTCAAGTGATTTAACTGCAATTTTCTCTCCTTTAACAATAGTGGGAAGCACAGCTACAAAATGAAATGATTCAGAAATTCTTGGTACCCACACTATACTTCCCAGGATTATTTAGAAGAGGAGGTCAAGGATAAAACTGGTATAAAATTGAGATATTTCTGAAGTACAGATAGGCTGCACTGATCCATGCAATGGCCTCCGATAAATTCTATCCTTCACCATGACAAAGTCAGCCTGAGAAGTCCTTGATCTATATCTATTAAAAACCAGCAAATATTTGAATGTGTAAATTTGTATTGTCTGATCTTATATTTGCAAGTCATTGGCACATGCATTTTACTAACAAAATGAGTGGCAACAACAAAAGCTTATGTATTTCAGTTTTATGGAGAAAATGTGTTTTGTTCAGAGTTACAGAGGGAACTCTGCTTTTAAGGGAGGTGGAACAAACCATTTGGAACATACTTACTTACCAGCTAAGTGGTTGGCAATCCTGGCAATGGGTTTGGGTGGCAGGGCAGGGGGCTGTTTGAGGAGGGAGAGCTGTTTCACTGGGGTGTCCTCATGGTCTCCAGAGAAAGCAGCAGTTTTTTTAGGGGGAAGTAGTAAGACAGGTTTAGATGAAGAATCTTGAGATAGGTGGACTCCAGATTCACTGGACGTGGGACTCTCTTCAGACACTGGAGGACACAACCACAGCACAGACGCAACAACGTTAAAGCAAAGCGGCGGTAGGTAGACAAGAAGCAGCAGCAGAGCAATGTGGATTTAAAAACAGAGCTAACAGTAGAGTTTATGTCTCTCTCTCTCTCTCTCTCTCTGTATGTCTCTCTCTATATATACTGTATATGAAGGAGAAGGAAAAGAAGGAGCAGGAGTGGGAGGAGGTGGCGGCAGCAGCAGCAGAAGAAAAGGAAGAGGAAGAGACATTAATTCTCCATGAAGAAACTGAAAGAAACTGAAAACAAATTATTGGGCTTTCACAAAAGGCAATAAAACTCTCACTATCAACAAAGACAATATTATTTTTTTGGCAGATTCTAAAAAAATATTTGGAATCCAGCGGTAAATTCTTGTGCTCAGCTTGTTTTCTTCTGAAGCCAACTTGACTGCAACAACACAATTGAATAATCTGCAAGTAGCTAGCAGTGTAACTTAATTTAGAAGGATATGTGTCAGCATTAATTACTCTTGTGACTCAGTTGCTGATGAACCTAAAAGTAACTAGGAACTTTTGCAGGACTCCTGTCAAGCCTGCAATTCCCAAGCTTTCTGCACTGAGGATACCTTTCCCACACTGAGTCATCTGCCACAAGACTCCTTCCTATACAGTATTTTACAGTGGATTCTGAAGCATATCCCTTAGGCACCCTCACCAAGCTTCCAACCTGACAGAATACACAGAAAACTCTCTCTATTACTGCGCAACTCAAGGAAAGGCTAACAGAAATGGGGAAATCTTCTTCCAGGACGATGTGTCTATCATTGTTGTTTTTCTCGCACTGAACTCCCTTTGAACAAATCTGAATAAAGCAGCTCTTCCAAAAAAGAAGAAAACTATGCCAATATCGATATTTTTGACAACAAATTTCAGACCTTTCAACTGTTATCCATTATTATGCTAATAAATAATTTTCAGATGTACTGTACTATTTTACCCTAGTAATCAATCAACGGGGCCTGTGCTCAGCCATCCTCATCTGAAGATGGAGGCTTTCTTTCTCCTCTCTGTCTGTATAATCAGATGCAGCTATTTCTGCTCTGATACACATTAAAACCCCAAGAAGCAAATGGTCCTTGTTGTGCCTCAGCTACGCAACTTGAAAGTGAAATATTAAGAGCTGTTTATGTCTTGGTCGCCTCCTGAATTTTATAAAGAATTGGCATTCCTTCTCATTATGTGGGCTACTTAATATGAATAAACTGTTGGGATCATAACAACCTTGAATAACACTGGGTATAAGTGGGAGGGAGCTTTCACAAATTAAGGTGACTGCCTCT
This sequence comes from Pogona vitticeps, assembly GCF_051106095.1. Classification (NCBI taxonomy): domain Eukaryota; kingdom Metazoa; phylum Chordata; class Lepidosauria; order Squamata; family Agamidae; genus Pogona; species Pogona vitticeps. The sequence continues at coordinate 162,821,705 of NC_135786.1, read as the reverse complement.
TTTGCCACTAACCAAATGGCAGAGCTCCTCCCCGCCCCGCCAATGGCTTCCACCCCTCCTCTTCCTGTTTGCTTTGGTTTGCTCTCTTTGCTCTTGTCTCTTTCAGCCATGTCATCATGAAGGCAGTTTCTCCTGCATGTGGAGACTGTAACCTTCCTTGTATTCTTCTGTTTGTAATTACTGATAACAACTATATGTAAAGATATGATTTCTTTTTTTACTTAAAATGTTTCCAGAGTGATCTTTTAACATATACTGTAAAGTGCTAGTTACTATGAAGGGGGTCAGTTCTGAAACTTGAGCTATTCTCTTACACATTCGCTCTGCAGTTATTGTTTGTACCTGATACTGTACTCTGCTAAACTAATGGAATTATCAATTATCCACAATATAAACCTTATTCAGTGTATCTGAAAAGAAAAAGTCATCATCAAACAAATTCCCCTTTTAACTTGTGTCATTTCACTGAAATTGTATTTCATAATCTGTTTATATAGCACAAAATATGATGATTCATCATAAACTATAATGGCTGAAACCACAAGATCATACATAAGAAAGCTTAGAAGTAATGAATCATAAGTAATGATCTTATGTGTAAGGAGACCAATGAAAAGTAATGACTAATGCAATACCAATGAGTAATGGCTAACACAGCTTTGAAGATAACATTCAACACTATGATTACATAAGAATAATTTTGTAGTAATGCGTCCAGTTTGAAAAGAGTGTACCATATTGAGACAGTAAATATAAAAAGATTGTATTAGTGTACATGCATAAGATGAAAAGCCCTATTTTACTGCATTAAAAGTCCACCTAAATCAGATGCCTCTGAAGCTGAAACCATGAAAGCATTAGTGTTTTAGACTATAATTCCCAGAATCTCATAACCACCATGGCCACTGGCTCTGCTGGGGAGTCTGGAAACTATAGATCAGAGAAGTAACTCTTTCATACTACAGATTACCCTTCATGTATTCCCACACAATTCCACCAGGCACCCCTGTATTCCTAAATTATCACAAAAAGAAAGAAAACTCTTTTCCCCCATTTTCTCCACCATATAAACCTCCAACATAGTCCCCATTATTATAATATTTTTTAAAAAGCAACTTTAAAAATTTCAACCTTTATAGCCTCCTTGGAGGGAAAGTATTCAAATCCTCAGATAATTCTGGCTGCTGTTTTCTGCATCTTTTCCACCATTAAAATATTCTTTTTAAGACAGGGTGAGCAGAACTGTACTATAAACGGGCAGCAGTCCTCTTCCTCTTTGTCCTGCTTGCTTTTGTTGGCACTTTTTTTGCCACTTTCAACCATGCCATTAAGAAGGCAGTTTCGTCTGCATGTGGAGACTATAACTGTCCTTTTTATCCTTCTGTTTTCTAGCCTTACAGTATTCGTTTTAAGACAGGGTGAAAATAATGATACTTATTTCTAAAACTTGGTAGCAACCACAGATTAGTCAGTGTCACTTCCTGTCCCTTTCCTAATGATCCCTATAGCCAAATTTCCCCGTAGCTAAGTAATGTTCCCTGTGCCTGTTCACCAATGCTACACAGCAACCTGGAGTTCTCCCTGAGCTTTCCATCAGGACAGCAAGATGTATTGGTGTGAATTAAGGCTAGCAATGTGCAATTTAGTCAAAGGTGCAATTAATAATTTTCTGCTATAAAGTCAATTCAGACTTTCTACGGTTTACTAGGTAGAGAGTGGAAGATAGGAGGACCTGGCGTGCTCTGGTCCATGGGGTCACGAAGAGTCGGACACGACTAAACGACTAGACGACGACGAGGTAGAAAGTACTGAGAAGTGGTTTACCATTCACTTTTTCTGGGGACCCCTGGGATTGTGCAGCTTGCCCAAGGGAGCCCAGGCTCGTTCTTCTGGGAGACATGGTGTGGAATTTCCAACCTCTGCCTCCACAGCCAGATACCCAACCCACTGAGCAATTCAGTCAGCTAGTTTTTATACAAACATCAGAGACTAAGGTTCTGCATATTATCAGGATCAGGACACTTTAGAAAAATAAAGAATAATAATCACTACATATCAAATAATTACAATCACAATAGTGACAAATGTTAGCTCTTTATATTGGAAGTTGCTCTTTAATTCACTTGCCTATGAAATTAATTAAGACAGGTATGATTCTTGGTCACTGGTAATTAGACCTCATGTCATCACCTAATTCTGGGTGTTTTCTCATTCCAAAGCAGAGTACATCCATTTGGGTATCTCAGCAACAAAATAAAATAGAATAAAACAAAATAAAACAAATGAATCAATGTTCTCTTATTTCCTGCACAATTTATTATAGAATTCAGAGGCTACCTGTTCCATCCATGATCTCTGGAGTTGGGAGTACTTCATAAGTACAGGAATCCCCAGATGCAGAACATGACTCCAAGTCAGATAGGGCTGGGAGTGAAAGCTGACTAGAACTCAAAGCCTGACCATTCTCCAAAGATCTTTCTTCATTCTGTATGGGAAGTTCATCTGCAAAAAAACACAAGAGTTGTGTGAGAGAAACATGATGAGTACAATTAGGTTAAGTTCCAATTTTCTTTTTAAAAAAAAGACAGCCTGGAGAATGTGATTCCCTGTTTCCCTTAGTAGTACCCCACATATCTTACAGGCACAGCCTTAATACATAATAGCTACATAGCTATCCAGCCATATTTTGACAGACTCGGGCTTCCTCAGTTCAGAATGACGGAGGTAAATGATATTAGGTTGTTGTACTGTATGTTCCTAGCATAACTGAATGAAGATGCTGCAGTAGATTCCCTTTATGTGATGGAAGTCGTCCAGCAGCTCGGAAGGGTTGCACACAGGATTCAAAGACTAGGTAACAATCTCTCTATCTGGCTTAATTGACACTTTCCTCTCTTTCTATTACTAAAATTTAACTTATAGCTTTGTTATGCATTGGTCAGTATCCCCTTACAGAGATCCTCTAGCATAGTGGGAGTGATGCCACCAGCAGACTCTCACTAATTAAAAAGGGTTTGTTTTTTTGAGGGGGGATGCATATAACTTGCACACATGGTTGAAATCTTGAGCTTTGTTATGCATGTGGAAGGCAAACAGCACAACATCCAGTTGCTTCTATTTAACAATGAACTGCTGGATAGCTCAGTGGCTTAAGTATCTGGCTGCAGATCTAGAGGTTGGGAGTTCGATTTCCCACTGTGGCTCGACAGGGGCCAGATTTGATTATCCATGGGGTCAGCTCTGCAATTCTAAGTGTATTATTATTATTAGGAGTCACTGCTGGGACTCTTGGGAGTGTGTGTGCCCATTGGCATGGCATACACTTCCAGCAGGGACTTGTTAATTGCCAGCTAGAAGTGTCTGAATGTTATGCTATTTGCCTTCTACAAAGCAAAAGGATTTCAGCCAATGAAACAAAACTGTGCACATCCCAAAATCAAAAGAGGGACTCTGATTGGTGTCAATCTGCTGCTGCCAACAATGTCATTCATATTGTACCAGTGGAACTCTGTAGGAAAATACTAGCCAATGAGTGTGGTTTAGCTGCACCTTTGTTATTACCAAAGAAATCTTTGTATTTTGCCCAAGGCTAGATGCAGATGCTTGAGCTGCTGTTGTCTCTCTGTTTGCAAAAAAGAGAAATCTCCATACTGTCTCTTCCCAATAGATTTCACTTGCATATCTGCGGGACTCCCTGATTCATCAAGCTCCACTTTATACATACTCAGCTGGTGGTCTGCAACTGCCTTTAATTGTAGGTTCCCACAGCTTTAACCAGTTAGTCACATTTTTGGACGTCCACACCTTTTTTTCCTTCCTCATTTTTTTTTACTGTTTTATCTGAAGAGTTCTAGAGACCTTAAAAGCTCCCATGTTTTGTTTACTTATAGTTGATTCTAATACAGTAAACTATTGCCCACCTTTAGATTTTGATTTACAACAGGATTGTAACTTCTTGCACAAAACGTGGTTGGCACAGAGCTGCTCATGGTGGAGTGGGGCCCTAACTTCTGCCCCAGGTCCCTGTAAATCAAGCACCCCTCACCTTGACCCTTGTGTGCATGGATTCCTGCTGCAGCTTCGTTCCAATGCTTAAGAGAGCTCCCCTTAGTGATAGGGCCGCCACCATCCCATTTATGCCTCTTTCCTTCATAATAGTGATTTCCATAACAGATAGTTCATATTAATCAGTACTTAAACAATTCTGCTTGTGGACTTATTTGATCCCATTTACAAGACTGCCTTCCAATGATTTATCAATACTACAGTTTCTGAACAATTTGTGACAGTTTATGGAAAATATCCGCTAGGACAAAAAATGCCATCCGAATTCATAAAACCTGGCATAAATCTGTGGAGCTAATCATACATTTACAGGGTTTTGAATGAAGGATATCAATGGACAATATTTTCAATGATGTGCCACTAACCAGTGAACTGGATAAGAAATGTGACTCTGGTTATTACACTAAAGAAACCAACTAATTAAAAATTCCCCAAAGAAGATACTCAATGAACATGAAGATGATGAATGTATGCATTTCTGTATAGCTTGGAATTCAGTAATTTATTTTGTCTATAAACAATGGTGACATTTCCAAAGATCTCAAAGGGTGAAGTATTCAAAGTTATGTGTTTGTCCTTTAAGGATCCTTGAAAAAGGAAGGGTCTTCTGCCTTTTAGAATCTACCTTTAGAATCTTTTTCCTAGGATTGTTTAGATTATAAGCTCTTTGTTTTTAAAGCTATTAATACAGAATTTGGAAAGGATCATATACAGTATACAGAAAGAGAGACTAAGATTTTAATCAGCAGCAAACAGTGCTGTAGGCTTTTTAATGATCAGAATAGAAAATAAGGTGGGGAAGGACAGATTTATAGAAATGGTATGATTTAATTTGCAATTCAATGTTAGCGTCACATACCCTATTCTGTACATCATTTAATAATATTCTTTATTTTCGTTAAAGGTGTTTAAATCTTATATACAATTCCAGCCCATCCACGGGACACAGGGAGGTAATAATTTCAGGTGGCCGATGCTGCTGGGCAGCAATAGCAACTTCCCAGCTGTTCTTTTGGGAACTTCAAAGACGTTGTCCTCAGCAACAAATCTTGTCCTGCACCTCCAAAATTTCCTGGTGCCTCCAGTGTTCTGGAAGAGACTTTTCAATTGCCAATGTTCAAATAAGACTGACCTGCCTGACCAGTAGGCGCCTGCACAAGGAATGAGGAGAAAGAGACATCTGCTGCTTTAGTTACAGTATATCAGTGTTATGGTTGCAGCAGCAATATATGCAGAAACAGCCCTTGGTAGAGGACCTGAATGATACAGTAGTTAAATCTGGAGTATGTATCACAGTGGAGAAAGGCCAAAGTAACACATGTTCTTCAGCACGCAGAAAAAGATTGACTAATTTTGAAAACTTTCCTTTCCCTTTTTGTCTTTCTAAAAAGTCCTCAGAAATATTTTTACTAATACTACAGGAAAAGTTTTAAATTCCTACTTTATAATGTTAAAAAAATCACTTTTACCAGTCAATTCACAAACAGAAAGAATAGAGATATAGCAGAGAAGAACATAATAGAACAGCATACTGTAATAGAATCTGAAATATGGCTATAAAGATTTATGTCAGCCATTTTAAAAGACATGTAAGGTTCTTTGCCTTCTTTCTCTAAGTAAAAATATTATATTAATACAGGCATTTGGGACACAGCAGGGCTAGTTCCAAGTATAAGGCTCCATATTACACACACACACAAACACACAAACACACACACACACACACACACACACACACACACACACACACACACACACACACACACACACTGATACTAATGCTTTCCCTTAATGGACTTGCCTGCTAGCACTACCAGAAGCAGATGGAAGTACAGTGGTGCCTCGCTAGACGATGATAATCCGTTCCACTGAAATCGCTGTTTAGTGAAATCATTGTCTAGCAAAAAGCATTTCCCCATTGGAATGCATTGAAACCTGTTTAATGCACTCCAATGGGGAAGAATCGTCATTGTCTAGAGAAGATCGGCCATAGGAAAGCCGCTTTGCGAATCACCGATCAGCTGTTTAAATTACTGTCTTGCGAAGCTTAGGTCCCAAAAACACCCGTTTTGCGAGCCCGGAGGGAGCTGTCCAAATGGTTGTCTAGCAAAAATTGGTTTGCGAAGCAGGGACCAAACATTGTGCAGTGAAATTCCCCCATAGGAATCACGGTTTTGCGAATCGCTATAGCGATCGCAAAAAGTCAATGTCTAGCAAAAAAAAAAAAAAAAACTGTCATGCGGGGTAACTGTCTAGCAAGGCACCACTGTAGAGATTTTGTGCTCTGTAGTGAGCAGCTAGAGAGGCATTGTCAGTAATTCACTCTGATTACCAACAATACCTCTGATATTGCTCCAAAACATTATGGAAACTTAAATGGTAGCATCATTCAAATTTCCCATATATCCCAGAACGACTCTAATCATTGAGGATTATGATTATGAAAGTATTGCATTGGTGGGCATACATGACAGGACCTACTTGGGCATTACACACTGCTGCCTAAGGAGACAGAGTGCAGACACGAGTCTTGGGCAGGATCCTCAAGTTTCTTGATCCATTATTTTATAGCTGGCATTTTGGTTCATTTTTATTTGAACAGCTGATCACCAAAAGGCAAAACCTGGAAATGTATTTTTTAAGGCGAATAAATATAATGAGAAGCTGGAGGCACCCATAACTAACTAGTGAAAATATGAGGTTCTGAGGCCCTAATATAGTTCAGTTATGGATGGTGTGAGTGCATATTCATTCTCTTTAAAAAGCTTTGTAAAGGTTCTCTTTCACTTCATCAATGGGACTTACACTAGTGTCAACTTAAAAGGTCCCATCCATTCAAATGGGCTGCTTTAGCTGGTACAGGCAACAGAATTTGGTCCCAAGATTTCAGTCAGTAATCACTGAATTCTGAAAACTGGATCTGATTTCAGTAGTCAATTCTGTGTTTGGCCATTACATATCCATTGGTGGGTGGAAGCTCATTTGACAGAGCACATGGCCATAGAAGTATCTGTTATATTTGGCATGCACAGAAACATAGGGATACAATTTGTTTCCAGTTCCTGAGCAGTCTTTAATCTGCTTTATATGAGAGCACTCCAAGACTAAAATATGTTTCAAGTAAGTAAACTGCAATGCTACACATATCTCCTAGAAAATTACCCCCACTCAACCTGGAGGAACTCACTTGTAACTAGTAAATGTGCTTGTGATTGTGCAGGATGGCTTCCACTCTATTCACATGTCTGTGAATAGAGTGGAAGCTTCTGAGTAAACATGCTCTACAGAAAGCTTTACGGCAGTGGCAGGAAACTACGCTCACACAGGATTGAATAACAGATTTGGAGGGGTAAGATGAAAGGGTACTATTCACTCACATCTGCCATCCCCAACACAATTTGCCCTTACCATCATGGTCAAACAGTATGGTCATTGGAACTGATGGCAATTGTAATTAAATACATCTATGGGTGAGTAGGGACGTGGTGGCGTTGTGGGCTAAACCGCAGAAGCCTGTGCTGCAGGGTCAGAAGACCAAGCAATTGTAAGATCGAATCCACATGATGGAGTGAGCGCCCATCACTTGTCCCAGCTCCCGCCAACCTAGCGGTTCGAAAGCATGCAAATGCGAGTAGATTAATAGGGACCACCTCGGTGGGAAGGTAACAGCGTTCCGTGTCTAAGTCGCATTGGCCATGTGACCACGGAAGATTGTCTTCGGGCAAAACGCTGGCTCTATGGCTTGGATTTTATGGAGACACGTGGCAAATTCTGTGAATTTGACTACGAACAGAACTGATATACATATTAGAGGACAAATATCTCCTGTGATGTATGCTTCTTGGCTCAATAATAGTGACCAAAACTTAAGCTCTGCAAACCACAGTGATTTCCAGCTGGGAAAAGGAAAGGTCCAGTGTGGTCCGAAAGATTACACAAATGCAAGAGTAGGTGATACATTTTTGGACCACTAAAAATAAAACACATACTGTAGCAAGCTTTCATGGATGAAATCCACTTCATCGGGCTCTATGTATCTCTCCTTCATGGATGGTACAGAAAAATTGTCCAGAAATTGATGTTACATATCTGGCAGAGATGAGACGAAGTGGAAAAAGTAAAGAAAAAGTGACTGCTGAACTATCTGTGAACTACTGGATTTCAGTGTGAAAACACCCTTAATGCAAATATCAAATACAGTGGTACCTCGCAAGACGAACGCCTCGTGGGACGAAAAAAAGCAAGACTAATGGTTTTTTCAATCGCTATGGTGCCTCGCAAGACGGCTTCTTCTATGGCTCTGATTCGCAAGACAATTCCCCCCCCCCGAGACCGATGCCTCGCAAGATGAAAAAAATTCATCCGCCTTGTGAGGTTCCCATAGGAATGCATTGCAATGGGAAGCCGCTTTTCGCAAGACAGCGCTTCTCGCAGAACGAATTACTGTACATTCGTCTTGCAAGGCACCACTGTATGTGAACAATAACAGGTCCATAGCTAGTTGCATGCATGTAGAAGTAACTGCCCACGTGAGCTGCCACTCTTACCAGCATGGAAGCTGCATTCTTGATAAGGTAATGTGGTTTATTCAGTTCAGTGCCAGTGTGATATAATAAGAATGGTGGATTGGGACATATGAGGTCCAAGTTCAAAACTTCATTGAACCACAGAACTCACTAGACAATTTAGGATGACAGCCATCTGCTCGCAAACAGATTATTATGGGGATAGAGAAGGTGAATCATGTAGATTGCCTTGAGCTCAGTGGAGGAACAGGTGGGAAAAAACGCAACTGACAGTGGATTTAGAAGCAATAGAGAAATTAGGTTACTAATTTGAATATATGTTCATAATATGTTATATTCTTATAACTGCGCTCAGAGCTTCAAAATGTTTTTTCGCCGGAAAGCCCCAGCGAGCCATACAGTATAGTCCAAAAAGAAGCATTTCAAAACGCTACACGTGTCTATACTCTTGGTTCCTAAACTTTTTGATATAATTTTCTCCTTGATATTTGAAAATCTCTCATGTTCACATCGCTCCCGCAATTAATTACAGCTCTCCAAATTTTAAATGTATAATAACAAATAATAGTAAGAAATTTTATATTTTAAAAAGTCTAACCAGCTTTCCTTGCAACAAAGGAATAATCAAAATGTATTCTTCATACTTCTTTTTCGTAATGGGATCAAAAGAATTCTTCTAATATGCAAATAAGTTTATGAGCATGTCCAAAGCTTGAAAATGTTACTTTTCTTAGACTACAAAGTTAATGGACAAAATGGATAAGTTACTGTGAATGTTTATTAACTACTGATAATGCAGAGAGGAAAACTTTCTGACACCTTTCTGAAACTTTCTGACCTCAGCGCTGGTGTATCATCACTATGGGGTCCAACTATAGTTCTACAACACTGTATAAATCTTGGTTTCACTACAAGTCTTCATCAGACCGGTTAGTAAAACAAAACAAAATGAAATCTTATAACATTATAGCTAGTCCTTAAGGTCTTCATGCTGCCCTAGGGGGCACACACCCCTGTTTTAAGTCTATTCTTTTACTTCCCTCTCCATGTCTTCCACCTCTTCATGCTCTCTTGGAAAGTTCCTGCCCTCGCCTTGGGAATAAATTACTGTATATTGTATCCGTTCTGTACCTTATCTAGGAGAAGGGGGAATCAGTGAAATCAACATATAGATCACTATATTGGTTAAATGACCCATATGCAGTAGGTCAAATTGCCACTTCCTTTAGTGGTTGTGGCATTCGCTCCTCGTGCCCCTGCCTGACTCTCCCAACACGCAGCACACGAAGGCAAACTAATACTCCTTTTTACCCCGCTGCCACCAGTTGATCACTAAAACAACATTAATTATGGAAGGATGAAGATGAAGGTCCAAACTTCACTGTCTTTTAAATAAAATTTGTTTATTGATTACAGATGTTTTATGATTAATCATAGGTAACTTCTATTATCATCAATCTCAACCTTCTACTTGTCTCTCCATTCTACTCTGACTCACTGACTCTCTCTCTCTGACTCCGCCTCTTTTTCATATCTCTCGGCTGTGTCTCTCACCAACATTAGCCTGCAACATGAATATGCATGACTACTTAACATAATAAGGGTGAACGTTACAGTGGTCTCTACTCTCATTTGACAGATTCCCACTTCTCCTAGGTGAGGTACAGAACTAACACAATACTGTATGATAATTTATTCTTTCCTATGGAATACACAAAATATTAATAGATATGAACATAATAAATCCAAGTAAATTTATTCAAGTAGCAGATGCAATGAAGAGGAGCATACAGTACTGGATGACTAAGATTCACTCAAAGCTATGGGAACCATTTAACCCTTGCACTGCAGGAAAAGAATTATTGCCCCATGGCATTTGAAAGGAAGCAGTGTTACTCATAAACTCATTTACCAGTGCAAGTAATGCAGCAGTCATGTTTTCAGCTACAGAACAGAAATATGAATATATCCTGGTGGAACGTCTGGAATATATTACATCATGAGAATTATCTGATACTGAAAATGCAGAGTCTCAAATCATTTAAATAGAGGAGAATTGCTGGTGGAGAAACACACTGTGTCCAATAATTTAAACTGGAAAAGGTCGAAGTATAACATACCACCAGACTTGACATCTCTTCCCTAGAAGCAAATCCATAAATGTATCATAATAGAAGAATAAATTATACTAGACCGGATAAAATGTAATCATATGCATGTCAATAGCACTTACTCCTAGGAACATGTGTACAGCCACAGACTGCAATTTTGTGCACATTTATGCAGAAAGCCTAAGGAGAAAGCCTTACAGAACTCAGTAAAATCTACATAGGGTCATGGTCTAAAATGCTTTACAACTTCAAGACAATATACCTTCTAAAACCTCATCTCTCTGTGTATATATGTACGTATTTTTGTTCATTTGAAAGAGAGGGAGACAGATGAGTTTTGCAATTGCTTTGTATCATACAAAACAGCTTCAGATTTGGAATCTAAGGGTGAAACAACACTAAAAAGCCAAATCAAAGTGATTCAGCTTTGCTGCAATTTAATTTGCAGCCTGTTTTACATTTGAAAACATAGTGCTCACATAGGTGCTGTGGGTTGATTTGAGGGGTCACTGTTCGTACTGGATGAAGTGCAATTTGCATTCCAGCACACAGCTCCCCTTCCTGCTTTCCTTCCTTGCTCCCAACTGTGCTGATACTTACTTCCTTTGGTCCTGCTTCTACCAATTCTTTTACAGGGAGCAAATACAAGAAATACTAATAAGAATGAGGCCCCAGTGAGAAGGTGGTAGGGCAATCTAGTGCTAATCTCAGGCATACATTATATTTTTGAACTTATTTTCTAATTCAGAGGACAACTTGGGAGAGAGGAAAAAATGGGAGGGGGGACATTTTCCTGATCCTGAACATCATGCCCCAACTGACTTCATCACTGAAACACCACCTACAGACATGCACCCATCTATACAAAAATGTATCACAACTAACCACATGGGAAAAACCCATTCAAATTGTTCCGGCTTGAAAGAAGTAGAAGCTGCTCAACAGCAGACAAAAGAAGCTACTTTAGGAAGCAAAAAGGATGGAACCGATTTGTATTAGTAAAAAAAAAAAAAACTTGGAATCCAATCATTTTATAAGCAGAACAAATCCCATGATATTTGACTATGTAGTCAAAACCTAAGACTTAGCAGGCTGGAAAGGTTTGGAAGACCACAGAGCCCAAAATTCTGCAGTAAAGCCATTATGCTACCGTTTTAGGCTTCTTAACCCAGAATAATTTAAGTACAGTCTCGTGTTGAAGAAGTAAACTTTAATCCAGGAAAGTTCACACTATTCATGCTGAAATAAATTTGTTACTCTCAAAAGTGCCACAATACTTTTGTGAGTTTGTTTCTTTTTTGTCCTTCTACTGCTACTGCTGAAACAGAAGAACATGGCCACTTCTCTGAAAACTGAACTATTTTGCTATTCAATCATTTTTAAATGTTCTACTAAAGCATCATCTACCAGTAGTTCGTGCTGCTTTTCACACTGATCTCTCTGCACTGATATTAAGGTCTCCATTACAAAGTAAATGAACCAGGCTTCAAAACTGCAAACATTTTATGCAGTACAGTGGCACCTCTACTTACGAACTTAATCCGCTCCAGAACGGTGGCTGTAAATTGAAATGTTCGTAAATAGAAGCACCATTTCCCATAGGCATGCATTGAAAACCGATTAATACATTCCGGCTGAAGAAAAAAAATACCAAAAATAAAAATACAATTAAAATAAAACACTGAAAGCCCCTGGGGCTGCAAAAAACAAAACAAATAAAAAACAAGCATAACCCCACCAGCCCAATCCCACCCTGCAAAAGCCACCCAAAACAGTTTTTTAAAAGCAGCACCTTACCTCCACCGCCGCAACCACCACTGCCAGGAGGCCTCCCAGGCCCCAGCCGCCACTGCTGGGCTAGGGCTTCTACGCTGCCGGCTTTCCTGGGTTTGCTGGAAGCGCCGCCTTTCTCCTGGGCTGGAAGACTGGCCCTACCAGGGGAGGGCTTCCCCTGGTAGGGCCGGCGGGAAAGCCTGCGTTGGTGGACCGGAAACCTTGGCCCAGCAGTGGATGGCGGCGGAGAAAGGTGGCAATTGGGACAAGCCCCAGGAAGGCCTCCCATGACGGCGGAGTAGCGGCACAGTGGGGAAGAAAGGCGACGCTTGCGGCGACCCCCAGGAAAGCCTGCGGCACTGGAAGCCTGGGAGGCTGAGCCCAGCCGGGATGGTCCGGCGGCTTGCATCCTGGCGGCGGTAGCCTCCCTTTTCCTAATCATTGGAAAGAGCTACAAAGAAGCAGCCTCTTCACCACCAACAGTTTGAATTTCATGCCCTTTCCCCCTGCCCTTTTCGTTCATATCTTGAAGCTCCGGCCACAAGTAGAAGCAAAATTTTGCAGCCGGAGCTGTTCATAAATTGGATCGTTCGTAGGTAGGGACGTTCGTAAGTAGAGGTTTCACTGTATTTTTTTTCTTTAAGCAAGCTTACATTCCACCAACAAGTAAACTGGGGGAGACATGGATGGGGTGGGGTGAGGAGAAAAAACAGCAGTCAAATGTCTGATACAACGTGGAAATTTATTTCGTGGCTATTCCCCATTGCCTGACAGCAGATTCCTGTATGAGTAATTTTAACTAGCATACCTACAGATGTAACAAATTCTTGATTTTTAAAAATATATATTTAAAATTCTGGTTCTTGGTGAATTCCCAGCCTCACTATGCCAAGAGTCCCCGGAGAAACTTTCCTGATTCCCAGATCTGCCTTTCTCCACAGGATTGTTATGGTGAGACAGAAAACAGTCTATATCTAACATTCAAGGATGATTGCATGAAGCCTTGCTGTGAAATCTGATAGGCTTTGCAGAAAGAAGGACGGAACCCCTGCATGAAATGGAACACTCAAAGATGCCATTTTCTAGGCTGCAAGAGACAGAAGCGAATCTTGCATGGGACAGGACTCTTTTTTTCTGCAGAGTCAGAAAACATTTTTCCAGTCTGCACAAGACAAAAATGGCTTGGGCCCTGGATACCTGAAGGACCACCTCCTTCCATATGAGCCTACTCGGCAGTTCTAGCCAGGGGGCCCTTTTGAAAGAGGTAAGGAGGTAAGAGGGATGGCTTGTAGACAAAGGGCCTTTTCAGAAGCTGCCCCCAGACTATGGAACACCATCCCAAGTCAGATTTGTCTGGTCCCAATGCTGATGACATTTTGGCACCAGGTCAAAACCTATCTGTTCCAGAAGGCTTTTAATTGAAATAATATCAACTGTGGGTCCTGATGGCAATTTTTAGAGTATCTATTTTAATTGTTTTGTTTTATCTTTTTATTGTATTTGAATTATATTTTAATTGGGTAGAGTGGGCGGCATATAAGTTAAATAAATAAATAAATAAATAAATAAATAAATAAATAAATAAATAAATAAATAAATAAATAAAGTGCATTATGTGTAGCAGTGGTCCCCAACCTTTTTGACACAGCGGACCGGTTAACATGCGTGCTGGTGTGTGCTTCTGTGTATGCGTGTATGTGTACAGGAGTATGTCTGTGGGGGCAGGGGGCATCAGGGGAAAGGCGTCCGTGCGTGCATGGAGGGGGTTGTGTGTGCATCCATGCATGTGGGGGGCGTGTCCATGCATCCGTTAGGGTGTGTGTGTGCATGCGGGAGATCTGTCTCTGCGGCTCAGTCCTGCCAAGGCCATGGACCAGGGGTTGAGGACCCCTGATGTATAGGATAAAGCTCTCTGTGATACATTTCCTTTATAGCATTGACTGGGGTGTATGAATGGCGAGCTTAAGTCAGCCACCTGGTATATATGAAAACAGATTATGTAAGTGACTTTGTGGGTGCTTTGGAAATATGCCCAGGAACAGTAAGTAGTAGTTGTTGTCCTTATGTGCCATCAAATTGCTTCCAACTTATGGCAACCCTATGAATGAGTGATCTCAAAAATGTCCTGTCCTCAAAGCCCATATACTGCAAACTGAAGCTGGTGGGTTCCTTTAAGGAGTTAATTCATCTCATACGAATATTTGGTCTCAGATAGACTTCTTTAAATTATTAGTATTATCTAGACCAGTGGTTCTTAACCTTTGTTACTCGGATGTTTTTGAACTGCAACTCCCAGAAACCCCAGCCAGCACAGTTGGTGGTGAAGACTTCTGGGAGTTGCAGTCCAAAACTCCTGAGCAACCCAAGGTTAAGAACCAGTGATCTAGACCACTGGTTCTTAACCTTGGGTTACTCAAGAGTTTTGGACTGCAGCTCCCAGAAGCCTTCACCACCAGTTGTCCTGACTGGGGTTTCTGGGAGTTGCAGTTCAAAAGCATCCGAGTAACAAAGGTTAAGAACCACTGATCTAGACAAAACAAAGCATTTAAATCTCACAGATTTTCTGTTTCTGTAGGTTTCAGCAGTCAGCCAAAGAAACAAGTTGCTTAAATTTGTCTGAGTTGAACCAGACATTTTGGAACAGCTCAAGTTTAAACCAAGGGACCATTGCACTGGAGGCTCTTTTGGATCTCATATGTGTATGTAAATGTTGAAATACATTCAGTTAAAATGTTTCTCCTGCTACTACTGTTTACATTTGGTCGTTCATTTCTCTGTTCTTTTGTGCAACAATGTTTTTAAATTATTAAAATAATTCCTCTAAAAGGTGACGGCATTGGAAAACAATGGCTGAAATATTGTTTGTAGCATGCTCTCAAGTCTAACTTTCCATCAATTTGTCCCCGGTAAACAAACTGCCACTGCCGCAAATAGAAAGATATACTTGGGCTAATGCGATACACGGTATTTCAGCTGAAATTTTTTGTAATAAATGTTGGAATGACATTCAGTAAGCATTTTAATTTTAATTTAAAAGCTGGCCAAATGACCAAAGCAGTTAAATCCGCAATAAAGATACACAGATTTATTTAATATAAAACCTGCTTGTTAATAGTTTTAGAATTACTGCTGTATTAGCCTATGACAGATTGTCCAGCCTTTGTAGACAAACATAGCAAAAGTTTGTAATTAGCTCCGTAATTCCCAGCTAATATCAAGTTGCTTTACCAATGCTATCCATTCTATTGCTGTGAGCAGAGAATGTTACTTACCTTTGTCAAAAATTTCCTTCAGCACTCCTCTCTTGATAAGTTCTTCTCTGCTTTGCCTCATTGATATTTTTCTTTCAAGTGCTACCAAAAAGATAAACCAAAATCATTGTTACAATAACAAGACAATTTAAAAGGTGACGTATTTTTAAAGAATCTGAAAATCCCTGTTGATTAAAAAAACCCTTATTCACATACAGTACTTGCACACAACTTACTACATATTTGCTGATCTAAACAATAAATAACAAATAAAGCTTTGTTCTTCCCATATATTTATGCATCTTAAAACAAAGTACAAATTAACCAACAAGGTGCCAAATTTTACACAAATTAACTGAGTTTAAACTGAGGGATCAAGCTGCTAGTAATGTTTATGATGACATGTGCCAACATTTATAGCTACACATATGGTAATTAGAGCCAACTTCTACCTCTGCTTATATTTTAAGTTATATTCTAATTTCCTGGTTTCCAGTATTCCCCCACTGGGTGAACTTCACATTCTCCCAAATGGTGCCAACCTAGTGACAACCACTTCACCTTTCTACATCATGCCTGGCTGAAAATCAGCATGGACACACACACACACCCCGTCACCTTTATAAAAAGGTAATTATACATCACATTGGCTGTGTGTGTGTATGTGTAATCAATATAATGGCACATGCCAATAGATTTGTTGAGAATGTTTTGTCTTGGGTTTTTTGTTTCTAGAAACAAAACCACACACAGCAGTGAATGAAACCTGGAAAAACTGTTTAGTACAATGTGATGGTGTACTGTCTATTTCTGACTGTATTCCACAAGACAAAAGTGCATATAGAGAATCAAAATTTTGCTCTGTAGTGATGAGGCTTAAATGCACCATAAGGTCTTGATCTAGTTGTCATTATAATGCATGGCAAGAGTCCGCCTGATACAAGATCGCATCAATGAATTATTTATTTCTACATAGGTGACCTTTTAGGAACTCTGAAAACCTCTTACTTCCTATTCATTGCAAGAGATAATTGCATATGCCATGGCAAATGTATTTCTTAGGCTGTCAGTTTCTGCTGAATTTATCACCAAAATACTAGCTCCCGCTGACAGGCAGGTGTGGTGTCTCTGTGATTTTGTCAGGTACTAATAACCATTTCAAACATTCACTTTCCTTCCCCCCCCCAGCCCTATAGATATTTATTGCAATAGGTACGGGGTGCGTATTATTTTTATAGCTGACATTACAGTATACCTCTTGCTGTTGTATGCTCAAAACAACCTTCTGTTTGTCCACTGGTTCTTGTTCATTTTCCCCATGTTTTTTATGCCTTGGTGCAGGTTTATTGGACTCTCCCTTGTTCCCTCTCCTTACTCACTGCTTAGTCATTTAACTCCCTGTATCACCATGTCCTAATGTGGAGGCTATAAGGAAAATGTCACCACCACCTCATTGATGAGCTACCACTTGATTAACAGGACTAAGAACAGGATGTAAAGGTAAAGGTTCCCCTTGACAATTTTTGTCTAGTCGTGTTCAACTCTAGGGGGCAGTGCTGATCCCCGCTTCCAAGCCATAGAGCCAGCGTTTTGTCCGAAGACAATCTTCCGTGGTCACATGGCCAGTGCGACTTAGACACGGAACGCTGTTACCTTCCCTCCGAGGTGGTCCCTATTTATCTACTTGCATTTGCATGCTTTCAAACTGCTAGGTTGGCGGGAGCTGGGACAAGCGACGGGAGCTCATTCCGTCACGTGGATTCGATCTTACGACTGCTTGGTCTTCTGACCCTGCAGCACAGGCTTCTGCGGTTTAGCCCGCAGCGCCACCACATCCCTTAGAACAGGATGTAACCTTGCAGGAAGATTCTGTCACTGACCCTGGTACTTACAGAGTTCAAGGTGAATCCGTAGATACATATAACCTTCCCAAGATCAATACTTCAGAAAATACCTCCCATGAAGAAGTCATGGGTTGGGAAGGAACCAATATATCGTCATTGGTCTCTCAGACCCACTACTAGGGAACCACCACAAGAGCCAAGGGAATAGGATGCCCAAATGGAAGCTCAGAATCAGAGGTTCAATGCCCATAAGCAGTATGAGATCTTTCATCCCTGATCTCCATCCATGAAAAAGAAGCCAGATTCTCTGTGTGCTTCAAGTGAAGGTTCTATTGACAGGTCAGAGTGAGGATGGGAGTTGAGCACAACTAGCTATAAATCTGTTGTGCTTTGGCTCAGCTTACGTTGAAGTAACAACTTATCTACAGTGGGGTCTTGACTTGAGAACTTAATCCGTATTGGAAGGCGGTTCTCAAGTCAAAAAGTTCTCAGGTCAAATCTGCATTTCCCATAGGAATGCATTGAAAACCATTTGATCCGTATCTGCTCTTTTCCGTCCATAGAAACTAATGGGAAGCTGCTATTCTGCCTTCGACCACTAGAGGGGGATATTTTGTTTCTTTTTTTCTTAGGTCAAGAAAGGTTCAGGGAAGGCAGGGAAAATACAGTCCAGGCAGTACCAGGCAGTCCGAAGACTGTCTCCCAATCCACTCTCTAAACGCTGGGAGGAGTGAGGAAGCAGACAGGCACCCTTTTCACTGGCCAACAGTTAACTGAAAGTTCAAATTTTGCACTTTCCCTGCCTCCCACGTGGTTTTTTTTCAGTTCTTAACTCAAATCTAAGTATGTAAGTCAAGTCAATATTTTCCTATGAGAGCGGTTCTTAAGTCAAAATGTTCTTAACTCAAGTCGTTCTTAAGTCAAGACCCCACTGTAATTGAATCTCTCTTTTTTTGACAGGAAACCCCACCCCAACCCCTTCCCATAACGTGAAAAACATCGATCCTTGACTTGCCAAAAAACTCCCTGACTACTGTTTGGTCAATCAAAATTTTACTGCATAGTAGCAATGATGAGACAATAAGGTACTATCCATTCTCTGCTCACAGTTGTGAGAAAAAAAAGCTGTCTCAACTGTCATCTAAAAGTGTCTAATACTAGCGCAAATTATGTCAAAGATATGCTTAGTTTGTAGTGTACCGATTCTGGACACCACAATAATTCTGCAGGGTGATAAATAAATAAGTAAGTAAGTAAGTAAGTAAGTAAGTAAGTAAGTAAGTAAGTAAGTAAGTAAGTAAGTAAGTAAGTAAGTAAGTAAGTAAGTAAGTAAGTAAGTAAGTAAAGGAAGGAAGGAAGGAAGGAAGGAAGGAAGGAAGGAAGGAAGGAAGGAAGGAAGGAAGGAAGGAAGGAAGGAAGGAAGGAAGGAAGGAAGGAAGGAAGGGAAGAGAAAAAGAAAGGCCAGCATGTACAAGCACTGAAAAATACAGCAACATTTAATGAGGGACCCTTTGCAACATGTTTTGATTCGAAGCAGAACCCTCTACATAGTTAAGATATGAATGAAATACTGCTGAGAACAGGATGGTGAACTGAAGTAGTGGAATGTTTCAGACTGTGAGTGAGGAGGGGGATTACAGGATTGAATCCGATATTCATCCCAATTTAGACCAGACCTGTTGAAATCGATGGAACTTATGTAAGTGGTGATTATCAAGTGCCATCATTTCAACAGGTCTGTTCTAGTTAGGACTAATATTGGCTTTAGGCCACAGTTTAAAGGAGTGGGCTCACAACATTTGGCTGGTCTTGCTGGCCACACCAAAGTTTGTCGTTGCCAGCCTCACAGCACTAGTTTAAGTAATCCCTCCCACCTCCATTTTTCCAGTGGAGAGGTCAGCAAGAAAGAGTGGGAAGCAAGTTCATGACTGAAGCTAATCCCCCTCCCAATCCTTTTTTAAAAAATCGAGCTGTATGTTGAGCATTACCTCTCAGACACACTTTTTACTAATTGGGATGACATACTGAAGAGCCAACAAGACACATTCACCTGTTAAAAATAATTAGAGAGCATGACAGCAATTTAAAAAGTGAAAGCTTCTCAAGAGTCTTATACACAGGGTATCATTTCAGGCTCAGCTGTGAAGAACATAAATAGCAGGTAGGTTGATGTTGGTGATTACTTGTTCAAAATACACTTTTCTTGAGATCCCCTCTGGGCACAGCTATGTTGTTTTTTTTCTAGCTATTACTCCAGACGATATCACAAATGGTTCTTGTGCTATGTTGGTAACCAATACTTTACTCGCAAGGAAGTGATTCTTTTGTACCCACTGGTAGAGAAAAGCAACTTATTAAAGCAAAAGCAAAGCGTGCTGCTTATATACCGCCCCATAGCGCTTCAAGCACTCTCTGGGCGGTTTACAAGTTCATTACACAGGCTACACATTGCGCCCCCCTCCAGCGAGCTGGGTCCTCATTTTACCGACCTCGGAAGGATAGAAGGCTGAGTCAACCTTGGGCCGGCTCCCTGGGATTGAACCCCAGGTCATGAGCACAGTTTTGGCTGCAGTACAGCAGTTTAACCATTGCGCCAGGAGGCTCTTAACAAACCATACATTTCCTTTAGTATGGAGCAACGAATAATAATGATCCGTTGTCAAGTTGGTTCTGACATAGTTGTCCTTTCCAGGGTTTTCAGGCATAATCAGAGATGGTTTTCCATTTCCTTCTTCTGGGGTGCTCTGGGACTGTGTACCTTGCTTAAAGTCATACAAGCTGGCTCTTTTCCTACAAGGCACAATGGGGAATTGAACTACAGACCCATGAATCTGCAACTTGATGCTCGATCTCACTGGTGGAGCACATGCATTTTTGCCCTTACTCAAAATTAATCCTAAGAGGGTTGGTCCTAGCAGGTAGAGCAGGGGCTTTGAAGCCCCTGTGACTATGGTGCAGATCAGTTTTCTTATACTAGCAATGTATACAAGGTGAAAAAGTCCCATTTGACTTCAACAGCAGCCTTTTTTGTTTTTGTTTTTTAATACAGCCCGACAACACAGGAAGGGGACCATGCAGCTTGGGAGCAAAGCAAAACACAAATGAGCTAGAAGTATGTCACTCATAGTCATACCATAGAACTGAAAATCAATCTAAGAAGCAGCCATGCACAGGAAAGGAGAAAATATCCACATACGAATACAACTTTCTATTATGGTTCTCACAGACCAGTAAGAGACAGATTGACCCAGGCGAGGTGTGTGTGTGTGTGGAAATAACAAGCAAATGGTAGGAGAGATTGTTAATTAATTAATTAATTAATTAATGGAAAAAACACCACCAATCAAAGGTTTAAAAATGTGATGCTAACTGAGTACAATGGAATAATTATTGTTGAGAAATGTACTTCACTTTAACAATGTCTTCTGTTGATAAAGAGAGAGACAGTAAACTGTGAGCAGATAAAGTAAAAGCACTCCCCGGGCCAATCCACAAAAAATACCTGTTGAGTTGAAGGGGAACTGAAACAGCAAATGGATAATATGCCAGATACACTATGCACACTCACACACTCTATCAACTATCTCAGCAAGAACAAAAAAATGTGTTTCAGGCTCCATACAGACCTCCCCTTATGGCAAATCAAGAAAAGTGAGGTTCATGACATCTGCTGCCGATGACCTGAGACTGGCTATTGAAGCTGCCACTGTGACTGGGCTTTGGGGGATGGAAACAGAGAGGAGAACAGATTTTGAGCAGTGGTCCCAAATAGTAAGTGGCATCTGTTTCCTCCTCCTCTGCCTTCATGGGTAATTATAGACAAATGCAACATGATTTCACAATTTCTCTCTGTGCATATTACTGGCTAGAAGGTGGGTGGCAGCACAAGGTGTAGTAACGTCACACTGTATGTTTACATAACTATCTGTAATTAGAGGAGGAGACGAAAATGCAACATCCAGACACTTTTTGTGATGCCAAATGTGGGCTGCCTGTCCCCTATAGCTCTTTTCCGTGCTAAGTTGGCTAAAAGACAAGTGATTCAGCTCACATTCATAAGCTATTTCAAACTGGTTGACTTGTTTGTATCAATCCAGGTCGAATCAGCATGTAATGAATAGGTTGTCCATTCAGACAGATCTAGAACTCATCCATCAATTAGGATAGCATCCCTTTTGAAGTGCTGTAAAGAGACCATCACCACCGAACTGTATGAAGTCTTTCGTCTTTGCTGGAGTGAAGATGCAGTACCACAAGACATGAAGGATGCAAATATCGTCACATTGTACAAGAACAAAGGAGACAGCCTCAAAAGGGTCCTGGAAGCTGGCGATTTCGCCCCCGCTGGCCCCGTGGGGCAAAATCGCCACCTTCTGGGACTCTTTTGAGGCTTGAGAAGCTTCAGAAGAGTCCCTGAAGGTGGTGATTTTGCCCTCTCTGGCCCCCGGGGGGCAGGGTGAGCCTCCAAATGGTCCTAGGGTGTGTTCCATAAGGCGGATCTCTCCATAAGGCTCACCAAATTAGGAGAAGAAAGCAGATTATTTTTTCCTGTTTTCTTCTAAAAATTTGGTGCGTCTTATGGAGAGGTGCGTCTTATGGAGCGAAAAATATGGTATTTCTTCTCTTTCCTTATATAACTTTCTGGTATCCTTTTATTATGTCTAATTCTTCTCTGGTAAGAGGTATCTCATCTTTCATTTTAGGATGCATATGGGAAGAAAATAAGAAATAAAACAGAATTTGAAATAATGGTTTCCTTTATTATGTAGTTTTCACTGCATTCTAAAGTATGTTTTTAGATCAGACTAAAGAATTCAAAGAGCTTTGCACGTGTGATCTATAATCTTTACAAGAACCTGTTAAAACAGAGGTGGGTAACTATTTGGTGGCAGATACCCCTTGTGTATCACCTTTGGAGATGCACCTCCTCCAAGCCAAATTTGCTGCTGATGCATCAGGGGAGGTCTTTCTTAGGAGAAAGGCAGAGTAAAATTATTTTAAATAAATAAGAGATTTGTTTACAATGTAGTGCTGGAGAAGAGCAGATTCCACAGACTCTCAGAAAGACAAATGGGTGAGCCCTGCATCAAAACATATCTGAATTCTCTGTAGAAACTGAAATTATTAAATGGAGTTTATTATATTTTGGACATATCATGAGAAGACAAGAGAATAATGCTAGCGAAAAGTGGGAGCTAGTAGGAAATAAGGAAGACCGAAGATGAGATAGACTAACTCAATACAGGAAGGCATGGCCTTTAGTTTGTAAAACCTGAGCAGGGCTGTTAATAATAGACCTTTAGGAGGCAATTAATTCAGAGGGCCGTGATACACAAAAACAAGGTAATGTGAAAATGCATGAGGTGGAATCAAATCTAACTAACGAAATGGTGGAAGAAAAATATTGATTCTGAACAATCTTGCAAGGCTTCAGCTTGATTCCTTATGATAACTGTGGTGATCACCCTGCTTTGGCTCAGGTAGAAGATTATTGGCATGTACCAATGAGAGCTGTTGGGAGGCGGAGCCAGAGAACTAGAAGGGAGGGGTGAGTCAGAGTCTAGTTAGTTCAGTCAGAGACAGAGTTTTGAGAAGAAAGTTTTGGGGTTTGAGGCAGAGAGAGTGTTTAAGGAGTGATTAGTCAGAGTGTGACCTGTATTAATTAAGATAGAAGAGGTTAAAGTAAAATACTGAAGCTTTGTGTAACTTTAAGACTGTGCTTAAGAACTAGTCCTAAAACAACGTGTAGTCAATAAACCTGTTTCTTTTTAAAAGTTCAATACTGAATGGATCTCAGTCTTTCACTGGAAAAATAGGTTGATAAAGAGATCAACTGGTGACAGTGTGTTAAAGGGTGTGCTGGGATACTCTGGTGACCCTGTGTTTGGTGAAACAAGCAGGGGCCACGGGGTAAACATCACAGCAACTTTGGATAAAAGAGGAAGAAAAATAGATGTAAAAATACAAGATTTTCAATGAATAGTTCACATGGCACTCCACTGCAAAGGAAACAATTTATTTCATAGAAAAGCCACACAGCAATAAAAAAATCAATGGACATCTAATGCACACCTCTCCACACTGTGGAGATTGTGATCAGGTGACTTGTGTATCTGATTGCTCTGTCATTTTGGTGCTAATTATGTATGGACAACTTCTGGTTTCCCAACCTTCCCATATGACTTCCTTTAAAGCAGGAAGGTCTTCCAACAAAGGATGAATTGAAACAGATGAAAGTCCTTGAAATGAAGCACTGTCCTCTCTAAGGCAGAAAGCTGATGCCACGTAGACTTCACAAGTACAGTGGTGCCTCGCTAGACGATGATAATCTGTTCCACTGAAACCGCTATTTAGCAAAATCATTGTCTCGCGAAAAGCATTTCCCCATTGGAATGCATTGAAACCTATTTAATGCGTTCCAATGGGGAAGAAACGTTGTTGTCTAGCAAAGATTGGCTATAGGAAAGCCGCTTTGCGAACCGCCGATTAGTTGTTTAAATCGCTGTCTTGCGAAGCTTAGTACACCTGTTTTGCGAGCGCGGAGGGAGCTGTCAAAATTGACGTCTAGCGAAAATCGGTTTGTGAAGCAGCGACCAAACATTGTCCAGCGAAATTCCCCCATAGGAATCACGGTTTTGTGAATCGCTATAGTGATCGCAAAAAGTTAATGTCTAGCGAAAAAACGGTCATGTGGGGTGTAACTGTCTAGTGAGGCACCACTGTATCTTATCCACTGATCTGAAGAAAAGTAAAGCTCTCACTCTATCATGAGAAGAATGAAACATAAAATTATATTGTATAAGTATTCCACTTTAGACAATTTGTAATTATGACTAACTGATGAATGATAGCAACTGTGCCAGATCAGTAAACCTTGGACAATGAAATCTTGCTCAGTTTTCCAAGAAAGCAGAAGGAAGGAACAGCTGTTCTATAGACTTTGACTAATGTTTCATAGCAGGGGCATACATATGCTCAACTGATACAATACTGCTGTTAAAAAACGAACCTTTAGCTTAATATTAGAAAAATGTGTAACCTGCCCATTGTTTCTTAGAATGCATTTGTTTGAAACAAAATTTCTGAAAAAATGCAGGGTCTAGGTTTTGGATATACCTTCCAAGGGCATAGACCAGTGGTTCTTAACCTTTGTTACTCAGGTGTTTTTGAACTGCAACTCCCAGAAACCCCAGCCAGCACAGCTGATGGTGAAGGCTTCTGGGAGTTGCAGTCCAAAAACATCTGAGTAACAAAGGTTAAGAATCACTGGCATAGACAACAGACTGTGGTCTGTTGGGGAACTTCTTGTACGCTGCCTGGAACACCACAGAAGAAGGGAGGGAGATAGAAAAATAATAAATAAAATGAAACACATGGCTTTGCAGGTAGGAAAATTGTTGTAATTTCAGCTAAGAATACTATTAGGCCTCTAACTTGAATGGAAGGATCACTTACAGGTGCTTTGGTTTCTGTCATTCTTCCTGTTGTCTCTCTGCTGCTAACTGTATGCAACAGCAAAATGTCCAGTTTTTCCATTACAGTGGTGCCTCGCTTTACGATTGCCCCGCATTACGACGAAACCGCATTATGACGATCTTTTTGCTATCGCAATTGTGATCGCAAAACGATGGTCTGAATGGGGTTTTTTCGCTTTGTGATGATCAGTTCCTTGCTTCGGGAACTGATTCTTCACAAAACAACGATTTTAGAACAGCTGATTGGCGGTTTCAAATTGGCCGTCGGGTAAACAAAATGGCTCCCTGCTGTTTTCTGGGATGGATTCCTCACTGCACAGGCACAAAAAATGGCCGCCCTATGGAGGATCTTCACTGGATGATGGGTTTCCAGCCCACTGGAACACATTGAAGGGGTTTCAATGTGTTTCAATGGGCTTTTTATTTTCGCATTACGTTTTCGTTCTACAGCGATTTCGCTGGAACGAATTAATGCGAGGCACCACTGTACTTCTATTTCACTGAATTGGGAAAATTTAGTCTTCTTACTAGATGAAGCCAATTAATAATGGAGACTAAATTTTACTGTATCTCAGATTCTTTGATGGCGGGTTGCCACAATTCTGTGTAAACCCTGTTTCTGGGTCAAGAAGGAATGAGTTCCAGTTTCATCATTTAACAACTGGCTTGGTTCCTTTATCAAACAGAACCTGTCTAAAAAGGGGCTGTGATAACTACCTGCTTTTTATATATCTTCAAAAGGCAAATATCAAACTGCTTTGGACCTAAGCCTGATGAATCTCATCTGACAGAGGAAAGTCAGAGCAGGAGAAGATAAAAATGTAAGAATTACTGCCCTGCCTCTGAAAGAATATGTTTCATATCTTATGTTTGCATTCCTTCAGTGAGCTGACATTCATTCTAGTGACTATTTGAAAATTCAAAAATAGTGCCAAGGCCATGATTCCATGTCCCTGCCCACACTGGAAAATTTGGTGTGGTTCATGCTTATGAGGTGCTTAAATCTTAAGTGCAATGTATTTTAACTCTCACTTGAGCGACCCTTCTGTCCACACTGCAGATTGTGCTACAGGTCCTTTTCCATACAAAGCAAAGTTTACCTGGTTTACTCATGAGTAATGAGACAACAGCAGCCAAGGACACCCACAGTGTGAGGTAAGAACATAGGGGTGAATGCTGGGGGGGGAACAGAAAGGACATAACCCCACCTTTCTCCTCAGCCAGGCTCTGCTGGGGCTGTACTGCTTTGTGGGGGCAGAGCCCATGGAGTCAACAAAGTCCCTTTCCCTACCTTGTATCTCTCCCTACCTTGTAAGTGGCATATCATGGGCTTCAGTTCACCACTATGTGGATGACACCCAACTCTATCTCTCCTTTCCATCTAAATCTGAGGAAGCTGTTTTGGTTCAAAATCTGTGTTAGGTGTCAGTACTAGGGTGAATAAAGCACTGGTCTCAAGACAGATCCCTGGGCAACACCGCTTTTTCACCTCTCTCCATTGTGAAAACTGCCCTTTGATACCTACTCTCTGTTTCCTGGTTCTCAACAAATTCTCAATCCATAAGAGGACCTGCCCTGACGAAAGAGTTGCAAGAGTTCACTGATATCATAGGTGACGTAAAGTCTGCAAGATTCGAACGGAATGCAACTAAGGTATGTATTGCTGTGGGCATAGCAGACATCTGAAGTAACAAGATGTGGCTGGCACACTAGTTTTAATTCTGCAAATGCATTCCTGGCCACTGCCAAGATTGGTCATCCAGGCTCAGAGACAAATTCAGCAGTACACCTAAGCTGTGAGCCTGTGTTTTTTCAGTGGGAATATAACTCCACCCAGAAGAGGATGAATGAAGCCCTATTCCCTGATCTGCCTTATATTTATTTGATCAGGAGCACCTCTGTCTCATCTCGATTAAGCTTCACTTTATTCACCCTAGTACTGATACCTGTCTGTGGAGTTTTCTCAGCAGCCCTTGGTGAGGGACTACACCAAACACCTTCTGAAAATCTGGATAGACAATATCCACTGGTTCGTGTGCATCCACATGCCTGTTGACTTTCTCAAAGAATTCTAAAAGGTTTGTGAGGCAAGACTTACCCTTACAGAAGCCATGCTAATTTTCCCTCAACAAGGCTTGTTCTTCTGTGTTTTAAGATTTTATCTTGGATTAGGCTTTCCACTATCTTATCTGGAACAGATGTTAGTCTAACCAGCCTGTAGTATCCTGGGTCTCCCCTCTTTTTAAAAATTGGCATGACATGTGCTATCCTCCAATGCTCTGGCACTGTAGCCATTTTAAGGGACAAGTTGTATATTTTAGTTAAGAGATCAGAAACTTCATTCATCAGTTCCTTAATAACCCTTGGGCGGATGTCATCTGGGCCTGGAGACATTGATCTTCAATTGATTGATTATGTCTAAAACATCCTTTCTTTTAACTTCTATCTGATTTAATTCATTAGTCAGGAGGGGCTTTTTGGGCAGCAGAATCTGTCCAAGGTCTTCTGTTGTGAAGACAAATGTGAAGAACTCACATAATTTCTCTGCAATCTCCAGTCCCCTTTTACCTCCCTCACCATCCAGAGGGTCAGCTGCTTCTTGGGAAGGTTTCCTGCTTCTAACACATTTAAAGAAGCTTTTATTATTCCCCTTTATATTGCTGGCCATATGTTCCTCAAAGTCTTTCTTTGCCTTCCTTACCATCTTCTTACATTTCTTTTGCCAGAGTTTGCGTTCCTTTCTATTTTCCTCATTTGGGAAGGATTTCCATTTGAAGAAGGACCCCTCCTTGCCCTTTAAAGCCTCTCTAACTCCGCCCATTGGCCATGCCGGCACCCGCTTGGACTTAGTTGAGCCCTTCTTTCTTTACAGTATACACTTCCGCTGGGCCTCTACTACCATTGTTTTAAACAAGCTCCATGCACTCTGGAGAGATTGGATTATTTTTACCTTCCCTTTCAACTTCTTTCTAACTAGTTTCCTCCTCTGAGGGAAGTCTGCCCTTTGGAATTCAAGGGGTTTTCTGCCAGATTTACTTGACACTTTCCCCTCAACATGCATGGCAAAAGAGGTCACAGCATGGTCACTATTCCCTAGTGGCTCAGTGACATTCATGTCCCTAACCAGGTCCTGAGGATATTTAATCAATATTAAATCCAGAGTCCCCTGCCCTCTGGTGGGCTCCATGACAAGTTGCTCCAAGGCACAGTCATTCAGCATGTCAAGAAACCCAGTCTCTCTTTCTTGACCCAAGCACATATTGACCCATCCGATGTGAGGATAATTTAAGTCCCCCATGATTACAATCCTGTCCCTCTTGGATACCGCCCTGATTTGTCTCCTCATTTCAAGGCCCCCCTCAAGTTTTTGATTTGGAGGATGATATTAACCTCCCCCCCCCCCGATCACATTGCTCTTTGGCCCTGGTAGTTTAACTCACAGTGATTTTATGATGGAGTCGGACCCGCCGTCCATCTCCATTCTGCTTTGACATAGATGGCCACCCCACCTCCAACATGCCCATCCCTATCCCTCCTATAGAGTTTACAGCCTGGGATTGCTATCCCCAGGGCTTGAAAAAATTTAGAATGTCTCACCAGTCAGTCAAAAATTTCACCAGTCAGCCTTGCAATTTATGTTTAAACTTAAATTAAATTTAAACTAGGCAATTTCAACATAACAAGGCGTACAAATCCAAAATAAATATACCGTATTTGCCGGCGTACAAGATGACTTTTTGGGCCCAAAAACATGCCTCCAAGTGGGGGGGTCGTCTTGTATGCCGGGTACACTTCATTTGGGCCAGGAAGGCAGGCGGGCAGGCAGGCGGGCAGGCAGGCAGACGGTCGGTCCGGACGGAGGGAAGCAGAGCCGGCCATGCCTGAGCGGCCAGAGCCCGCTGCCCCGTGCCGCTTTGCCCACTCACCCGTGCACCACCGGAGAGCTGCTTCTCCTTCCCCTCCTTCTGCTGCTGCCGCCCGCTTCCCTTTCCTTCTGCCCTAGCAGTTGAGCCAGTTTGCCCGCTTGCCTGCGTGCCACCGGAGAGCTGCTCCTAATTCCCGTCTTCTGCCGCCCACCCTCTTGCCCTTTCCTTCTCGCCCTCGTCCTCGCTGGCCATGAACTTCTAGGGCGGGCCCAGGCAGAGCCCCGGGCAGCCGCCACCGGCACCACAGCAGAATGGATTTTGAGTGGATGTTTGGGGGGGGTCGTCTAATACTCTCAGTCGCCTTGTACCACGGCAAATACAGTACCCTCAGACTTAGGTTGCTTTATTACCTGTGTGCATGTGGGGTCATGAAGTTTGTATTTTGAATGCCTTTCTTTTGAATGTCTCCAGCAAAAATAAAACTGAGAGCAAAAGTGCCCGGCCTCTTAAGGAGCCAGGTCATTGGGTTGAAATTGGGAGCAGGGAATCTCCATATTCTCCAGCATGGGACTACTCTACATTCTTCGGCAGAGTTATATATCTATGTGCAGCTCAAACTCTCTTCTCATGAGAAGAGGCTGTTTTTCCTTTTGCAATGGGAAGGGGCTGGGAAGGACTGCATGATCAGAGAGAGAGAGAGAGAGAGAGAGAGAGAGAGAGAGAGAGAGAGAGAGAGAGAGAGAGAGAGAGAGAGAAAGGAACTGAGGGTAAGGAGGCAAGGAGGGAGGGAGGGAGGTGTGGCTCATCAAGCAGCATTTTTTCACTCATCACAGATGAGTGGAGGAGCGAATTTTTCAAGCCCTGACTATCCCACCACAATTCCACCAGGTTTCCTTTATGACCACTATATCAACGTTATCCCTAGCTCTCCCATCTTTGTCCAGCTGCTTCGAGCATTTGTATAAAAGCACCTGTGTAGGGGCCCCCCAAGGAGGGTTGCTTGTTTGTTTCTCTTTCCCCCACATCTTCTCATTCCGGGGGCACCATAGCTTGTAGTTTCCCCAGCATGGCATCTCCTGGCCACAAAACGGAGGGTGTTGTCTGTTTTTGACAGTTGCACTCACAATATATCTTCATTACCATGAAAATGAAAGATGCAGTTGCAAAAAAGGAGGCTTTAGAAAACAGTATGATTAAACTTCAGAATATCATATAATGAAACCAGAATTTTTATTTTGCATTTATATACAGTATATATATATATATATATATATATATATATATATATATATATATATATATATATATATATATATATATATATATATATATATATATATATATATATATATATATATATATATATATATATATATATATATATATATATATATATATATATACACACACATACACACACACACACACACACACACACACACACACACACACACACACACACACACACACTGGTAATAGAACAAACAGATGGCTCCCCCCCCCCAACATGTAAAGGAGAACTGTAGCATTTAATAAACAACTTCCCTCCACCCTAAAAGCAATATATTTTTAGACTGGTATGATCTCATAGCCATCTGCTATTAGATGCACAAAACGAATAGGAAATTAGTAGAATATCTAAAACTAATGCAATCAAAAAGTAAATCTGTAAAACTGAAACTATTTCTAAAGTATCAAAAATTACAAATTAACTATGATTAAAAATAATTTAAAGGAGATTATAAAACTAGTTGATTACTTCTCTTCCTATTTCATGAAATTAAGAATAAGATGGCTCCTAAATATGTCAGTTGTGGTGCTGCGGGTTAAGCCACAGAAGCTTCTGTGCTGCAGGGTCAGAAGACCAGCAGTCATAAGAACAAATCCATGCGACGGAGTGAGCTCCCGTCACTTGTCCCAGCTCCCACCAACCTAGCAGTTCAAAAGCATCCAAATGCGAGTAGAGAAATAGGTACCACCTCAGTGGGAAGGTAACAGCGTTCCGTGCCTAGTCGCACTGGCCATGTGACCACAGAAACTGTCTTTGGACAAAATGCTGGCTCTATGGCTTGGAAACGGGGATGAGCGCCGCGCCCTAGAGTCAGACACGACTGGACTAAATGTCAAGGGGAACCTTTACCTAAATATGTCAGTAGCAGAACTCAATTAAGAAGAACGGCGAACAGATGTCTGGAGGCTGTTCGCTGTTCTCGCACTGTGACCAACCACCAATCTCGAGGTAGCCAGATCAGCCGGCCCTCCACTCTAAATCTGGTGCTGCTGAATGCTGGGTCTGTCTCCAATAAATCCCAGATTATCCAAGATCTTATTCTGGAAGAGGATGCAGACCTGGAGTGCATAACTGAGACTTGGATGGGCGGGATGAGGGTGTTCCCTTGACCCTTTCCTGCCCTCCCGGTTATGTGGTCCAGCACCGGGGTAGACTGTGGGGGGGGGAGTAGCCATTGTATATAGAAATACTCTTGAGGTTACTAGACGCTCCACTGTGGCGAAGCCAGGTCTGAAGGCCCTCCACGTGTCGATTGGGCATAGGGATGGCATTGGGCTCTTGCTGGGTTACCGCGCTCCCCGCGACCCAGCCACTTCCTTGCTGGAGTTGATGGACTTCGTCTCCGCGGCATTGTTGGAATCCCCGAGGCTATTGGTCTTGGGTGATTTCAATGTTCGTGTGGAGGCGGAGACTTCTGGTCCAGCTCTTGAGTTCTTGGAAACTATGGCTTCCTTGGACATGTCCCAACATGTAAAAGGCCACACCCACATGGGCAGTCATATGCTTGACCTGCTGTTCTCCACGGAGCGGAGCGAGTGTGGTCTGGTGGTGTCTGATCTTGTGTCAATCCCCTTGTCATGGTCAAATCACCACCTAATAAAATGTAACCTCTCAATGGTTCTCTCCTCCTTGCAGGGAGCAGGGACCTCTTTTAATGGTCTGCCCTCGAAGGCTACTGGATCCATTATGGTTCCAGGATTCCATGTGAGGGATTCCAGCAGATCTGACAGGCATTCCCATTGAGGCTCTGGTTCACAGCTGGCTTGCTGCCGCCACCAGGGCTGTAGACACAATCACTCCTAAACATCCTCTCCAGCGTAGAGTTCGGCCAGCGTCCTGGTTCAGCCAGGAGCTGCGAGTATGAAGCGAAACAGGAGAAGGCTAGAGTGCAATTGGAGACAGGACCCAACAGTGTATAATAAGAAAGCTGTCAGCATTGTGACTAACCATTACCTGGCTAAGGTGAGGGGTGCTAGACAATCACACTTCACTAACCAAATAACTGAAGCTTCAAATCAGCAGGCAGAACTCTTCCATATACTTCGCAATCTATCTGAATTGGTCTAGGTGACGGGCCTCCTACTAATATCTCACCTGACCAATTTGCAGCATTTTAAAAATCTAAAATGGAGGCCATCTGCTGGGAGCTCTCTCTTTTTATGAATGCAGTAGATAGAACTGAGATGTCCAGTGCTCTGCCTTGCCCGATGGTATTTGAATCCTTTCAACCTGTGACACCGGATATGGTGGACAAAGTGCTTGATAGCTCTCGGGCCACCACCTCCTCTCTTGACTCCTGTCCGGCCTGGCTAATCAAAGCAGCCAGGCCTATAACAATTGAATACAGCAATAATTAATGGGTCTCACCAGGAGGGCAAGGTTCCTCTTGCCCTCAAGGAGACACTCATTAGGCCCATTAGGAAGAAACCTAGTTTGGCGGCAGACGATATTGACAATTATAGACCCGTTGCCAATGTTTCTTTCTTTAGTAAGGTGGTGGAGAGAGTAGTGGCTGATCAGTTTCAGGCTCCTTTGGATGAAACCAATGCCATGGACCCGTTCCAGTTGGGCTTCAGGCCGCGCCATGGCACAGAAATGGCATTGGTCGCACTGATGGATGACCTGTTGAGGGAGGCTGATGGGGGCAAAATGTCCTTGTTGGTCCTTCTCGACATCTCAGCTGCCTTTGATATCATCGACCACGGTATCCTCCTGGGAAGGCTCTCAGAGTTGGGAATTGGTGGTCTGGTTCTGGCCTGGCTCTGATCCTCTGTGTGGGACCATCCTCAGAGAGTGCAGATTGGGGAGCGTGTTTCGGCCCCATGGAGTCTCAATTGTGGGGTTCCACAGGGCTCGATCATCTCCCCAATGCTGTTTAACATCTATATGAGGCCGCTGGGAGGGGTAATCAGGGGATGTGGGGCTTCGTGGCATCAGTATGCTGATGACACTCGGCTCTACATCTCCTTTTCATCTAATTCCGGACAAGACGGAGGTTCTGAGGGTGGGTGCCCCTGTGGTTGGCGGCTTGGGTGACTATCGTTTTGGGGGTGACCTTGGCTGCAAAGAGTGGGGTTTGCAGCTTGGGGATCCATCTGCACCCGGCGCTCACCATGGAAACGCAGGTGGCATCGGACGTCCGCACCGCCTTTTTCCATCTTTGGCGGATTGCCCAGCTGTGACCCTACCTCGATACGGGGCGCTCACTACCTTGGTGCATGTGCTCGTAATCTCAAGATTAGACCACTGCAACATGCTCTACGTGGGGCTGCCTTTGAGGTTGATGCGGAAACTTCAGGTGGTGCAGAATGCGGCAGCCAGACTCCTTACTGGAGTGAGAAAATACCAGCATATTTCTCCTATTTTGGCCGCATTGCATTGGCTGCCCATTCAGTTCTACATTGGCTTCAAAGTTTTAATGCTCACTTACAAGGCCCTAAATGGTTTAGGACCTCGATATTTGGCGGAACGCCTACTCCCATCAAGGTCTACCCGGATCACCTGTGCGAATCAGGAGGTGAGGCTGAGGAGCTTGACGCCGAGGGAGGCCCGTAAGGAAAAAAACACAAAATTGGGCTTTCTCAGCGGTAGCTCCTCGCCTTTGGAATAATCTCCCTCCGGAGATTCACGTGGCCCCCACACTGGGTATCTTTAAAAATCAATTAAAAACATGTATGTTTATTCAGGCCTTCCCTCCAGTCAATACTTGATCTTTTTATTTTCTCTATTTATTTCTTATTTTATTTTTCTCATTTTATAAATTGTTTTGGAACTTATTTATGTAATAACTTTTGTGATATTTTTATTTGCTGATCTATGTTGTATTGGAAGCCGCATAGAGTGGTCACAAGACCAGATAGATGGGGTACAAATGAAATGAAATGAAATGAAATGAAATAAAATAAAATAAATAATTCAGTGGATGCCGTTCTGTCCCTTGAGCGCTATCTGGAGACTGTACTGCAATGGATGCAGGTGAATGGGCTGAGGCTGAACCCGGACAAAATGGAGGTCCTTAGGGTGGGCAGCCCATCCATTGGTAGTTTGGGAACCTCTCTTTTTTTGGAGGGGGGTGACTCTCACCGCAAAGAGAGAGGTTCACAGCTTGGGGGTTCATCTGGATCCAGTGCTCACCATGGAAACCCAGGTGGCATCAGTCGTCCTCTCCACCTACTTCCATCTGTGGCGGTTTGCCCAGCTGCATCCCTATCTTGATGGTGGGGCCCTCACCACTCTGGTCCACGAGCTTGTAATCTCAAGATTACACTATTGCAATGCACTCTACGTGGGTCTACCTTTGAGACTGATGCGGAAGTTTCAAATGGTGCAGAATGTGGCGGCCAGACTTCTTAGTGGGATGAGAAAACATCAGCATATCTCTCCCACACTGACTGCTTTGCATTGGCTGCCTGTTCATTTCTGCATTGATTTCAAAGTTCTAATGATGACATATAAAGCCCTAAACGGTTTAGGACCTCGATATTTGGCGGAACGCCTTCTCCCACCTAGATCTACTCGTATCACTCATTACAGTCAGGAGGGACGGTTGAGGGCCTTACTTCGAGGGACGCCCGGAAAGAAAGAACAAGAAACTGGGCCTTCTCGGCAGTGGCCCCTCGAATATGGAATAGTATTCCATCTGTGATTTGCCAGGCTGCCTCGCTGGGTGCTTTCAATAGTCAACTTAAGACTTGGCTCTTCAGGCAGGCCTTCCCCATTATCAGTACTTGAACTTTATTTCTTATTTTAATTTTCTGTCTTTACTTTTTCATTTCATCGCTTTTCCATCTTGAGCTACTGTGAAGAAGAGTGTGTCATCCCAAGAGGAAGAAGGAAAAGAGGGTGGAGAACAACCCGAGAGTGCGAAAGAGCAGGAGGACTGTGGCGGAACTCCCACGTCACGCCTGTCCATCATGGTGAGCTCAAGGGCAGGAGGCTATGAGAGGACAGGAAGGGGCGGAACCAAAAGGATAGTTAGACAGTTAGTTAGTTAGAGAGGAGACTTGGAGAAAAGAGGTTGCAGACAGGGAATTGAGGAGAGTTTGGAGATTGAATTGAGAAAGTTAAGGGAGAATGCTAGAGAGAATAAGAAAGAATTTAAAAGTATAGAGAATATATAGATAGGCAAAGAATATTATAACAGTGAATAAATACACCTACGTGAAAGCAAATGATATTTAATGAATAAGCCTAAACATCTGTGATTCACGCCTGTGATTTAAGAACAATAAATCTGTTGTATTAGCAGCACGTGTCTAAGATCTATCTACTTGGTATTGAAGAAATAATACCTGGTGGCAGCGTGAAGTGAGGAGACGCAACAAGAGGGTGGACTTGGGTTTAAGGAAAATAAACTAAGGACACTGGATGGATGCGACAAGGACCAAAGGGAGAACTTAGCTTCAGAAGAGGGGAAAACAGAGTGAGGCGGGAAATTTGAAGTAAGTCTGATGGAGGAGCGCGGGAACAAGAAAGGGGAGGAGCAGGAGCTGTCAGTCTGGGAGGAGGGTATAAGTAATCAAGGAGAGCAGCGGTTTGAGGTAGAACTAGAATTATGGAAGCGTAAGAGAGAGCTGGAGAGATTAAGAAAATACGAGAGGGTGAAGATGCAGGAGTTGTTAAAGGACTTTCCTGTAGCGAGCACGCTGAAGCCTCTACCAACTCAGGCCTCCAGGAGTGCTCACTCTTCTTCTTCAGTTGCTGCCACCAATTTTATCCAATATTTTAAAAAGACAAGTGTTGTTTCAACACAAGAACTTGTTTATAAAGTAAGTAGATCACAGGATGTTAATCAAGGTCTCTCACTCACTGACACACACAGACTCTTCCCTCACTGACTGTTTGGCTCACAGGCCCATAAACACACTTATTACTAACTCTCTCAAAAGCTCTC
Source organism: Pogona vitticeps (assembly GCF_051106095.1). Taxonomy (NCBI): domain Eukaryota; kingdom Metazoa; phylum Chordata; class Lepidosauria; order Squamata; family Agamidae; genus Pogona; species Pogona vitticeps. The sequence continues at coordinate 162,785,610 of NC_135786.1, read as the reverse complement.
TCTAATCTCACTCAAATCTCCCTTTTCCCTCATCATACACCTCTTTATATATTCCAGCTCCTCCCCCTTCTGCACCACCTCCTGTCCCCTCATTGGCTGATGTTCCACTGCCCAGCTGTGACGGACAGGTGAGGGCAGGGCTGAATGCTACATTTCCGAATATGGAATTAAGAGGGCTGCTTCCAGATCCCATACCGAAGGGAGAAGGCGAGGAGAAATATGAGACACTGGAGTGGTCAGTCATTGTCTTCCCTAAGAATAAGGATAGACACCAAGTGATATGATAGACTCCCACTACAACAGACCTCCCCCTGAAGGAGAATGGGTCCAGCACCAATGCTGCAGCACCATCTGTGCTGTGCTGAGGGCTCCCCTCTAGAAGCCCACCAACGTGGAGAAGTTTGGCACAGTACCCCTGTGAGTTTGATGGACGGGGGGAGGGGAGCGGGAGTTTGTGTTGGACAGTTATGGCATGTTGCCCGAGCTGAGCTTCTTTGATCCGATTATGAACAATATTGATTTCCCTGTAACCAATAAAGATGAAGTTGTGAAAGTTAGGAAGATGTCTCCTGTGATATTTCCCGCGCAAAATGAGGGGTTGCCAAAATTTGAAACTGAACCCAGTCACAGCTACACTATTATTACTATGCTTTAATTGTGGTTATATTGAGTGTTTTAATTGTTTTAATTCTAGTACCAAAACATTTGCAACTGCAACAATTTTCTGAGAGAAGGATTGCATTTTCTGACATAATTGCAAGGGTGCCAATATTTTTGGCCATGACTGTATGTTATGTAACATATGGAGCTTACCCTAATGTGAACATTTTTGTAAGCAATTCTGAACAGAGAACCTAACTGCGAAATTTGGGCATAAGCCAAAAGGCAAGTGTCCTCCTAGTCCTGATCTAAACCATGATCCCCAAGTTATTCACGGTGGTGCAAACCAGATGAGTTTGTTTCCCTGTCCCTATTTGTTGCAAGGAGGAAGATAATGCACATGTTGTTCTCTGTGCAAGTGAGAGAATTATGGCACAACAGGGACTTAATGCCAGGGCTGTGTTTTGTAATGTACATATCATATTAATTTTGATCTTGTTAAAAGAGGCAGGACCAGGGTTCCCGCTGGAGAACGAAGAACAATTTACAAGAAAAAATAACTCCGTGAACCTCTTTGAAAAACCAAACCAGACATTGTAACGACACAGAAAAAGGTACTTTGCAACACAGTGTTCCTAAACATAAACCAGTGCTTTCAAAGGCAGATTAAGCATCACATATCACTCTTGAATTTGACATATAATAACACACAACTTCCCGAAGAAAGAAAATAACAAGCCCATTTTTAACAAGGAAAAGACACAGGTGCAGCTTTTGTTAAATGAACAAAAACACACGTATCCTTCAAACATCCTGTCAGTTGTCATGTTAGAAATTACTTTTGGTATTTCTTAGCAGAAACAGCTGGGATTTGAAAGAAAACCAATAACTGTATACATTTTTAACATGTTTCTTCCTGAAGAATAATAAACCACGCTGCAGGTTCTCTAAACAAATTAATCACCCAACAGTGAGCTGGAGTTACAACTCTAATGGAAGACAGCATGCTGACAGCTCAGCCAAGCAGCTCTCATGAAGGGATGGCAAAGAATAACATTTTCAGAGATGATGAAAAGGGAAGGTAGTTTAAGACATGGGATATAAGAACACACACTGGAAATGTGAGTCAGGCACCCTAACCCTAACCCTGCAAAATTGCCATTTCACAAACCACAGCTTTTCCTTTTGCTGTCTTTTATCTCATGAAACAAATATTTATTAGGAACAGATTCCCCTTTGAGAAGGATGGCCACATGTCAATTTATACAGATAATAGTCCTCCATTTCAAGGGCTGCCAGAGAATAATACTCCTTTTGAAAGTGCTCTCCATTTTGAAGATGGTCCAATCTGAGTCTGATTTAAATTTTAAAAATCGAAGCAGGGAGAATGAGGACCATGAAGCTTCCTGTCCTTTGTTCAACAAATGGCACCAAGTCACCAGGTCATTCCTTTCCCTGCTCAACTAGGAAATGCTGTAATTCTGTTTGAATTATACAAATAATCTCTGATTTTTCACCTGTACTTAGTATAGAAAGTATTCTTCAAAAACAGCTCCCTCTTGTCTCCTCTTTTGTAGTGACATCTGTTCCACTTTTCAATGATGTGTTAAGTAACCACACAATGACTCTCTAACTTATAGTGTTCTTGCTTTAAAATGTGCACACACACTCCAGTCACATACATATATACACACATCCAGCTGATAGACTTATACATTCAGAGTTTAATTGACCCAGTCCTCCATCTTAACTGAGGAAACGAAAGGGTGCACTGCACTGCACTTGAGGGACAAAGCAATGCAAAAGCATCTTCTCCATCTACATGCTAATTTAATCTCCACACATACAAATAGATTCCAGTAGTCATAACATGCACATTTTGCCCAGAGGATTGTTCTGGATGGGAGGAGGGTCCAGGCAAGTGGCTCAGCAAGAGGTTGTAGGCCTGTCTTCTAGTGATGTGAGGAATATATTCACAAAATTTCTCATTCTCAGCTATTTCTGACATGCCGAGACTCCGTGCCAAGACTTCCTCCTGCATCAGCAAAATTTTCAGGCTTCCCCAGTTTCACTTTCCATTTTCTTTTCATTTTTCATTCATTGTTCTGTCAAAGAAACTGCCAAATTCTGTGCAGCTTAATGCCCTTTCCACTGAATCCTGCACAGGAAAAACGCTGTTCTGCGCAGGAATTATAATAATCCTTCACAGTTTAACATTTCTTCCAGAGAACCTCTGAGATGACCATTAAACCTCTGAGAAATTCCACATCATTTCTTGTAAAATGTCTCAAAGGGAGAAAAAACATACTACTGTATAGAGACATTTTGCTGTGAGGATAGAAAAGTAATTTTTTCTCTCTGTTTCTCCCTGGGCATAAAAAAGCTGTGAGACTCACATCCCTATGGCCTTCTAATATCACATTACATTTTTTTTTCTCCTGTAGAAAGTTCCACTTGCCACCATCCTTCCAAAAATAAAGACAGAAGCTAGAAGTGCCTGACAATGAGAAATAAAGAGGTTTTGTCAGCAGACCTTACAATAAGGCATGAACCACTGAGGAATTAACTCATTTATGGATATGTCGGATGACTGTCAGCAGTGTAAGAAACAAAACACAACTCTTTCCACTTCTTTTGCTGCCACCCACAGTAGCCTCATCTCCTGACAGAAATGGATGCCTGGAGGAGGAGAATGTGAATTCTACATTGTTCACTGTGCTGCTTTGTGTGCTTTCCATCAGAAAGAGACAGGCCATTCCAACAGCCATTTTGTTACTGCAGGGCCCTCTGTGGGCAACATCCACGTATTCCAATATTCCATAGAGAACATGAGTAGGTTTCTGCTCTTTTTCTCCTGAATGTCCCCACTTGGCAGTAATGTCTCTGCTTCTTCATAGGCTGTACACAGACCCGTGACTATGCCAACTCTCAATGCTGGACTAACACTAAAATAGCAAAAATCTGAAAGCAGAGTCATGCAGTTCTCTGATACAGTGGACACTCCATATTTAATTTTATCAAGCAGATCCCACAGACAGTAAAAACAATCCATGTGTTATTGCTTCAGATGGTATTTTATTAGCAGAGACTCAGGCATGTGATTGATTCTTATATCATAATCCCTTCCAGTTGGACCTTTCCCTAGAAATCATTCTAGCAATGCAGTGGAGCCAAAAAGACACAGTGCAATGCTCATTTTGGCTTTGAAGGCCTTGTGACTTTTCCTTTCTTTTCCTTTTAAAAGGAAAGGTTTTAAGGAAAGGGGAACAGCTTGGAAGGGAATCTGTATGTAGTTGTTTTTGGCACCAAAGATACATCTGAGAAAGGCTAGATATTCAGAAGAATGCTTTGTAGCTTTCTTTTTCCAATTTATCCTTCCAGAGTATTTAAAATATGATAAGAAACCTACATGGGAGAATCAATCCTTCTGAATTTTTTTTTTTTGGGGGGGGACTGTCTAAACATTTAAAACCCTAATGTACCATCCTTATGGCTAAATGTTAAAAAACATTAATGCACCATCTCCCATGACTAGCAATGAAGGGTTCATAAGAATTAAAGTGAGCTAGATGTGCCTGTTAATTCTAATTATCAGCATTTTTCTTGTGAGGTTATACACTCTTGATTGAAGATGAGTTTTAGACAATGAAGATAAAAGTGTGCTTTGAAAACTCATATGCAGTTTTGTATATATTTTGTATATATTACACACATACACAGGAGCATGCAATGAAGTTACAGACACACGTCACATATCTATATGTGGTTGTATGTATGGTCGTATGTATGTGTTGTGTGCATATCTCTTCAAGGCCTAAGATGTGTAATTTCATTGATGTTGATTGTTCCTCCAACAGTGCATCATAATCATCACCTTATTACTTTGTTCCTAGTTGCTGTGGCCAATTTGTTACTCATCCCTTTCTGGTGATGACACAGTGTGTCTATGTGTGTGTTTGTATAAGTTTTGTTTTATACTAACATAAATTTAGAGATGGTAGTGTGTACCTCTTTAGCACAAATACAGTATTCTAATTTAAAACTCATGCTGTTGTGGTAACAGGCTTAAATCAAACACAGACAATGAGGAAGGCTACAACTATTAGTAAAAATCCCTTTTTTTAAAAAGTAAGAACTATTTAAAACACCTTGTTAGCATTTAAAGCACAATGCATGTTGGGGGGGGGAAGCATTCCAATCAAGAAGTCAGATCAATCTGTTACAGGAAAAAAACCCACTAGATTGTAGATCTGTTAATCATTAAGATGCTGCAAGACTATTGCTTTTTTCTGTAACAGATGAGGTGACTGAATTACAGCTTACATTCTCCATTGATAACTGTGTATTTATATGTGACTGTGACACATGCATACCTGTAACTGTTAAGAGATCATTATGTGTTCTGACCAATTATCTTCAATGAGCTAAATTAAGTACAGAGTAAAAAAACATGGAGTTAACTTGTAATAACTTTATAAAAGGCTTATTAACTACAGACTTTTGTATTTTAGTAGGAAAGGTCAAAATATTGTATTTGAGTGAAAAGCAGAAGGAGGATATCCCTGGTAAGTTTCTTTAGCGTCAAAGAACATTTCTAAACTTGGTAAACCACCCTGCAGAAACTAGATGGCATGGATGCAAGTGTGGATGGGGAGAGAGCAATCAGATAGCATGTGCTCAGGCAATTTCCATCTTGGAAAAAGCCCTTCTTCAAGGAAGAAGGCACACAAGAGAGAGGAGGGGCAGGAAGTGACCAAAACACAATAATGCCCGAATAACAGGGCAGAACTGAATTATTGGCAGAATCACCCACTGCATAGGTAAAGGTAAATATTCCCCTTGACATTTAGTCCAGTCGTGTCTGACTCTAGCGGGCGGTGCCCGTCTCCGTTTCCAACCCACATAGCTAGTGTTTGTCTGAAGACAATCTTCCGTGGTCACGTGGCCAGCAAGACTAGATACGGAATGCTGTTACCTTCCCACCATGGTGGTACATATTTATCTACTCGCATTTTTGCATTTTGCATGCTTTCGAACCGCTAGGTTGGCAGGTGCTGGGACAAGCGACGGGAGCTCACTCTGTCATGTGGATTTGATCTTACGACTGCAGGTCTTCTGACCTTGCAGCACCGAGGCTTCTGCAGTTTAACCTGCAGCGCAACCACATCAATTGTTTTCATTGGGACACAATTGATCTGTATACTCCAACAATAACAAAGAATTGCCAGATATGGTTGCTGTGGGTTTTTCGGGCTCTTTGGCCATGTTCTGAAGGTTGTTCTTCCTAACATTTCACCATCTCTGTGGCCAGCATCTTCAGAGGACAGGAGTCAGAACGCTGTCTGTGCTCTGTTGCAGTTTGTTGGATAGATTGCCAGATATATTCCTTGTAATCTGGAAGCATTGCCATATTTCAAGGCTATCTAAAGGGACAAATTTGCTGAGCATTTACGTTTTTTGACCTGGTGAATCCCAATCTATCTTTATCTAAGCTACACGTTAAAAGCTACTGTTGAAAATGAAAGTACAGTAGCTGACAAAATGGGTGAAACCAACAACTCAAGGGTATAAATATGTTGTTGCGGCTATGTTGTTTAACCAGTTTTGAAGAGAAAGTTGTTACTAGTTAAGCCTAACATTTGTACATATTTTTTCATTACCTTGAAAACTTACAAAATGATGGCTAAATGATATTTATTTTGGGCAACAATGCAAAAGCTGTAAAAACAGATTTATAACAATGTGCTAATTGTAGAGTATTAAATAAAAATGTTTGGTGTAAAAACCACTGTACAGTGGGGTCTCGACTTACGAACTTAATCCGTATTGGAAGGTGGTTTGTAGGTCGAAAAGTTCATAGGTCGAATCTGCATTTCCCATAGGAATGCATTGAAAACCATTTAATCCGTATCTTCTCTTTTCCGTCCATAGAAACTAATGGGAAGCTGCTATTCCGCCTTCTGCCACTAGAGGGGGATATTTTTCTTTTTTTCCCTTTAGGTTCAGGAAGGGAGGGGGAAGGCAGGGAACAGTTTGCAAAGCACTTTTGAAATCTTTTTTTTTTCCAACGAAGCCAATTTTATAGCATGTTTTAATGCCTGTTGTGCTGATTTTTTCAGCACAAAGACACAGGCAGGCTTTTTAGGTGCTGAGCAAGCCTCCCCAAGCCTCTTCAGAGCCAGCTGATCAGCTGATAGGCGGGGAGAGGAGAGGGCAGGAATGGGGAAAAGCACAAAGTGGCTGCCAGGCTCCCTTCTGGTGTGGACTTTTAGCTGTTTCCTGCTCTTTTTCCTGCTGTTTGGGGGCTACCAAAGCCTGGTAAGTGACTTTCTTTTATTTATTTTTCTGACCTTTCCCCCCCCTCCAGAAGCCTCTAAGGGGAGGGAGGGGGCACTTTTTTCCTGTTCGTAACTTGAGGGAAGTTTGTATATCGAGTCCTTATTTCCTTACAGGGCGGGTTTGTAAGTTGAATTGTTCGCAAGTAGGGTCGTTCGTAAGTCGAGACCCTGCTGTACGTGTTGTACGACTGAGATCATGGAAGCCATGGTGCCCAACACACGTTGGACGGGGATGGCAGGAACCAAGGTGTGGGGATGAAGCCTAGGAGGAGAGCAACAAGGTTTTGTTGTTTGTTGGATGGGAGGAATGTGTAAGCTTGGGTAGAGTCTATGGAAGCCCCGATGTAATGAACAACCTTTGCAGGGCTCATTTTGGATTTTTGTATGTTGACTGTGAGACCGAGATCGTAAAGAAGGGATAAGGTGAAGAGGGTGTCCTGGAGAGCTTTGTGGTGGGAACGAGCTACAAGGAGCCAGTTGTCTATGTATGGGAAGCTGAGGATCTTTTGAAGTCTGAGAAAGGCAGCCACTGGGGGCATGCATTTGGTGAAGGCTCTTGGAACTGTTGCAAGTCCAAAAGGAAGTCTTTTGAAGTGGTAGGCTTGGGGTCTGAGTTGGAATCACAGAAACTGTCTATGAGAAGGGTGGATGGAGATGTGGAAGTATGCATCTTGTAGATCTATGACTGTAAACCAGTCGTTTTTTTCTGAGAAGAGGTAGAACCAATTCGAGGGTTACCATGAAGAATTTTGTAGTGATGACATACTGATTGAGATCTCTGAGGTCTAAGATAGGTCATAAACCTCCATCCTTTGTGGGGACGGTGAAATAATGAGAGAAAAAACCTTTGTTGTTTGTTGTACAGGTTCTATGGCATCTCTGATGAGTAAATTTTCTATCTCTTCTTGTAGAGTTCATGACGGTGGAGTGACCATGTGATGTGGCAGAGGGAGTTGATGGAAATGGATGCATTATCCATCTTGGACGATGGACAGAACAAGGCACCAGTGGTGATGGACTGCCAGGCAGGTAAGTGTTTCCACAGGAAGGGAGGCTGATTTGCGATCTCGGTCGGGAAAGTGTCAAACATGATGCTTGAGTTTGCGGTCATTGATCTTTTGGATAGGTTGTTGGCAGAATTTTGTTTGTATTGTTGTTCTTTGAAGTATGGTGTGTAGAAGAATGTCTGACGTTGGGGTTCGTGTTGGAACCTCTGGTAAGAATTGTAAGGTCACCTCCATTAGTTACGTTGGAGGTGTTGTTGGTACGTGGGATAGATGGCCCATCGCTTGGAAGCCGAACGATTTTTCTGAACGTTCTCCAGGATGTCATCTGTTTCAGCATTAAAGAGACTAGTGCCATCAAAAGGCAGGTCTTCAATATGTGCTCGGGCATCTTCGGCAAGGCCAGCTGTTCTTAGCCAGAAGAAGTGTCTGAGCGCTACAGAGGTAGCTATGGATTTAGCTGTGGCATCTACCACATGTTTGGCTGAGAACATTTGTTGTTTAGTGACAGAAAGGCCTTCCTGTTGGAAGGTTTGTGCTAGTACTTTATCCTCTGGCAAAGAATCAAGAAAAGTGGCCATGTTATCCCAAAGGAAGTGTTGATATGCTCCCATAGCTGCTTGGCAGTTAGCTACCCTCGTAGTGAAAGCCGCTGATGAGTAAAGCCACCTGCCCATAGAGTCGATTCTTCGACTGTCTTTGTTAGGTGGGATAAGAGTCTGTCGATGTCGAGATCGAGATTGTGAGGCCTCAACAAATATCAAATTTGGGGTTGGCTGTTTTTGGAGAAAAAGTGCTCCTAGGTCAGGTATCTGGTAGAGATTATTGATCCGCTTCGAAACTGAGTGGACGAGTTAGCAGGAGAGATAGAGTGTCGGGGACTATTAGGTGAGGAAGTAAGACGGTCCATTTGCTCGTCCCATGCCGGAATTCCTTCATCATCAGAGGGTGAACTGACAGAAATTAAATTGCTGGGTTCAGAGACCTGTTGTGGAGGGACCACAGGAGTCTTTGATTTGGTCTGTTGCATGGGACCTGGGACCAGATCAGAGGGAGGCTTTCGTTTTTTGGGAGGCTTCAATGTCGAAGTTTTCGATTTCATTTGCGTGGATCTATGTGTCTTAGAGGTTTTCAACGAAGTGCAGGGCACATCAGAATGAGATGGAGTAGCGGAGGAACGATGTTTCAACGATTCTGCAATGGCTTTTTCCATGGCTTTAGTTTGTGAAGTGGTTTTACACAGAGGTTGAGCCATAGTTTTACTGATTGCAAAGACTGTTCCCAGAGACGGAGTTTGAGTCGAGATAGGCGAGAACAGAGGACTCCTCATTTAAAATTTTTGCAATGAGGACACGAGGAGGTTTGGTATGCCTTGCCTAGACAAAAAAGGTACTTCGCGTGGAAATCCGATGGTGGGATCTAATTATCACAAATCACACAGTGCTTGAACAGGCACAAAAGGGCCATGAAAAATTAAGAAAAGAAAAAGCAAAAAACTATGGGGGGGGGGTGCGACAGCCGGAGGCCGAGGCACACAGGAAAAAAACTAAAAGCAGTTCATATTATGTTATCTTTATATTAATAATAAAGAAAAGTAGAAAAAAAATTAAGTTACAAGTAAAAAAAGACTTGTTTCTTTTTCAGACTCACAGTAGAAGTACGAGGCTCTTCAATGCGGCGGTTGAAAGAAATTTAAGGGAGAGTCCTGGTGCCAAGGTACTTATCCGGAGGGGGAGGGGTCTATTCTAATGTGTTTTTTACTACCTCAGAAGCGCTAGAATATTCCGATGAGGCTCCGCATGGGCGCGGATCACCCACCGTGTGATTCACAGAGGCCACGATGAAGAACTAAAGGTTACCAAAAACTCCCCAAAACATCCTAATTATAACAATGCATGGCAAGTATTTCCTGTTAAAAGAAGAACATATGTTCCCCGCAACCAATTCCAAAATGAAATAGTATCAAGTGCCTCTGTTTAATGTAAATAATTCACAAATAACATGAGATTTTCCAGGTAACACGCTAGTACAAATGCATTCCAGGGCTCTGTTAACATCTAGTTAATTAACCAAATATTTTCATCAGAAAATCTTCAGCGATGCTCCTCAGTAGATAGCGTGCATGCACACACACAAATTCCCAAACCACTTCCATGGCACAGCAGAATTGAAATGCACTAAAATATTTCTCCTTGAGAAAGTACTTTATATTGAATTAAACTGCCTAACTGAATGTGGAATAGTTTATACAAGTCCTCCAGTGCAGCAGAAGTCTTTAGCCCAACAAATTTCCTTTAGATAAAAATACTTGCTGTGCTTCTCTCAAGAGACTGCACTATTTGCTGGCATTTCAAATACTGTTGTTAGATGTTAATCCACAAGGGTGGTGGTGAGAAGGAGGTTGAAACATTCTCCCCTTTTTTTGCACAAATAGGACTCACAAGAGAATTCTTCTGAAAATATGCTTTCATTGGGGTTTCCCCTTTTTTCATGTGACTGATGACTTTCCCTGTCACAATTTATTTTTGCAAAATACTTAATTGATTTGCATAGGACTGTGAATGTCTTAACTGTCTTAACATGCTGTTAAAAATGCATCTGTAGGCAAACAGCATTCCCCACTGGCTTCAATAAATACCAAAAATGTATCTATTGCACAGGAATGTTTTCCTGGTAGCGTATATAGTATTTTGCAAAATTTTAAAAACACCAAATGATGTAGCCTAAACACTTCCTTTTTCTTCTGATTGGACTGGATAACATATGGATGATTCCAAAAGTTACAACTGATGTGATTTTAATATTTTTCCTCTCATCATTAGGGATGGATGGAAATTTTGTTTCATTTTGTTTTTCACAAGTGTTTGTGTATTGTGTGCTATCGAATCAGAACCACACGATAGTGGTCCTAATAGGGCTTTCAAGGTGAGGTACTTGAACTCTGGTTTTATCACTTCCATCCTCACCCCCACCGCCAAGTGGAGATTCGAACCCAGGTCTCCTGAGCTCTAATCTGTCACTCTGCACATTACACAACACTGGGTACTCTTTTGATAAGCATTTCCTAAAATTAACAAATCTCTTGATATTTGGGATAGAAATAACTTTAAGTTTAAAGATATTAAATCCAGGAAAAGCCAAGACAGATTCTTAAGTCTGGGCTTTTTGAGTACTTAAATCTTTAAAAACTGAGTTTTATTCTTTGTGTTTTCAACCACATTTGTGGCACTGAAATAAGATTGCCACCTTTTTTCCCCTGAGAGGCTTTTCATCTATGACAGTGATATGGAGGCAGGGACATGACCCTCTCTGTGCTGATATTTGCATAATTTGACTTATGAAAATGAAAGAGCACAGTCAAACTGATTTCGCAAGTAGGAGAGAATTTTATTCAGCTCCATTTGGTGGGAGAGAAATGAACTTAAACAGGAGGCATAACTACTGATTTATATCCTTTGCCTGTGCTGCACTTTCCTATTCATAACAATAGCTGTTTCAAAGATAATCTCTGTTTTCTTAATCTTTTTGTCACTAACCGAGTTTTATAATCATTGTGATGTAGAACATAGAGGTATCTCAGGAAGCAACTTTTTCTTTCTGCCTCTCTCTGTTCCACTGCTGAATTAGGGAAGACAGCATAGGGCAGGAGGAGCTCAACTATCCATTTCCTATAGCATTTATAATATAGATTATTGGATCCTTTGATTGCCTTCTTAATATAAAGCCCATCTTCATTGTGCAATATACTCTGGTGAGATAGAAATAGGGGTAATCCTTCATATCATTGCAAAGCCCCAAGCCAGAGCCAAGAGGCTTATGTGGGAGTGCCGTCGCTCCCATCGCGTTCTAGCACAACCCAGACTACTCCCCCACCTTCTCCGCCTAGGAAAGAGGACAAACAGGCGGACACTGGAGAGTTGGAAGAAATAAGAGAAAGGTAAAGACAGAAACATCAAGGGGTCGACACTAGTGACCTGGTGGAGGTGACGAAAGGGTTAAGTGTAATGAGCAAACCCAGGAGAAGTTTGGCGGGAAGCGGGGCAGGAGAGATAGAGGCGTGAGCAGGGGAAGGGAAGCGGGATCCCGGGGGGCTGGGAAATGATTTGGGTCCAGGACCCCTGGACCAGTACCTGGGAGCAAGTAAAAGTGCCTCAGGAGGAGGCGGAGAGACAGAGAAGACAAGGGCAATGACACTGTCCTTCATACTGGGGAGAGATGCAGGCTAAAGAGTGGAGACGCCGGCTGAGAGAGGAGAGAGAAGCCATAGCGAGAGAGCTCGAAAGGAAGAAAGCATGCCATCTCGCCGAGTTACAGAAGATGGGGGTCTACCCGGACCGTGGTTGGCCAGCTCAGGAGAGGGATCCTCATTCTGGGGTTGGAGCGGGGATGAGGAGACCCTTCCCCTAATTGAACAATTCGGGACCGCTACCCCCTGCCATTGATAGTTGAACTCCTGTATCGCCTTAAGGGGGCCCAGGTCTATATCAAGCTGGACCTACGTGGCGCCTACAGTTTGGTGAGAATTTGTGCAGGCGACAAGGGGAAGACAGCTTTCGGGACTCATTATGGCCAGCATGAATACCTGGTCATGACTTTCGGCTTGACCAACACTCCGGCTGTATTCCAGCGGTTCATGAACATCATCTTCCGAGACCCGCTCAATCGCTTTGTGATCATCTATTTGGATGACATTTTGATTTATTCAGAACACGTTCGCCAGGTCTTACAACGACTACGAGATCACCGACTCTACGCCAAGCTGGAAGTGTGCGTTCAACCTGCAGGAAGTCGAGTTCCTAGGCCACATTGTGTCACCCCATGGGACCCAGATGGCCCCAAAGAAAACAGAAGCGGTTCTGACCTGGCGGAAGCCCCGGAATCATAAAGATGTGCAGCAGGTTCTAGGCTTTGTGAACTATTACTGCCAGTTTACACCAGCCTATGCGGACATAACCACACCTCTGACCCATCTCCTCCGGCCCAAAGAGCCGTTTCTTTGGACTCCAGAGGCAGACTATGCCTTCACCACCCTGAAAACTTGCTTTACAACCAAGCCAATCCTGTGTTATCCAGATCCCAGACTACAATTTACTGTAAAGACGGATGCCTCCCGCGTGGCCCTGGGTACAGTGCTGTCCCACCGGGAGGATCTCTCACAGCCACTGCAGCCCTATGCTTGTTATTTCTGGCAGTTAACACCTTCAGAACACAACTACAAGCATCTGGGAGTGGGAACTCCTGGCCTTCAAAACCGCTTTTGATGCATTACCTTGAAGGTGCCCATCAACCCATCCATGTTTTGACTGACCACTGGAATCTGGAACACTTGCAAACAGCCCGATGCCTCAATCAACGCCAGATCAGGTGGTGCCTCTTCTTCTCCTGGTTTGACTTCCGCATTACCTATATCCCACAGACCCAGAATTGGAAAGCTGACGCCCTTTCCTGCAAACCTGAATACGCTGTATCACCCTCTGAAGAGACTCCGGCCACACCTATCTTATCACCCTCAGTCTTTGCAGCCACTACAATCCGCTTGTCCCTGGCTGAGGAAATTCAGGCCAGCCAAGCCCAAGATCCCTGGACCAAGCAACGCTTGCAGGAACTCCAAGAGGGCCCTGCTGGAGGGTATATGAAAAGAAGATGGGAAAAGTGAATGATGGGATAGCAGTAGTCAAGACCAAGCTGGCTGGAGAATTCTGGACGTTGTAGTCCAATGTGCTGAGCTCTAGGATGGAAAAGCCTTATGGAGAGCAACAACCTTAGAGACACTTTGGTGGATATCTATCATAACTCTTCCATGACAAAACCTTACAGGAAGGGGTCCACCAGTAAGGAAAGAGATGCCAGGATTGACTCATGCCAGACCGCAAGCTTCCCCAAGGAAAAGACAAGTGTCTAATAAAAAAGATTAATTATATTTTAAAAAGTCAAGCTACATGATCAGTTCTTAACACAGCTCATTATCTTGTTGCCTACATATATGTACAAGAGGGGGAAAGTAAATGACTTCCGTGATACCATGCCATCATCATATAGTACAAATTGGCATCCTACTTTCCACAATTCCTTTAACTGTCTCTCTGAAGTTTGAATCAGTCTGTGATTGCTTTCAAAAGCAAGTGCAATTACTCAAGCATGAAGCTAAGCAGTCTATAAACTTAAAGAAAAATGGACAGCTAGAACTCTATAGAACTTTTAACCTCCCATCACTCATAATCAAAGTAGCTCATTAAAATAACATTCACATTTCTTCTCTAAAAAAATTGGAAAAGGGTGTTTGTAGGCTAAAATTTTGTTTTAAAATCCCCCACAGCTTTCTGCAGGTCCATAATTAATTTGGGTATCTGTGCAGAAGAACACACGGAGTGGAAAACATCTGCTTTTCAGATCCCATGAGGCTAACACCTGTCAAGAATGTCCAAACATCCTTGATTTGTTAAAGAAAGAAAATTGGCTTCCTAAATAAAACAGATCTTTGCCCTTCTGTATAATTGGCAATATATTTGTGCATGACTTCAATATGTTTTGCTCTGACCTTGGTATAAAAAGAGGACTTTTCTGAACCTATGTATAAGAATCTACAATTATGGCTTTTCTCCTTTTCTCACAGGAAGTTGAAATAAATTTATATATTTCCTCAGCTGAAATAAAACCTCAATCTTATTTGAAATCCCATTGAACCTGTGTAGAACCCCCAAATAAATTCAGATTTTCAGTTCAACCGGAGAAAAAAAGGTCAATTAACTGGATCTAGGAAGAATAAATAATGATTGTGTGAAAATAATGGACAACGTGGGCTAGGAAAGTCACCCATGCGAAACTCTGGAGAGCTGCTGCTAGTCAGGGCATAGAGCTAGACAGATCAGGCAGTTCTCTGAGTTTTAAGATTTATTCAAAAAGTATCTGGTATTTGTTTAGCCTTCTGCCCTCTTAGCAGCAGAACAAAAGCCAGCTTTGTTAAGAATTAAGCTTGCAAATTGCACTAAACGTGCTAGCAATTTACAATTAAGAGTTCTTTTTACGTCATATTGCACGTCAGAACACTTGTGGGTTACAGCCCATAGTCAGCTGTAAGATATTTCAACCACAATTTTCACTCTGTAAACTGGGGTTCCACTGCTTATGAAGGTATGCCGAACCAATTACTGAGCTTGAATTGCAATGGAATTCAGCCCCGGCCCAATTCAAAGGGAAATAGAATTATAATCTGGTGTCCTGACATCATTGTTCTCATTCCAATTTTTCATTTCCTGAGCAATTTTGGGACTTTCGGCAGCAGCTAAGGTTAATTTTCAATATACTCCAACTTTTTTTAATTACTAGGGGGAAGCAGTAATTTTCTGTTACCTGGAGCTGCAATACCTAAAACTAGAATAGGTATGCTCATATCAGCCTTCAGTCAGAGAACAACAGCAACAACAAGACCGGCAAAACACCATATCATCATCTTCTTTTTTGGAATTCCTTATCTCCTCCAATGTTCAATTCTCTCGTTCCAAATCGTTTAGAAGATGTGCGTGTGTGCATGTACACATAGCTTATTTCTACTTGCGTGCGGCTTTATGCATGAAAATGGGCAAGTGTGAACTCCAAACTGTCATTCCACATTCTGCTTCTGTTGAAGGTCATTTTGAATGGCTGATAACATGCTGCAGGAGAACTATGTTTACCTAGTACTGTATACTTCTAGCCCAAGGAGTAAACATCCTATTGGCTTTTAAACTGGTGTAGGAGAGGCTATGACAAAACTGAATGTAACTGACAAGATACCGAGAAGAGCCTTCAGCAATTGTAATGGGGGTGAGGCAAAGCATGAGAATATTTTAGCATGAACCCCATGTTTAAATATAGCTACAGAGAATATGCTTTGCTATGAAGGAAAGAGATTTTTCTGCTTATATAATCACATGAATGCAGCAGTCAGCGTCATTGTGGTTCTGGCAGCAATGACGTCGGTCAAGATCAAACACAGTGTGCATAATCTAAGAGCAATAAATTTAGACTCCTTCATGGAAACTCTTGTGGGAAAGATTCTTGGATAAATGTATTTATGAGAAAAGAACAGACACAAAATTGATTCCTCCAGTCTCCTCTGGAACAGAAACTCATTTAGTTAGCAAACCACACCCAACCCATGCTGTCTGGTAAAAGATGTGAGTGCAAACATTCTGCCCATAAATAAGCCTTAAGAAAGCCATGAAAACTTTATCCGGCCGACATATGATGCACTTTTATTAAGATGTACGACCATAATGAATTTTCAAAAATATCAGAGAATATATTGTGACCAAGGGGGATAAAAGAACCCCAAGTTGTACTTGCATGACATGGGTTTAGCATACACTTTGATGGTAGATCAAATGTTCATACTGATTTCAAACAAGATAGGTACAAACTCAATGGCTTATGTCTCCAGCTGCAGAACCAGAGGCTGAGAGTTCAATTCCCCACTGCGCCTCCTTGAGAGCAGCTGGATTGACTGTATGATCCATATGATCCCTTCAAGCTCTGCAGTTCAAAGGTGGTGGCAGTGGTTTTTTTTTAATCATCATCATCATCATCATCATCATCATCATCATCATTATTATTATTATTATTATTATTATTATTATTATTATTATTATTATTATTATTATTATTATTATTATTATTATTATTATTATTATTAGGTTATATCAATGTGAAGCCGATTCCAGTCCAAACCTACTGAAATCTTTCTGGATTCAATCCCTATGAAAACAGTAACAGGAATAATTCATGTTATATCGAGCACCATCACCACTACAATTCTTACAATGCTTTAGCACCCACAGTGTTTGCAGGTACATATATGAAGTCACTTGGGGCTTTTCTACACATGCCCTTAGGAGCAGTCTTAAGGTTGTGAAGATGTCCAGTATATCTTTTGGAAGGATCTTCGCATCCAAATGGCATATAGCTCTCAAACAACCTTATTGTTTCTGTAGCAAGACAGCTTGCTGTCAATTTGCTAATATCGTGAAGTGGTCTAAGAAGAACCACTTCCTCAGCTCCTCATCAGAGGAGAAGATTTTTTTTCGTCGTTTCGTTTAGTCATGTCCGACTCTTCGTGACCCCATGGACCAGAGCACGCCAGGCCCTCCTATCTTCCACTGCCTCCCGGAGTTGTGTCAATGGGAGCATAACTGCACCACTTTAAAGACATAGAAGACTAGTTTGAAAGCAAATGTGTATTTTGACAGCAGGCAGACTGACAGCAAGCTGTGCTGCATTGCCCCAACCACATTTGCTTTCTACAATATTAGACTTCTAGGTCTTTAAAGTGATGCAGCAAATATTTGTGGCCTAATACACACAAATGTTCACCTCCTCGGCCCCTCCACCCCGCCAAGGAAGTGAATAATTTGCCAATATCATGAAGTGGCTCTCTCCTTAAGCCACTTCACAATACTGGCAATTTAGAGGATAGCTTGCTATTGGCCCATTGCCAGAGATCACATGTACTGTACTGGAAACAGACAAAACCCGAACAATCCTACCCACACCAAAAAAGTGGAAGCCCCTGGCAGGGGCCAGAAAGGAACAATTTGATTCGCCTCAGTAATTATGTGGTGTGATCACTGTAAAAAAAGATAAAAGAAAAAAGCAAACCAACCCATCCCTGCAGTGGTCAAAACAGCAGGCTAAACACCTGTCTAATCACATCCTCTTTCACATGCTTGCCAGTTCTTTAGGCTGCTTCACACATATTCCTATATGTGGGTAAAATGAGTATCAGCGTCTGGAAGTAATCAGTTACCACCAACTAGTGTTTGTTATAAATTCACTTTTCTAATCACGAAAGTAAAACTAAGATACATGGAAATTGCAGGCTAATAAGGCTATTTTGCAATTTAACTGTCTTTTTTTAGTATTTTAATAGTTAAGGATGAGTTGGCTGGATAGCTCGGTAGTTTAGGTATCTTGCTGCAGGACCAGAGGTTGGGAGTTCAGTTCCCCACTGTGCCTCCTATGAGCGCTGCCAGTCTGTGTAACTTTGGGTAAGCTGCGCAGCTTCAGGTCACCCCCAGAAGAAGGGAGTGGTATACTATCGTATTTTACCATGTATACAACCCCCAATGTATAAAACACCCCTAATTTTGACCCTTGATGGAGATAGAGGAGCAGTTAATGGGCAACTGCTCCTCCAACTCCTGCTACTGCTGTCTCTGCTGCCCGCCCGATTACCTCCTCCAGTGTGACTGCCGGGGCTCACCTCCAGCTCACGTCACTGCCTTGTCCCCTGCCCTAAGGAGATCGTGGGAGGAGGTGATCTGGTGGCGGCAGCAGGAAGAAGCGCCCGAGCATGTGGGAGTGCTTGTTTGCTTCCGCCTCTGCCTCCTCTACCTCCACCATTGGAGGGGACAGAGAGGCGACGTGAGCTGAGCACGTCAGTCACACGGGAGGTGGTGATCGGGCGGACAGTGAAGGCAGCAGCAAGAGGTGCCCGAGCGTGTGTGAATGCTCCTTTGCCTCCTCCGCCTCCTGTTGCTGCTGCTGCCTCGGGGCCACCAAAGAGGACAAGCCACGAGCTCTGGGAGAGGCAATTGGGCAGCAGTGGCAGCAGCAAGAGGCGACTGCCTCCTTCCGTGTATTAAATGACACTCAATTTTTCCTCTAATTATTTTAGGGAAAAGTGTCATTTTATACACGGAAAAATACAGTACCTGAGAATTCTCTACCAGAAAAATTATGAAAAGGCTTGCCATAAGTCAGAATTGACTTGATGCCACATGACTATTTAATGTTTAAGGAGTGTAGCCTCTCTAGAGGACGAATATTACATAGTGAATGTTCTGGATGTGCTGATGTACTCTGATGTCAAGACATCAACAGGGAAGATGAGAGAGAAGAGTGTATTTTGTAAAAATTGGTCATCACCTTCCAACATTCAATTTTTAAAAGTGTAATTAAGAGAAACTATTTTAACTACTTCTGAAAAAGGCAAAGAGCTATTTTTTTAAAGAAACTGAAGACAAAAGCAGTAACTATTGGGGGTTTAGAACTAGAACAACAGCTAATTACTTTCTAAAATTAGCTTTCCAAGCACAGGTGTGGCATTCAGGGGTGTTGTATTAGGAGCATGGTGCATACAATGGCATGATGTTGCATTAGGAACAAAAAGATTTCTTATTTAAATGGGATTGTAGTTTTATCCAGCAAACACTGAAGAATAAGTGAGTCTTCTCATATCTGCAGTTCAAAACGAAGTGCCTGATTGTGGGCCCCAATCCCCACAACAAAAGACATCATATACAGACCGTGACGTGGTGGTGCTGTGGGCTAAACCGCAGAAGCCTGTGCTGCAGGGTCAGAAGACCAAGCAGTTGTAAGATCGAATCCACGTGACGGAGTGATCGCCCGTCACTTGTCCCAGCTCCCACCAACCTAGCTGTTCGAAAGCATGCAAATGCAAGTAGATTAATAGGGACCACCTCGGTGGGAAGGTAAATGGCATTCCATGTCTAAGTCGCACTGGCCATGTGACCACGGAAGATTGTCTTCGAACAAAACGCTGGCTCTATGGCTTGGAAATGGGGATGAGTACCGCCACCTAGAGTCAAACACGACTGGACAAAAAATTGTCAAGGGGAACCTTACAGACCTTGACGGCCAATAAAATAATGGATACAGTCTTACTGGTGATAGCAGCAGAAAATAACGCTGGCATAAGGCAACTGGGTCAAGACATCAGGTGGCATGTGCACTAGCTGGCATATCTCCTTTCATGTTTGCAGGGTGGAACATGTAATTACAGAAAATAGGGTGTTCACAGGGTGGAAGATAACTGATAGAGGATTCACCACCATCTGTTGTGAAAACCATAACATTCCCTTAAGCTGGGCACACCCTTATTGGTCTTAATCTCAAGATCCCCCATTAGAACCCCACATGTGGAAAAGGGTGGCCTGAATGCCCCACTCCCTCCAACTGGACCTGGTCCTATGTATACAACCACCCCCTGGGCCTAGCAATAACCACATATTCGATCAACAAAGCTGCGATGAGATTCAAATGCTGACAGAACCTCTGCAATGATGCACCCACATGGTTCACATTATGTTAAGTAGAGTACATGAATATCCTCTGCCTGTGGAAATTCTGAGCCAATTCCAGCACCTAAAGGAATCAGGGGGGTGGGTGGGTGAAGTCCAACTGAAGACCGAGATGGACAGGGCCAGGGAGCTCAATACGCACTTCCTAGGTGGAGTGTAGACTACCTCCCTCTGATCAGTTCCAGGGAGTCCAGGAAACTGACTAGTCCTGCTTTCTTCTGACAGCATATCAATGGAAAAACTGCCATAACTGTGGCTCCTGGTAGGAACTAGCCAGGCCAGTTCAGAAGATGGAAAATTGCTACTTCTGTGTACCCCTAGCCACCTTGCACAACCCAGGCCTCAGGTGAGTTGGTGAGGGACACAGGCTAATGTAAGCAGCTTCATAGCTCCAGATTACAGAGGGGTAAAAATAAAAAAAAATGGCTATTTGTTTTGATCCATTATTCGTCAAGGTTAATGGATCAATGAACATGAATATTCTTTGATGAATCAATGAATCACTCAATCTGCAGTTAAAATGGCTATAACACTGGCCCCCAACCACCAAATTCGCAGGGAAGCTTCCTCCGACATCTTTTCACAACTTCTAAAAGTTTGGTGAACATTGGATCACAGACCGCCGAGGTATATAGTCACAAAGAGGACCCCCCTCAGGAAAGCTCCCCCAGGTACTTAGAGACTCCAGAATCACAATGCAGCTTCCTATGTCTTTCCCCAACACGCCTGCCAATTTTGGTGAAGGTTAGATCTTGGACATCCCAATTATCCACCCACAAATTGGGTCCCCCCTAGGAGAGTTTACCACACAGCACAGAATCAGGCTAAG
Organism: Pogona vitticeps; assembly: GCF_051106095.1. Lineage (NCBI taxonomy): Eukaryota > Metazoa > Chordata > Lepidosauria > Squamata > Agamidae > Pogona > Pogona vitticeps. The sequence continues at coordinate 162,764,762 of NC_135786.1, read as the reverse complement.
GGAATCCAGTCTGTCCTTTGCAAATATGGCAGCTGCAGCTTCCCTACCCTAAATGAAGCTGCAGCCACCATCTTTGCAAAGGGCAGCCAGTCTCCATTTATGCATGCGTGGCTCCAGGGCCAGAAGATCACGGCAGCAGCGATTAAGGTAAGAGGGTGTTGGTGTGGGTGGGGTGGGACCTAAGGTAGGGAAGGGAAGGGGGGTGGGGGTAGGCTGTGGTACTGGGTGGCTGTGTGGGGTGGTGGCTGCCTTTTTATCAGCTGGTTGGTGGCCAGTAGGCAGAATGGTGTTTTTTTGTTTGTTTTTAATACGAAGGATGAATAAAAATGGTAAATATTCATCCCTTCGTATTCGTAGGAGTCTCTGGAACCCACAAATACAGATCAATGAATATTTAATGAATCAGCTATATTCGTCGGAAAAAGCGATCCATTTTTATATTTGTCCCCATCTCTACTCCAGATACATTGCGACTACATAACCTTCTAGTGTTTGCCCCTCCCAGTGTTTAGGCAGCCATTTAATCTCTTTATTTCATTATACACATAATGTCTTGCCGTGCATTTAGGGACGGGAAGAACAAATCTGGTTCTTCTCATGGTGCCTCGTGGCGTCGTGGTTAAACTGCTGTACTGCACCCCAAGCTGTGCTCAAGACCCAGGGTTCAATCCCAGGTAGCCGGTTCAGCCTTCTATCCTTCCAAGGTTGACTCAGCTTTCTATCCTTCCAAGGTCGGTAAAATGAGTACTCAGCTCTCGGGGGGAGTGGGCAATGTGTAGCCTGCATTATTAACTTGTAAACCACCCAGAGAGTGCTCTATGTGCTATGGTGCAGTGTATAAGCAGCACATTTTGCTTTTGCTTTTACTGTCTATAACCCAGCATAGCTTGAGCCTTCTCTGTCAGTGACAAGTTTCTAAATACTTTTGCTTTGTTTAAAATAGAGTGCAGGGGCTCACAAAGAAAGCTGCAATATTGCTTGAGGTTTTTTTTTCCTGAAATAGCTTTTCAACCACTGCCCGGTGAAATATTGCTGACTTTTTTTTTCTTTTTTTGCAAAGCAAATGTATAGTGGGAAGTGCTGACTAGGCCCTTCAAGCTTTGCTTGCAGAGTTCTTTCTTGAAGGCTCAAAATATATGTGATAGGCTGTCACCTCATAGCTTTTCTCTGACTTTGAAACAAACAAAACAATCAAACCCAGCTAAAAGTGGCATGCAGGGAGGAGCTTCTTAATCCTTTCTCTTTCTGTGTTTTCTCCACTAAAAATGGAGCTGCTTTTTCCCTTACCTCCTATTCATTTGCCCTTTATATGTGTGCCCTGCTTCAAACTGCACCCTCTGCAATTTTGTTTGATTAAAAAAGAGGGAGAAGCACAAAGTGAACAAGGCATGCATTATCAACTCTGTTTGGCCTATAAATAAATTAATTGGGATGCAAAGAAATTTATTTTATCTGGCATTGTGGCATACTTAATACAGAGGAAGACTGGTTGATATCATCTGAGGTAGACATGTGTAAGATTGTGCAAAATTCTATGTGAAAAACAAAGGACTAATGAGGATCTTGAAAGTTTAAGTATCAGGCATGCCTTAAACTGGTCAAGGCTGGCTCTATATGTAAGGGTGTTCTCCCCTTCTCCTGCCTTCACACTTTCCTAACATCAGGGTGTTTTCCAGGGAGGCTTCTCTTCTCATGAGATGGTCAAAGTATTGGAGACTCAGCTTCAGCATCTGTCCTTCCAGTGAGCACTCAGGGTTGATTTCGTTCAAAATGGATAGGTTTGTTCTTCTTTGCAGTCCATGAGACTCTCAAGAGTCTCCTCCAGCATCACAGTTCAAAAGCGTCAATTCTTCAGCTGTCAGCCTTCTTTATGGTCCAGCTCTCACTTCCATACATCGCTACTGGAGAAACCATAGCTTTGACTATGCGGACCTTTCATCGGCAAGGTGATGTCTCTGCTTTTTAAGATGCTGTCTAGGTTTGTCATCGCTTTCCTCCCAAGAAGCAGGCGTCTTTTAATTTTGTGGCTGCTGTCACCATCTGCAGTGATCATGGAGCCCAAGAAAGTAAAATCTGTCACTGCCTCCATCTCTTCCCCTTCTATTAGCCAGGAGGTGATGGGACCAGTGGCCATGATCTGAGGTTTTTTTTATGTTGAGCTTCAGATCATTTTTTGCACTCTCCTCTTTCACCCTCATTAAGAGGTTCTCTAATTGCTCCTCACTTTCTGCCATCAGAGTGGTATCATCTGCATATCAGAGGTTATTGATATTTCTTCCGGCAATTGAGATTCCTCCAGTCCAGCCTTTCGCATGATATGTTCTGCATATAAGTTAAATAAGCAGGGAGACTATATACAGCCTTGTCGTACTCCTTTCCCAATTTTGAACCAATCCGTTGTTCCATATCCAGTTCTAACTGTTGCTTCCTGTCCCACGTATAGGTTTCTCAGGAGATAGGTAAGGTAGTCAGGCACTCCCATTTCTTTAAGAACTTGCCATAGTTTGTTGTGGTCCACACAGTCAAAGGCTTTTGTGTAGTCAATGAAGCAGAAGTAGATTGTTTTTCTGGAGCTCTCTGGCTTTCTCCATAATCCAGCACATGTTAGCAACTTGGTCTCTGTTCCTCTGCCCCTTCGAAATCCAGTTTGTACTTCTGGGAGTTCTCGGTCCACATACTTCTGAAGCCTGCCTTGCAGGATTTTGAGCATAACCTTTCTAGCGTGTAAAATGAGTGCAATTGTACGGTAGTTCGAGCATTCTTTGGCGCTGCCCTTCTTTGGGATTGGGATGTTGACTGATTTTTTCCAAAACTGTGGCCACTGCAGAGTTTTTCAAACTTGCTGTTTAATATTTTAAATAGTTCCACTGGAATGCCATCACCTCCACTGGCCTTGTTGTTAGCCACTTGACTTCATTCTCCAGGATGTCTGGCTCTAGGTCAGCAACCACACTATCTGGGTTCGCCGGGACATCCAGATCTTTCTGGTATAATTCCTCTGTGTATTCTTGCCACCTCTTCTTGATGTCTTCTGCTTCTGTAAGGTCCCTACTATTTTTGTCCTTTATCATGTCCATCTTTGTACAAAAGGTTCTTTAATATCTCCAATTTTCTTGACCAGATCTCTGGTATTTCCTTTTCTATTATTTTCCTCTATATCTTTTCATTGTTCATAAAGAGGGCACTCTTGTCTCTCCTTGCTATTGTTTGGAAGTCAGCATTCAATTTTCTGTAACTTTGTCTAACTCCCTTGCATTTTGTTTCCCTTCCCTTCTCTGCTATTTGTAAGGCCTCGTTGGACAGCCACTTTGCTTTCTTGCATTTCCTTTTCTTTGGCATGGTTTTTGTTGCTGCCTCCTGTACAATGTTACGAGCCCCTATCCAAAGTTCTTCAGGCACTCTGTCCCCCAAATCTAGTTCCTTAAATCTGTTCTTCGCTTCCACTGTGTATTCATGAGGGATTTGGTTTAGATTATACCTGACTAGTCCAGTGATTTTTTCTTCTTTCTTCAGTTTATTTGTTTATTTATTTATTTATTTATTTGATTTATACCCCGCCTATAAGACCACTCTCGGTGGCTGAGTTTGAGTTTTGCTATAAGAAGCCAATGATCAGAGCCACAGTCAGCTCCAGGTCTTGTTTTTGCTGACTGTATAGAGCTTCTCCATCTTTGGCTGCAGAGAACATAATCAATCTGATTTCAGTATTGCCAATCTGGTGATGTCCATGGGTAGAGTCGCCCCTTGTGTTGTTGGAAAAGACTGCTTGTGATGACCAGCTTGTTCTCTTGACAAAACTCTATTAGTGTATTCGCGAAGGCTTTCACGGCCGGGATCTAATGGTTGTTGTGGGTTTTTCGGGCTTCTTGGCCATGTTCTGAAAGTGGTTCTTCCTAAGGAAGAACCACTTTAAGAACACGGCCAAGAAGCCCAAAAAACCCACAACAACCAATACTCTATTAGCCTTTGCCCTGCTTCGTTTTGAACTCCAAGGCCAAACTTCCCTGTTGTTCCTTTTACCTCTTGACTCCCTACTTTAGCACTACAGTCCCCTATAATGAGAATAACATCTTTCTTTGGTGTCAGTTCTAGAAGGTGTTGTAAGTCTTTATAGAATTGGTCAATTTCAGCCTCTTCAGCATCAGTGGTTGGTGCATAAACTTGGATTACTGTGCTGCTGAAAGGTCTGCCTTGGATTCGTATTGAAATCATTCTATGATTTTTGAGATTGTATCCCAATACAGCTTTACCCACTCTTTTGTTGACAATGAAGACTACTCCATTTCTTCTACGGGATTCTTGCCCACAATAGTAGATATGGTAATCGTCTGAATTGAATTCGCCCATTCCCGTCCATTTTAGTTCACTGACGTCCAGGATGTCAATGTTTATTCTTGCCATCTCCTGTTTGACCACATCCAGCTTACCAAGGTTCATAGATCTTACATTCTAGGTTCCTATGCAGTATTTTTCTTTGCAGCATCAGACTTTCCTTTCACTTCCAGGCACATCCACAGCTGAGTGTCCTTTCGGCTTTGGCCCAACCACTTCATTAGCTCTGGAGCTACTTGTACTTGTCCTCTGCTGTTCCTCAGTAGCATGTTGGATGCCTTTTCACCTGAGGGGCTCATCTTCCAGTGTCATATCTTTTAGCCTTTTGGTTCTGTCCATGGAGTTTTCTTGGCAAAGATACTGGAGTGGCTTGCCAGTTCTTGCTCCAGGTGGATCGTGTTTAGTCAGAACTCTCCTCTATGAGCTCTCCGTCTTGGGTGTCCTTGCACGGCATAGCCCATAGCTTCTCTGAATTACTCAAGCCCCTTCGCCATGACAAGGCAGCAATCCATGAAGGGGGCTGCTTCCTAGGGTAGCCATATATTCTACTTTCAGAGGACAGGACCTTGATATTACCAATTTGATAATTGATTTGGGAAAGCAAAATGGACTTTCATATTCATAAAAAGTTGTCTCCTTCTATGCTACATCATCTTGAGGACACCAGATTGACCCTCTCCTGATACTAGGTTGTGATGTATTCACTGGGGAATGAGATCCCTTTGTTACCTGTGTATTTGGATCCAATCCATGTTGTAAATATTCCTCCCCTCCCTCAGCGACTGCCAAGAGCACAGAGGGACTAGTCACCCCTGTCATCATGTATTAGTATGAAAAGCTGAAATGAGATGTTTCCAGAAGTCATGGGGCTGCACAAGCCGCCCTCTGAACCTTGAAGAACCCTCCCTAGCGCTCCCAAACTTCCTGTCCCAACACTCTGAGAACTTAAAACAATAAAAAGGTCTGTGGCTGTCCCTAGGTTTTGCTTATTTTGAACTTGTGCATAGCTTGGCTTTTTTCTTGTGGTGGAGCACTTACACTTGATTTGAGTTAGCTTACAGTGAATACACAAACAAATTTGTCCTGCACTCAGTTCATCACATCAGTGCTTACAAGCACAACAGGACTTTAAGCCATTAACAGGCCTTCTTACCACTCACAACCAAAAGAAGATTCAGCAGAGGCAAGAAAATCTACTTTTGGGGACTGTGTTTTAAAACTAAGTAGAATAATGTCCATCCCATTCCATGTAATAAAAATGAAAATGGGAAGAGGCGAGAAAAAACAAACAATCCCAGATTCCATTTCTACTAGAAAAGCCTTTACTAGTTCTACCGAAATACAGTACCTCTAGCCATAGCAGATAAATAACTATAAGAAAAATTTGGAGAGATTACGGTAAATAAACACACCAATAAATCTATCTTCTTGCAGTGAGTGGGTGAGTTTCAAATCCTCTAATTTTCCAATTCTTTCACTTATCACAACAGTGGCAGAAATAATTATGTATGCATCAGACTGTTTTTTTAAAAAATATCTGTAACTCAGGTATATGATTCTGAAAGCAAAACATCAACTATTTATTGATTTTCCCTGCATTAGATACTTTTAAGTACTACTTATTCTAGGCTAGTCAAATCAGTCACATGGCATTCTAAATATAAGGCAAAATGTTGATGAAGATGATTATGTTCCTATAGCCAAAAAACCATTAAGTCGTTTTATACTGCAGTGTGTGTGGAGGCAGGGAGACAACATTACATTCGGTAAGATGACTAACCTTCTATGCCTTTAACAATTGAACATTGAAGAGTGTTTGTTCTGCTACGACAGGTCGTGAATCACAGACTGGTTTTTGGGGGATGAGTGGTGGTGGTAAAATCTCTATAAAAGCACTGCATTTTCATTTGTTACATTTATATCCTGTTCCTCCTTCAATTCAGAAGCTAGCTAGATAGCTTAGTGAGTTAGGTATCTGGCTTTGGAGCCAGAGTTTGGGAGTTCAATTCTCATACCTCTGTGGAGAAGAACCCGTCTGTGTAGCCTTGGGCAAATTATGCAATCCCAGAGTACTCCCAGAAGAAGGGAGTGATAAACCACCTTTGAGTACTCTATAGCCAGAAAAAGGGTTGCCATACATTGGATTCAATTTGAAGGTGCATACTTATTGATGATTATTCACTCTGAGCTATACCGCAGTTCTATATATACCCACTTCAGCCTGTTGGTTTTATGCCCAAATGGGCATTTCAAACCATGGTTTCTAAGCCTGGTCCAGCATCGTGACCTCTAAATTTCACTGGCCATCCCTGGCATGCCACATTAGCCTTCTGCTAGCATGCAAAAAAACAACTATGCTCTAAAACTATCATAATACATATGTAATATCAGGATTGTGTTTGGAAATGCATGTAGCACAGAAGTGAAGCAGCCCATACTGTTAACCCACTGCAGCTTTCTGATTTCAAGTGTGCGCGGGAGGATGGACACCAGTCCTAATAAGAAGTAAGAAGCAGTAAGAAGCTCCCTGCTTCTTAAACAAAATATGTTAAAAGAAATAAATCAGTAATTTTCAGTTGGATTCTGCTTGGATGTGGGTGATGCCCTTCAGTTAAGAACTGCAATGCTGTGCTTTAGTGCTCACGAGTTATTGATCGCTACCAGAATCACATCAACCCTGATGATTTAAGTCACTGCACGACAGACTCTCATTACCAAGACAACAAACAAATGAACAAATATGGGTCAGGCGAGTAGGAGGTCAGTAGAACAGTGCCGTTCAATCAATGTGCTACACTACTTTTGCCTGAGGGATGCCTGCTTGTTTTATTCCACGGTAGACAATACAGTAAGAATAAAATCCCTTTAACTCTGAATTAAAATGAAGAACCAATATTTACAATTTACTGCTCTGAATTTCTAAAACCATACATTTAAGTCTTTGTACCAACGAAACACACATTCCTCAAAATAACAAAGAGTGCCTCTATTTTTCATTGTTGCACTTCATTATGTACATACCTGTTATGATTCATGTCTGCACATTTTTGGAGTATGGCAAGCTAATGCCTTTTTATATTTACTAGAATTAATAATAAATCGCTTAGATTGGTATTCTGTTCAGCTTCTGCTGAACAGAAATTCCCACCAGCTCAGTAACATAGGATTAAGCTGCTTGCACAAGTGTTGCCGCTATAGAAGAGGGGACCTCTTTGGAAAAAAAAAAAAAAAAAAAGACAACAGCTTCTGCTTGCCAAAAGCAACAATGGTGCAAAGTGGTGTGATCCCATCTTACTACTCCAGTGAGACTTCCTGCTCGGCAAAAGCTCAACAAGATACTGGCTCTAATGCAGAAGTAAGAACAGCACCATCATATCAAAGAACATAAACATGTGTCTTCTTCGAAGCAGCTTCAAGGGTAAAGAAACAAAGCAAGACCAACAACCTCCTCTGCTTCTTCTGATCAACTTTTCCATCACCACAATCCAACTGAAGGTAGAGTTTGCATTGTCTTAGTCTAGAATCTGGCCTGTTTTTTGTTTTTTTTGGTTTTTTGGGTTTTTTGCAGTCATCTCCTAGACCTGACTCTGCTTTCTAATCATAATTTAAAGTTGCAGCCCCAATGCTGTTTGGAACTCCACTTCAGGCTCTGTTACTGAGTTAACCTGCTAACATGATACATGAGACCTTAGATTTCAAACGGCTATTCTTTTGATATTTTATAAACCACAGTAATCAGTGCATTTTCAGAACTTGGAAAATAACACCGATGTATATTTCCCCCCTCACCCCCACCAGCATAACTATTAAATTCTGTTGAAATAAAGGGGAGTCGTTGTGGTCCATACAAAATACCATACAAATGCAAGAACAGGTGATAACTTTAAAGACCACTAAAATATACTTACCACTATAACAATATCATCATACAATAAATTAGTTTTCATGGATCAGAAATAGCCTGTGCTTCTTTGTTTGAAGAACTGGGGTGTGACATACAATCCACAGCTGCTTCAGCTGTAACCTTAAAACAGCAACCGCTACTTCCTGAACCTCTCCTGGTTTACATCTAAAAAAGACAGGCTTGGAGAAATCCATCTTGCCATGAACTTTTGGACTGTCAGTTCTTCAAACTGGTCCAAGCCCGATGAAGTGGTGTTTGATCCACAAAAGCTTGCTTATTTTATGATAATTTTTAGTGGTCTTAAAAGTTTCTCCTGCTTTTTGCATTTGTGCACTAAATTGGTGATTGTAGGCACCAAAAACTAACTGAAGTTGAACTAACTACAGTGACCTAGAGCAGTGGTTCTTAACCTTGAGTTACTCAGGTGTTTTTGGACTGCAACTCCCAGAAGCCTTCACCACCTGCTCTGCTGGCTTGGGTTTCTGGGAGTTGTAGTTCAAAAACACCTGAGTAACCCAAGGTTAAGAACCACTGACCTAGAGTACCACATTTTGATAAACATTCTTTCTTGGCATGTCCACTTTCTTTTCCATGTTGATGGAAAACAGGGATGGGATGATACCTTGTAAGGGAATCCTTGGTATTTAAGAACAGCTTTAAAACAAAACAAAACAAAAAAAAAAACTGGTCTTCAGAATGATGGACATTTCAAGAGTTCTTATTTAATGACAAAAACATTTTCTGATTCTTTCACATTTAAAGAGTCAGAAAAACAAGGTCACAGAATAAAGCACCTGTGACGTTTTCTCTTTTCCTCACTGCCACCAGTGGATTTCCTTTATCCACAATATATAAAGAACTTTAGTCAGACACTTGTCTGGTTACTGCCAACAGAACTTATTTATTGAAAGGTGTTAAATTTAATCAGAATCACAGATGTTCTTTATTCATTGCATACAATCAAATCATTAAAATGTTATATATCTATTTATCTTGACCAGCTTATCTCTATTAGTATCTGTTCTCACTGCCTCCCTGACTCTCTCTCTCTCTCTTTTTGCAACTTCTATATCTCCCCCTCATCTCTTCTGGCAAACCTACTTATATCCGCTGACTCCGCCCCTCCACTCCTCTCATAGGTTCATACAAATAAAATCCTGAATATGAATGGCAGGAGTGGCGCGGGGCAATCGTCACAGCACCCTTCCCTAATCTGGTGACCAGACCTCATCACCACAGTAAGCATGATGAACAGTCAAGGGTGATGGGAACTGTGGTTCAAAATATCTTTAATAGGGTGAAGGAATATCAGTTAATCCTTGAATGAATACAGACTAGGAGCTAGTCTTCAATATCCTGAAGCATTCATTTGCACAATATGAAATGTGATAGACTAATACAATTACAAAGCAACAGGCAATACAGAAAGCTGCCTGTGGAGGTGGCTCCACATATATGTTCTAGGAAGGAGGCTGCAGGTATAAGGGGAAATTTTCAAAGCACCTTCACAACATAACCTCAAAACTGTGTTTCTTTACACTGAAGAGTGAAAAATGCCCATGCACACTTGCCATGAACAAACAAACCAGTTATTAATGCATATTAGCGCACAGCTATTTCAAACTATTCTTGCCAAGGCCTCTCAGAATCACTGAGCTCAATGGGTCTGCTTTCTGAGTAGGTACATATAGGTTTCCAGCGATAGGAAAGTGTTTCAAATTTCAGTTGCACACTTACAACAGAACACCATATTTACACTAACATTGCTTTACAAAAGTTACCTAGGACTGTTTTGATGGGAGTTGCACATTTTGCCTGTGACAGCTGTAGCAGATCTAGATCCCATCTTATACATTAGACAAGTTTTTTAAACACGCTGCACCCACAGAACCAGGGATTTTATTATTACTGAATTTGCTGGTAAAGCCTCTTTCTGACAGAAGTCTCAAAGAAAGAAAAGAAGGAACTCCCAGGTGCATTTTTATTTCATCTATTGAAGTTCTAAACCCTGTCATAGAGAGTCCTTCATTTGCAGATTAACTATATTTTGTTACTTTTTCTTTTGGGGGGGGGGGAAGAGAAGGAATAAACTATTGCAAAGCATCATTAAAACACTGCAGTTTAAGGCTGTTGCATCTTGATCTTTATAGCAGCTGGAAGTGTAATTATCATAAAATTCAAAAAGCCTCATTAAACATTCCTTTTCTGTAAGCTTGGGCACATTTAAAGATCCTTTCCCTTCAACAAATGTGCCATTAAGGCAATGGCATGGGGGTTAGTACATTCTTTAAAAGACTTTTCAATCTAGCAAGGCAAAGTCTGCTTCTTATTAGATGGAAATATGCCATGCTGCAGATTTTCAAGATTCAGTCACACAGACACAAAAACATTCCTTTTCATCTAAGGGCCTCATTTGCCGACTCACATATAGAAACAAACAACAGCTACAAGCATAGGTTGTGTAAAAGTTAACAGGTAGCTATGGGTCAAGCCCATCGAAGTGACAGGCAAGGTGCATGGAGGGCAACTGTCTCATATTTTATTTCTTCTGATTTGAGGATTAATATCTGTATTCTGGAAAAAAACATACATATTGTCATAAATCCTGATCAGCCCTTGAACCCAGAAGCTCCAGTTCATATCTTATTCCTCTTAGTGGACTGAACTAGGAAACACATTTAGCAAATATTTAGAAGGGGTGTTCCCTCAAGTGTTAAAAGCTATTGTTCTGTCATAATTCATGAGCATATGCTTTCTCTCACGTGTACATTTTTTCATTCCTGTATGTTTGGTTACTGATATGTAAACACAGGCTTAATTTGGAAGTTTGATCACCAAGGCATATATGTCTAAGGAAATCTTGTCATGAAAGGGAAAATGTGCTAATCATAGAGAACATGCATTCCTCTTTACTTCTACTATAATTTGATTCTGAGATGTGCGCATTCATTACAGGACACTCCCTGTGCTCAAGAGATCATGCTCCCAAGTCTCTGTAATGAGATTCTAGATTACTCAAAATTTCTTGTCAGTCAGACCTTGATCATAACATGGGTAAATTAATATTCGCTGGCCAGTATCCAAGATATTATTTATTACTGTGTAAGTGCAATGGCATAAACTGGAGTGGAAAACAGCTTCTAATGAATGAGTCCTCAACTGAGTTCCTAGCAGTGCACAAGCTGTGTGACTTGACAAGCAACTAGAAATTCAATCAGGAACCCATTATTAAGTAGATATTCTCTAGTCCAAGTTACATAACTATACTTATCCGTGTGAAAACATGCATTTAGATTCTGGCCAATATTGCATAATAGTCAGCTACAATTTTGACATATGTGTTGACACACATGTACTCTATCCCCACATTATAAGCTCACTGTAGACATGACAACAGCTTTCCAGACCATATTCTAACCTGAGGAGTGTAAATCTCTCTCCTTAGGAGGAGAGAGAGATGACGTAGCAGGCCGTGGAGGGCTTCAAAGACAGCTGTCTTATGGACACTTACCATGTCCTTTCCCATCAGGGTGACTGGTTGAAGTATAAATCCAAATACTGTATCCTTGTGGGAATTTTTTTTTAATTAAAAAAGAAGCCCAGTGGACCCCCAGAAACCCTTGCAGTGAATGATACGGCAGGCAGCTTTTCCCCACGGAGAGGCTTATTTGGCCTCTCCAACCTCCACCTAGCACTGCCTGCCATCTTATTCCCTTTCCACAATGTAAGCTTTTTTTACTTTGATTCTCTGTATAAGGAGATTTGTTCCTTCTTCCTTTTGAACTCCTTTGGAATCCAAATGGAGCGTTTGGAAGAAACCAGCCAATTTTTGAGTTGAGAATCAGGTAGTTCACACATTGCTATCAGGAGCAGAGGGGTATGGGGTACTTTTTTGATTCCTATTTAAATATAGAGAAGGTTCCAAACATAGGGTTTGTTTCAAAATGACTATTTTTAAAAGTCCCAGTATAACCTGGCAGAAAATCATTTTGATAGTCACTCTAGAATATCCATAACATCATGCTGACTTATTTTGCCAGAAGTCATAAACCATCCTTAGCGGGTAAATAGCCAATCCCTATGAAGTGATACAATCTGGCCATTTAAATGTTCTCATAATCATTGCTAGCAGCATTATCTTCCTGTGCGTGGGTTGCAAAGGGCTTACAGAGTCACATTAATTAAAGTCTTAATAGTCTGTGGAAAAGATGAGGTTCTAGATAAGAAACCGATTAGTTTTAGCATACTTTGCAAGCCTGCCCTCATGGAATATTTTAACTATACCACTAGTTAAAATATTTACTTTCTAGTTAGCTGGCTACATTATATTTATTAAATTCCAGCCCAAGTTGGAAAGCACCCAGTCAGCTACTGGGGAAAACCAAACAATGTGGCTGACATGCACAGAACTGAAAGGAAAGTCTGATGCTGACAACACACATAATTCGAACATGGAACGTGAAAAATATGACTCAATGTAAATGGGAAACTGTAAAACAAGGAAGGGAACGTTTAAACATTGCAGTGCTTGGTGTCAGTAAACTAAAATGGACTAGAATGGGACAATTTCAGTCAGATAACTACAAAGTGTTTTATTCCTGAAATGACAAACTAACAAGGAAACTGAGTGGGTCAAATACTGAGGCAATATGTAGTAAAGTAAGGGGCTATAACACAACATTTGACCAAAATATTTATTTATTTAAAATATTTTTATCCACCTTTCTCCTTCAAAAGGACTCAAGGCAGTTTACATAATTAAAAATACAGCATTAATCAGACTCTGTGGGAAACTTATCAACATAACCATCACTCAAGTCTAGGTTCCAACTACCAATGCTGAAGAGGAATTGAGAGCTTTTAGCATCCAGGCAGTAATTGATCACACACCAAAACAAGATATAATAATAGGTGATTGAAATGCAGAAGTAGGAAACAAAGCAGAACCAAATGTTATTGGAAAATATGGCCTGGTGGGTCAGAAACAAATCAGGAGAATGCCTCACAGAGTTCTGTGAAACCAACAATCTAATTAGCGCAAATACATGCTTTAAGCCACCAAATAGACAACTGTACACATAGACATCACCAGATGGCTAACACAGAAATCAAATAGATTATGCCACTTTACATAATTTAAAAACAAAATAAAGAGATTTAATATTCTGGCTTGTGGATATGGTTCCTGTTAAGTATGAGAGGCCCTTACTGAGGAGAGAAATTGACTGGATATTGATGTTTTTGGGCTAAATGAAGATTTCTTGCCTCTTTTGGGCTAAATGAAGATTTCTTGCCCTCACTATAGCATAGTCCCCATTGCCTTGCTGATTATCTCACTGTCTGCAAGCTGAGAATAAGTAGATACCATCCCTTCTGTATTTGCACTTTGGATTAACGTTGGAGCTGGTAGAGACCAAATGAGAAGTAAAAGTTCTAAAAGCTTGGTATGTATCTTATATGCTACCATCAAGATGTACTAGGAGTTTATGGATCTTGTTATGTGCATATTTATTGATATTTATATTGTTAATTATATAGATAGGGGGGAAAGACCTGTAACTGTCCCAAGCCAGCTGTTACTAAATTAACACACATTTTCATTTTATGCTTAGATCCTGAAGGCCACCGCTGAAACAGGCTGAGCTTTTTAGGTAAGAATAAAATCTGTATTGTCAACACTTTTATACATCTTGAGATTCAGTCTCTCATTTGTACATTTAACACTAGACTAGGAACAATCTGTGGCACTGACCAAGAACTGATAATACCAAACCTTAGGTTAATGCTGAATGAGAGCACTAAAAGAATTCTAGTGCCAAAATATAATTTAAACAACATTTCTAATTAATTTAAACTCCACATAAAAAACAGATTTGCTTTACTAAATTCAACTGACTATGAACCAGAAGAGTTGTGGGTTAAAACCAGAGATCTTGCAAGGGAAAAATATGAAAGGACAATTAACAAAAGGGGAAAACCAAGCGATCTCTTCCAGAAGATCCAAGAAATCACAGGGAAATTCAAGCCTAGATTAGGAATGTTGAAAGACCAACAAGCAAGCACACTATCTAAGCAGGATAAAATAAAGAGAAGGTAGAAACAGTATACTGAAGATCTGTAGAGAAGGGTAAAAGGATCGTAGATTGCTTTGAAGAGGAATCTTGTGATGAAGAACCTGCAATTCTAGAAAGAGAAATGAAAGCTGACCTGAAAGGACCTGGAAAACAATTCACCAGGAGTAGACAGATTACCAATAGAACATTTTCAAGCCACAGACTGAGTCTGTCAAAATCCTAACAAGAATATGCCAACAAATATGGAAAACAAAACAATGACCCACAGACTGGAAATGTTCAATATGCATTCCAGTCCTCGAGAAAGGAGATGTCATAGGACCATTGCTCTAATTTTCCATGCTACCAAAGTAATGTTCAAGGTGTTGCAACAAAGGCTTTTACTTTATACGGAGTAAGAAATGCCTGATGCTTAAGCTGGATTCCAAAAAAGGAAGAAACACTCAAGTTCATATTGCAAATATCCACTGACTATTGGATGGCCAGAATTTCAGAAGATCGGTCTATGTTTTAATGCCTTTGATTGTATGGATCTTGAGAAGGTATTGATTGCTCTGAAAGAAAGAGGTGTGCCTCAGCACTTCATTGTCCTGAAGCATAACCTATATTGTGGACAAGAAGCTAGTATTAGAACAGAATGTGGAAAGATGGAATGGTTTCCTATAGGCAATGGTGTCAGATAAGGGTGCATTTTGTCCCTGTTCAATCTGTATGCAGAACACATATAAAAAACCATACTAGATTCAAATGAAGGAGGAGTGAAAATTGGTGGAAGAAACATCAATAACTTAAGACACGCAGATGACACAATTTTACAGGCAGAAAGAAACAATGACTTGAAACAATTTTTAATGAAAGTGAAAGTAGAAAATGCCCAAGCAGGATTGCTGTTGAGCAGGAAGTAAAAAAATCATGAATACAAAAGAACTATACAAGTTTTGAAAATGAAGAAATTGAAATTGTTCGAGATTTTGTATTCCATGTTTCAATCATCAATTCAAGTGGAGACTGCAGCCACAAAGTTAGAAGACTGAGACTCAGAAAGACAGATATGAAGAAATTAGAAAAGATCAGCAAGTGTTAGAATGTGTCACTGGACACCAAAACCAAAACCATCCACACTATTGCATTCCCAGTTGGTATGTACATGTGTGAAAGCTGGACAGTAAAGAAAGCTGACAGGGGAAAAATGATTTGTTTCCAATATAGTACTGGAAGAGAACTTTGCTAATACCCTGGACTGCCAGAAAGATGAACATATGGGACCTAGATCAAATCCAGCCTGAACTATATCTGGAAGCAAAAATTTTGAAACTTGAGACTGTCCTACTTGGGGAACATCATGAGAAACCAAGATTCTCTAGAAATCTAGGAAAAGTTAAAGGCAGCAGAAAAAGAGGAAGACCAAACACAAGATGGATTGACTCTCTAAAGGAAGCCATAGGTTTTGTTTACAAGAGTTGGACAGGGCTGTTGGGAACAGGAATTTATGGAGATTCATAGGGTAGTCATTTGTTGTCTGTTCAACCAGAACTGTGCATAACACTAATGGAGTGGTGAATAAATAAACAAATAAGTCACGGGTGACTCGATGACATGTAACAACAACAGATATTTGTTTAAAAGCACACTATAATTGTTAGATGGTGTGAAACTTGCTTTAGAGTTCTAAGTCTGGTTCATATATATGAACATTGTAACTAGAGATAGGGGTATTCGTATACAATACGAATATCCCTGCACAGGTGGCGTTAACGAGGGTTCAGCCCCATGCGGCTGGATGGTCCACTCACCGATCTGCCGCAGATGCGGATGGCGCGATTCTATGAATGGCTCTGCAGCGTGCAATCCTGCCACCACTCCTGGCAGGAGGTGGGAGGACAAGCCTCGTTGCAAGGTTGAAGAGTGGCGAGCAGATTGCATGCTGCAGAGCCATTCATAGAATCGTGCTGTCTCTGTGGATCGGTGAGTGGACCACCTGTGTGGGAATATTCATATTCGTATGCAAATACGAATACCCCCATCTCTAATTATAACCATGGATGAGTTAGAGAAGCAGAATACATTGTTCCAATATGACCATCAAACAAATTCAAGCTGACTGCTTGAAACCACAAACTCTATTTGTTTTCCTTGCCTTGATTTTTAAGCTACTTCATGGTGGAAAAACCTGAGTGCATTATCCAAGGAGACTGATAGAAGTTATATTTTTCTAAAGACATTTATCAGTATACCAAAGGATTAGCCATAGATACATGCTAGCTCTCATCACAGCATCTCCTGGGGTTGCTTTTGATTTTATTTGCAAATTATAGTGGTGCTAACTTAATTGAGATTGCAGATATCAGATGTGAACGTAGTCCTGATCTCAGTTATCATAACACAATATGAAACAGAATTCCATTCAGGCAACCTGTTTTTGCACAGATGTATTGCTCTGACAACAATAGCTTCTCCATAGTGAAGCTAAAGGAAGGAAAAACAATCAATAAAGCTGAAACAAAAGTGAAATTAAGCCCCAGTATGAATAAATGAATTTATGTTTGTAAGAGAGCACAAATACAATTGCAGCAGATTCAAAGTCTGCAGCTTTCACAAGGGACTTCCAAGTAGCGTTTGATGTATTAATGTGGAAAAGGAGGCTGTTGTTTATTTCCTATACAGTATTGCAATGCCCAAGTGCCATTGCATTCAAGTGGGGTTATAATTTAAAATAAGAATTCACTACCTAACAAGATGTACTGTAATATAAAAAGGTGGATAGGGAGGACAGGGAGGAAAGAGGAAAACAAGCAAGTTCAAATGCCAGCTTTTTAGATCAGGTGTGGGCAACTGCCATGAGGCCAGGAATCATTTCCAGATTGATTGTGCCCAAGTGCCAAAGGGGGGGGAGGTTAGCCTAAGGGGAGGAGTTAATATGATATTTAAAAAGGGGGTGAGGACCAGTTAAAACAAACATGAGAACAATCTAGCAACAGCAACAACAAAATCTATGTTTCTTTTATATTCATACATTACTGTATTGTAAACATTCATTGCAGAATTTTCAGCCACAGTCACTCAGATCCATTTTGTCAAATTCAGCCCTTAATTAATTATTGGTATCCAAACTGACTGATTTTAATCCATTACACATTATGTCAACATTTAGCATCCAAACCAACTGACAATTAAAGATTAAATAATCATGAAAGGTTACATTTAAGTCCTGCTGGTATCAAACTTAATTTGCAATAGAATAAACTTGTGGCAACTTTGAGAACTATGGACGTGCATAGGATATTTGGGTTTCTTTGGATTACATAATTATACATTCTCGATTTTCCATCTGACAGATGCACAACTACAGACGCCTACAGTAGATGTGGTTCGTCTGAAGGGAAGGCCAAGCTTCATGGCCTAGCTCCTTGTTTAGAAAGGAAGCTCCCAACTAGCAGTGAGACAGCTTCCTTTCTGAACAGGAAGCCAGGGTGAAACTAGGCCACGACATATTCCCAGCTAGGACTTTCCTCCAGATGAACCACACTTGGGTGTTTGTAGTCATGATTGTGTTAGATTAAACTCCCAAAGAATTATGGAGAATTATGGGATCTGCACTTCACAAAACGTACACCGAGAATGTACTTTCCCTTGTGTAACGGTGAAAAATAAGCAGCACAGCAGCAACCATCTACCTGTCAAAAGATCAATGCATATGCTCCAGGATCATAAACACACACAAGATGTTAAACATACACACACAGAAAGCTGCAATTTTGAGAAAAGAAATACATTTTCTTATATCTTCTGTGCTTTAAGCTTCCCATGCATTTACCTTCTGCCACACCAGTTCTAAACTACAGCAATTATTTTTTAAAAATAAGGCCAATATTTTGTTTCCATATGGGCACAGTGTAATGTTCTCT
Organism: Pogona vitticeps; assembly: GCF_051106095.1. Lineage (NCBI taxonomy): Eukaryota > Metazoa > Chordata > Lepidosauria > Squamata > Agamidae > Pogona > Pogona vitticeps. Next base: position 162,746,547 of record NC_135786.1, on the reverse strand, counting down.
GTGTGGCTCTGTGAGATTTCAGTTTTTGATGTGGAAATTATAGAAAAGTGTCCACTGACATTAACAGGAATTCTGCTTGAGTAAGTACTGGGTACTTCCTTGCAGAAGTTCTTTTACAGGCAACAGAACATTTAATTCACCACCATCACCACCACCACCAAGTGTTGCTAAGATTACTGTTGCCACACTGATATTACCAAAAAGGAAATAGCAATTTGGATCAGGAGGATTGCTAGGAAGGAGGGGAAACTGCAGCTGAAATAGATGTCTCCCTGCTGATAATACCAAGTAGAAAGCAGCAATCTCAGCTGCAGCTGCTGGGGATTTCAACCTCCTCCCTGACTTTGCTGTTTTTCCATTGGTACATATTTGTGAGCACCCACCCACAAATATGTGTGGCAACAATTCACTACCCAGCCCCAGCAGTTAACTCTTTGGCTTGAAAAGGTTGCCCACCTCTGCTCCATAGAGCAGTCCCTCAACAGACTGTATTCAAGTAACAAATGTTTACTACTAGGGTCCTTCGACAGTACAGTGGTGCCTCGCTAGACGATGATAATCCGTTCCACTGAAATCGCTGTTGTGAAATCATTGTCTAGTGAGAAGCATTTCCCCATTGAAATGCATTCAAACCTGTTTAATGTGTTCCAATGGGGAAGAATCGTCCTTGTCTAGCGAAGATCGGCCATAGGAAAGCCGCTTTGCAAACCGCCAATCAGCTGTTTAAATCGCTGTCTTGCGAAGCTTAGGTCCCGAAAACACCTGTTTGCGAGCACGGAGGGAGCTGTCAAAATCGTCGTCTAGCAAAAATCGGTTTGCGAAGCAGGGACCAAACATTGTCCAGCGAAATTCCCCCATAGGAATCCCTGTTTTGCAAATCACTACAGCGATCACAAAAAGCCAATGTCTAGTGAAAAAACTGTCATGCGGGGTAACTGTCTAGCGAGGCACCACTGTATCAATAACAGTGATGTACCGTGTTCTTTCAGCTTCAGTTATGGTAGTAAACATTTTATGATTTTCAGTTATATATTTACTGCAGTAAGAGTGTAGTTACTAATTATTTCAGGAAGGAAGTGTTGGCCATCAACTGTGTGGGATGATGTACCCTTTTCTCAGACATATATTTCTGTCTAACTTTTACATTGATTCTTTATATTATTAGTCAAGGAAAGCAGTACACTGAACTCCAGCCAATATATTTCTTGTAATGGTTTCTGTTGAAGCAGAGCCTTCCATCCCTGAGGTACTTACTGGAAGCGGGAACTGTTTTAATAGATTTCTGTATATTTGCAAGAGTCTGCTTATATTTTCACTGCTTTAAGTCATACCTCCATGGAGCTTATTGTGATTTGAATCTGACATTTTAGCACACAAGTGGGATTAATTAAGCTATGCCCCTCAAAACTACAATGTCACACAAGAGTCTTGCATGTGTGCCAACAATTCTTCATCCCAGCCAAAACTTGGTTTCAAGATCTAATATTAAAAGTAAAATGCAGCCCACCCTAAAAGAGCGGGACTGCGGTTTTACCTGCAGACGTGTGCTTGAACTTCTCACTCTTCTTCTTCCTCCACTTCCATGGCTTGAAGATTCTTCCTAGGGTAGCAAACTTGCTTCTCCTCCTAATTGGAGGAGTGTGTGTCCCTGGAACCAGCGAGTCCGAGCGCATGGCAGCCAGCCTCTCCACCTCTTCAGCTGTGTTTCCAACAGTGAAAGAAGAAAGGGGAGAGGAGGGTATGTCAGTGACATGAAGGTGCACGATTTCCCTTCGCCAGGGAGAACAGTTCTGTTACTAAGCCAAGTTCACACTGTGCTGACAAAAGCTAGGTATTAATAGTAACACTTGCCCTTTGTATAACATTGTGAAAAAAGCCAAGGTAATCTGGGAAGGTGATTCCCACACTTCTGAAAGATATTTTCTCCCGTGGACAACATAAGCTTAAGAAAATTTTAAGGCATTTTGTTTAACAATTTCTTTCTAAAAGAACACTTTTAAGAGGGATACCTGTGCTAATGTTTTAAGAAAAGAAAGAAAGAAAGAAAGAAAGAAAGAAAGAAAGAAAGAAAGAAAGAAAGAAAGAAAGAAAGAAAGAAAGAAAGAAAGAAGGAAGGAAGGAAGGAAGGAAGGAAGGAAGGAAGGAAGGAAGGAAGGAAGGAAGAAAGAGAGGGAGGGAGGGAGGGAGGGAGGAAGGAAGGAAGGAAGGAAGGAAGGAAGGAAGGAAGGAAGGAAGGAAAATCCAAACCAAAACAAACCAATACAAAAAAGAAAAAGACAGCACATTTAAGACAAAAAAATTTTTTCACATGGAAAAATAGCTCCAGCTGGCAGGCTCCAGCTATTGGCAGCCCTCAGTTTACAATTCTAGCCCACCGGGTACTATTCATACCCCTGAGACAGAAGCTACAGAAGACTAAGCAAGCCCAGAGTCCATGTCTTCCTTACCACAAAACAAGATAGCATTATATAAATAAGAATCTTCATCTAATGTATGAAGCTGTTGTGAATTTTTTTCCAACAACGTACATGAAATACAATGGATACTGCAATATTTTAAAAGATTACATGTGAGTAATTAATGAATCCCATCTTCTGCACAGATGCTACAGGAAGCTCATCTCCTTTGTACCTGGCCACTCTACCATTACTCTTTTTCTTTCTTCCTTTGTCCTCCAAAATTAGAGTGCTGCAAATAAATACTTAAGTCTAATTGAACTAATAGTGATGAATAAAACCTTACTTTACAGCATACTTTAGCTCATATACGTTAAATAGCTCTGCAAGCTCTTCAGCAAACTCACAAAGGTTATAGAATCCACCAAAGCCACAACCATCTTCTTTTTCCTGTTTCCTTTGCATAAAACTTATTTTCTTTCTAGCAAAATGTTCCTGTAAGTTGCCTTAAAACCTTAAGGCCTCAATTTTCATACAATTTCACATCTGGAATGAAGTGTGCCACATGTTTTTCATTACACTCCCTGGCTAGAAAGGCTAAAACAGGCACAAAACTGAAGCCGATATTGTATTGAACTTAACAAAGTGTGAGAAGGACACCAGTCTTGGGGCTCTTGGTGGGCTGTTTAGCCTCAGCCCAGTCCCCAAGGGGAAGTAGTAGCACAGAAACCCCAGTGGGGATAGAGGCTGGGAATAGCAAGATCAGATCCAGACCAAGACGCCACTAGGTGAAACTGGGGAGGAAGGGACTGTGTAGGCAGCGAGGAAGATGGCAAGAGATCTCTGGATGAAAAAGAGCAAAAGGGAGGTGGAGCTGGGTGATACAGAAGGCACCCTAGAAGAGGTGGAAGGGAAGCCCGAGGGGGAGAAGGCAATGAATGAGGAAGGTTCTTCAGAAGGGGATGAAGAGGAAACATGGGATGGATGACAAGGAGAAGCACCAAACAACCAGTGCCTGCACCACAACTGCACTACTGCAAGGAATCTCGACAGAGACCATGCTGGTAACGGGGCTGAGTCTTGGGGAACCAACTCCAACCCAACTGCAATGCTGGAGGAGGACATGGCAGAAGATTTCCCCCACTGTGCCTTCTTGACAAGTGGCTGGACTCAATGATCCATAGGGTCCTATCCAGCTTTGCAGTTCTAAGATTATAGGCTATTACAAACCATCTCCTTAATTTGATTTTTTTTTCACTGTTGTGGCAAATAAAAGCAAATATTGGGAAAAGATCTGGGTCGAATCGCTTTACGGTAGTAGAAATTGTGCAGAGAATAGAAAACAACTTTCCAAGCCAGCTGGGAATTGTGCTGTGAGGGTTGCGGCTCAGGCTGACTTCCATAATAAAACACATCACTGACAAACATTAAAGCAGCAAGTGCATCATGTCCACATCACCACCTGCTACCACTTGCTTCTGCTCAGTTCCTCAATGGGCTGCAATTACCGCTGCAAAAACACACATTGTATTACAGTTGCTAAGCATATTCATCTCCCACTCAGCTTTATGTTAATTATCTGGCTACTGCTGGGGCAGAAGGGAGTAGCAGCAAGGTGTTTCACAAAAACCCTCTGAATGACCTACAATATAAATAAAGTGGCACAAAAAGAGGTATCAATATTTTTAACTGAAGTGATGGGGAAAGGCTGATTCTCTGCCTAAGCAGAACATGTTAACATAAATGCTAAAGGTTTTCTTATCGTAAAGTGTCATAGAAAGTTCACATTATTGAGGCTGAAATTCTAAGTACAACTATGTAAGCCAGTGGTGTCGAACTGTGGCCCTCCAGATGTTCTTGGACTTCAACTCCCAGAAGCCTTCACCACCACCTCTGCTGGCCAGGATTTCTGGGAGTTGAAGGCCAAGAACATCTGGAGGGCCACAGTTCGACACCACTGATCTAAGCAGTAGGTATGTGGGGCTTACTTCCAAGTAAATATGCACAGGACTGCAATACAACATTTTTGCACTGCTTCCCATGGTGCAATCAAAACACATTACACCAGATCTATGATTTTTCTTCTTCCCTTTTATTGAAAATCTTCCCCTGCTGTTGATGTCATTAGTAGCAGTGATTTTAGGCAATTAAATACAGTGGTGCCTCGCTAGACGATGATAATCCGTTCCACTGAAATCGCTGTTTAGCGAAATCATTGTCTAGCGAAAAGCATTTCCCCACTGGAATGCACTGAAACCTGTTTAATGCGTTCCAATGGGGAAGAATCGTCGTCTAGCGAAGATCGGCCATAGGAAAGCCGCTTTGCGAACTGCCAATCAACTGTTTTAATTGCCATGTTGTGAAAAACGGGCCTGAAAAAACCCGTTTTGCAAGGATCGTCCCTAGGGAAGCCATTTTGCGAACCGCCTATCAGCTGTTCTAAATCGTTGTGTTGCAAAAAAAGGGTTCGTGAAGCACGGACCAAATCGTTGTCCAACAAAATTCCCCCATAGGAATCACTGTTTTGCGAAGCAAAATGGCTGCTGCAAAACGTTGTCGTCATGCGGATACCTATAGAACCATCTTGCGAGGTATATAGGTACTTCCTCTTTACAACTCATGGTATCCACATAATGAAAGGGGATTATATGGGATTTAAATAAGCCACAGGACAGAAGCAGGATGTTTTTGATCACTAAAAATTGCTCATGCCCATGGCATCATCACCTTTCTGCAGGCATATGCAACAGGTTTTCAGCCAAAGTGTTTCATTCTTCTAAATTAACTGTCATGTATCACAACAAGATATTTTGTTACAGAACCGCTGCAGAACTAAAACTACTGTACAAAGGTTGGCATTCTGAAACATTGCCACATGAACAGTTGTAAGCAGTGTCAAGTTTAGCCACTGGCCATGCACACTTTTTCTTTATAACATGGAGAAAAAGACATTGAAGGCAAAAAGAGAGAGAGATCCATATCTATGGCATTTTGTCATGGAGTTCTTCTTGTCCCAGGCAACAGAATGCACTGAAGTGGAAGATGCCCCATACTGTTTTCAGTGAGCCATTAAAAATGAAGGAAAGCAACATGCTTTGATTATATCAGTAGGTCAACCCCATCCTGGTGAGCAGGGGATACGATGGAAATTCCAGTGTGTTTAGAAAATACAAGTATGAAATCTAGCCTTACTGCTAATTTTCAATACTCTAGAAATTTCATGGGCTCAAAAAATACTATGTAGCTCTTTCAGTGCAAGTTTTTTTTAAATGCTAATGAATGAATGTTGAACATTATGCCGAGTGTACAGAAATAATTTTTTAACAATTTTTTTACATTTTAAATTTATTTCATATTTTTTATTTAATTACTGCCTATGAATAAAATAAAGAGGGAGATCTATTGTTTGAATGTAGAATACCAAAAAAATCATAAAGAACAGATATAAAATTGTTAAATATGCTGTTTCAGCATACTGGCTTTCTTCCATTAAATTCTGCTTCATCTGACCTTTCTCCACCATTCACTGCAGTTCTTAAGAGTAATGATCAATTAATTGTACCCTGAGACACCTAAACTCTGGGAGTAATCGGATGAGCATATAGTTCACTATTTGGTTCACTTCTGATGCTTATATTCCAGACATTATGTGTTTTAAGTAAGAGTGACTGGTCCTGCCCCTTTTGCAAGCAGTTCTGCTTCTTTCCGGCACAGTGCTAGGGCTGTAGTTTATTTGGTGCAATTGGAAGTGCTCCTGACTATCCTGTCTGCAGTATATGTGGTTGCTTAATTCACTCCCAAATAGTGCTATGGGTAACATTCTCTTTGGCAACAACCCTGTGATGTATGAAGTGGACAGTAGAAAGGAAAGTGGAAAAACTCCATCTATTTTCCTCTTCTCAGTTTTTTTAAAAACAAAGCAAAAAACATTTGTGCTGCTTTTATACCATCCCATAGTGCTTCAAGCACTCTCTGGGCCATTTACAAGTTAATTATGCAGGCTACACATTGCCCCCTTCTCCGGCGAGCTGGGTACTCATTTTACCAACCTCGGAAGGATAGAAGGCTGAGCCAACCTTGAGCCGGCTACCTGGGATTGAACCCTGGGTCTTGAGCACAGTTTGGGCTGCAGTACAGCAGTTTAGCCACTGCGCCACGAGGCTCATATTCTTCTAAGAGATACAGCACTATTTCATATATAGTGTAACTATGGGATTATTTATGCTAGGTGGATGTAGTGCTATGCCACTTAGTAAATTTAACCAAAAAAGGGAAGTTGCCATGGCTTGCAGAAATAACAGCCATGAGAAAATGCAGAGAAAGGGGTAAGGGCAAGGATGTCAAAAATCAAAAGGGGAACAAACAATCTAAATAAAGTGTTATCCGGATCCTTTTCATGGGAGAAAAAACATCAGTGAAGGAATGTATTCCACAAGAGTTTGAAATAAAATTACTTTTTGGACTATAGCTTCTACAAGCTGTATTGCAAGTGTCCATGATAGCTAGGGGATTCTGGGAGCTGCAGTTCAGAAAGGTTACTTTTCTACGCTGTGCTTTCTATATTATAAACCAGAGTGTCAAATGAAATTACCTGATCCTTTAAAACAGGTGCTGGCTGGATAGGCCAGTGGTTTAAGTAGCTATCTTCACCCAGTCCCATTAATCTCTAATTTAATTTAATTTAAAATTTCCAACCCTTCAAATCCCAAGGCTCCTTAGGAAACATTTTTGCTTGGAGGAAGCCTTTGGAAGCCTCAAGATGGCGAGGAAGGAAGTCTTTAATAGTGGAAAATCCCTGCTGGACCACCACTGATGTTCCTGACCTGGTGGCCTGATATTAAAGGCTCCTGCCACCTGCTGCCCCAAGGCTTTCCCAGGGCAAAAGGGATACCTAAAGAGCCTTGGAACTTAAAGGGGAGATAGGAAATTTTAAATTAAAATAAAACACACTTTAATGTTGCAAGGTGATGACAGCATCATCATTTATGCCCAGTGCAGTTGCTCAACATCCATTCAAAAAAGATGGGTGGGCCATTTAAAAACTGTCTTTGCTACTGAAATCAAGGCAGCATATGCTTAGATTACAGCTCTCTTCCTAACTGTAAGATCAAGATAGTAATGAGTCAAACCATTGATTTTTCTAGCAGAGTACCGTCAACTCTGGCCACACCTTATAGCTTCACTAACTGAAAACTGGGAATGTGACTGAGAACAAGAAGGAATTCCAATCTACCCACTCGCTTTGTTTTATGTGGTAACGAATATTACTTCCAATGATAATAGTGTAAAACAAAACCAACAGGTATTGATGACTTTTAAATTTTAAAGGACTTTAAAATGAAATATCCCCCTGACTTGAGTAAAAATGTAAACTGAGGCAGGTGCTGGAATCAAAAAGAAGTCAAGAATGTATCCTAGTGATTATACTATTTGAAGGCATGGTACTTATTTTACAAAGATTTATGTCAACTGCCAGGTTCTGATTCCACAGAGATTACCACAAGTTTTAAGTCAAAGAATTGCTCACTAAAACCTTCCTTCTGTTTTACTGCCAATTTCTAAAACTCTTCTAGGCCCTTTTCAGTATCTTTTCCTCAAAATGAGGACACTCAGGGAATAGTCCTAACTGCCTAATTCCCTTTCCAATTCAGTCACCCACTTATGTGACATAACCCTATTTGACACTTAAGCTGTCAGTCCCAAAATCTCCTCCTCTTACTGGATTGATTTTTTATGTGGTACAATGCGATTAACCTCGATATCTTTAGGAGGCTGTTCCGTTCATGTGTCACCAGCTCAGTTATTCGGAACAGTAGCCCTTAATTTTAGTTATAATTGTGTGTGTGTGTGTGTTCTGTGCTGTCAAGTTACAACTGACTTATAGCAATCACAGGGCTTTCAAAGTAAGTGAGATATTTAAGGAGTGGTTTTACCAGTTCCACACCCCCAGTGAGCTTCCATGCCCAAGTGAGGATTTGAACCCTCTTATCCAGAGTCCTAGTCTGTCACTCTGTCCACTGGAAATCTGGGTATTCATTAGGAGAAAGTCAACATGTGGAACAGCAGCATTATGATTGCCCCATATAATGACGAGTCCGCTTAATGATGCCTTTTTTGCGATCGCAAAAGCGATTGCAAAACAATGCTTCCTATGGGCAAAATCCGCTAGACAGGCACCAAAAATCGCCGCTATATGGGGTATCTTCACTGGACTGTGAGTTTTTAGCCCATTGGAACGCATTAACCGGGTTTTAATGTGTTTCAATGGGTTTTTTATTTTCGCTTTATGATGTTTTCGCTCTACAGCGATTTCGCTGGAAGGAATTAGCATCGTTAAGCGAGGCACCACTGTAATCAGGAAGACGTCATCAAAACAATGACTATCAAACAAAGTCCAAGATTCATTTCAGTAGGAGAAACAAATAAATATTTTTCCTCTCAAAGAAATAAATGGGTTTAAATGTTCTAAATTTTGGTTAGATCTTGCCCATACCTCTGAGAGTAAAGTTGTTCTCAGTTTGTAGTATACTTGGAGTAGGAATGAAACAGTGCTGCCAGGCAGTTCTGTGTGCTAATGCAGAGATGCCAGATTGTTCTTCAATTACTAGAATTATGGACACCGCTTTGGTTTTTCAGTAGACCATCCTCTTAAAAAAAGCTACTCTGGAGGAATCAGAAAAAAAAATACTGAGACATGCACAAGCATCTCTTCCTGAATGATGCTCTGTGGAAAACTAAGATCCATGCTGTATCACAGTGACCTAGTTTCTTAAGAGGTGGCAAAACAGACACTGTCCATGACATTTGCTGAGATGGAGGAGACGCCTGAGTGGGCTTCAGACTCACTACCAATCTTTTCCAATAAAAGCTGCAAATCTAATTTTACAATCAAATCTGCATGAATGGATGGCAAAACAGTAACACCACTGCCTTTTAGCTCTGAGATGATTTGCTAAAGAGAAACAAATAATTGCAGCTGGATGGAATTGATCCAAAATTGAAACATGCTATTTTTTTCCTCTTTCACTATTTTTTAAGTTAAAAAAAATCAATAAAAAGCAAGTTAAAAACCATGTAGGAAAAGGTAACACCACCTTCCATAGCAGAGGATTATTATCAACACAATATAACTTTAAAAAGAAAGAATCCAAGGGATCCAGGATTCCAGTTTCATCTGCCAGTATAATCTCTATCCAAATAACTGTGAGAAAACATGATTAAAAGTCTATAAATAAACACTGAGGAACAGGACTTGCACAGAAAGAAATTTCTGGCTTCTGTAAAATGATGTCCAGTCTCACTAACCCTTTATAATGTTTCCTGGCTATTAAAACAGGTAGCCAGAGCTGGCCTTGTAGCCATTTTTATGTGGACTTGCAAAAAGGTTTAACAAAGTCCCTCACAAAAGGATCACAAAAACCTTACATTATTAATGATTAAAGGGCACTGTTTATTACATTTACAAACATCCAGAAAGAAGGGTGAGGGTTACTTTTTTTCCAAATGGAAAATCTCAGTTTAAGAGCTTTCAGACAGATCTCTCTACGGCTCAAACAACTCTTTCAAGAAAACCTGATTGAATTTGCAGTGACTCCGCATACAATGCCAAGCTGTAAAGCAGCTCAAAACAGCACACAATCTGGTTCTCTTCCACTCCAGTTTACTTTTTATTTTAAAAATGGGTACACCGCAGATTGTGGAGGCAGAGGATATCCCTTCTGTCATGTTTTCTTCTCCTCTCACCTTTTATCTCCATTTCCACAATTCCTTTTCTTTAACCTGTATTTAAAACTGCAAAGATTTTTGACTATGGTGGTGGAAGTTGGACATGACGTTCCCATCAAGTGACATTACGCCCAGCCCCCAACACACCCAGAACAACAGTATGCACCCACTCACACTGCAGCATCTCCTGCCATGTGTATCCTTCCAATTTATGGGCTCCTTTCAACTTTATAAGCCCATTCCAACTGAATTGTTCTATGATGCTGTCAACCATCTGTCACATTTGCTTTGATTTGTATTCCTGTATTGAGCAGGGAGTTGGACAAGATGGCCTTATAGGCCCCCTCCAATTCAATTATTCTATGATTCTAAACCAGATTTAAAATCCAGAAAAAAAGGGCAACAACTTGGGCATGTGTTCCAACAGGAGTCACACGTATTTGCAGCTAAACCATGACAGTTACACTTTACTCTACCCTTCACCACAGATGTAAGGACACTGAATGCCTGACTAAAGCTATTGGGTATGTAATTCAGGTGTGAAGAAAATGTACCCTACCAGATGTTGCTGGGCTGCACCATGTAGACAACTGTGAGGAATATTGAGCATTGCAATTCAGCAGCTTCTGCAGAACTAAACTTTGCCCACCCCACTGTGTGGTTGTTTTTTGTGAGATTGTTGTACAGGATGAGAAAACATTTGTACAGAAGTCATTGTAGTGATGTATGAAAGGGATGGTATGTGTGATATGCCCACAGAACTATTTGTGGAGGTAATTTTCTTTTTAAAGGAAGAATGGGCACATAGCATGAAATTCCAGTTCTTCTCCAAGTTTTAATGTGAACTGCCATACTGGAACAGAATGGGCAATTGGCTTTGCAGTTGAGACTCATACATAACTGCCGACAAAATAAATGTTTTAAAGACTGCTCTTGGCATGGCCTCAGTTTTACACTTCCCTCTCCACTTTTTATTAGAGTACGTTGTTTGCCAATCTTGTTCTGAGTTTAATTCGTGTGTCTGTCTGTAGTCTCAGTGAATTCAAAATCCCTTCAGTCACTGCTGAAGGCTTTTTTAAAAAATTGCTTTCATCCATATCAAAAAAGTTTAGAATTTTTACATCTACAGCTCAAGCTGCAATTAGAGCACTTTCGACTGAAATAAGTATCTTAGATATTTATAATACTTTCCTTTCTGGCCAGGACACTGACCACTTCAAACTTTTATTTCACAAAGAGTTCACCATTATTTATGACTTTATTTTCACAATTTGCCAACAATTTGTTGCATTGCCTGCATTTTAAACCCTGAATCCAACAGCTAGTCCCAACAAGAGATGGCCTATTTAATTAATGGGATTTACATAAATGTTGACTTACCATTCAGCAATTGATTCAGTGCTGCTACTCTAGTTTGGACCAGCAAACAGATTTAGCCCTTAATATTCTCTTCTAGCATCCCTTTTTTCTTTTTTAAATCCTGAGTGTTCTGGCTACCCACATTTCAATGTTTAACATTATTACCCTAAGGACTTGAGTACCTATATGGAGACAAATGTACAGGAAGACGGCCAGTGCAACACAAAAAGCAGCAAATAAAGGGCTTCTAGGAATTTCCTATCTATAGAATTACAGATATTTGGAGCTGGAAGGGCTGTTATGAGTTGTCTAGTCCATTCTCCTATCAGTAGAGTTAAAGTATCCATGACAGATGGCTATTCAGGCTTAAAATTTTCAAGCAAACAAGAATTTGCCATCTTCCAAGGCAGTTTGTTCTACTGTCAAACAGCTTCTAACATCAAGACTTTCTTCCTTAAATTGAGTCAAAACCTTATTTCCCATAATTTGAACCCACTGGTTGGGGTCTTAATGTCTGAAGCAACAGAGAACACATTTGTTGTATCTTCTACTACTTGACAGTCCTATCATACTGCCTTTCAATTACAGTATCTTCTGTCCCCCAAAACACACTGTTTCTTTGGTTGTTTCATAGGACTTCAGTTTGAGACCTTTCACCATCTTTGCCATCTCCCTTTCTTCTCAACCATTTGAGCTGGTCAGTACCTTTCTTAAACTGAGACCTCAACAGAGTAACAAAAAGCTGACCCAAAGCAGATTTAAGACCAAATAGTATTAACAGCAAGCTGGAAGCAATTCTTTAAACAAATGGCCCAATAACAAGTAGAAAGACAATTCACTCCTTGAATTGATCATTGGATACAGAAATAATCCAACTGACATTGAGAAGTGTTCAAATACATTTTACAGTGACACACAAGGTAGTAACAAATTGATATTTCTTTTCAGAGCTGTAAGGTCTTTTATTAATCACATTGTTCTGTACTTGATGTTATGCCTTCCATATGAGAATGAGTTTCAACTTTCTATTATCAAAGACATAAATATCCACTTTGTCAATTTGAATTCAGAAAGCTGTATCATCTCAAATAAAATATTTATCAACAAAATTGCCACTCGTCAACAATAGAGACATACTTTTGGATTGTTTCTGTCGCATGCTGATATACTGGCCACAGAAGGCCTATGGGACTGCTGCCATTTGTATGGCTTATCAGTGCACAGGATAAAGTCAAATACAGTGTACAGAGCCTGGCAAAATTACTCTTTATAACTCAGCAGCCATGGCTGAGGTATTCTGTGTGTGTGTGTGTTTAGTCGTTTAGTCGTGTCCGACTCTTCGTGACCCCATGGACCAGAGCACGCCAGGCCCTCCTGTCTTCTACTGCCTCCCGGAGTTGTGTCAGGTTCATGTTGGTTGCTTCGCAGACACTGTCCAGCCATCTCATCCTCGGTCGTCCCCTTCTCCTCTTGCCATCACACTTTCCCAACATCAGGGTCTTTTCCAGGGAGTCTTTTCTTCTCATTAGATGGCCAAAGTACTGGAGCCTCAGCTTCAGGATCTGTCCTTCCAGTGAGCACTCAGGGTTGATTTCCTTTAGAACTGATAGGTTTGTTCTCCTTGCAGTCCAGGGGATTCTCAAGAGCCTCCTCCAGCACCACAATTCAAAGGCATCAATTCTTCGGCGGTCTGCTTTCTTTATGGTCCAGCTCTCACTTCCATACATCACAACAGGAAAAACCATAGCTTTGACTATTCGGACTTTTGTTGGCAAGGTGATGTCTCTGCTTTTCAAGATGCTGTCCAGATTTGTCATCGCTTTCCTCCCAAGAAGAAGGCGCCTTTTAATTTCAGGGCTGCTGTCTCCATCTGCAGTGATCATGGAGCCCAGGAAGATAAAATTTGACACTGCCTCCATATCTTCCCCTTCTATTTCCCAGGAGGTGATGGGACCAGTGGCCATGATCTTAGTTTTTTTGATGTTGAGTTTCAGACCGTTTTTTGCACTCTCCTCTTTCACTCTCATTACAAGGTTCTTTAATTCCTCCTCACTTTCTGCCATCAGAGTGGTATCATCTGCATATCGGAGGTTGTTGATATTTCTTCCCGCAATCTTAATTCCGGCTTGGGTTTCTTCCAGTCCAGCCTTCCGCATGATGTATTCTGCATATAAATTAAATAAGCTGGGGGACAATATACAGCCTTGCCGTACTCCTTTCCCAATTTTGAACCACTCAGTTGTTCCATGACCAGTTCTAACTGTTGCTTCCTGTCCCACATATAGGTTTCTTAGGAGACAGATAAAGTGGTCAGGCACTCCCATTTCTTTAAGAACTTGCCATAGTTTGCTGTGGTCCACACAGTCAAAGGCTTTCGCATAGTCAATGAAGCAGAAGTAGATATTTTTCTGGAACTCTCTGGCTTTCTCTATAATCCAGCGCAAGTTAGCAATTTGGTCTCGAGTTCCTCTGCCTCTTCGGAATCCAGCTTGTACTTCTGGGAGTTCTCGGTCCACATACTGCTGAAGCCTACCTTGGAGGATTTTGAGCATAACCTTGCTAGCGTGCGAAATGAGTGCAATTGTACGGTAGTTGGAGCATTCTTTGGCACTGCCTTTCTTTGGGATTGGGATGTAGACTGATCTTTTCCAATCCTCTGGCCACTGTTGAGTTTTCCAAACTTGCTGGCATATTGAATGTAGCACCTTAACAGCATCATCTTTCAAGATTTTAAATAGTTCAACTGGAATGCCATCACCTCCACTGGCCTTGTTGTTAGCCAGGCTTTCTAAGGCCCACTTGACTTCGCTCTCCAGGATGTCTGGCTCAAGGTCAGCAACTACATTGTCTGGGTTGTACACTAATCCTAATAACTTTCTTAGCTCCGAAACAGATTCTGTTTTGGAGCAGGACTATATAATAATATTGAGATACCTCCTGGCATTCTAAGAAATGTGGTATGTTTGTTCCAGATTAACAAATTAAACATAAGCTTAAATATTCAGGAATTTTCATAAACAGAGTGTACTTTTTGGATGCTGTTGATCTTAATATAACTATGTGGGTTGGATCCAGACTAATCGTTGCATGGAACTTGTGTCCCTCCAGTGATGGAAGGCTCTCTGATTAATTTCCATTAGCAGAACAAGAAGGGTTATTTGAGGCAGCCCCCCCATACATTCTCCAATATTCCCCCAATATCTGTTGGGGACCTTAGAACAGGATAATAGGTTATGTAGATTACAGAGTGGAGTGGGTAACTGCAGGAAACTGGCCCCTCCCTAGTCTTCTAAAATAACTCCCCGCAGAACCAAAAAGCCTTTAATCAACAGAGGAACACCTGTTAGATACACATCAAATTTAGTTGTCATGAATGAAATCAGTATGACCTAAATTATGCCATGGTTAATATGTTCAGCTACTTAGTCTGGTGGATAGAGCTCACTCACTATGGTAATACATAGAGGATAAAAGGCTAGGTTTTAAAATTTAAAGAAATAAGTCCGTGCACCTTTGCTTACTTTTGCTTACGTACGCAATGTCGTATACACTTCATTACTGTGTAAGTTATGAAGTTATCATCTCCATTGCCTGGGCAATGATCCTAGAACAAAGGTCGATGGGTGGATCTCTTTTGACTTATTTGGAGGATCTATTCCTGGGGTAACATTTTTTCTGTGAAGTTGAATTACGAAAATACTAGACATCCTTTAGTTTGCAGCCTTGCACCTATACATGACTCTGCATGTTGGAACGAAGAAGGATTGCAGCCTTTCTGAAGAACTGCAATTAGGAGATGGATACATTAATGTAACGAACAAGATATATCTAAATTATTTCCTTTGCATATTTCTATCCTTTTTAGATTTGTATAAATGGCTTCTTTCAATACCGGGCTCTCCGCTGCTTCTTTTGTATAACTTCAATATGTTTCTGAGCAGACTACAATACTATATATCACTATCTCAAAAGCTAAACATTCTGTTCATCTTTTACCCAGTAAACAACAAATCACATAATAAACATTAGATATCTTGGTTCATAATTAAACTTCTGGCAGGATAGCAGACACTTATTCTGTATTAGACTTGCTAATATAAATTGTCTTCAACCCAACCTGCTTAAGAATGATTATGTATTCCAACGATAAGCTTCACTGATGTGTTATCAGGGACTCCTTGTATTGTGGACAAGCAGTATGATCATGGCCCATAAACAGCCTACAGAATGTTCCTACCTATGGATTATGGGCACAATAGACCATAACAGCATTTCTACAACCCATTTATCTTGGTAATGTGCACTTGAGGGGTCCATCACTATGCAGATTATTGACTATAATATCATCAAGATCTGTTTAAGCAGCAGTTTAATCTATGAATGATCGACCTGCTGCTAATGATCGAGTTAGCAGAAGGATTAATAACACGACAGAAAACCTCCCTCCATAGCTTTAGCTCGTTGTCTGGAGGAGTTGACTAGGACAGATATATCCTGGAAATAAGCAAGTCACATGTGACTGTATCTTCTCCCCTCCAGCTGTCTGAGGCCCAGGGGCAGTTCTTTTGCCAAAACTGGGAGAGAAATTTAACTGGATTGTCTGGGGACTAAACCTGACACCCACCACAGGCAAAGTATGTTATCTATAGTGACCAGTGTTATGCTATGGCCAGATCTTGAGATCAGGCCCGCCAGGTCAGCAGCAGCGTATTCCCTTCAGTTTCAGGGCCATGTCCTGTGACAAGGGAGTAGCTCCATATCAAGCAGAACAGGGCTGGGAGAGATGCAAGCACTACACACATGCAGACACTTCTGCACTGAGCTAGGGAGCCCTGGTGTCAGATGGGAATGGGTGCAGCGGGTGGCCAGGCTTTACACACCCAAGCCAAACTTTCCTTGCCGCCAATGCTGCTTGCTCTGAGATGTATCTTCCCACCTGCAGATCAGTTATTCCCTGATCCTGCAGTTGATACTCTGAGATCTGGCAACTCTTATGAAAGAATGTTTGCATTAATTTAACACTAGACACATTTTTTAAAAAATCAAAATGTAAATGTCTGTTAGGATTCAAGGTTGCCCCCATCCTCAGTTTGGAAGACAGAAAGTAATGATAGGGCCAAAGCATATATCATCACTTGGCTCACATCAAGCTTTTGGAGATCTGCCAAACCAGCTAAAAAGACTCAGCATTGGACCAGAAGCCTCGAGTGATCGATCCTTCCTGCTTCTTCAGAAATGCTTCTCTGTCAGCTGTGGTTTCTATCTGAGCAGCCTGAGATTCACTGCAGACCATCTTCTTCAGGACAGGCAAGACCCTTAAATAAGCACAAGTCCTTAATTAAAGAGAACCTTTATAGAGCAGTCTTCTCTAACCTGCCACATTTCTGGTTCTCCATGGTTTTTAAAGACACATGCAAGGTTTAGAAAATGCCTCAAGAGACTTGGTTCCCTATTTCGTGTGTGTGTGCGTGTGTGTGTTAATCTTAATGTGACAGGAACTGGAGCAATTTCACTACTGATGAGTTTCTCAAGAGGCACAACCTGGCCCAGGCAAGGCATGAGTCTGCCAACCCAAACCTGACATTTCCAGTTTGTAATTACATCGGTAAGATGTATTTTCACCCATCACATAGACTACACTGCTAATGATTTTTGTGCACATTGATAAAAACCTGATAGAACACATAATGACCTTTAATTAAAGAACATAACATTGACCAGCAGTAAGAGTTAGTATCCTTCTCCCACTTCTCCAACATTATTGAGGTTTGCTCACAGTCTACATAAATGGAAAACAGAAACTTCAACCATAAGTTCAAATAAACTCTTATATTTCTCTCCAAGCACTATCTGAAGCTACAAAAATTCCTTGGAGAAGGACGGTCACCAAGTTGCTCAGCAATTTTACCATGGCAATCAGGCAACAATTCCCTCCCCGTAATACACACTGGCTCTCACTGGTAAGGTAGTTTAAAGATACATAAGATCTGACATTCATAAGAATACATCCTTGCTGGAGCAGATCAAAGGCCTATTTAATCCAATACTCTGTTCACAAAGTGGCCAATCAGATGACCTTTGCCTAGACAAAATGAGAAGGAAGCCATTGTTCCCACTTTCTAGTGTCGTGGTTCCCAACTTTGGGTCCTCAGATGCTCTTGGTCTGCAACTCCCAGGATTCTGGCTAGTGCACCTATTGGTGAAAGCTTCTGGGAGTATTAGTTCAAGAACATCAGGGAAACCAAGGTTGAGAACTAACGTAATAGTACAACTATAGATGCTCCTGTTATAACAGCAAGGAGACTGTGAATCTGCTTTGCACAGTAACCAAGTGTTTAGAACAATCATAAGTATTAATATAATAATAATAAGTATTGATTTTATTACAGGTTTTAATGTAATATTTGTTTAATTGGTTTTTAATATTTGTATGCCTACTGTTTTTGTTTTGTTTCTGTTTTTTTGAATTGTGGTGCTGAAGGAGACTCTTGAGAGTCACCTGGATTGCAAGGAGATCAAACCTATCCATTCTGGAGGAAATCAACCCTGAGTGCTCACTGGAAGGACAGATCCTGAAGCTGAGGCTCCAGTACTTTGGCCATCTCATGAGAAGAGAAGACTCCCTGGAAAAGATGCTGATGTTAGGAAAGTATGAAGGCAGGACGAGAAGGGGACGACAGAGGATGAGATTGTTGGACAGTGTCATCAAACCTACCAACATGAATTTGACCAAACTCTGGGAGGCAGTAGAAGACAGGAGGGCCTGGCGTGCTCTGGTCCATGAGGTCGCGAAGAGTCGGAAACGACTTACCAAGTAAACAACAACTGTTTTTAAGCTTCTACATATTGTCTTTTTAATGATGTAAGCTGCCTTGGGTTCTTTTTAAGGAGAAAGGTGGGATAAAAATATTTTAAATAAATAAAATATAAATAAATAAATAAATAAACAAACAAACAAATAAATAAATAACAGCAGAGTCAAGAAAGCCTACTTTCTCTCCAACCATCTAGTACTTCTTTACTCTTATGCTTTTACCTGACACCTGCTTCCATCATCTTTATCCTTTTTCTTAAATCACTATGTTACTGAGCAACGCATAATTCTTCAGTATTTGTGAAAGAGAATACAAAAGTCTTCTGTGTACATACAACACTTTGAATCTTGTATCAGAAGGTTTGTATTTTCCCATATGCAGCTACTGTATCATGTTCTGTGATCATCAACAGAAGCCATTTTTAGTGTTTCCACAAGCTGTGTGATAACAACTAACCATGCGAAAAGGGTGATTTTTTTTGTTTCTGTGCTATACTCTGATTTAAAACAGTTTGGCTATGTTTTGTAAACATTTTCAGAGAATGACAGTGCTTGGTTAACTGATAAAGTAATTAAAATAATAAAATAAGCGGCACACAATTGCCACACATCTGGCAGTTCTAATTTCTAGAGAGACCCTTTCTGTTTTATTATCTTACTGCCTAAATAAAAAACACCACAATTTTGGGGAGCATAAGAGATTGTACAACACTGTAGTAAGAAATCTGTGGATTTCCCACAGTTCTTTGGGGGAAGCTGCAACAGTTTAAATGGTTTATTTTTAATGTAAACAAAAGGGTCAAAGTGTCAACAATAAAGTAAAGCAAGGCAGCCTGCTCAGCTGGTATTGTTTGCTCTTATGTAAGGCCAGAAGGTAGGTACACTAGACAAAGGACACAGGACAACTCCATGATTGCATGGCATTAAAGTTCAATTTCAAGTTAAAAAAAAACACCAAAACACCACTTAATAAAAAAATAGAGATTTGTTCTGTTGTTTCCCTCAACGATCAACAGCAAAATGTCACAATTGTGACATTTGCATCTATCTATAAGACTTGCCTGAAGAAACACGTTTTCACCTTCTCTTACAGACTGATATGAAAACAAACTGCTCACAGGTGGAAGACATATTAGAATTTATTCATTAAATAAATGGATCAGTCTTAGTTTTTATTCCAAATTGAATCCATTAGGCTGCAAAATGAAGGAGACCAAAGATACTGCTCTTCCCTCAAGTGATTTTCCTCTGAATGAAGGCAGGTGAGATGTGGAGTGGCAATGAACAACCCCTTTGGCACAAAAAAAACATCATTCTGCCATTAAGCAGAAAGCAAAAAAGTCAGATTGCACAGAGTACTATAAACCATGCCTGTCTATATCCCATTTTTCCCTACATATGACTGCGCCCACTATACACCAAACTAAATAAAATCAGGCAGCAGTCTTTTCATCCCTGATTACTCTTAACTATCATCATGCTTCGATCTCTAATCCGACACTTAATTCAAAACTGGTCATTAAGAGAAATACATTTCCTCCAATTGTTGGGCTCTATTTCTTTATCATAAAAGCAGTACATAAGAAGCACAGCCGAATATGGGGCTGTGTAGAAATACATATCTTATACGACATAGTATATACTGTACAATGGATGGGGAAATGTTTTGGTCTCAGGAGCCTGGACTGACCCCCACCAAGCCCAATCCAGACGGTGGATCAGATCAGGAGATGGGGCTCCACTTTAGCTCCAATCTTTCCTTGCCATCTTCTGGCCCTTCCCCATCCTCTTGCCAATTTGATAATTAACTAAATATGTGTAGCAAAAACTTAATAGGTGTGGAGATTTTAGGTTGTTTTATGATAGCTTTGCTTTCCAAAGGGTGCTAAGGGTTTTAAAGTCACTATCAGTGGATCCAGTATTTCAGAGCTCTATACTTTCACATGTATATTTTACCTGTGAAAAAAGTTGCGCCTGCTTAAGCAAGCAAACACACATGTTATAAATTTACACAGATTAACCAGATGGCTTTGAGGAAGGAGAAAACATCAAATTGCAAAACCCTTGAGCCCTAGCAACCCTGCAGTTTACCTGTACATCAGGGTTTTCCCAAATTCTCCTAAGGGAAGTACTGCTTCACAAAGCACCAAGCACAGACTTGTCCCTGTGAAAACAATTCAGACCATCAGCGCGGCTCTTTTGGTCTGTGGAGACTTCGCGTTCTCAAAAAATAAATGAAATTCCTGCAGGACTTGGTAGTGCAACTGTTTTACAAAATCAGCTTCTAATATTCTCATCTATCATACTATTATGAGTTATTCAAGTGCACAGATATATGTGCCAAACAAAGGACAGTAATAGCATACTCGAATTTTAATAAATAATGATGTCAAAAGAGGAAGATTCCTTGCTGTGTAAATAGATTTTATTCCTCGGGCCTTGCCAACAGTAACTGCCTATGCCAAATGTATCAGATCTCTGGCAAATGTATTCTCGAAGGCTTTCACGACCGGGATCTGATGGCTGTTGTGGGTTTTCCAGGCTATTTTTCTGCCTCTGGCAAATTACTTATTTGGACTACAATAGGCATACTAGCTGCAGAATTCTGGGAGCTGCAGCTCAGAAAATAAGCTTCTCCAAGCTTTAATTTTTACTCAGGTAGTAAATTTGTCCACTGGAGGAGGGAATTTACAGAAATATGTGTTCTTCCTTATTAAACATTCCCTTCAAATGTTTCTACACGAACCTTCACCATAATGTGCTACTTCTCTGTGTGCAAAAATTGAAAATAAGAAGGGCGATTCAAATACATGGCATGAATCTAAAAGCTGGTTCTAACTAAGATAAACGTTTTGAACCAACTGCAGAACAGCACATTGGCAGATATATAATCACACTGACTCAGTCTGATCTAGCGAACAAATGGATTTCGGCATATGACATGTCAGTTAAGTAGCCATTCTGGCACCAGGCGAGTGGGAGTGGCATCATCTCTCAACTACTCCACCGAGGAGGCATGGACACCGACTCCCATAAAAGAGGAGGAGGAGGAGAATGTGTTGTCCTCCAAAACAGAGAGGGCAAGAGCGAAAGAGTGATGCTATATTTTCAAAATTAGGAAAGTGAATAGGGTGAGGGGTGTTGCTGTTTATTTTCCTAAGATTCACAGATATATGCACATCTGGATTTTGGTACTCCCTAAATGATGGTGCCCTGGGGCAAAGCTCCGGTTGCTCCACCTGAGTTCCAGCCCTGTGAACAGAGCTAAGAAAGAGGTTACTGCTTTGGACTACCACTTCCAGAACCCCCCAGTCACTAGGGTTCTAGGAGTTATAAGACAAAAAAATAATTTTTCCAAGCTCTCATGAAAATGCATAAGAACTGCAGGCCATTCTGTTTTTCTTTTCATCCCCTCCCCCAATTTCTCCTAAATGTTATCATGCAGCTGGAAGCTGTTCTATTGCTGTTTTTCCTTCCAGGATACCCTTAGATTGGATTATGGCGATTTTGAAAAGATGTAATTATAAATAACCACAACCGGCCTCTACCTCTGTTGAGCTGGGTAGGTAAAAATGCTAAACCCCCTGAACAACATATGAGTTAGTAATGAAAAACAACACACACACACCCGTCAGAGAGCTGTGGAGAGAAATGACAGGCTTTGTCACTGCCTAGAAGGAACAAATTTCATTCAATAATTACTTTGGCAGGTAGCAGAATTATCACCTTACCTTATTTAATAGTAAATGTTTTATTTAATAGCAAAGCAGGGTTTTATGTGTGTTTGAACATCTGAATCCACAGTTAATATGTGGAAGGGAATTCTAATTATCAGGGTGATCTCTAACATGATGGCTACCTCAGGCAGTAGATCTGAGCAGGAAATTATTAGTTATTTAATGTTATTTTGTATGTTTGCTGCCAGGAATGGGGGAAAGGTGCTTGCGTGATTTTTCTGCCTCATATGCCAAAACCATTTAGCTCAATTTAGGTGGTGGCAGTAGTACTGAGTACTCTTTGTTACTGTCTCCAGAAGCAAAATATTTTGGGCCATCCTTAGCAATTAGATATTTTTCCTATCAAGAAGAAACATTCTGTTCTTTCTAACTAGTTGGAGCCGAAGTTCCCTCTAAGGTGCATGCCTGCGTGTGACTCCACCCCTTCTGTGCGGCGTCCTTTCTCATTCACACACCCACAGCAATTGCTTTCAGCCCCTTTGGTGGTTCCAGTCGCAACAGAAACTCAAGTGCATGGTGGGATGGAGTCACACGCATGGGGGGCAGAGTCCTGCCCAGCAGGGCTGAACATTAGAGAGAACACTGGCCACAGCTCAAACGTATGGTTCTGTAATCAGTTCATCAACAAAGACAATGGTAATAAATAATATGTGAAATTCCTGAACTATTATCATACTGTACTTGAAAAGCTCAAACATTTCCCAATTTCTAAGATTGCTCACTGATACAGTATAAGTGACAGTCCTAGCCTCTTAGCAGTTCTACATGTTTCATATTACCTAGATGGAAAATATTTAGGATGTAGGAAGAAGTGTCAAGCTTAGAGACAGATTCCTACAAGTAACAATTCCACCATCACACAGTCTGCTGAGTCGGAACACATCTAGGGTCATCATATCCAATATCCCACATCACCCTTTCACAAACTAGTGTAGCAATCCTAACAAATTCAGACAGCAAAATTACACTCCAAATACTTCTGAAGGCATGTGGGGATAGGGTGTGTACAATATTTTATGTTTTCTATCTAAAATCCCCGTAATGAAGCTTGGAAATGTTATGGGTTTTTTGACTACTACTCTCACAATTCCCCAGTCAAAAGCTATGCCAACTGAGGAAATTCTGGGACTTTTATTTCAAAAAATAAAACAACAAAGAAAAACTTTCCATAGCTCTGTACCCAAGGCCAACCCTCAGGCTTTAAGAGAACTGCAAAAAAGAAGAGTAAACACAAATCACAAACCACAGCTATCATTCCCAGTTACTGTAATTTTTCACCTGCTTTTTGATTTTTCTTCTTCTTTTTCAATGTAGATCTATAAATGGCATTTCCATACAGTTATCTGATCTGTGAGAAAAAATTAGTTAGGCATCCTTCAGTCTTGAGAGACTATGGTAATGTGCTCTGTATGGAGGAGTTGGAACAGCGTCTAGTGTGGCTGAGAAGGCCAACTCGAGAGTGACAATCCCTTCCACATTGAAGACAAATACAATCTGCCCCCTGTCCAGCTCCCTGATTTTGCTGCTTTCAGGATTGCTGCTTTGTCTCGGCCTGCTGGACAAGTGACTCTTCAAAATGGGAGAGGCCATGATGCACCGCCTGCCTCCAGGCTGAACGCTCAGATGTTGGGGTTTTCCATCTGTTGAGGTCCATTCCTAAGGCCTTCAGATTCCGCTTGCAGATATCCTTGTATCGCAGCTGTGGTCTCCCTCTGGGGCAATTTCCCTGCACTAATTCTTCATACAGGAGATCTTTTGGAATCCGACCATCAGACATGCTCACAACATGCCCAAGCCAACGTAGACGTCGCTGTTTCAGTAAACATATACAGTGGTGCCTCGCATAGCGAGGTTAATCTGTTCCGGATTAACCTTCGCTATGCTGAAGCATCATTGAACGGATCAAAAAAACCCATTGGAACGCATTAAACATCATTTAATGCGTTCCAAATGGGCCAAATACTCACCGTTCAGCGAAGCTTCGTAATGGCCGGCAGCCATTTTCGCGCCCTCGCCTCGCTTAACGAGGGCGCGAAAACGCTGCACGTGGCCATTTTGGGCCATTTCCGGGCTTCTGGCGGCCATTTCGGCCGCCAAACAGCTGATCGTCGGGCTTCGTTTTGCGAAGATCGGTAAGCGAAACGCTTACCGGTCTTCGCAAAGCGAATTTAGCCCTATTCAAAAAACGTTAAGCGATCGCATTAGCGATCTGAAAAAATGGATCGCTATGCGATTTCATCGTTATGCGGTGCGCTCGTTAAGCGAGGCACCACTGTACATGCTAAAAATTCCAGCTCGTTCTAGGACTACTCTATTTGGAACTTTGTCCTGCCAGGTGATACCAAAAATGCGTCAGAGGCAACGCATATGGAAGGTGTTCAGCTTCCTCTCCTGCTGTTCACGAAGGGTCCAGGACTCACTGCAGTACAAGAGTGTGCTCAGGACACAGGCTCTATAGACCTGGATCTTGGTATATGCCATCAGCTTCTTATTAAGCCATAATCTCTTTGTGAGTCTAGAGAACATGGTAGATGCTTTGCCAATGCATTCATCCAGGTCGACGTCTATTTATTTTATTTATTTATTTATTGAATTTATATGCCGCCCACTCTACCCAGAGGTAGAGAGTGTCAGAGATCGTTGAGCCAAAGTACACAAAGTCATGAACAACCTCCAATTCTTGTGTGGAGATAGTAATAGAGGGAGGTGAGTCCACGCCCTAGCCCATGACTTGTGTTTTCTTCATGCTGATTGTTAGTCCAAAGTCTTGGCAGGCCTTGCTAAAGCGATTCATGAGTTGCTGAAGTTCTTCAGCAGAGTGGGCAACAACAGCTGCATCATCGGCGAAGAGGTAGTCCCGCATACATTTCAGTTGGAGAATACCATGTCAGTGGTGGATCTATTAGCTCGAAATCGACACTGTGATTCTGGATAGACTCTGTCTGCAAGCACCTGGAGTCTCTTCAGTACAACACGGGCAAGCAGCTTCCCTACAATGCTGAGAAGAGAGATGCCATGGTGGTTATTGCAGTCACCCATTTCCTTTGTTCTTATACAATGTGACGATGTTTGCATCCTTCATGTCTTGTGGTACTCCACCTTCCCTCCAGCAAAGACAAAAGATTTCATACAGCTCGGTGGTGGTGATCTCTTTGCAGCACTTCAGCGATGTTATCCTGCCTTGCCTGAGGCAAGGGAATCCAAGGCCTGCTTTTATTTCTGGAAAAGTTGGTTCGCTGTCCAACTCTTCCAAGACAGGCAGGCACTCAAAGTTATTTAGTGCCTCTTTGATTACTACATTCTCTCTGGAATATAGCTCAGAGTAGTGCTGCACCCAGCGTTCCATCTGCTGTGCTTGGTCCTGGATGTAGCAGACTTCAAGGGAGCAGATTTCTTCTACATTGGACCTAAAACCTGCTTGGTACCATCATACATTCCCTTGATGTTACCTGTGTCTGCTGCTATCTGTATCTGAGAGCAGAGCTAGATCCAATAATCGTTGGAACACCTCCTAGCAACATGTTGGACTTTGCTACAAGAAAGCCGAAGAGCCTGCAAGTTGTACTCACTAGGACAGGCTTTGTATGCTGCTAGAGCTCTCCTCTTATCCTCAATGGCTGGCATCAACTCCTCTGAATGGGCTTTGAACCAATATGCCATCTTTTTGGATTTTGTGCCAAATGTGGACAAGGAAGTGTTATCAACAGCGTTCTTGAAATGTTCCCATCGTTCAGGTGCATTTGCATCAGTCGGGCCTGGAAGGGTTTCCTCAAGCACTTGGGCAAATTCCTCCACTTTTCTTTGATCGCGAGTCTTGCTGATGTCAATATATGGTCTTCCTTTTCCGTGTGATACAATATCTTTGCTCACATTTTACTCTACTACACACTAGGGAGTGATCAGTATCACAATCACCAACTCTAACATTAAAGTCTCCGAGAATGAACAGTGGTTCTCTCTCCGGTATTTTTTGAATACTAGCTGCTATCAAAAAATAGTGTTGGTGCATATGCACTAATGAGGGTGACCGGACCCGCTGATGAGAGGAGCTACAGAGGCAGGATTCTTTCACTCCCAACAGTAGGTGGAACAATGGATCTCAGCAGAGTATTTCTGACTGCAAAGCCACACCATGTTCCCTGGTCTCATTCAATGGTTTTCCCTGCCAGAAGAATGAGAAGTTTTTTTCTTTGACAGATCCCATGTCTGGCAATCTCGTCTCTTGCAGGGCAACAATGTCCATCTGCAGTCTACTCAGTTCCATGTCAGTGACAGCTGTCTTGCACACTTCGTCTATTTCCTGCAGGTCATCAGAAAAGCCAGGTGTCATTGTCCGAACATTCCAGGTGCCCAACTTTAGGGGAGAAGTTTTCTTATGATTGTTGCATGCTGCAGGTTTATCGATCTGCTTGTTGGCTTTCACCCTAAACCCCATGCACCCCATGAGGTTAACAGGCCGTGGCGAGGGAGCACCTTACTGGGTGGGACTGCCCAGCTTAAGGTGGGTGGTAGCTACCTAGTGAGGTGCAATGACTTCCCCCACCGTCAGAAGTAGTCCCTGGCATCATGCTCTACACCAATCGAGCAAAGACTTATAACTGGTATCCCCCTCTCCACGTCGCTGAAATAGTCCAATGGAAAGGCAAGAGCCAATACAACTGGTTCCAGCGACGTCGCAGGAGTTGCCAGAATGACACAAACTGCCTCCGGGACTCTGGCTCCGGATTTTGCCTTGAGGTTTAACTCTTGAAGCCTTCTCTTAGATGGATATAGCCACAAGGCAGTGGAGGTTTGAAATCAAGAGTTTTCCTTCTCCTAGATGGGCTGCCTTCCAAGGCTGACGAGCCCTACCTACCCGGCCTGCTCCCTAAGAGTGCGGAGATTAGAACACAAGCCTCCAGCTGCTGGACCTTGTCTTCCAAGAGGACCACCAACTTACATTTAGAGTATTTCTACCCACACAGGTGTGAAAAGATAGAGCTGTATGAAACTCAGATGTATCATTGAGAAGAAACTTGCTCACCATTAGAAAAAGAACCAATGGAAATGCTTAAAAATATGAACAGCTGTTTGCTAAGATCATCACAATTAGGAACCAGCAGTAGCATTAGGGGATATTAGCTTTTTCTTGGGTTTGCTTATTCTATGGCTAAAAATTATTCTGTAATGGGAGCTGATGCCTTGAAGATGCTTGGATGAATGTGTATTACAGCTCACAGTAGTACCTGTCCAGAGAACTTCTTCATGTTCTATGTTCACTGTAGTTAAAAAAGGAAAAAGAAAAACCTGATGCCTGGTGTATGAGGTTTAGACTGAGTGAGCATTCCTTTCCAGTGTATAACATTTTATGATCCCTCCATGCCATGGTAAGTATTCATACATTGCTGATTACAAAGAAGAAGCACAAACCACTCAGAACAACTTTAAAACAAGTCCAGTTTGAAGTGACTGGAGATAGCACAGACGCACAGGCTCAGTTTCATTTGAAGAGGCGCTAACAGACAAAGTTCTTCACTGAATTTGCCAGTAGTGTCCAATACGGTTTAGAAAGATAGAAGCAATGTAAAAGAAATCTGATCCTAAAATGCAGAATAGAAAAATGAACATTGCAAGCTGCCTCAAATATGCATTATCTGGGAAACTTTGTTTCTGTCATGTGCACCTGCCTTTCTAAGCACAAAAGGAACAGCACCAGCAACTTACTTCCCATTACCAATAAAAAATTCTACTGTTTGACAGGAAGAGGTCATATTTCGCATCTCTTTAAACCTAACAATAATGCATTTTTGAACTAGAGGCTATGTTTAAAGAGATGCATACTGTATATTAAAAGGAAGAACATTTATGTTTCCCCTCTTACACTAGCATTCAGAAATCTGAGATCAGGGATACAGATAAATGGAATTGATGTGATGCATTTAGAGATGAATTTAAATAGTCAGTGCATATTTTAAATACGTAAGTGGCTTAGTCTGCTTTTGAGGATAAATGAATCATGTTAAGACTGTTAGGCACAGTCCTGCTGTCCCCACCTTGCACATCTCAAGGTTTATTTTCCAGTTAACTTTGCTATCACCAATAATAAGCAGAACAATGACGATTGTGGGAATTATAGCAAAATTATACATAATGGCTGAAATTCTGTTGCTTACTACAGTAAATCATAACTAGAAAAGGTCCATTCAATCAATGGGTATTTGGTGAGTCATCTCCTCTGTAGGTCTCACTGATTTAAAGGGACCTACTCTACTTGTGACTTACTGTGCTAAAGTAAGTCACAACTAGGGTGGACTCATTTGACTCAATGGAACTTACGATGAGTAGACTCAACAAATTCCCACTAATGGGCTTACTCTAGTACAACTTACCATGCTAAGCAACAGGATTTTAGCCTATGTGTGGATCAAGTACTCTTTAGTAGTTCAACTGAAGATATATTTTAAGTCACTATGAATTGAAAAACTATCCTGTTGTTCCACGCGAGTTTGAACCAATTCAGCCTGCTTTTACTTGCCAAACAATACACACAACCTAATTACACTAGCAAGCCTCCATTTATTAACAATGTTTTTAGGTGAGGGGTGAGGAAACTCACACCATGGCTGTTTCATTGCCGTTCTGATGCTTTGAATGACAAGGAGCTGTTGGGGCTCAGATAATATTTGGATCTCTGAGCAGAAGGAATATATTTACTTTTTGACTCTTTAGACTTCTAAATATGGGTGAAATACAGCTGTGAGAACTAGATAACAAATAGCTCAGAGAGTTCTATTTCAGCGCTCAGATCTGCAATCAAAAACCTTTCAATGACCTTCAGAAAACAAGCTCCAATATACTCATCTAAGCTGGTCCTAAATCAGGTTTCTTGATATCATAAGTAAAACATGAGACATAATGACAGATCTGCCCTGTCTATATCCCCTTGCCACCGCCCAATAATTCTAAACATAGTGCTTGCAAAAGGATTGTCTGGCAGCACATCCAAATATGATTTTGTTAGGTTTCTTTGTATGCCTTCTGTCACTTTCTTACTATTCCATTTGTTGACTGGGGCAAAATCCAAAGTCACTTTCACTGCTCTTTCAAAATGTTTTATTTGCTCTTAAAAATACACAGAATTAATCTACTTACTTTTTTTTAAAAAAAAGCCCACAAACCAAACCCTGAGAATTGGGGTCTATCTCAACACACCCCTTTTAAATTTACACTCAGTATCAAAAGATAAGCAAAGCGGGTTGTTGGTCACAGTCTGACAAATGGTGCCATGTTAATCCCAGCAAGATTTCAGCCAGCAACTCCGCACATGTCCTAGTGTGTGTTTGGAGGGGACAGCGCAGCGAAACATCACGTGGGATTGATCCCACAGAAGCAATCTCCCAAATACCAATAATTAAGTCAGGCAAACTCTTACTGCAGCATTGGGTGGGTGGGGGGAACGGACATTAATGTATAATAGACCAAGAAGAAGTGGGGGGTGTTGGGGAGACAAGTCTAATCAAGACATTGTAATGACGATGAAAACAAGAAAAATACCAAGCCATTTCTGTAACAGCTAGAGCAGGGGACAATTCATGAACTGGAAGTGCCAGGCAAAGGAAAATGAAGATGGAAGGAAAAAACAATGTATGCTTTGCTTCCCCTCTGCATGACATGCCAAATAGCACACCAATCCCTATTTATTTCCTGTCTCCCCCTTTCTCTCTTCCTGCAATTACTTAAGCAGCCAGCTTAGTACGGTGTCATTGGGAGCAAGGCATGCATGTACACGCCAACACAAGGAAGCATCCTCTCTCTTTCTCATTCTCTCTCTTGTAACATCGCATCTAAGATCATAGCACTCACCCTCACGGGCTTCCTCCCCGCGACTGCAGTTGCTGCATATGTGTTTGATCTCCTTGCCTATATGACAGTGGATCACAAACGACACGTTGTTGTTGTTCGTAACAGGCTCCTTCAGTGGCTTCATCCTCACTAGATAGAAAGCTCTTTTTTTAGGCTTCTTCTCACTCTTGTCTGGAGCAGAGCCATTTCTGCAGCCAGAAGAGGATGAAAAAGAAAGCATCCCGGGTTGCCTGGTGTGCGTGGAATCTGCTATCCGCTCACTCTTCGCCTTCGCATCTCTCTGCCACACACTCTCTCACACACACCCCCTCGCACACTGGGATTAAAAGGGGAGGGAAGATGGGATGGGAGAGAGAGGAGACAGGGAGAGTGAGCAAAGAAGAGCAAAGTCTGAGCCTTGGGTGACCTCAGTGACCCCTGTGCCTTAACCAATCAGAACGACTGGAACTGCAGGATGTTCCTCTCTGACCAGACCTGCCTCGCCTCATCTCACCTTGCAAACACAAAAGGCTACAAATATTTCCAGGCACAAACAGAAGGCAAATGCCAGAGTGCAACTCTTTTGGTAGGGCAAGTTGCCCTTCTTTATGCCATCTGACAAGAGTGCCACAGCATTTAGGCAGTACCCAAGGCATGTGTTCTTATAATCAGCACTAAACAAAGAAAGTACAGTACCTAACATACAGAGAAAAATAACACACAGGCACTGAAAACTTCACTGCAAGCGGCTTTATATTTTCAATGCAATGCCTGGATTAGGCTTCTCTTCCTTCCCTACCCCCCCCCCCCGCCCCGGTAGGTGGTACAGCAACCCCTCCCAATCAAAGCGCTGTAGTAAGAGTTTGTTTGCCTTAATCATCTATGTTCTGTGGGATCAACCTTTTGTGATGTGTCACTGTATGATCACCTCAGAAAACCACTAGAGTATACTGTATATGGAGTTACTAGCTGAAGTCTTATTAGGATTAATGTGGCATCATTGGTCAGACCATGACCAATAGGCTGCCTGTTCTCTCTCTTTTTTGACACTGAGTACAAAACAAAGGTGTGCAACTGAGACAGAGTCTAGTTTAAGCCGTTTCCGTTCAAGGTGCTGATGCTTATTTACATAGCCCCGTACAGTTTCAGATCTAGTCTGCCTAACATACACTAAGCTCTGCCGACATTCTCCTCTGATGCCCTTCTCTTCTCAGGGTTTATAGCAATGCAACTGTAAAGAAGGTATTGCTAAATCTATGGAATTTTGTCCTATCTTGGAACAAAGTGAGCACCCATCCTGATTATCTTTTTGGCGCAATTCAGAGTGTATCTGCATAGTTATAACAATCTGAAGCTGTCATGGCTCTGACATAACAGATCTTGGATTTTATCATTTCCTTCAGCATTAGGAAAGCAATAGGGACGTGGTGGCGCTGTGGGCTAAACCGCAGAAGCCTGTGCTGCAGGGTCAGAAGACCAAGCAGTCGTAAGATCGAATTCACGCGACGGAGTGAGCGCCCGTCGCTTGTCCCAGCTCCTGCCAACCTAGTGGTTCAAAAGCATGCAAATGTGAGTACATAAATAGGGACCACTTCGGTGGGAAGGTAACAGCGTTCCGTGTCTAAGTCACACTGGCCATGTGACCACGGAAGATTGTCTTCGGACAAATGCTGGCTCTATGGCTTGGAAACGGGGATGAGCACCGCCCCCTAGAGTCGAACACGACTGGACAAAAATTGTCAAGGGGAACCTTTACCTTTACCGTCAGCATTTTAATGTACTTTAGGGCTGTGCAGCAGAGATCTCTGGCAAGAGTTCAAAGTACCTCAACAAACTACAAATCCCATAATTCAAAAGGATGAAGCCATGATAGTTAACATGGTTTAAAAAGTGCTATAATTGTACTGCAGAAAGACTCAAAAATACCCTTTTATTCTGCCAAGCGTTCAAATTTGTTTGAACTGATTTTCACTTGACAGCAAGTACCATCTGAAAGCTGATGCCAAAGAGTGATATAGAAATGTATTTTAATAAGTACACACCTAGGTTAGCTCCACTGTAGTCATGTCACCCTATGCAGATGTAACGTTTTCATCATCCTCATCATGATCAAACTGCATAGCTGGAAGGGACCCTATCGATCATCAAATACAACCCCTGTCAAGGAAGCAAAGTGGGGAAATCAACCTCTCAACCTCTGGCTCTGCAGCCAGATGCCTAAGCCATTGATCTACCTGAAATAATCATAAAACAAATCCAGACCAGCTTCTGCTCCAGACTGTTTCACCTTGACACTATCACTTCATGACAGCATCTGCCTTCTCCCTCTGCAAGCAGCATATGTGACTGAAGCAACCCTGAGCTTTACTAGTTGGGCCTCCTATGAGTAGAGCCAGCCTGAGCCAGCTGCACAGCCCCAGGATGCCCCCAGAAGAATAGAATGATGAACCACTTCTGAATACTCACTACCCAGAAAACCCTGGAAAGGATCTTCATATGTCGGAACTGATTAAACAGCACATAATTATTATCATTCTAAATTGAGCCATTTGCAGAAAACAGCAGCGTTGAGGTGACTTTTAGTGGTGAAACTGAATTGGGAAGAGTCAAACTCTCTCCTCCGCGTTGTGATCCCAAACCAGAGCACCTGCCTTCCACAGCTGCTTCTAGCTAGTAATGAATAATTACAGGAGTGTGATACAAAGACATTCAGAATTTGAGCCTATTATCAAAGATGGGTAAAAATATTCTATGTGCAAAACTGGTGCTCGTCAATTGCCTATCCCTGCCATAAAAGAATTTAAAACCTCTCTCCCATTTGTATTTGATGAAACCAGCTTCTCTAGGGCTTCTAAACATCATGTGGTATACCTCTTCTTGTATCTTCACTTGGCATTATTCAAGAATGTCCTCCATTTCACAATGACAGTACTGTCTGGCAAGGGCTGGTGTCATTAACATCAACTAATGGTACACAGGGTCATCAAGAACAGCCTGCTTAAGGGAGCTCAGGTCACTAATGTCAGCAGAAATGACCTCTCTTTGTTCCCAATAAACGCTTTTGTAAACTGCAAAGAGCCTTCAATACCTAGAATCTAGGCAGGATTCTCTGCCACCTTCACTAAAAGCCACAGAGCATCCTACATCACCCAAATGAAATCATTGCCCAAAACTTTTTCATGAGATTTGCAAGGATACACAAACAGAGACCATCCACATTTATGCCCCCCTCCTTCCCAAGCTTTCAACACTGTTATCATATTGAAAGCTCCCCTTTGGGAGATTTTAACTATACCAGTATGTTAATTTGATTACATTTCTCTCTGTGTAAATTGAATGTTTGCCTTTCTAATCTTTTATATCTGGACAGATGAAAAAAGCCATTTTAAAGTAAAACAAATAATCCTCAAATGATGTTATGATTCTGTGACCCAATTTTCCTGCCACTACCTCTAAATAGCATATGTCCCCTGCTAATTGACAATTCTTGATACCGCACTCATGAATCCGTACTACTATTCTTATTCCCCCCCCCAAAAAAAATCAGGTGTAAATGGTCCCCAGAATACCTTAACTGGAATGCAGATCAGAATAAAATTGAATGAAAATGATTTAGTCTAGCCTGGACTATAATAAAATTGTATCTCAAATAGGGAGGAACAAACACTAACATTAAAAACAATCATAGATTTAGTGAATGGACTGGCATCCAGAGTAACCTCATCACAAGAACAAATGCCTGCTCTGGTGTCTGTGCCCAGTGACAGCAATCTGGAACAGTGAGGCTCCTGCAAATGAAAATGGAGATCAAGCTGTAGGAAAAGCTAGTGAATGCTTTCGCGGCATCTGCCATCATAGTGCTTGACTTAGCACCAAATGCCAATCACATGTTCAAGGCACTAAAAAACAAATTACCTCAAATTAGCAGGAGCCAAAAAGCAGAAGAACAGAGTTGTTTGGGGGTGGGGAGATGAGGACAAACCAATTTCTACTTCTCCTACAAATAGAATGCTGTTTCTATTTGTAACCTCTGGATGGCTAGCAATGCAAAGCACTGAAATAAAGAGAGACTTTTTATGACAACATAATTAATGCATTCTTTGGCTGTCATCTACAGTCTACATAAATACACCCTCCTCTGTACACCACAGAAATATACATACAGAGAGACCTTTGTGCCAAAGGCTGACAGCAAAACTGAAGAGGCTCTTAAAAGAATTTTAATGTCCATATATTGTTCTACTTCCTCCCTAACTCTGACATTCAGTGCAATTGTATATATGTCTATCCTGAAGTCCCCTGAATTCAACACCTTGCAACCTTAGGCCCATCTCTGATGACTCTGTGTTCCCTTTTTTTCCTAGATGGATAGTTCTGCTGGACCAATCTTTCCTAATAATTTTGGTTGCCTTGGTGGATAACCTGTGCTGACACGACCAGATAGGCGGGATATACTGTAAATAAAATAAATAAAATAAAAAATAAAAATAAATAAATAAATAAATATGCCTGGAACTGGACAGAAGAAATGTGTCCATATTGGTTCTGCTGGACCTCCTAGTGGCTTTTGATACTATCAACCATGGTATCTTTCTGGGGCTCCTTTTTTGGAATGGGTCTTGGAGGTACTGTTATAAGGACCTGAACTTGTTCAACACCTTCTCTACCTGCTTGACCTCCTTACCTGCCTCCTTGCTATTGCACCAGCGCTGATCTTCCTACCTATTTCTCTTCTGTACACTGCATCATTAATACTGGACTTGTCCCTATGATAGGTACTTTCTATTTGCTCCAACCTCTTGCTAAGGTTACCTTACTTTGTCATGAAGTGTCTGATATTGCCAGGAATTAAACACAAAGTGCTCAGTGTGCATGTTTCAGTGGAAGAAGGCAACAAATTCTTAAACAAAAGCAGGATCCAGCTACTGAATGAACAGTATGTAGTCTTATAGGGACTCAATTAATTTGTTTTTATATATCTGTCTATGACATGACAATATCATCCTTCAAGAATCATGGACTGGGAAGACAGAACTTGCTTGACATTGTAATTTTTTCATCTCAACACAAAAATATCATGAAATCCAACTGAGAGGAAAGCCTTGTACTTTTCTAGGATCTGGAATCCGATGGTATGAATAAGGCAACCCATGTCTGTTTTCTTTTAGACTGATAGACATTTGCTTTATAATATCACAGCACCCACATGAGTTGGCCAGATCATGTGGTAATTACTCACACCCCAAAAGGGCAATCATTTACACCAGGGGTGTCCAACCTTTCACCTTCCCTGGGCCACATTAGAAGATGAAAATTTGGTTTGGGCTGCACATACATTTGGTTTGGGCCGCACATACATTTGGTTTGGGCCGCATGGGGGGGCAGCCCTAGCTGTCTTCTGCAGCCCCGCTCCAAGTGCACTTACCGGCAGCTGCAATCTCAGACAGCAGAGGCTGCCAGCTTCGACTCTGGCAGCTTTATGGGGCCGGGAGGGGGCCCACCTATTGACAGGGACGGCATAATGCATTCACGCAGCCCCCCTCTCCCCTCCCCTCCCACTCCTTCCTTCCTTCCCTCTCTCCCCCTCTACTGTTGTGACATGCCCCGGCCACATTCTGGCCACAAGCACCGGCAATGTAACTTGAAACTTTGGAATTTTTTTAAAAATAAAAAATTGCACTGGGCCGCATTACGAGCTGACCTGGGCCGCAGGTTGGACAAGCCTGATTTACACTGTAGAACAGGGAAAAAGGATAAATAACTCTTATTGCTGAACTACAATTCCCATAATCCATCATCACTGGCTTTGTCAGCTAGGGATCTGGTGATCTGCAGCCCCAACTGGTTATTAAACTGAAGACACACCAAACAGACAAAATGAGATTCACCACGCAGCTATTCTAAGAACATTCATCTCATGCATTGACAAACAACTATTGATTGATAGATGGATTGATTGATTGATTGATTGATTGCATTTATACCCCACCTATCTAGTTGAAAGACAACTCTAGGCGGCTACCAACATATATAACCACATATAAAATATAACAAAATTTTTAAACATCAATAGACAAGTTATTCAAGATGAAAAAAAGGGGAAAAAGAAAAAATGTAAGAAGAAAAAGAAAAAAATATCAAACATTAGCTGGAGGGTAGGTCTGCATAAACATTGAAGTTTTCAGTTGGTTTTTAAAGATGCCCAGTGAAGGGGCCGCACAAATCTCTGGAGGGAGGTTATTCCATAGGCGAGGAGCTACCGCTGAGAAGGCCCGGTTTCTTGTTTTTTCCTTCCGGGCCTCCCTCGGCATCAGGCTCCTCAGCCTCACCTCCTGACTCGATTGGGTGATACGGGTAGATTTTGGCGGGAGTAGATGTTCTGCCAGGTATCGAGGCCCTATACGTAAGCATTAAAACTTTGAAGTCAATGTGGAACCGAATGGGCAGCCAATGCAAAGCGGCCAGAGAGGGAGAGATAGGCTGATATTTCCTCACTCCACTAAGGAGTCTGGCCTCTGTGCTCTGCACCACTTGGAGTTTCCGCATCAACCTCAAAGATAGGCCCACATAGAGCGCATTACAGTGATCTAATCTCGAGATTACAACAGCATGTACCAAGGTGGTGAGCGCCCCAACATCAAGATAGGGATGCAGCTGGGCTATCCGCCGAAGATGAAAAAAGACGGTACTGACCACCAACGCCACCTGAGTTTCCACGGTGAGCGTCAGGTCCAGATGGATTAAAAACTATACACTTTTTAAAATACATCCAGAAATATATGCTTAAAATTATGCTGCATTTTCACCTTTGAGTGTTTCCTCTGTGTGATTATAGTTGCAATGTGA
The DNA here is from genome assembly GCF_051106095.1 of Pogona vitticeps. Classification (NCBI taxonomy): domain Eukaryota; kingdom Metazoa; phylum Chordata; class Lepidosauria; order Squamata; family Agamidae; genus Pogona; species Pogona vitticeps. The sequence goes on along the minus strand of NC_135786.1, from coordinate 162,709,849 downwards.
AATACATTGAAATTCAAACTCAGCATCCTGAAACAAACCTCAACAAAAACATTAACCATGCTTCAGTTGCAATGTTTGTGCACTCCAATGTTCCGGGTCAGTGAAACTTGTTCCAAATAAAACATCTGGAGCACTGTATAACAAATGTTTATCTTTTTTATTGCAATTTGTGGGCTGAGGGCTCCTTTTAAATGAAGAGTCTGGACAAATTAGACCCATGCACAGTGTCTTGAGTTGTTCCTCAACTACTGGCGAAGACCATGCGCACTGTGGTTTAGTTCTATGCCTGTCTGCCAACTACATTACACACCACCATAAGTAGAAATATTTTTTCTATTTTTTTTAAAAAAAGATACAAGTTTTTAAATAAAACCATATTGAGAAGGAAAATTGACCTGCAACATAAATTAAGTCTACTCACATTTAGAAGAGTAGGCATAATGCTGCTCGGAGGCCTGAGGCTGTAGTACAGCCCCCCCAACAAAAGAAAAGAAAAAGGGATCACCACTTGCACAATACATGTTTAATATAGTTTGAACCCACTCAAGCTTCCAGAGTGACACCGCATTAGTAACCCGCCCTAACCTATCCTAGTTCACCAGCAGGACTGTCTCAGCATTTGATTGCTTGAGGCAAAGCATGAAATGCACTCCCCCTTCAAGTCAAGATGCACAGATATCTTGGGTCAAGTCATTTGAACAGCTGAGCCAGAAGATCTCATAACTGACCCTTTTTCCTGGCATGATAAACTGTCTTACACTGCTGTTTCATACTACCCAACATCTTCTGCCTCACTATTACTAATGGCATGGTCAGATGTGCTTACAGCATCCTTTTAAGGGTAAAAAGGGGAGCACTATATTTCCCAAAATGCATGGATGGAAGGTTAAATTAAAAACAGTAACACAGATACCTGCCCTTTTAACTTTCCTTTCACCTGTTCTTTCCTATTACTTTTACTGACATTATTCCCAAACATGAGCTTCATTTACTGGGGTTTCAGCTATAAACTACAGCTTCTCTTCATCTTTCCCCTCCCTTTCTCCAGCTGCTACCATACAGCAGTTCTGCTGAGCAACCCTACCTCAGGCTTTTCCAGTTGACCTGGAACAAGACACACTTGGAACTAATTTGACTGCCCTGGCTGGCTCCACTGGTCCAGCCTCGCAACAGACCACACAGAAAAGCTAGGTGACCATTTGTCTGTGCAACAACTGCACAGAGCTGCAGAGCAATTAAGTTCTGCCCGTCTGGGGACCTTTCCTTTGACCAGACCCTTGTTCTAATTGTCTTGCACTCCAGGCCTGCCCTATATACCTGTTTACATGGTTGAGAAAAGAAAACTTTTTGGATTACAATTGGCATTTTTCAACCAGCGCAACTCCTTGATGTGCTGGCTAGGAAGATTTTCGGGAGCTATACAGTACTCTAAAAAAGGAATATGCTGTACTTCAGTCAGTTCTTTGACATCATACATTAATAGACAAGAGAACTAAATGATATTTTTACAGCAGACCCTGAAATACTGGAAACGGTTTTCTGCCTTGAAAAAGATGCACCTATAGTCCATGTGGGGGATTTGTAGCCCAGGAAAATCATCTGTCCTAGCTCTAGGCTTGTTTGCTTTATTGTTTGTGGACTGGGTATTTTCTTGTCTTTCTTTCTGTAACAGGATCCCAATCTTTTGTGATACAATGAAACAAATTATATGGAAATTGAATGCTGGCAACTGGACTTATTTCCTTTTTCTGGCAAACTGAAGAAGCTACTTGGATGAACAGTGAAATGTTTCAACCCAACAAGGAAGAAGTCCAGTTGCCATGACTCAACTTCCAGATAACCTTACCTGAATGACTGAGAATCTTCACAGATGTAACAAATTCTTCCCAACAAGGACTACATTCCAAGACATGTTTACTTGGGAGTAGACACTGCTAGACCCAATGGTAGTAAACTGCATTGTAATTCTGGTGGGATTATAAAATTTGGCCTCTACGGCATCTTTCGTGAAGAATCCAATGACAAAAGTTGTAAAGACATAAGCATCAGGACATTCAAATGTTTAAATTATAAGTGATTTTGAAGAAATGTGGGACAATAGTGTAGGACTAAGGGGGCTTTAGGGGGAAAAAAAACCTTAGCTTATGAATCAGTGTATTTCCCTACAATGTTTATTTATTTCGCATATTAATTTCAGGCCACACAACATTAAAATATTATTATATCCAGCAGCATTATGTGAGGCCCCCAAGATGGAGGCCTTGGTAGGAGTGCCGTCGCTCCCATCGAGGGCCCAACACACTCAAACATCCCCACCTCCTACCCCACCGTGTCGGGAAGAGAAGGGAGTGGAGACCCCTGATTGGGGTAAAGAAATCTCGGAACCCTCTACGAGGAATGAAGGGGTAGATACCAGTGACTTGGTGTCAGCCCTGAAGGAGTTAAACCTTACCCCGGGACCTGGGGGAACTTTGGCGGGAAGGAGGGGGGAGGAGATTGAAGCGGCGGTAGGAGATATAAGGGGGAAGAGGGAGGAAATACGGGGCGGTTGGGAATGGATCTGGATGGAGGATCCATGGACCCACAAGTGGGAACAGGTGCGGGTCCCCCACGAGGAGGCTGAAAAGAGAAGGCAGCTAGGTCTCAAGCCTCGCCCCTCTTATTGGGGAGAGACAGAGACCAAAGAGTGGCGCCGAAAGCTGAGAGAGGAGCGAGAGGCTGTGGCCCGCGAACTAGAGAGGAAGAAGGCATGGCATATTGCCGAGTTACAGAAGCTGGGGGGTTTCCCGGGCCCTGGCTGGCCGACAACGGAGAGGGGTTGTCTTGGGGGGACTGGAGCGGGGATGAAGAAACCCTTCCCCTGATTACTTTGGAAGAAGAAGAAGAATTGAACCCCATTCCTGGTGCTGTGAAACCGTTAACAGGACCATGGAACTTGGAGAACACTAATCCGTTTATAAACAGTTTATGGACACCTTTGAAACCAAGTGTGGAGTTGCAAGAATCTTTGAACCCCTTTTTGAACCCTCCTCCCCACAATGTTGATGTTGCAATAAATACAGAATCGTTTGATTTGTCCTTTATTGGAGGTACCGACAGCCCCAGAAAACGAACCTTCACACATTACTCTTCAATACTTCCAAAAATAACCAGTTTGAAAAGAGTTAAGGTCCTTTCATACTGATTCAAGTTCTATGTCAGGTAGAGCAAACTTTAATCACAACATATTCAAAGTAACCAGGGGAAAGGAGACAGACCAGGAGGCCAAAGTATCTTGTTCTTTGCCATAATCATGTCCTTCTTAAAGTCACTCCTCCACCCCCTTCTTCAAAACAATAGCTTGTTCTTTGTTCTCCTTTTGCTATGGCAGGCCAGCTGTGAACTTACTTCCATGCTTATCTTCAGCATACTTGTACACATTCAAGGGTTAGTCCTGTTTATCCAGAATGGACTTCTAGGAAAGTAAAGGTAAGTTTTTCCTCCTATGTTAACAAAAATATCCTAAAAATGACTACCTTATGACTTCACATGGGCTTGCTTGTGGCATATATCAGCAGCTGGCAGGGTGGATCTCAATACTTGGTTAGGACCACAAAAAAAAAACCCCAATAGGATAAGTATTCCAGCTGTTTCTAGCAGCAACCCCCCCCAAAAAAAAACCCCTTTGCTTTGTAAGCAACTGAAAATGGGCATACCGTTTACAGCTGGGCAGATGACAATATTGTAGAATGTGTATACTGCAGGTTTAGTTGTCTGTGTAGATTCTGGTGCAAGTTAAAAAGAGACACCTTCTGTGTCTTCCTGTTTCTTTCCTCCTTGCTCTTCTTATTCTATGTCGAATGCTGTGCTGAGGAGGGATGGATCATACTTGCTCAAGGTCTGAATGGATTGGTTTCACAGGGCTTTCCCCCATTTCCATTGCTCAATTTCAGCTTTCTCCCTTGCTTGTTCTCCCCCTCCCTTGCCAAACGTCTGAACAGATTTCTTACAGGTGACCTCTCCAATGCCTCCATTGTTCCATTTGAACGTGCCTCCCACATTTTCTCCCTTCTGCCTTGCTTCTAGTCTCCACTCACCCAAATAAAATTAAATCAAGTGCAGAGTCCCCTGCTCCAGGTTAGGAGAACCTACTGAATGCCATTTTGTGCTAGCTGGATTTGGCCTTCCAGATTGGAGTACATACTATAAAGCTTGTGCATTAGTTTGGATAAAGGAATGGATGACTCTTAAAAATACTTTAATAGACTACTCAAGCTAGAAAGATATGACCTGATGCTTGGTTGGTATGCATTTTTGTAGTACACAACCCAGCCTTATTTCTGCAAACATATTGCTCAGATGCAAAGAATTATTAAAAGGAAATTGTGAATTAAAAACAAAAGATGCGTTAGAACAAGATAGATAGATAGATAGATAGATAGATAGATAGATAGATAGATAGATAGATAGATAGATAGATAGATAGATAGATAGATAGATAGATAGATAGATAGATAGATAGATAGATAGATAGATAGATAAAAAGGAGGGTTTTTATGTAGAGCAAATACACCTGGATAAAATACTATTAGAAACAGATGGCAAATTGATTTTAAAAATGTATGAAGTGTTATTAGAAATTAAGATGGAAGATGAAGTGGTAAAAGATTGTATGACCAAATGGGTGCAAAATAAAGGGCATAATATTGAAATTGATGACTGGAAAAATACTGAAAATTAATATAAAAATTACAAAATCAGTAAGTCTTAAAGAAAACATTTACAAAATGTTCTACAGATGATACATGACACCACGTAAGTTATAAAAAATGTATGAAATCAAATGTACCATATTTTTTATTTATAAGACCCTCCCCCCAATTCTCTAACCCGAAAATTAAGAAAACCTAGCTTTGAGGATTCAGCCTCTGAGCTCAGAACATCGGACATTTTGTCTCTGTTGAATCTTGAGCCTACAGGCTCCACCTCCACGGAGGTGTGTTCCAATTGGTTTGTTCGGGGTCAGCTGACATCAGTTCCATAAAGATCCTGATTGAAAGAAGCTAAGTCTCCTGGTTGAAGGGGAGCCTGTTTACAGAGGCAAGATATGTGCCATTTTGTTCTCTTCTCAGCTTACTTCTGTGTAAAAAATGCTCCTCAATTTTTAGGGTAATGATTTTAGGAAAAAGTAGCGTCTTATAGACAGAAAAATATGGTATGTTGGAAATGTAAATTACAAGAGGGAACTTTATATCATATGTGGTGAATATGTAGAACAGCAAAAAACTACTGGATGTTTGCAGAAAATTTTAATACGTAATATTCCATTTAAATCAGAATTATTTTTATTAAATATGTTGCCACAGACTTTGGATAGGAGAGCCATTTGGTAATATATATAATATCCACAGCCAGAATACTGTACACATGGAAATTGAAGAAAACTGAAATACCAAACCATGAAGAATGTATGGAAAAGATTATGGAAGTGGTGGAGATGGAAGCTTTAGAAGACAACTCAATCCAAAAAGCAACTGAAAAATGGGACCCTATATATAACTGTAACGCGAAACCCAAATGCGATAACCTTAATACAAAATACTTAAATAATTCTAGTTGGAAGTATATAGGCAACTAACAGATACAAAAGTTCTTAATGTAATGATATGTGTAAGTACAGATAATATGTGATAAGGAATGGCATGATATATTCCCTGTTATCCTGATTCATTTCCCTTTACCCTGGAAATAATAATAACAATACAATTTTGTGCTCCTTGTACAAATGAGATACAAATGCAATGCATTTAATCTTTGCAATGCAGCTGTATCATTACACCTTCTGAGAATGAATTTGGTTTGCACACAACAGCACAGCTGTCCAGGATATCCGTAGCCAGTTTAAAAGGGCTTCATTTTCATTACTATGGATATTTGGTTCACTCAGGGCAATTCTGTAATTTTCCAGTGTCCTGCCACTGGTTTATGATCCACACCTGGAGGCATGCATTGTCTGGCTGTGTGGCTTGCACCAATGACAACACTATCCTTCAGGCAAAGGAACAACTCAAGGACGTTCTGTGATCCTGTATGGCAGAGCAGTAACTTTGAATCTGAATTTTCCACATTTTAAACCAAACATCTGCTGAATTCTACTGAAACCCATGTTGAGAGAGGAGGCAGCGATTCTCAGAAGAGACACCAGGGCCAAGTTCCCTACAAGTCCAAATTTCTACTTATCCAGACCCACAGCTCTGTTCTCCAACATTAGCTGTAATTAGTCACCTGTATTTCTCAAAGGATTTGACAACTGCAAAGTCGACTGCTGTTGTCAGCACAGCAGAGGGTAGCAACTCTGCCTGTGTATTTTAAGTCAGAAGGGACACCCACACAATGCATACCAGAAAGAAAAGGCAAGTGCCCTTTGGATACCAGGGTAAAACTGGGACATTATAAATAAGCTCTTAAAAAGCACTCAAAGAAAAGTATTATCATGTGTGAGCTAATAATATTGTGTTGCACAGGCTTACGGACCAACTTGTGGTCTTCTCATTCTCCTTCCCTCCCCTGCATGCCTCATTGCATCTAACCTCTGGGGTTTTGTCAGACTGAAAGTTACCCTTTATAGAACATGTAATTGAATAGGGATTTCAAAAGAACTTGTGTTCTAATGGATGTCAACGGATTGTGATTAATTCCCTCTTTCAGCCCCACTATATTCTCTTTCTCTCCTCCTTCAACCAAATGAATGTTGGTCAAAGTAATTAAATAAGGAGAATCTAAGCACTGCCACAACATAGTCTGTATGCAGCCTAACTAACTCAGATTAAGAATTTTCAAAATACTTTGGGTCTAAGCAGCAAAAATAATGTTTGGCGGACCAATCCCTAACTATTTCGACAGAACATATGCTTATATGCTAATAGCTAATTTATTTGCTGAGTGCCAATTCTTATGAACCCACATGGTACCATCCTGACACAAATGGCACATATTAGCAGACTTGGAGGAACCCACACAAGGTTTGCAGATGTACCCTCCCTGGAAAGCAGCAATAAGCTCAATGAGGGCTAAGCACACTCAGTCACCACAGAGTGCTGAGGGACAAATTGTAAGTTGCAGAGAGCCTGTGATTACAAGCTGAAATTTGTTAGGGTTCCAGAGATACAATCCAGGCAGACCTTTATAATGGAGTAATCATATTTAAAAATGAAATCTGTGTTCATCTCCTGATGATCCATCACAAAACATAAAAGGTTAATTTGCAAACTACGAGAAGTTTGAAAAGCTCCTGTTCCAACAATCAGACAGTCCTAGAACTTAAGGAATTCCCTTTTCTAACAATAAACTACATATAATATAAAATTTTGAGTCTCCTGAGGGAAGGAATAGATAAAAAAAACTAGACTTGGAGCAAACTACAGTATCCTGGAGAACGGTATGTTGGAACCCAGGATATTCCATGGAGCAACATTTTGTTGCAGGTCCTATTTACAATTCTTAATTCTGCATGTCTTTTTGAATACATTTAGAGATTACAATTTTCACAGCATAAACTATTTATACATTCTGAATACCAGAGTCTTAGGCAGGCCAACAGCTAGAAATCTTTTTTGGGGGCTGAGGGGAAGCTGAAGGCTATCTTAGAAGCATCACCCTGAATGAATTTCACATTGTAGATTTATACTGTACTATTAAGCTTTTAGAAATAAAATAGTCAGTGCAAAATTAGTGACAATGAGAATAACATATACTGGTCAGTGTTGAATTGGGACTACTGGAGACTTAGATTCAAGACTATGTTCAGTTCACTGGGGAGGTGTTTAGCCTAGCCCTTCTCTCTTAGGGACGTGGTGGTGCTGTGCTGAAGCCTGTGCTGCAGGATCAGAAGACCAGCAGTCGTAAGATCGAATCCATGCAACAGAGTGAGCTCCTGTCGCTTGTCCCAGCTCCCGCCAACCTAGCGGTTCGAAAGCATGCAAATGCAAGTAGATAAATAGGGACCACTTCGGTGGGAAGGTAACAGTGTTCCGTGTCTAAGTCGAACTGGCCATGTGACCACGGAAAATTGTCTTCGGACAAACGCTGGCTCTATGGCTTGGAAACGGGGATGAGCATCGCCCCCTAGAGTCGAACACGACTGGACAAAAATTGTCAAGGGGAACCTTTACCTTTACCTTCTCTCTTAACGTACATGAATGAAAAATTGTGCCTACAAGTTGTCCAGATTAGGCCTACAAGAAATTGCTCTCTGAAGTCACACCTGCTTTGTTGGTGAAATTTTTCTCACATGTCTGTGTTGCTTGCTTCCAGGAAGGCAAGCTGCAAGGGGCAGAATCCCACTGTTATCTTCAATCAGACATTGAAGCATAACAGTATTCCCCAAACTGTTCTACTAACATTCCTCCAGCAGAATGCAAATAGAGTGGGCAAACCATCCCTGTACGGAGAAAGGGGAAATGATGTATGGAAGGGGATGGGCCTGGGTAACATTAAAGGAGGGGCAGAGTTTGGATTTCCATCTGGCCTTCCTGTTAAGTTTTGGGGCTGTCCAACTTCTGGGACCAATCTAGTTCTCTACAAACGTGTCATGGCTTAATCTCAGAGGATTCTGTAAGGTAAAATGGGAGACAATATCTACATATATTTCTTTGAACTCTCTAGATTAAGGATAGGATACAACTGTAATCACAGTAGGCAAACCAACAAAGTAAAGAAAAACAAACAACTCCTAAACAAAACAAAGGAACAAACACAAAGAGAAAGTATCCCAAATTAAAAGCAACTTACTTTCAAGTGTACACAGAATGCATGCACACACTCCATATTAAATATTGTACTTGGTTGTTGAAACTGACTTACAGAGACCCTGACAGGACTTTCAAGGTAAGTGAAATATTTAAGGAGTGGTTTTACCGGTTCCACTCCCCCAGTGAGTTCCCATGGCTGAACAGGAATTTGAACCCTCTTCTCCAGAGTCTTAGTCCATCACTCTATCCATTACATCACACTGAAAATCAAATATTATACTGGGAAGCCTTCATTTCTCCATTGTTAGCAAAAATGTTGACCACCTCAATTCCCGTCTTCAAGGGAGACAAATTAAGGATCAGAGAAATCAGCTGAAGGAAATTTTGAATTTCCCCCTACTCACGTAAAGCAAGCTCAATCCAGAACTCACCTTTGTATGTTATTTGGAAGTTTTTAAAAAAGTATGGCTCCCATAATTAGTTGCCAAGTTTAAAAAACATGAATTAAATTTAAACTTGGCAACTAATTTAAATTTAATTCATGTTTTTCCCCCCAAAAAAGGTTTGAAGCACTTGTGGACCATCCTACTGCCTTTGCAGACATTTGCTGAATTGTTTTCTTATTGAGGAACAGAAAGAAAACCCTGCCTCCCAGATTTCTTCATACCTGTAAGAGGCCAAAGAGAGAGGCCTCCTGGTTTTTATTGCTGTCATAAAAAAATTAGAAACTTACAAAATGGGTTTGCAATATCACTTGAGGCAAACTAGGTTTGTAGATATTAACACACTAACACACCTTTAGTTCTGACATCAAGCTGTCTTCAGTGGGAAAGCAAACGAATATACAAAACACCTACTGACAAACGTGTTTTTTTAAAAAAGGCTAATTGTTGTTGTGGGTTTTTCAGGCTCTTTGGCCGTGTTCTGAAGGTTGTTCGTCAGAAGAACAACCTTCAGAACATGGCCAAAGAGCCCGAAAAACCCACAACAACCATTAGATCTTGGCCGTGAAAGCCTTCTCGAATACAAGGCCAATTCATTCGAATTGAGTTTTCATTCTGACAGTTGTGTGATACCGATTCTGAACATATTTAAGAATGTACAAATCAACAGCAGGCCAAGAGCACGGGGAGTGACAGCTTTAAATAACAGTCCTTCTGCCTTATGGAAAGAACTGAGAAATGGTGAGTGCAGGAAGGGAGCTTTGAATCAGCTGCAAATCTAGCCAGAATGACAGAGTGATATTAAGGACATTACATCAGCAATTTGGCTTTATCAACTTCCAAGTTTGCTCACTGTACAACAAGACTTCTGCAAACACAAAATTCTCCGTCTTACAAGTCCTCTGTGGGGTGGAGGCAGTCCTGCTAATTACGTGGTCAAGACAGTATTATTTCTATATTAGAGGAAAGTATCAGCAGACTCTGCTGCATTGCAAAAGTAAAAATAAATAATTGGGGTGGGAATGGACAACCACAAATAATCCAACCAGGACTCCATGTGCCCCATAGCTACTGAAGCCACTCATTCCTCAATGGACTATTTTTAGTATTGTAGGGAAGAAGGAAAGAAAAAAGCCCAGAATGGAGTGAAACAGGGTGACTGGAAACCAGTACAGACAGCATTCTGCACTGCAATATTTTATCTCCCAATTCTTCCTGGGACCAATTCTTCCTGGAAATATATGCTGTCTCACATAGCAGCTCTGGAGAAAAATACTTCACTCCCTAGTGATACCAAGCACAGCTGTAATGCTGCACCCTTGCAAAAGGGGAGAAGGAAAATAACGATTCCTTCTTCCTTCCCCTATAAATTGTGTGTGCCATTCCCATACTGGAATCCTTTTGAAGGTGACTGATTCAAATTGTTAAAGTCAATGAGACTGAGTTTGAGGAGGTACAGGTTAACATTTTTCTGCTATTTGATCCCCCCCCCGTCATTTGCAAGTATAATCCAGATTCTTTATTTTGATGTTGTACAAAAAATACCAGATAGAAACAGAGTAATATGGAATAGCATTGGGGGGATCTTAATTTGGCACTGTGTTGAAGAAATCAATTTGCTCTACCACATGCCTAGAGGAAGGAGGGAAAGAGATTGCTCCTTGTCAGTATTTTAAGATGGGCATCTCTTTAGCCCTATCTTGAGCATCAGAAAGGAGAAAAGATGAAACCACACAGCATTGTGTGAAATCTCCAAATGGCAGTTACAGCAGTCACACACTATCAGACACACAGATTGTTATTATTTAATTCTATTTGTAGCCCACTTATCATCCAAGGAATTCAGGATGGTGCACATGCATCTCCTCCCTATGTTATCCTCACAGCCGCTCTGTAAGGTAGATCACACTGAGAGAATGTGACAAGCCCATGATTACCAAGATATCTTTATGGCTCAGTGGAGACTTCAACCCACATTGCAGAGTGCTGATCCTAAACTAACCACTACACCATCAGAGAGTGGGATGCAGCCCACACAAAGTTTCATTGCATTGCACCGCGTTGTGTTCATTAAATGATGGAAAACTAGGATTACATGTTAATCCCCCATACAATCTTGGTGTTGTTAATAGTACAGTGGCAGCACCAGTTTTCATTCCAGCTTTGTAGCAATCCGATTTTTAAAGGCAGTTTGCCTGGGAATCTGTTATAAGCAAATAGATAATTGCCATTAATTACTATAGGGACGTGGTGGCGCTGGAGCCTAAACCGCAGAAGCCTGTGCTGCAGGGTCAGAAAACCAGCAGTCATAAGATCGAATCCACACGACGGAGTGAGCGCCCATCGCTTGTCCCAGCTCCCGCCAACCTAGAGGTTCGAAAGCATGCAAATGCAAGTAGATAAATAGGGACCACTTCGGTGGGAAGGTAACAGTGTTCCGTGTCTAAATCGCACTGGCCATGTGACCATGTAAGATTGTCTTCGGACAAAATGCTGGCTCTATGGCTTGGAAACGGGGATGAGCACCGCCCCCTAGAGTCGAACACGACTGGACAAAAATTGTCAAGGGGAACCTTTACCTTACTATAGCTTCTCAGAAATACAAAATGATGATACAGTACAAGCTACAAAACTAATACATCCAGGTCAAGAAGTGTTTTTGATGACCACCAAATCCTTTGAAATGACAGTCTTGATGAGAAGTCCAGCGGTTCTGCTTCACAAGCGGTTCTGCAAATGTCTCCTATAGCTCTATCTCCCACAGGTTTACATATAAAAGAAAGCAATCTTTCAATGCCTTCAATGTTTCAGCATTGACACTTTGAGGCAATCCATATTCACCTTCTTTCATGTTGGCATGAAGCAGTGTGTTGATAGGAAACCGTTAAGTTTGGCCTGCACTTATTCAAAACTGAAATGCAAACAGAAATTTAATGGTCATAAAACTCCAAGCCTGGAGCGAACATGAAGAAGCTCACTTTTTATCACCTGCTGTATGCATTGTTGCTAGACTTTGTTTAATAACGAAATTGTACACCTACAGCTATTTCTGCACCTTTGTTGCCCCCCCCCCCCGCAGTAATATAAACATAGAGGAACCAGACAAGCAGAATACATTATATACCGCTATTTCCTACCACAGTAATACTAACAGTCAGGAGTGAAGTCATCACTCCACATCATTCCTCTCCCTTGTATTTTTCCTTCACCAACCTGGTATAAGGAGGGCAATGGCCTACACCAAGAGACAGCAACTCCACACAACTGTGGAGCTGTCACCCCCTTGGCTCTGAGAGAGACTGACTTCTCCTATTACAGTATATTATTTATACTCAAGAAGCAGATGGCTACACAGCTCTTAAAAGGACTTTGGATACAGCCATGTATCATGACATCTTCAGATTGTGTCCTTGAATGCTTGCCCTCATTCTGGCACCAATCATTCACCACAGTAAGTTATCTGTGTAGGAATTTTGGAACAGGTAGGGCAGCCCTGAGGGAAACTATGGATGTTCCTCACCATAACAATCTTTTAAGTGGAAGGCTGTCTTGGCAGGCAAGGGAGTTGGGGAAAGGTTAACAAGTATCAGAGGTACCCAGTGTGATGTAGTTGTGGACAGAAGGATGGACTAGAACTCAGAAGGGACCTGGGTTCAAATTCCCACATGGACATGGTGGAGTAAAACTGGTAAAACTACTCCTTAAATATTTTGTAATGCAAACCACATACAGTAATCCTTTAGGTTTACATAAGTGTCATCCAAGACATTGACAGCACCTTGTGCTGTCTTTCCCCTCCCCTCAATCAAAAGCCCACAACTTTATTCATGCTTTTAATTGGCACAAATTTATCATGTGCATGGTTTGTATGAAACAAGAGTCATCCTCTTCCGTCTTCCCCTACAGTGACTCCCTTGATGCTTCTTACCCTGGATGAGACAGCAGACGTTTATGCAACCTCTGTGACACTTCTACAAATATAAAAGTGTTCACACTGGCGTTGACTTGGAAAACGTGAAGAAAGCAATAGGAAAGTGGATAAAGCAAAAGCAACGGAAGATGAATTAATGTCTGCTTTGCCTCTGTGGTATGTGTGTGAGAAGCAGAATACAGATTGGCATTTGACAAGTTGTTGTATAAGTATTAAAGGAATTACATCATCTACTGCAGAAATCAAGGCTTTTTCTTAAGAGAAGGCTCAAGCTACTTAAAAATCACCTAGCGACTTTACAAAGAAACCGCACACGCAACCACTGATGAAATGGACCCCACCCCACACCCCCAGGAAATAATAGCTGGTGCTATGGGGCAACAAATGACTGGAAAGAAGTCATGGAGAAAGTCATGGGGCAGTTCAGTTTTTCAGCACTGTGGTTGCTCGGTCTCAGAGTACTGGCTGAAGTCTCATAGCGCTGCTATGTTTCCCAGCTCTCCAGGCAAGGGGACAAACCTCAGAGTATGTGATACAAGAAGAAAATGTTTGGTTTTTCTGAAGTAAGGTGGCTGCAAAGCAGAGGTGATGCTCCAGCTGTTGTTGGACTGCAAATTCTATCAGCATTCTCTAGAACAGTTAATTTCAGGAAGCAATGGAGTTGCAGGTTCAGAGGGTCACAAGTTGTCCCCACCACATCCACCTCTATCTATTCTTAGTTGCCACCAGGTCTCACAGGCACAGCAGTCAGGTTTTCAGATGTGTGCTTCAACTGCGCAATCTTGGTGCACCAGAAAGCCAGGACTAGAGAGGACTGGGGACAGAGTCAGTGGGTGCGTGCTCTTGGGCCAACATAACATCTGGAGCAAGGCTGGGAATATAGCACCAGCGTTATGACTCCTGTGCCTTCTTGACGCAGAAAGTCTGGCAGCCTCAGACGAGGGCCTGAGGGGGAAAAAGCTTCTAGTGGGCTGGTGGTGGGCACTCCAAAAGCAGCAAAAAAAGTGATTTGAAAATCTTTACACACAATATGTGTCTGTAGGTAAGGCCACATGGGATGAGTACCCTAAGGGGAAGAGTAGCAATTTTGTCTCATGCCTGTCTGAAGTGGGGAGGGGGGATGGCTTTTCTAAATGAGCTGCTATAGTACCTAGTTCTACTAAGATTCTGTTCGTATTTGCTCAGACCCCACACTATTCCTTCTCCACAATCAGGTGGCCTAAAACTACTTCTGTCTCCTCCCACTCCTTGCTTGCTCTATCTCTGTGACATCAGAAAGACTCAAAACTATGACAAAAAATGGCTACCCTTTGACATCATGAAGAACCCTTCCACTCTCGGATTTGGCCCTGGGGTTTCAGGGAATCAGATGCTGCTGACCTGGCAGCCCAATGGCCAACTGGAGACCTATAACCACCTATCCTGGCATAGGTCAAACTCTGCACAAACAAAGTCACCATACAGTATATTGAATCTGATCCTTGATTCACTTAGTTCAGTATTATCTACACTGTCTGGCGGCAGGTCTCTGAAATCTCAGGCCAATATTTCCCCAGAGATTTCAGAGACTGAACTGAAGGCCTTCTGCCTGCAAAACATGTACACTCCCATTCATATCACATATTAATCCAGAATCAGCACCTTGTCTAGTGAGGCCCTAAGTGACTACTGTTCCTGACACACACCCTTGCAATACAAGGGCTACCTTCTTCCCACAACCAAGGTAGACAATGGTAATAGAGGTTTGTCTCCCTTCTTCACATACAGCTGTAATTCCAGTAGACCAATTCATACTGTGAAAAAACACTTTACTACAGCAATTGTGCAAGTATAAGCAACAGCTGCCCCTTGACAGGAAGTCCAGGCTACCCAATTACATGCATAAACCCCTGTCTCTCATTATATCAGGCACTTCGCCATTAGCACTGCTTTCTGCAGGATATATAACCAAGTGTTAGATTTAGAGGAAAGACAATATAGGCTCTTGTTAAACAGAATTTCAACTTTTTAAAAAATGTTAATAACTTGCAGATTTTCAGGGCTTCACTGGGATACAATAGGGCAAGTATTGGAATAAGAAATAAAGCAAGAAGTCCATAGGCATAACATGATTGTTCACCATTTTAAAAATCTTTCTGCATGGCTCATGCTATTAATAAGTTGGGGAAAAATCAATATCATCGTAGAGTCATTGCAAAATGCTGCCAACTCTGATATATTTGTGAAAATTATTCCTAAATTATGATAACAACATACATCTAAGGCACAAATAGCTGGCTATTCTTCATATATATCTAGGACTGTTTTGTCACTGGGGAACACATTACTCCACTTCCATGGGTAAAATGATGGTGACTTGAAAAAATAAGATGAATACACAAATCACAGGGGTTTCCTTTACCTGCTGTCTTCATCTGAGTAAACGGGGGGGGGGGGGGGAGAGGAAATATTTCTGTTAAAATTAGGTAGAGGCAGAAAGTAGGGTTTGTGGATTTTCTTAATGCTCCCCTCCTACCTCTCCCCTATAATTCAAGAGCTTCACCAATCCATTCTGTGCCTCAGTTTCTCAGTTAGGCCTATCAGAATGCCCACTTCTTGGAATAAGACCAAATTCAAGGAGTACAGATGAACTGCAGTCTTGGCAGCAGCAGGGGCATATTATGGGACATGGTAGTGCTACCACTTCTATCCTCTTCAGTTGCATGGCTGCTGAGTCATGGTGGCAGCATCCTATGAGCCCCCTGCCAGGCACACTGTGCACTCGGCATCCGAGCACATACAGTACGTACTTCATGCTGAAGCAGCAAACCCTGATTCACAAACTGCTACACTGAGTACTGGTTCCTTGAACCCATTTTAGGTGGCAAGAACTGGCAAAGTGCTGATGATTACCACCATACTCTTCCCGCATAAAAAGAGTAAAATCTGAAATAGAAACAAACTCCCTCACATATTAATGCTGGAAAAAGCATTTTCTCATCTTCCCTCTTTCTCCTTCTGGTGCTGGCAGGGACTCTCCCACCATGACTGCATGACCTGTAGATGATTATTAATCGTATCTAGTTTTTCCTATAGTATTTATTATACCCTTTATCTCACCTTTTGTTAGAATACTATGTACTGTCTCCCTATTCCATTTTCACAACAACCCAGTGAAGCAGGCTACGGTGAGAAAAAGTTCTGGCTAGGATTACACAGTAAGCTTCATGGTAGACTGGGAATCTGCATGCAAGTCTCCCCTGTCCATTGCAGGACACACATGGGTAGACCCAAAGTCATGTCTCTCCTTAGTAATTCCCTTACAAAGTTAACTGTCGTACAGCAAAGCCTTTTCATCACCAGCAAGAGCATCCAATAGTAACAGAGCATCAAATTCTTTTCCTTCTCTATTTCTGCCACCCATGATGGTAGCAGAGATAGCGATGAACAGGATGGTGCCCTCTTGAAGCCTTTTTTAAAAAAATGCATCTTCAAAGTAACTCCCTAAAGTTATCCGTAGAGTCACGAAAGTTACAGTCCCTCAATTACCACACGGCTCAACCTCAGTTGGAATTCAAAAGCAGCTCCTTTTGTCTGCAAATCCCAGCAGCCTCTCCAATTATCAGTGCAGTCACTGATCTGCGGGCATTCACACATGCTGGATTTGGAGCAAGCCCAGGAGACAACCATGTCTGACAGAAGCAATGACACAGGAAGACTGCAAGCTCAAACCAAAAAAAGGAATACTACCTTAGGTCTGGGGCGGGGGGAGGGAGAGAGAGAAAATTCAAGCGCTCCCCAAGTGAAATGTATGCTTTTTGATTGCGACGCCCTACCTCGACTGGAGAGACCAGAAAGCTCCTTTCACATTTCTCTCGCTCGCTCGCTCGCCAACAGCTTGTCGCTTCCGAAATTGAGCAACAGCCTCGCTCGGAAAAGCTCCCTCTTCCTCTCGCTCCCTCCAAGCACAACACCCCCTCAGTGCTGGAGGCCCCCTTCTCTTTTGAATTCGTCTGATGGGGAGCCAATGAGGCAGAAAAACCCGAGTTATTCCTCTTCTTCACTGAATAAGTCAAGACACACAGAGAGAAGAGGGCGGGTGAGGGAAACCCATCCATCACCAGCTCCTAAAAATCTTTTCAGCATCGCGCACGCCGAGACCCGTCTCAAAGATGATAGGGCTCGGCGTTCAATTTCTGCCTCTCCTTTCTTAGCTATCAATATTAAAACAGAGTACTGTACTTTCACCGAAGGACCCTGCCTCTCCCCCCCTTCTTCCCTTTCCATCCCCCCCCTCTTTCTTTTTAAAAGCCACCCCTGCTCCTCAAAGTATGGATCCACGGCAAGGGCGAAAGCTGGAAGGAACGAGCTTGGTTGCGCCTACCTCCTCCGCCAGGGCCAAAAGAACCTTAGCTCCTCCTGGCTAAGCTCTCCAAGGAGCCATTCATTTCGGACCAGCTGAGAGGCGACCCGTTTCAGAAGCCGAGCGTGCTCGGGAAGGAAAAAACAACCCACAGGTCCAACCCTCTCACTTTCTCCTGCCCAACTCCAAGGCGCTGCACTAGAGGAATCGAACCGCCGGGTGGCGGCGGCGGCGGTTCTGCTACCAGCTCGCCGCTCCTTCAGCTGCTTTGCATCCGGCACAGGCCGGCTACTTTCGGGTTCGGGAGGCGGTTGTTTCAAATGTACCTATTTGCTCGGCTTTTTAATACGCTGTTTCGTCTCTTTCTGTGGGGAATTGCTTCGTTGGCCACGTGACACCCGGGCGACGCAATTATATAATTCGAGCCGCGCCAAGTGGGTTGTGAGGGGAGGAGGGTGTGTGTGTGTGTGTGTGTGTGTGTGTGTTTTTTTTTGGTTGTTTGTTTGTGGGTACATGTCTGTCCGAACTGGAAACCGCAAGGAGAAGGAACCCGAATGAAAAAAAAATACATAAATAACTCCAACACACTGCTCTAATGAAGGCAGTTGCTGGCTTTCGAAAACGCGCCGCGTTTTTCCCGCCCGTCTGCTTGGGAAAGGCTCTCCGACGTTCAGCCCCCCCCCCCCCCCACGACGGACAAGCCTCAAATACAGACAGTGAAGTCTACCAGAAGGCTAAATTGGGTCGCTGTTGGTTTTCGGAGGACAGGAAGCAGCGTGAGGCCGTCACACCTCCACTGACTGGCAGCTGCTGGGTTTTTGGTTGTTTTAAATTGCAGCTAGAGAAGGGGCGGAAAGAATAGTTGCTAAATTCGTAGTCGTTGATCCAGGCGATCTCCACAGGAGATACCTTGATGAGCCTTTTCAAGCCTTCACAAAATGTCTTGCCTACAACATAAAACACAAGGAAAGTTAGTGGGTTTTTTTTTCCCCTTTGATGTTCATGATGTTCAGGTCTCCAGAATTTAGGTAAAATACCTCTGTTGAAGACAAATACTGTCTTTTCTTTCAGAAGCAAAGCACATACTGTATACAGAACAGGCACAGAAAGACCAGCTGATGGTTGAGAAAGATGAAGGCAAGCCATCTGTTGGTGCTTCTAATCCTGAAAAGTCTATGCAATTGAGCCATGGTAGTTTTGCACAGCCGAGCAAAACTCCCACTTTCCAATGCAAGAACCTTTGTTGAAATTTTAAAAAAAAAAAGTCATGGACACAGAATGCTCTTGCAATTTTTATTTACACCCTAAAGGTGTCTTGAAGAAGTGGATCTTGATCCATGAAAATCCCCGCCAAAAAAAATCTGTTGTATGGATTACAGAATGTTGTGCCACACAAAACTTTGCCCTTTGCCTTTCTCTCCCCCCCCACTTTCCCCCTTTCATTTTGCCAACATCCCTCAACTTTGCCTGCAAGACATGTACTCTGCCACTAAAGACTTCTTGTGTTTGTCTCCAAGGCTGTGCTGTGCACATTTGAGTTTCTGCCAGAAAATAACTGAGAGTACAACTCCCAAAACCTCCACTAGCAGCACTGTCCTGTCAAGGGAATTCTGAGAGCATTTCCCAAGCTATAAATTCTGCATAAATGTAGTCTGACCTTTAGGCCAGTTCTGTTCTGGCTGCACATAAAGTACTTCACACAAAACTCATCCATGGAGTCACCCAAAAGATATTGATGAGTTAAAAATGTGTACCGCTCAATCCCTTGTCATGTACTACATTTTGTACCCACTCTCCTACTGCACTTGAGGCCATATAACTCTTTTTCTTTATTTCAGCCTCAAACTGTGTGAGGTAGGTTTACTCATAAGAAAATTATTTGTTCAAGGCCATTTATTAACCTTCATTGCTGAACACTGAGTGATTTAAATCCCAGAACTATTCAACGCTGGTCAAAGCCTCAGAACTTGTCTTTTTTCTTCTTTTTTTACTGTCACCTTCATGCCCAGTGGTGTGAGATCAGTGCAATAATGATTACTTTGGAAGCAGAAGCGCTCTCCGTGACAGATCAAGAATGGGCAATATTGGTGATCCTAGGGATTCAATTTTCACAAACCTTCAAAAATGTCAAGCAAACAAAAACAAAAAACACCCTCACAATATATCCAGTACATTTTGATTTGATTCTGCAGCACTCTATTTCAGCTGACTGATTTTTGAAGCTCAGGCACATTTAAAGCTGTTAGATAACTGTCAGCACTATTTTATTTGTATTATACTTCTTTTATTAATTAGTGTCATTTTATCCATTTTGATCAGACTAATGGATTTCTCTATTCAATTGGCTTAATGGCATCTAATTGATGACTTTTGAGAACACTGTGCTCCATCAAGGGCTCACCTATAAACCACTGAGATGTAGGAATACATTGCTGACCTTTGTAATCTGCACAGTGGAAAAGAAAGCCTGGCACAATTTAAAAAACTGTCAGCTTTAGCCAGCCATCAAATACACATGCAATAGAGCACTACTGACAATTCATAACCTCTTTCGTAATGCAAATCAAGGTGGCCACAGTTCCATAAATCCACACTTATCTAAACTAGAATTCCTAACACCCAAAACACAGTAAGTAGATAATAACAATGTTTGGTCTCATAATTAAGGGCTCTCATGCCCCCCCCAAAACTGGACTAAAGGGGGAAGTCCCTGACAATGGAATTCAAAAATTCCTCAAGGAGTGCGGAGTGTCCCGACAGTTCCTATGCCAGGGTGAGCAAAGTGTGGCTCTCTAGCTGCTACTGGACTGCAACTCCCAGCATAATTCAATTGGCTGTGCTGGCTAGGGCTGGTGGGAGTTGTAGACAAACGTCTGGACAACTGCAATTTGACAGCCCCTTGATTATAGGAAGACTTGTTGTGAAAACTGGCTCCATCATGAGAGAGAGTAATCTCCTATCCTGGATCTGTAACAGTCATGCATTCCCTGTTTCTGCTATACACATAATATTTATACTGTACTGTATTATGTCCGACTGAAATTAATAACACTTACTTCTGACTGAGCAGATTGTACTATAAGGGGAAGCTTGCCTGAAGAGAAAGGTCTTTGCCTGCTTGCGGAAGGAAAGCAAAGATGGAGACAGTCTGGCCTCCTGTGGGAGGGAGTTTCAAAGTCTGGGAGCAGCAACAGAGAAGGCCCCCTTCCATGTCTCCACCAAGCGCACCTGTGAGGGAGGTGGGACCAAGAGAAAAGCCTCTCCTGTTGATCTTAATACACGAGCAGGCTCATAACTGGAGATGTTGTTTTTGAGATAGCTTGGGCTCAAGCCATTTAGGCTTTATAGGTTAGAATCAGGACTTTGTTTTCTTCTTCTCCCCACCTTAAGTGTTAGAGTACATCTCATTAATTTCTTCAGTGTTTTAAAGCTTGTTTTTAATATCTGCATTTTCTCTTGTACCAAAGATCATTGGCATGTTGGCATGTATGGGTGGGTGGTTTTACAATAGCTGCTCAAATAGACTGCCCAAGTATACTGAATCTCTTTCTTCTCTACCTGCACACTGGCATACACAGAAAACAATGGGATGCACGAATAGTAATACTGCTGTGAGGCATTTGACTTAGTTTTGGAAAAAAAACGCTGAGGCAAAGATATATGTTACCAGACCAGATGCAGGGTGGTTCAAGATGCCCACAGTCGTGCTTGGCTTGGTTAGAGTATCTTTACAAATCACTGTAGTTCACCTCAGTGTATTGAAAGTTTAAAATACTGGCTTGGAATCACTTATTGTAGCAAAAGAAGAAAGTACCAAAGCAGAACAGCTTCCTCTCTTGAAAACTCAAATCTCAGAGCCCTAGAGCATATTTTCTCTGAACATGGCTGGGGTGTGGGGGTGAGGAAGCAAGCTAACTAGCTGCTAGGAGCTACGGCACAGGTGTCAAAAGCAAGGCCCGCGGGCCAAATCCGGCCCCCCAGACCTCGACTGATGGCCCGCGGAGCCGCCGCCAGCCTTGCAGCCTCCCCCCTTTTTTTTCCAATGAATTTACTCCGTGCCTGCACGGAGTAAATTCATTGAAAAAATGGCTCAAATTAACAAGTCTACGTCCTCCTTCCGATTGGCTGTGGCGCTGTCACTCCTTTCCTCTCCCTCCGCCCCCCGCTCCCCCTCCCTCCCTCCCTCCCTCCCGTGCCTGTTCCTCGCTCGCTCTCGGCCTGAGGCGAGAGCCGTTCCCAAGGCCATGCGAGGAGGGGGCTCCGCGCCGCCTCTGTCACCCCGAGGGGAAGGGAAGGGGAGGGGAGCGGTGGGAGTTCCTGGCCGGGCTCCGAGGCGGAGGGAGGAGATGCTGGGGGGACGCGGGAGGCAGCGGCCAGCGCGGCCCTGAGGAGAGGGAGAGAAGAGGGAACGTGGAGCGATGCGCCGGCCCGGTTGGGTAACGTCGGAGGCGGCTGTTCGACCCAGCCGCGGAGAGAAGGGAGGGAGGGCTGGCTGGTTGCTCGCTTCCCTTCCCTTCCCTTCCCTGACGTTCCGTTCTCTCTCTTGCTCGATTGGAATGCCTGAGGATTTGAAAGGACCGAAGAATGCGTGTTTTTTGCGAGATCCAAGCAGAGTTGCATATACTAAATAACTCTCTCTCTCTCTCTCTCTCTCTCTCTCTCTCACACACACACACACACACACACACACACACACACACACACACACACACACACAGACCCCGCACTTTCCCTTCACACACACATACGCATTCTCTTCCTTCCTGTAACTCTCTCTGTCTCTCTCTCTCTCTTTCTCTCTCACACACACAGAACCCGGCACTTTCTCTTCCTTCACACACACACACACACACACACACACACACACACACACACACACACACACACACACACACACACGTTCTCTTCCTTCCTGTATCTCTCTCACACACAGAAACACACACACACACACACACACACAGACACACACACACACACATTCTCTTCCTGTATCTCTCTTTCTCACACACACACACACACACACACACACACACACACACACACACACAGGCACTTTCTCTTCCTTCACACACACACACACACACACACACACACACACACACACACACACACACACACACACTTTCTCTTCCTTCCTTTTCCCACCAAGTCGGATGGGGTCCTTGCAAGGCCATCAGTACAGATACAACCGGCCCTTTGATGGGGACTAAACTGCTGATGCAGCCCCCGATGAATTTGAGTTTGACACCCCTGAGCTACGGCATGTCTATAAAATGATGGTCCACCACATTCCCAAAGTGGATGGTGTTGCAAAGTGCCTCCCCTCCAAACCTAGGTTACAGGCCTTTATTTTCCATATATTCATTATTTTTTCTCCTGACCTAGAAACATATGAATACAGTACCTACAAATACTTTCAGAAACTCAGGAACAAATCAACTCAGGCGACCTCCACATCCACTTGGGCAAGGTTGGTCTCAATTTGTACAGCATATACTGTATTTCGATACAAGTCAGATTGGACGACATTCATACATCCTTAACTGCAATATTTCTGAACTATGGAAAATCAACTGTTATCCAGGTTGTAGGTAAGCACAGAACATCAACAATGGGGTATTGCTAGGAGCCACTCATTTCAAACCCCAAATGAAAGGACAAAAGTAGCACCCCAGTTTATTGTTTAAACTCCCAAAATCTTAATGTTTCCAGTGTTCTAATTGCTGTATTTTTATGTTCAGAAACTAAAAGAAAGGCATGTTTTTCTTTAAAGCAAAATACTGTTATTTTATGCATATTGTATAGTATGTTACAAATATATAGCTACTTAGGTCTGGTTGTGGAACACCTCCTCTCCATCCTGTGCCTTATAGTGTACTCATTGTACGAGGGTTAACACTGGCACATCTCTGGCTTTTACTAGCTGTTAACTGTCTCCTGATCAAAGATCATAATACTGTACTGTAATCACCAAAAGCAATGAAGCAGATAAGGTACATACAGAATAATGAAACTGCTAACAATAAAAGTTATCCCCACTTTCACTGACCATAGTATCTTCCTTTGCATGTTTCCCCCCCACTTTGTCTGCCCAGGCAAGCCCTGCTCGTTTTGCTTCTTTGTCAGTCAGTAATGTGCTTCCAGTTAACAACACTAATGGGGACATAATCCTGTTGATCTGCTATAGACTGCATATGCTGTAGACTGCATAGCAGTGGAAAACAGCCCCTCAAATATCTTCAAAATTATACCCCATCTGAAGTGCCCACCCATATTAGGTTGTAATAACATATTGTTTCTTTTAGCCTTTAATGTTGTTTGTTTTAAAATTGTAAGTTACCACGGGCCCTCTTAAGGAGAATATTTCGAATAAAAAAATTAAAAAATGCTGCCATCCATTTACCAAGCTGGAGCAACAACAGCACATACAGAGGCATAAGGTTCCAATTCTCTGCCTTGGGAGACTTGTTGAAATCTAAACCCACACTTGTATAAAACAATGGGAAAATTAAATTGTTCAAAATCTTCTTTTATTTCTTTTATTGCTTGTAGCCTCAGATTCTTGGAGATGGGTGGGGAGATAAATATTTCAAGCGTGAACTCTGGAAGCAAAAATAATGAAACTGCTGTTGTACTTTGGGCCCATCATGACAAGACTCACTAGAAAAGGCAATGATGCTTGAAAAAGTTGAAGTTATAGAAAAAGAGGAAGACTTAAAAAAATGGATTGACTCAATAATGAGACTACGACCTTGAGTTTGCAAGAGCCAAGCCATTAATGGTAGGGCATTTTGGAGCTCATTGCCTTTGAGTACTGTGAAGGATGCATCAGTGTTGAGGAAAGAGTAAAGTGTAAATTTATACAGTTTCTGTACACAAAATGAACATTGTCTTGTTTTTTCTCCAGGCTGTAAAATGTCATAAGCCAGACCTGGCTTATTGAATGAGAAATACTGGACTCCTACTGAGGGACCATTGAAATGCAAAATATGTCATCTGCCTCTGAACTTTTGTATCTTCCCTTATGCCTCTGGTAAGCTAAACATCTAATTTAAATCATCCAAAAGACTTCAAGGCCTTAATGATAGGATGGATTACAAACCTGAAGGGAAATGCTGAATTAGATACAGCCTGAAATTTCAACTTTAGAATTAACATAGTTTACCAGAATGGAGTCCCTCTCCACACAGACACACATGCAATATTCAGTGTTTTATTTATTATTTATTTAAAATATTTTTATCCCACCTTTCTCCTTAAAAAGAACCCAAAGTGGCGGTGCTAGTCCTAGGTGCAGCAGACTCACTAAAAACTAATAATAATGTTGGAGTGTCTCTCTCTAATGTCATTGGCCCAACCCACCTGATCCTCCCAGGTTATGCTCCTCTAGGTAGCTATCCTGAAGGAGGCCCAGAGGTCATCCACAAAAGGTCAGGCCTTCTCTGCAGTGGCACCGGCTTTGTGGCACCAGTTCCCATTGGAGCTATGCCTGGCCTCCTCCCTGTTGTTTTTAGAAGGCAACTTATAATGCTGCTTTTCAGAGAAGCCTTCCACATTGACCTTGCTTGATTTTATGCCTCTTGTGCGGCTATCATGTAGATACAGTGGTGTCTTGACTTAAGAACGGCTCGAGTTAAGAACATTTTGACTTAAGAACCACTCTCATAGGAAAATATTGACTTGACTTACATACTTAGATTTGAGTTAAGAACTGAAAAAAAACCACGTGGGAGGCAGGGAAAGTGCAAAATTTGAACTTTCAGTTAACGGTTGGCCAGTGAAAAGGGTGCCTGTCTGCTTCCTCACTCCTCCCAGCGTTTAGAGAGTGGATTGGGAGACAGTCTTCGGACTGCCTGGTACTGTACTGCCTGGACTGTATTTTCCCTGCCTTCCCTGAACCTTTCTTGACCTAAGAAAAAAAAGAAACAAAATATCCCCCTCTAGTGGTCGAAGGCAGAATAGCAGCTTCCCATTAGTTTCTATGGACGGAAAAGAGCAGATACGGATCAAATGGTTTTCAATGCATTCCTATGGGAAATGCAGATTTGACCTGAGAACTTTTTGACTTGAGAACTGCCTTCCAATACAGATTAAGTTCTCAAGTCAAGACCCCACTGTAATTTGCTTTGGGAATCATTTGTTTTTATCTTGTTAAATATTTTAATTATGTACTCTATGGACCACCTTGGCTCCTTTTAACGAGAAAGGTGGGGAAATAAATAAATAAATAATGTTATTGTTTATTCATTGTTTATTACCATACGTTTTATTTATTGTTGTAAACCACCCAGAATAGTGCATCACACTAATGGGGCAGTATATAAATCAAATAAAATCACTCAATAATATTATCATATGCAGTCATAATTCTGAGTTATGGTGACCCTTTTCAGGGTGTTCCAGTAAAGAATACTCAGAAATGGTTAACTACCCTCTTCTTCTGGGGATGCTCTGGGACTGCGCAGCTTGCCCGAGGCCAGGCAAGCTGGTTCTATTTACAGGAGGAACAGTGGGTAATTGAACCCCCAACCTCTAGTTCCATAGTCACCTAAACCAGTGGTCCCCAACCTTGGGCCTCCTGATGTTCTTGGACTACAACTCCCAGAAGCCTTCACCACCACCTATGCTGGCCAGGATTTCTGGGAGTTGAAGTCCAAGAACATCTGGAGGCCCAAGGTTGGGGACCACTGACCTAAACCACTGAGTTATCCAGCAAGTTCCAATCCAATCTCATTATTTAGTTGTTACTAATCACTATAATTTATTTCAACAGGTCTACTCTAAATACAATTAAGACCGGATTTAATCCATACATACGTACGTACATACATACATGTATATACCATTATACTTAAAAAAAAATAAAAATAAAATATATTTACAGTATATGCTTCTTTCAAAGTTAGTGCTCCTAGGAACAAAGTCAAATATAAAATGTTGTTATACAATAGTGCATCTACAAAACCACTGCCAAATGTATGATGCACGTTCCCAAGAAACCAAATGTATGTACAGTCATGGTTGCATAAGATAACATTTGGTTCATCCTTTGTTAAAACACATGAAATTAAAAAGCAGCTTGTGTTTCTTTCTGTCTATAGCATCTATCATGACTATGGAAGCAGTCCTTCTCCACCTCCAGCTGCCTCCCGCTCAAACCACAGACACAAAAAGGTTTTGGCTGAACAGTGTCCTAGAAAATATGTAAACAACCAACTGTGTTAATGCATGTTTCAATGTGTGAAAATACGGATTTCTTTTAAGCATCCGAATGAATAACTCAATGAGCCTTACAACACATCCCAGATTCTATAAACTATAGTACAGTCTGTTCCAAATTCCATTAGAGGAGAAATATATCTACCAACGTCCTCCACATGCAACCCCCCCCCCTTGGATTATACTTTTTAAATCATGTATTTTAGCACTGTCTCACTAGTATCCCATGTAATGCCAGATGAAGCAAAAAATAAAATACTGTAAAAATAAAATAAGGGCAATTTGATGCAATAACAAACACCAGTTTGTCATAAAAACAAAGAACTTTGGTAACAGACCACAGCAAAGTGCTTAGAGCATTTGTTTCCATGCAGACATCTTTAAACCAATTGCTGCCATCTCTGGTTTAAAACGAGACCAAGTAGCAGATGATGGAAAACACCTCTGCTATGATCCCTAGAAAGTTACCTCCCAGTTCGAGTACAGAACATAGGACTAGATGGGCAAATATCATATTCCAGTTTTTAAAACATACATATAAATATTATGTTGTCTTACATAAGGTATTATCATCTCTGCCAACCCCCCAGAAAGAAATGTAGAAAGAATGTATGTTGTCGGTCGTATTGTAGTGGTAGTTTCTGCTCTTAACCAATAAAGTATTTGTTTCTTACATACGGTCGGCACAGTGCTTGCTACAGTGGCTACTTACACATCATAAAAAAGGAGGGCAAAAATGGGCTCTTGTTTGCCTAAAATTATATAGGTACAGATGGAAAACTAGAAATATTACAATTTAAATAGAATTGTAAGGTATCTCATTCACAAGGGGGTGACAGTGACCAGCTGTTGCTGCTAACTATGTCGGGTTGCTAACTATGGACAGGCAACTTCAAGCTTCTTGATGACCTTCCCCATGGCTGCTCTTCATATCAGACGTGCACTAGACAGCCCTTCAAATGGTGGATACCCACTAAAGGAGGACCACCCTCTGGCAGCCCTCCAAATGTTCCCTAAAAGAGGATCATCATTGCATCTAGGCATGCCCTGTCCCCATACTGTATAGGGTTCAATAAACATCTAAATCATCAGGGTTTTATGGGAGGGGATAGAACAGGAAGGGGGTGAAGGAATGCAGTGGGTGTTGTTGACAACTGAACATGCTCAAAAGATTCCTTTGAGAATTAAAATATCCCCCAATACACTCCTCTTTCAGGAGCTTGGAAAAGCCACTTTTTTTAAACTGCTGCTCCGAGAAGCCCACAGCCACCAGGTTCAGTGGTCATCCTGCCTGAGGGATTCTGGGAGATGTAGTCCAACAGACTAGCTTTGCCAAGCTCTGCCTAATTTTTACTCACAACATGCTAGTCTGTTAGTTAGTTATTTGTTACAAGTATATTCCACCTGCTCTTCTAGTGAGCTCAAGGCAGCATACATGTCTTTCTTCTTCCCCACTGTATGATTACAACAGCCCTGTGAGGTAGGTCAGACTGAGAGAACATGATGCCCAAGGTCACTCAGTGCACTTTACTATCCGGAGAAACAGAAAATGTAAGAAATAAGTAAACTGATCATTTATCAGCTCTTGGAAGATTATGGCTGCTGGAAGAGATTTGCCCTTATCAATCCACGTTCTCCAGTTGTCGCCATAGTACTAGTTTTAAACAGGGGTATCTGTTACCCTGAAACCCAGCTAGATCTCTCACTGGCAAAGTGGAGCTTGAATTGAATCTGCTTCTGAAAGGTCAGATTCATAGCATGTTCTCATTTGAGGGCTTGGGTTCATTCCTGGTTGTCTGACAGTAAGCTGAGGATACGTGGGTTGACTTTCGATGTAAGCCAGAATGTTCCTGTTCCATTCTGTTTATCTGGTCTTGCGTTCAGTAGATAGGAATCTAACGGAACAGTCTTGTTCTTCCACCAATGAAGACTTCAATTTGTATTTTTTTTAAAAAAACTTTCTAAATATGTTTCAAGCCACATATGAACACATACAGATGGGGATTTTTAATAAAGATCTCCACAGTTGTTTATTACTACTATTGTTGTGGTTGCAATTATTATACTTGGGCTCTGTTTTGAAAATCAAGGTTACAATACCAACTTCATTTACATCGTAGTAAATGTAGCTGAACCTAGTGGGGCTTATGTCTGAGTAGACATGCACAGGATTGCACTGAACTTCTTTTGTTATTTGCTGTCAAATTGCAGTGCTGTTGTGTGCTGATGTACAGTGACCCTAATAGGGTTTTCAAGTTAAGTGAGGTATTTAAGGAATGGGTTTATGAGCTCCACCCCTTAGTGAGTTTCCGTGGCAGAGCCAGGGAATTGAACCAAAGTCTCCTGAGTCTTAGTCCATTACTATATCCACAACACCACATGGGGTATCCCAAAGAACTCGCACTACACAAGTCATTTTTCTTCACCTTTGTAGCCTATTAATTGATTGATTGATTGATTGATTGATTGATTGATTATACCACCCATCTGGCCGAAGGCCACTCTAGGTGGTTTACAACATATATAAACAAGTTTAAAATACAATTTAACAAATTGTACACTTTTTGTATGTTCTAATTCTCCTCATATGCACACACATGAATGTTTGCGCAAAGAGGGCACAAAGCTGCTTTTTCGTGGTTCAGTTCCAATAAACATGTTTGGCTGTTTGCATGTTGTGGGGTAACAGCAAAACCAAACAAGGACTTTAGGGTCTAAAATGTAGGCAATTTATGTGTTCACAATTCACTTAACTGTTTCCAGTCTGTTGTTTCTCACTAATGTTATAGCAGGATACCAGGTTCAAATTGAAGTTAGAACTGTATATTTTGACATTAGTTGTGGTATTAATTTGTATCCTGAATTTTGCTTCAAAAGGGACAAACTGAACACAGGTTATCACAAACAATACAGACAAAAAACTGAAAATAATTGAAAATCCAGAATTTAACCAAAGAGAATTCAGCTGGCAATATAAATAATGCACCATAAGAGCAGCATAAAAAATATTGCAAGGGATTAATCCATGTTGAAGGATTAGGATGGGAGAGGAACAGCACTCTGTTAGCAAAGAAATACACATACCATGGTAGGCTTTGGTGTTCTTATAGAGAGCTCAGAAGGCACAAAAATCTAAACCACCGCAGTGTTTCTGACCAGGGGGGCCCCAATATGGTCTTTCTGGAATGGAGGTGTCACAGGAGCTGCACCTCCTGAGTCTGGAAAACCATCTCAATCCTTCAGCATTACCTCAGATTAAACCCCAAATATGTATCCTTTCTGGAAATGGTGTGGGTATTCTAATGCCCTTGACTTCAGTGGAAAGAACAATAAAAAAGAAAAACAATACAGATGGGCGTGGGGGGGGGGGGAGGAAAAGAAATCAATTCCTGCTTCCTGGTTTGGCCATTTTAAACCAACACAGCTCAGGATGGCACATTGGCACCCAGCAGATCTCCACAGACTGAAATATTTATTCAAAATATTGAAAAGTCTCCTCTGATGACAAAATCCTTACTAAACATTTTCCTGTGATGTAACTACAACAGATATATTTGGAATGGAGTTCTATTTAAGCATTTTTGCCTACAGCTTTTTTCATAGCTGTATAACATCTCTATACTGTAATTGAAATGTACCTATAACTTCTCAAAAAGTTAGATGTTTTCAACAACTTTGAAGTATTTTGTGCACATGGAACATAGTAATGTAGATGAATACATTGTAGAATACATGCCTGGATATTTTTTCTACTTGATAAACAGTAAGATGTCACAGTCTAGATAATATTTACTTCACTATTAATTAAACAATTATTTAAAATACTTATTTTAATTTGATACCCAGATGAACACTGATATGATTGATAAGGTTATCTGGTTCACACTGGAATTAATCCTTTCAGTGACAAATGCCAGCTGTGTAAATGCAGACTTCTGATTTTTCCTAGTGGTCTATAAAGATCTATACAGCTATTAGAAACATTTTCAAGTAGAAACCACACAAAGGATCTTGATAAGTCACATATGGCCAATGGGCCATGCAATCCCCACTCTTGATTAGTTTGGTCAAGGCAAGCCAAGGGCTCACGCCACTGATCTGTTGTTCCAGGTTTTTGTGAGATTGTTCTCAATGGTTTGCTTTTGTTTTTGATTGCTGCAGATTTGAAAAGATTATTGCAGTATTGGTGTCCACATATAGGGAGGGTACATGTTGCTGGGGATCCTGTGATACACTGGATCATCCCAGTACCACTTGTTCAGGAACATCCAGAATTGCTCCCTGGAGTCTCTCTCTCTCAGCATCAATTGCTGTCTTTTTTGGCCTTCCTCCCTCCACTCTCTCCCAGCTTACTTCACACACTCTCCCTTCCCTACTTGTTTTACCCTCTCACCATTCTCAGACCTTTACATATTTTTTTCTGCAGTGCTTTATATTTTTATTTCTGTAATACTATCTATTCTGGCAAAATGCCAGATGCAGGGGAAGGATTATCAGGAGACAGGTATTTCGTTGTCTCGTGTGCTCCTAGAGGCATCTGGTGGGGCCACTGTGAGATACAGGGAGCTGGACTGGATGGGCCCTTGGCCTGATCCAGCAGGGCTCTTCTTCTGTTCTTCTGTTCTTTTTTATTTTTATTTTTCACTTCTGCACTACAGTGCAATAAAAATAAATTAAAAAGCAGAATGCAGAAACAGCTCCATTCTGTCGCTGCCTTCTTTACTCTCCCAGCCCTTCTTTGTTCTCAGACCTCCAGGTTTTTGCCTTAATGGTTTCTAATTTTATTTTATTTTAATATTTGTGCAAAATGTATAAAATTAAAAACAACAACAACAACAACAACAACAACAACAACAACAACAACAACAACAACAACAACAACAACAGAATGCAGGAACTGCTGGCATCCTTTCCCTGCCTTTCTCCCTCCCTGACCTCCTTGTTTTTACCAGACTACTGTTCTCAAGCCTCCATACTCAATAATTTTTTTATTTTTAATTTTTGTTATATGTATGAAGTGGCAATGTCGAATTCAGGAACAGCTGACAACAGAAAAAAACTAAATAAGATTGGCAGTAAGAAAGTGCTATAGCAGCCTTTAAGTAAGTAAGTAAGTAAGTAAGTAAGTAAGTAAGGAAGGAAGGAAGGAAGGAAGGAAGGAAGGAAGGAAGGAAGGAAGGAAGGAAGGAAGGAAGGAAGGAAGGAAGGAAGGAAGGAAGGAAGGAAGGAAGGAAGGAAGGAAGGAAGGAAGGAGTATTAGGATCCACACAGATAAGGAACTGGAGCACATTAGAGCAAAGCCAAATAAAATTGCATTATCACCTGCTGCTGTATGTGAAAAACAAAACAAAAAGAGAAAGCAAGTTTTCTTGGTCCTGCTTTGACTTTGTTGGCACTAGTTTCAGTCTTGTGCTGTGTGGATGCTGGGATGCAGTAATGATACAATGGATGCAAGAAAAGTTGAATAAATGGTCAGTATTGATGGGCCTGAAGATAGCATGGCAAATTGTGATTGATCTGAAATGAAGGCAAACACATCTGAATTGCTCCTTTTATCCACTTGAGGGGACATGCTGGATTGCAGAGGATTTAAGCAAAAAGCTGACCTAGATTCATTCTTGTAATGCTAAACTATGCCTGAATCAGTCTATTGTATAAAAAATTGTTTTGGACAGCTCCATCCTTGTTTTGAATTTTTCTCCAACCACCCAAACTTATCTCCTTGTCTCCAGGGAAGGGAAACACGATGACTCTCGCACCTTTGGAAGCCTTCAAAAGTGACCTACATTGCTTTCCTTCTTAAATGGAAATCTTATCTGATATTGCAAAGCCTTCCTTATGTCCGGAAGCAAACATTATAAATTGTGTTGGAAAAGAGAGAATACTGATTTTCAATGAGAAAAGCCACAGTATATTAAAGGTTAAGCTTTCTTAGTCAAGGTGGAATGGTGACAACATGAGTCATTGTGCTGCATAAAGAAGATACACATTGTTTAGGATCATAGCCACACATGAAGTTACAGCAGAGTTGACCCAGAGCAGCTTCCTTAAGACACATGAGGTAATATGCATTTTTTAAAAAATTGGTATTGAGATAGCACATGGTGTGGTTTCAGATGTTATCCATGGTAGTGTCTGGCACTGCAGTTGTGGGCTTTAACACAGGCTACTATGAAAAACATACAAGCACTTTAAATGTGGATTTATTGCAAGATGCTAAACATTTCCTGGACTGAGAGGCTGACCAACGAAGAAGTGCTAAGAAGAAGTAATAAAGAATAAATAACTATAAAAGCAGAAAGCTATAATACTTTGTGTACTGAGAAACTAGAAGTATAGATTTTTACAACTGATCATTCAGGATAAATAAGTGTCAGTAGCAGCAAAGCCTTTAATACCATCAGTGCCTTCTTGATGCCTTCCAGTTTTTAAAAAAGGAGACTGATGCAGCTGTCCCAGGTCAGAGGAAATGCACTAGATGCAAGCTCTGGGCAGATTCCTATATTATGGGTACAGGAGCCCTGCCTTCTGTTTCATGTGGCCACTCTAGCCAATACGCATGTGGGCTACGAGAGTAATAAATATGATGGCATGCATATAAGCCTATTGCGCTGGGAGATCTCGTGGGGAGTTCTACTCACATTTGCTCGAAGGCAAGTATAAGGGTCCCAATAACCATCCACCTTGCTCTATTGAGTGCTCCTGAGAATCTGAAAGCTCCTGCTCGCATTCAAGGGAATATAAATCAACAACTACCTGCAGACATTCCTTGTCATTATGGGAAGGCTGAGGACTGAGAAGGCAAGACAGGGATGCTGGATCAAGGCTTGTATGTGCCTTTGTTCCCCTCCCTTTTGGGCTTCACAACTGCAGGTTGAATGTGGGTCTAAAGTTAGCAAGCATGTAAATCAGTAGTGGCAAGCTATGGCTCTCCAAAACCTGTGGGACTATAACTCCCATCAATCCTAACCAACATAACCAGTGGTGATGGACGATGGGAACTGCAGTCCAAAAGCATTTGAAGGACACCAGCTTGTCCACTCCTGGTATAGATGAACATCTTGATCACTACCTTGAAGAGTCCTCTGGAGGATAATTCTACAATAGCAAATAACAGAGCAATTTTAAGTGAAGCACTGGATAGCTCAGTGGTTTAGATATCTGGCTGCAGAACCAGAGGTTGGGAGTTCAATTCCCCACTGTGCCTCCTTGACAGGGGCTGGCTGTGATGATTCATAGGGTCCATTCCAGCTCTGCAGTCTAAAGGTGATGGTGGTGGTGGTGATAGTGGTAAATGGAGATTGGAAAAGTTACTTTTTGGAGTAGAATACTCTGAGTCAGCATAACTACTTTCCCAAGCTCTGGTGGCGAGTTACATCACTGACTGTGCTGAAACAAAATTATTTTCATTGACCTATCTCACACTTCCAGGTTATCCACAATTATCTAGGGTTTACTTTTGTTTCTCTTGTCTTTTGGTTTTAACACAGACACTATTAGAAATATAGAGTGCAACGATAAATGCGTTTTAATAAGGCAAAAGGAACAGTGTCTGCATTTTCTGTTTCAAACACTGTTATGTTAATTCCCTTGTCCTTTCACAAATTAAATATACCTTATTTTACATATAAAATGTATATTCTTCCCAGCCATATTAGGAGTCTGTAGTGACCGCAGGTGATTGAATGACCATGTCACAGACATTACATGCGTGTTTTCTCAGTGTACTACCTATGTAATTGCAGGCATTGGATTGCAACCTTAAAGAGACTGCCAAGAAAACATTGTAACTGAATTCAGTCGAACATACCTACTACAGTAAACAGTTTCCATGTTTTTCCATGTAAAAAGCCATCGTGCTGTGAAACTAGAGCTCAAGAAAGTTTCATTCTAGGTCTAGAACTGGCCACGTTGGCTGGGCATTCTGTGAGGTTTAGTCCCCAAAACTCTCCACTGCATATACAGGAAGACTGCACATTTCATTTTCAGTTTTGATCTGTTGTAGGAGAAGGCCTAGATTTTGCCTATGAGCCCCTCTGTGTTCAGCAGGATTTATTTTGGGGTAAATATATGCAGTGAGAACAAGTGTGATGTAGTGGATAATTCAGGAAACCTGAATTAAAATCTTTGCCTGGCCATGGAAACTTTGCCTGAACATGGAAACAGTGGGGAGTGGCAATGGTTAAACCACTCCTTAAATATTGCATGTACCTTGAAAATGTTATGAGGGTCATTTGAAAAATGTGAATTGAAACCACATAACATAACAAATATACATAGAGTTGCAGCCCTAACACTTTAAAGAGACAGAAATGGTAGAGATCCAGCCAGAAATACAAAATCTTGTGAACAACATTCTCTCATATTCTTCAGGATGCCAAGGAGACAGAATATTTTGGACTAAGGAACATATATTCCATGGGGCTGCCCATGCACCGGAAGATTGGCCATTCATGGTAAATTCTAATCTTCAGTATTATTCATTATATAATGTATAAGCGATGCATTTTAGAAAACACTTCTGCAAGCATATAATCTAGTAAAGGGCCATTGTGAGACTGATAAAATCTGACCGCAGAGAACGAGAGAAGGGAGGGTAAGGCTGATTGCCTGCAGACTTCTGCAGTTATTTTTGGATCCCAGCCATGAGTGAAAGTATTTAATTAGTTAAATTAGCCAAATAAGTCCTGAGGAGGATAAAATCCAAGAGATTTATTGCAATGTAGCACAAAGTCCAAAAGATGTATTAATATTATTTATGAAGCTGGCTTGGCCATTAGGGAATTTTAAACCTACATTCTAATTTTCCAAGGGGATTAAAATGTTAATGCTGATAGCAAATTTCCCTGATCTCTCCCTGCAGCTGTTAGTATTTGGTCCTATAAGCGCAGACACAGAACAATCTCAAAGGAAGCTGGGAAATAGCTTCTTGCTGTCTATTTGATCTATTTATTAAAATAATTTCGACATTATATTGTATTTTATATTTCAAGGTAAAGCTTTCTAAAGACACAAAGTATAATACAATATAAATAAGAAAATAAGAAGAGCCCTGCTGGATCAGGCCAAGGGCCCATCTAGTCCAGCTTCCTGTATCTCACAGTCGCCTCACCAGATGCCTCTGGGAGCACACGAGACAACTAGATACCTGTCTCCTGATACTGCTCTCCTGCATCTGCCATTTGCAAGTACTGTATTTTTCTGTTTATAACATGCCCCTGTTTATAACATGCCACCCCCCACTTTTCTAACCCAAAATTAAGAAAACTTAGCTTTGAGGATTCAGCCTGTGGGCTCAGAACACTTGGACATTGCAAGTCCTTGATGAATCTGAGCCTACCGGCTCCATCTCCAATGAGGTGTGTTCCAATTGGTTTGTACAGCATCAGTTGCAATCAGTTCCATAAGGCTCATGATTGGAGGAAGCTAAGTTTCCTGACTGTAGGAAGCTAAGCCTTGTGACTGAAGGAAGCCTGTTTACAGAGGCAAGGTATGTACTGTTTTGTTCTCTCCTCAACTATCTCAGCTTACTTCCATGCCCCTCAATTTTTAGTGTAACAATTTTTGGAAAAAGTAGTGTATTATACAGTGGTGCCTCGCTTAACGATGATAATCCATTCCAGGGAAATCACCGTTAAGTGAAAACATCGTAAAGCGAAATAAAAAACCCCATTGAAACGCATTGACCCCTGTTCAATGCATTCCAATGGGGTAAAAACTCACTGTCCAGTGAAGATCCTCCATATGGTGGCCATTTTCGCTGCCTGTATAGCGAGGAATCCGTCCCTAAACACAGCGGGGAGCCATTTTAATTACCCGGCAGTCATTTTGAAACCGCCGATCAGCTGTTAAAAAAATGTCGTTTTGCGAAGAATCAGTTCCCGAAGCAGGGAACTGATCATCGCAAAGCAAAATTCCCCCATTTAGACCATCATTTTGCGATTGCAATTGCAATCGCAAAAAGATCATTGTTAAGCGGATTTGTCGTAATGCGGGGCAATCGTAAACTGAGGCACCACTGTACTCAAAAAATATGGTACCTTCCTTCTAAGCCTGGAGATTGTACATTCCCATCATGGCTTGTAATCTGTGGTAGACTTTTCCTCCAAAAATCAGCCCAATCCCCTTTTAAAAGCATCAAGGCCAGATGCCATCACCACATCCTGTGGCAATGAGTTCCACAGACTAACACCACACTGGGTAAATAAATATTTTCTCTTGTCTGTTCTCACTCTCCCAACACTCAATTTGTGTGGATGTCCCCTGGTTCTAGTATTGTGTGAGAAGGGAAAGAGCTTCCCTCTATTCACCTTATTCATCCACTGCATCATTTTATACATCTCTATTATGTCCTCCCTCAGGTGCTTTTTCTCTAGACTAAAAAGCCCCAAACACTGTAGCCGTTCCTCATAAGGGAGGTGCCCCTAGCCCAGTCATCATTTTAGTCGCTTTCTTCTGCATCTTTTCCAGTTCTACTATGTCTTATGACCAATATATATACCAAATATATATACAATTAACTAAGCAACACCAATCATTTCATTTCAATACAAAAATTTAAAATGTCAGCACTAGTTAAGACTACACTAGTTAAAACTACAGCTACCATTTTGTCCAATTAAAGTACAATACCTCATTCTCCCACCAAAGAATGGTATTTAAGGTGCCATTCAGTACTAGAGAAAAACGGCCACCTAGTGGTGTGTCTGTGTGTGTTTGAGCTAACTATGGAAATGCATAACTGACACCACCTATGTTTTTAACTGTTCAAGTTTTTATTGGCTGCATTTAGATAGTAAAGCAGGAATTCTATGGTTCTCACTTGTGAATAGTGAGTCCTTGGGGGATTGTTCATAATCCCCCAAGGACTCAGTATTCACAAGTGAGAACCACAGAATAGCTAAGCTTATTTTTGTTTAATTACCATAAAATGGTATTGTCTTTTTGCATCCAGTAGGCATCTCTCTTATTGTCCAATAATTATTTGAGGAGCCTTATATTTGCTTTATATTGTTAAATCATAGTGTTGTTCAATTAATGTTAATCAAAGAAGCAGGCACCAAATTGATGATCCCCACCTATTATAATTATAGACTTCACAGCTCAACATATGCAAATAAAAACAAACCATATTTATTATGACAGCATCTATTCTGTTAGTCAAGAACTACACACTTAATTGCAGATAAGAGTGAATAGTACAATTTTTTAATTAGGATCCAAATTGTTATTTCCAGCTAATTAAACTATTACATAAGCCCGGGAAATTCCTCAGAGAACACAAATTAGGATAAAGGCATTCTAGGAATGTAAAAGAGTGCACACATGTTGCAGGGCAGGAAAGAGATCTAGCACAGGGACGGGGAACATGGAGTCCTCCCTCTGTTGTGGGACTTTAATTTTCATCAGCCCCAGCCCACATGAAGTCCAACATCTGGAGGGAAATGGATCCCCATCCCTGTTATAGTACTTCTTACACGGAAGAAAGCAAACAAATCTTTCAATGTCCCTGTTTGCTGAAGCAGAATAGACAGGTTTTACGGCCTCAATAGTAGCACATGGAAAACCAACATCAGAGATGCTTGAGAGATAAAAGTGGACCTATATACATTACTAAGCCAAGTAAGATGTCACCATTTACTGGAGAAGATTTCCTGGCTGTGCTTTGTTTTTTTCTTCACTTTAATAATCTCATAGTTGAATTTGACAGTTTATTGTTTTGATGATGTTTTAGGATTATTGTAAATCACTTTGATTGCTACCTTTAATGGCAACATAGGAAAGAAATGTTGTTGTTATTGTTGTTGTTGTTGATGATTATTATTTATCATAATCATCCAAATTCTTAGTGCCTAGGATTTCAACTGGCTTGGGACAAAGAACTTTAAAGTCTGAAAATGACCCAAACTGCCCTAAAGATTTAGTAGCATTTGCATTCTTGATATCAACACATGAAAATTGCTGTAGATAGCTTACATCAACTTAAGATAGCTTACATCAACTTAAAAAATGATCAATCACATTAGTTGCCTAAATAAATAATCAGAAAGCTGCACATTGTGGTCAATGATATGACCAAATTAGAAAAGTATGGCTATGCCTTGTACCAAGTAATTGTTATCTCTTTTTAAAATGTATGCCTATTAAGTAATTAAGAAATAAGTTCTTTTTAAAACATTTATTATCATACAATACAAAGAAACAAAAATTCGACAATGACGAATTAAATTTGGCAGACAGAAAGTCCTTCAGAGTTCCAACTAGTCACAACTAGATTTAAGGGGATCACTCAAGACAGTAAGGACAAACATTCAAATACAGTAACTGGCTTCTGGCTAAATAAAAAAAAAATCTTCCGCCATACAACAAGAAATTATAAATAATGGAATTGCTACATGAGTGGTTTAGGTATCTGGCTGTGGAGCCAAAGGTTGGGAATTCGATTCCTCACTGTGCCTGTTCCCCAGTAAAGCCAGCCTGTGTGGCCTTGGGGAAGCTGCACCAAGCTCCAAGGCCTCTCCATAAAAAGGGAATGATAAACCCCTGAAAAGGGTCACCATAAATCAGGCTGTAATTCTAGAGCAGACCTGGGCAAAGTGCACATATGGCCCGCGAGCCGCTCCTGTCTGGCCCACGGACAGTTCTGAACATCAAAAGCATTTATAGCTTTTTGTCTAAAGTTGATCAGTTGCTTATCTTTAACATACCGCAAAAAAATCTCTTTAGTATTTGTGAAGATTAACAAGTTTAAAATAAAAACAATCATAACATCACTGTTTCATTTTATTTTTAAGTAAAATTGGTTCGGCTCCCGGAACACAGTTCAGATTTTTCATGTGCCCCCCCTATAGAAATTAATTGCCCACCCCTGTTCTAGAGAGAAATGCCTCTGTATCTTATACAGCTAGAGACCAAGTAAAGATAGAGTGTTTTGAAAGAACCCTGAGGAGGTAAAAAAATGGTGCATGTCTGAAGTGACATATCGCTAACCAGTACATTCTAGAGGCACATAAGTGACTTTCAGCCAAAAACTGGTAAGCTTAAATTTGTACAGTTTGCCTGAAATAAAAAAAAATGATAATAATGACGTGAGCTCTTAGATTGTTACTATAATGCTTTTTGGCATATAGATATCAAAATTCAAAAATTTATTAACGCTGACCTTTCATAGTAAGTACTAAAAAGTTCATGAACTTAAATTGGCTTGCTTTTATGTATAACTAAAAGATCCTTTTTGCTTAGATGCCAGCACAAGATAATCTCAAAGGATTATAACCAGCCACTTTTAGATAAGATGGTGTATAAAAAGGAGAACAG
This sequence comes from Pogona vitticeps, assembly GCF_051106095.1. Classification (NCBI taxonomy): domain Eukaryota; kingdom Metazoa; phylum Chordata; class Lepidosauria; order Squamata; family Agamidae; genus Pogona; species Pogona vitticeps. The sequence goes on along the minus strand of NC_135786.1, from coordinate 162,669,868 downwards.
ATTCAGATAAAGATAGAAGAAAAGGAGGAACACAAAAGGATGGTCACCTATAAGAATTGTAATGCTGGCCAACCCCCCCAAAAAGTTTATAAGAAGAAATATTCCAACTGTTTTTATTATGTGTATTGCTGTCACTTGGCTAATGGTATTTTAAAAAATATAACAGATTTTCTTTTATGCCACTCAAACAAAATGGTGATTTTCATTTTTATGAATGATATTCACTATTTTAAACAAAAATCTTTTTATCAACTGTCTTTTACGTATCTGACATTTTGAATAACACTTTTATACTATTTCTATGCATATCTTTAGTGACATTTTTATATCCTAAAATAAAAGAAAGCACAAAATTCAACATTTGGAAATGTTGTAAAAACGTATTTCTCTGCTGAAAAAGGCATACATATACTAGAATATTCAGAATGCATTTACTGTATTCTAAGATGCTATACATTATTTTACAGTTTCACTCAAAGAAAGAATAACTGTTACTAGAAAGTGAAATGATGGTATGTTGAAATGATTCATAAATATTCCCTGGTTCTGAAGTCACTAGTTTATTTAATAACTTGCATGGAATCATGGAAAAGGGGTATTGTCTGGCCTTAGCTACTACTGTACTGATATTTACCTACATATCTCTTTTGAAAATGTTCTTTAAATCTACAACAGCAACACATACTTAGGTTTCTGATTAAAATTTGTATCTGTTATATAATACCAATCAGTGTTTTTGTAATTTTGATTGAATATGTCTGGTATTTTTGAATAATAATAATGAACACTTATAACACTTTTTAAAAAAATTAATGAACTTGAAACATAAATGTTTGTACTTCTTCATAGCTGTGCATATTCCATTGACATCTTTCTTATTCTGAATAATGCACTGGATAGTATTCTGTTTGCTTTATGTGATCAAGTAGGTGCAATCATGTAAGTGTCCCCCTCCCCTGGCAGATTGTTCTTTGTGTGACAGGTCACATACACTACTTGCAAGATTGGGCATGCGAGCAAACACACAAGAGACAGTTCCCTAGAGGAGGGGGCCTGAAGTGCAGCACCACAGTCCTTATCCAAGTACAGTGAAACCTCTACCTACGAATGTCCCTACCTACAAACATTTCAACTTAGGAACAGGTCCGTTCACAAAATTTTGCTTCTACTTGCAAACAGAGCTTCTGCTTATGAACAGAAAAAACGTGAGGAAGGTGGAAATTTGAACTTTCAGTTAACCGTTGGCCAGCAAAGAGGCTCGTTGTCTGCTACCTTGCTTGCCCCAGTGGCTAGAAAGTGTGGATACGGAAAGAGATTTCAGACTGCCTGGTATTGCCTGATACTTTACAGTACTGCCTGGTACTGTACTGTATGGACTGTATTTTTTGGCTTTTTTAATTTTTAATTTTGGATTTTTGACTTTTTTTAAAACAGAGAGACTGCCTTTCTGGGTGAGTACACTGTATTTACTGTACTGTACAGGTTTTTTTGCAGCTTGGTGGGGGCTAGGGCTAAGTGGGGGGTTATGTTTCTGTGCTCTGAGGGGCCTTGCAGTGTAGCTTTTAGTTTTAAAATGTGTGTAGTTAAAATGTGGTTCTAAAGTCTGTTTTAAAATCAGAAAATATTCTGTGAGGGAGTGTGGTGGTTGTAGATGCAGGCAGCCAGGCGGGCAGGCTTTAAAATTGAGTTTAGACTCAATTCTCTACCTCCTCCCCATGCTCTCTTTTTGTGATGAGGAGTTCTGTGGTGGAATAATAGTTGCTGATTGTTGGTGCAAGCAGGCTTTAAAATGGAGTTTAGACTCAAGTCTCTACCTCCCCCTGCATGCTCTCTTTTTGTGATGAGGAGTTCTGTGCTGGAATAATGCTTGCTGGATTCTGTGGCTTTTTAAAAAGATATTTTGCTTAGAAGGTGTTCCCTCCCTCCCTCTCTCCTTTCCAGCCCCTTTTTAAAGCTAAAAGGTGCTTGGTTTTCTTTAAAAGGTGCTTGTTTTTAAAGGTGTTTTGTTTAGAAGGTGTTCCCTCCCCCTCCCTCCTTTTCTGCCCTTTTTTTTTTTTTTGACCTAAATTCATCTTAGGTCAAAAGAAGAAAAATTCTCCCCCTAGTGGTAGAGGACGGATTAACCGGCTTTGCATTAGTTCCTATGGGAACTAATGCTTCAATGTACGAACGGCGCCTCTACACAAGAACCAAAAAACAGCCAGAATGGATTAATCAGCTTTCAATGCATTCCTATGGGAAAATTTGCTTCTAATTACGAATGTTTCAACTAACAAACATCTTCTGGGACGGATTAAGTTCGTAAGTAGAGGTTCCACTGTAGTTTTTGGCCACTGAGATTCTTCTGATGACTCAGTAGGCCTTATGCAACTGAAGGCTAGGTCTGCGATGCTGCCAGGCATATGGCTGCATTTGGTGGACAGAACTGAGACATATACCCATGTACCCTGTTCAGTGTTAGATGTAAGCAAGTGAACACTTGGATAGAATTTTATTCCTGAGTGGGTTGCTGCAATTGACCACTTTTGGAAAAATCATCATGTAATTTGCCTTCATTTCATCGTTTAGTCGTTTAGTCATGTCCGACTCTTCGTGACCCCATGGACCAGAGCATGCCAGGCCCTCCTATCTTCCACTGCATCCCGTAGTTGTGTCAAATTCATGTTGGTTGCTTCGGAGACACTGTCCAGCCATCTCATCCTCTGTCGTCCCCTTCTCCTCTTGCCGTCACACTTTCCTAACATCAAGGTCTTTTCCAAGAAGTCTTCTCTTCTCATCAGATGGCCAAAGTACTGGAGCCTCAGCTTCAGGATCTGTCCTTCCAGTGAGCACTATGGTTTGATTTCCTTTAGAATTGATAGGTTTGTTCTCCTTGCAGTCCAGGGGATTCTCAAGAGCCTCCTCCAGCACCACAATTCAAAGGCATCAATTCCTTGGCGGTCAGCTTTCTTTATGGTCCAGCTCTCACTTCCATACATCACGACAGGAAAAACCATAGCTTTGACTATTCGGACTTTTGTTGGCAAGGTGATGTCTCTGCTTTTTAAGATGCTGTCTATGTTTGTCATCGTTTTCCTCCCAAGAAGCAGGCGTCTTTTAATTTCGTGGCTGCTGTCGATGTTTATTCTTGCCATCTCCTGACCACATCCAGCTTTCCAAGGTTCATAGATCTTACATTCCAGGTTCCTATGCAGTATTTTTCTTTGCAGCATTGGACTTTCCTTTCACTTCCAGGCATGTCCACAGCTGAGCATCCTTTTGGCTTTGGCCCAACCACTTCATTAGCTCTGGAGCTACTTGTACTTGTCCTCCGCTCTTCCTCAGTAGCATATTGGACGCCTTTCGACCTGAGGGGCCCATCTTCCAGTGTCATATCTTTTAGCCTTTTGTTTCTGATCATCGAGCGTTCTTGGCAAAGATACTGGAGTGGCTTGCCATTTCCTACTCCAGGTGGACTGCGTTTAGTCAGAACTCTCCACTACGACCTGTCCATCTTGGGTGTCCCTGCACAGCATAGCCCATAGCTTCTCTGAATTACTCAAGCCCCTTCGCCACGACAAGGCAGCAATCCATGAAGGGGAATTTGCCTTAGAGCTAACTATTTGGCCAGAAATGTTCAAATTTTAAAAGTATATGTCAAAAGCATCTAACATACAGATGCTACCTTTGAAGCCATTCATGAGTGCTGGGGAGTATGTGTAGTAAATTAGTTTAATAATTAACAAAAGGCAAAAAGTACAATCTTAAAGACGCACTGGTGGAAAGTGATTTTAGAATGGGCAGAAGCCTCTTGAGCTGGCAACCACTGCTCTTGCTCTGTCTGTTCAGAGATTTACCACCAGATCTGCAATCAGAACTATTTTTTTTAGTTTTTTTCTGATCGTACAGAGAGCCCTCATGCATACAACCTGTGATCCCCTTCTGATTTAGCATGCCAACTGGGAGAGCCAAGAAGAGGGCATAACAAGCTGGCTCCCTCTCATCATGGGTTAATAGTAACCCTTTTATTGAATGTCTGGATAAAGCTGTATTCTGCTACATGGATAAACACTGTTAGGTGACCTCTCCCACCACATTACAGTGGTGCCCCGCATAGCGAGGTTAATCCATTCCGGATTAACCATCGCTATAAGAAAACATCGCTAAACGGGATGGAAAATGCCATTGGAACGCATTAAACTTAGTTTAATGCGTTCCAGTGGCTTCTGTACTCACCGTTAAGTGAAGTTTTCCCCATCCGCAGCCATTTTCGCACCCTTGGTAAGCGAGGGCAGGGCGCGAAAACGCTGTACGCAGCCATTTTGGGCGTCTGGCGGCCATTTTGAAACTGCCGAACAGCTGATCCGCGGGCGTCGGAATGCGAGTTTTGCCCATTGCAGCGGTCGGGATGCCTTCGCATTAGCGATCCCAAAAAAGGGATCGCTATGCGAATTCATCGTTATACGGTGCGCTTGTTAAGCGAGGCACCACTGTATTATGTGAAGTGGTATGCCCCAGCTGTGTTTCATTGCTTCGGTGAGAAACAAAAAAGTTTAGCAGCAATTCTGGTTGCAGAGTAGTGCTTAGACACAAGATAGGTGGGATATAAATGTAATGAATAAATAAATAAAATACCAGTTATTTGTTTTTAGATTATTAGCAATTTTAGATGATTACAATGAAAAAAAAATCTAAATCCTGAGTGAGCTTTTGACAGCCATACTATTATAATGTAGCAACTGAAATGTAATGTTAAAATAAGGGCTGGTCTGAAACATTTTATTGCCTAGTGCAGGGGAACAAATGGGACATCTGTACAATAAGGTCAAGGTGCACAGTACTTGAAGCCCAGCCTAGTTATTGTGGCATATGAGGCACAATCCGCACAA